>NC_047039.1:2894135-3500640 GCF_011762595.2 Tursiops truncatus | reverse complement strand
TCGAGTCATGAGTGAGTGCGGGCCCTGCTCTCCCACTGGAGGGGGCGGTCCCCGCAGAGCTGCTCCGGGCAGCCTGAGCCCAGCTCTGCGCAGACCTGGCACAGAAGGCGCGCTGGAACGGGCACGAGTGTGGGCCATCAGCAGTAGAGAGAGGGCAGGCCGCTGTGGACACGTCCTGCTTAGGCTCCAGAGGGCTCTTCCGGCCACAGGAGTCGGGGTTCGGCTCAGCGTGCGGGCGCGTGCGGAGTGGGGAGGGCGGGTTCGCCGGAGAGAGAGGGGTGCGCGCGGAGCCAGGCACGGACGGGCCGAGTGGAAGCCCGTCTTCTCTTACTGTGACCCTTGGCTTGTCTGCCTGATCACTCCGCCTTCTTAGATGCACGTGTCTATTCCTTAGTTCCTCCACCGGTGAGGTCGGCCCACAAAAAAGGCATCTTCTGTGTTTCTTTCGGACTAGCATTCTATCACTAGAAATCGTTACACTTTAAAGTTTTATTGACTTTAATGCAGCATGCTGAACCATCTCTGTTTAGGAAGGTCTTCACTGAAAGTGTTTCTTCTCCTCCTTATTTGTTGTAGCTGAGATATTGGGCAAGTCATCGAAATCTGTCCTCTCCCTGGCGACTGGAGCACCAAACCCCAACACGTTCCCTTTCAAGACTGCGGTTATCACCACAGACAACGGAGAGACCATCCAATTTGATGAAAAGATGATGAAGAGAGCACTACAGTATTCTCAGAGTGCTGGGTACTGATCAGTAGATAATGTAACCTTGTTGGTTCATTTTCATGAGCAATATTCTACAGCCCGCTGATAGAGTGACGTGTGTGTTTTTTAACTGGGTATTCAGCAGTAAGGAAGGTTTGGGGAAGAGCTTTAGAAGAAAAAATAATTGCAGCAATGATACTGAATGCCTAAGATGCCAGGGACTGCTTCTCAACCTTACACGACTAGGAGAGGGAGAGAAGGCTTTTGAAAGTAGGTACCATTTGAGCTGAGACTGGAATAAAAGAGAGAGAGAGAATATAGCTAGGTGAAGAAGCAGGGTAGGAGAAAGGAGGAAAAGGATGACCCAGGAAGCAGCCAGTTTAGGTCCTGGGGAATTTTTTTAATGATTATGTTCCCTTTCTAAACAGGCAGCTATGTAAGCATGTTGCCCTCAGTTCAGATGTATTTAATTTCATAAAGGCAACTGGAACACATATTCTAAGGCTTTCTTCAGCTGGTCTTCTTCCAGTGATAAAGGGTAACTTGCAGAGTGTCTATGAATTATACTTTATTAAAGCCTGTTTGCTCTGTGATTGAAGAATAATGCATGTT
This sequence comes from Tursiops truncatus, assembly GCF_011762595.2. NCBI lineage: Eukaryota > Metazoa > Chordata > Mammalia > Artiodactyla > Delphinidae > Tursiops > Tursiops truncatus. The sequence goes on along the minus strand of NC_047039.1, from coordinate 3,499,322 downwards.
GGGTGCATAAAAATTGTATTGTATATAATGTATACCTAGGCTTTTCTTTCCATGATGCAAAGAACTTACTGAACCTGCACTTCTAGGTATCCTACAGAAATCTCCCTAAGGGAAACAAAAACTGAATTACGCAGTGAGAGCTCTAATGTAAAAGAAGAAGTACAGGCTTTGGAATGAGAAAGCTGTAGATTCAAATCTCAGCTCTTTTAATCACCAACTGATTAACTTATGTGGATTTCTTAATCTCTAAGTCTGTTGCCTTGTCTTTAAAGTAAAGATATTACTATCGGCAAAAAGCATTTGAGGACCTTTACAGTGCCCGCTATAAAGCCACCATCTAGTTCCTGTCTACTGTTATCATGACCTTCACTACTGTCAATTTCTAAATGCATTTTATGCTTTAGCCTCCCAGAGCTGTTATCCTGGCTAAAACAGTTACAAGTAAAATTGCATAATCCTCCCACCATCCATTATCCACCCAGCCAAGGACAAATGGACATGTGTGTCACCTGTGGCAGCCAAGAAGGTCTCTGTAAGGTAAGACTGGAAGGAAAGGCACCCGCGGGAAGCATCCAATACTACGTTCACCCATACAGCCATCTCTCCCTTAGCCACAGAGCATCATGTTCTGTGGGTTGTGAAGGCTTCCTTGTCTTCACCTAGAATCATAAATGGAACGTAAAGACATTCACCAACCTGGTTTCTCTTAAACAGAGATCCCACCATCAATGACCCGGAGCTCTGAGTCATTAGGTCAAGATTCCCATTCAGGGAGAACTCAACCCCTACCTGCAGCTTAGTGAGCGCTGCTTACTTTCATCTAGCTCGGAGATTCAGGCTACATTTCAGTTATGTTCGTGGTTATGATATTTCAACGCATGACTTTTAAATTCTTTGAGGGTGTATCCTGATACTCCTGAGATGAAACGTCATTCCTTTGTGTGTCTGCTGGTGTCATCGTCTGTGCCGGCTGCCCCTTGTGCCCTGACTCCCTCTTGGCTGTGCTCCTCCACGTCTACGTATATGTCTGTGTCTGTGGCTGACTTCTCCTCTGGGTTACTTTCTCTCTCTCTTTCCCTCTCTCTCTTTCTCTGCCTCTCTCCTGGGTTCCAGGAACTACACTGAGGTAACCACCACTGGGGGGGGGTCCCCCGATAAAGAGACTGCATATATGGTTCTCAGTTTCATCTATTTGTTTCTTTTCTTTTTCATGAATAATTAGTCCTGGATAAGGAGGCTCTACATTCAGTCCTCACACCTAGATGAAAGTACGACTCTTGTTTATCTCAAAGCAGAGTAGCTTTCTTGCTCTTCTTTTTTATGTAAATGTGAAAGCTGGTTAGTTTTCATGAATTTCCATTAAATTATTATTACATAATAATGTATTAAAGTAATAAGACTATAATTTTCCTCCCTCTATTTGGACTTAATTAGGAAAAACAAAAGGATTAGCTGCTGTTTCAGTTTTATTGTTGAAGAGAAATATTTGTGATGCCCCAGACAAGTAGGGAAAAAAAAGGACTTCAGTGAATTTCTTTGCTTAGGTGCCTTTTTTTTTTTTTTCCAGAAAGATGCACAAGAAAGTTTCTTCTTTGTCTCTTGCAACATCAGTCATATCAAAGAGGAAGAGAGCATAGATGGCCAAATGCATCAGTAACTCACTGGCTTATAGCCATGCTTGTTCCAGAGGCCTCCTGGGAATCCGGTTTACTATTTCTCCCACTTTGTTCCCCAGGATGGATATGATTTTAGGTGTCCGTGTCTCAAATAATAAACAGCCCTCCCTCCTCATTTAGGATATTTGACTTTCTCATGTCCCCTAATTGACATGGGAAATGAATGTGATGAGGTTTTCATCTGATCCACAGATGATACACAAGCCACCTCAGTGATCTGTTTGGTCCTAGGATGTCCTGTAAATCCTGAACCAATGAACTTGTCAGAGGAAGATACTGGTTGTCAAAAGGCCAAAAGCCCATAAGGAAAAGTAAATCGAACGTCCTAGTCCAAATTGGAAAAAGATGTCACATCTTCTGTCTCAATGGATAATGGCCGTGCTGTGTGTCAAGAGCTCTAGTTTGTTAAAATGATACAGGGAGGAGAGGCTTGACCTGGGGACTGTGAGATGTCACAGGCTGGGAAAGGATTATTCTCTGACTCGTGTAAGATTTAGTCAGAATGGACCCCTCTGATTTAGGCTGGAAAAATCTCTTGTGTGGCTCTACTGATGTCACGAGGCATCATACTGTCCTCAAGACCCCCCGAGACTTGTGGGCCTTGTCCTCCCTGACCTCTGAGTCTCCTTTACCCTTGCTGAGCCCCCCTCCTTTCTGGAATGCTCCCCTTCCCCCTTGCCCTGCCCCACTTGCAGTGTCCCTTATGTATGGGAGCCCCGTGAGGCTGGGCCCCCAAACCTCTTTCCCCTTCACACACACACACCTTCCCTGGGCATCACACCTGGGCGATCACGTCCATGCCATTAACTCCAGGCTCCCTGCACATCCACACGTCCACCAATCCACCTGATCCATCCCAGGCTGTTTCAAAGGCACCTCACGCCAAAACACACTCATCAGCTTCTCCCTCAGAACAGACAGCGTTGGGGGTGTTTTTCAGTCAGTGGCACTCCTCCCACCACCTCCCCACCTGCACAGCCAGAAATCCAGGGGTCCCTCCTGACACCTCTCCTTCCTCGCGCCCCCTCAGTCCACAGTTAGGTCTGCTGGTTCTGATTTCCTAAATGCCGCTCAGTTCTCTCCAGCCCCACCATCATCAACCCATCCAGACCACCCTTACCTTTCCCAAGGACTGCAGCAAATACCTCCCAAATGAGCCTGAAAACTTCCCAGACTCCACCTGTACTCTCATTCCTTTTTGATACTTTGAGTTTGCAGCCAGAATGACTTTCTCAAATGCCTGTCTGGTCACCTGACTCCCCGGTCCCGCCCTCTACTTAAAATTCTCCCTGGGCTCACTTGGCCCAAAGGCCTCCCTGGGATGCTCTCTGCCCACTTCCCTCTGAGTCCTTCCACTCTCCTCTTCACACTCCACCTCAAGCCACAGGATTCTTTCAGTTTCTCAAATTGTGTACGTATTGTCACCCCTCCTCCTACTCGTCACTTCCTCAGGGAAGCCCTCCCTGAATGCTCTAAGTTCCCTGAGTGCCCAAGTCCTCCTACAATGAGCACGTAGAGCCTTGGCATCTATACGTAATAGCGCGTATCACCGATTTTACATATGCATTTATCTGAGTAGCTATTTGATTAGAACCTAGCTTTCAATGAACTAGCACCTCCACGAGGATAAAAACCATCCCACTATACTCATCAGTTTGTCTCCATAGGTCCTGGCTTATAGCAAAGATTTTTAAATTATTCAAAGAAGGAATACATGAATTTTAGGAGCCAAACCAGTTATGTGTATATATATATTTTTTTTAAACCTAGAACGGAGGTTTGCAAACTGTGGCTTGAGAGCCAAGCCAGCCCTTGTCTGATTCTGTAAATAGAGTTTTATTGGAACTCAGCCACACCATCGGCTGACGTATTATCTACAGCTTTCTCACCATAGAGGCAGAGATGAGTAGTTGCAATGGAGACACGAGGGCTCACAACATACGTCCCATCTGGCATTTACAGAAAACTTGCCAACTCCTTCTCTAGAATCCTAGTGAGCCCAAACTAAAAAAAAAAAAGGGGGGGGAGGTGTTTTCTAAGACTGGAAACCAGACTAACGAAGCTAACCTATGCTTCTTTTGTTAGGTATTTGAAATGATCGTTAATCCTGGAGATAATATCCTCGTAAATGAACCTATTTATTCAGGAACAATTCATGCTGTGAGTACACATGTCTACAAAAGGCAACTCTCTTTCTTATAACAAATAAGAAACCACTGCACCTTGAGAACTCTCTGCCCACTGAAACATAAAAAAGCATCTTTCTTCTTAAACAGGAGAATCATTAATATATGCAAAATATGTGAAATGTACCCTCTGCTTTATACATTTCTCCTTACAAGGTCTAAATGCAGAGGTGCTAAAATTGGGTTGTGCAAAATCATGTCCAGATTTGTTAATATTCCACCTGAAATGTGACTTAATTGACAAAGACATTTTTTCACTACCATCTATATTACCACATGCCTGCTCTGCTGTGCCCTGGTCAGAACACACCACTGTCGGGGGCACAATACTTTTGGGTCGATGTGAATACAGACTGGAGCACAGTCTGAGAAAAGCGACCAGAGTGAACAAAGAAATGGAAATAATACCATAGGTTGAATTGTTTTAGGAACTATGCTCTTTTCCGCAGAGAGACAAGACTCCACGGGGGCGTGAGAATTGTCCTCAAGTACATTAAAGCTAGCCACGTGACAGAGGAGGTAGATTTGTCTGTGCACGTCCTCAGGTTCATAGAACTTTAGCCAAAGGGTGGAAACTACAGGGAAACAATTTCAACTCAATGTAACAACTGTCTAACCATCAGCCTTCCCAGCTCTCTGAGGAGTAAAGCACTGCCCATCACTGCAGGGGCTCAAAGAAAGAAGCCAGACACAAAAGGACAAATATTGTATGATTCCACTGGTACTAAATACCAAAAATAGGCAAATTCATAGAGACAGGAAGTTGATGAGAGGTTACCAGGGCCTGGGGGAGGGGGAAATGGGGAGTTGTTGCTTAATGACTACAGGGTTTCTGTTTAGAGTGATGAAAAGGTTTTGGAAATTGATAGTGAGAGATGCACACATTATGAACGTAATTAATGCCACTGAATCCCACACGTTAAAATGGCAGATTTTTTGTTATATATATTTTACCACAATTTTAAAAACTAAAGTAAAATAATGGCCTTAATCATTGGATACTAATTATGCATTATTTTCCTGAACTCCAAAGATGTAAGATTACGCAATGCCTGTAAATGTGAAACTTGTATCTATGTAAATAGCACGATTAACACACGTTTTCACATGCCCAAACAGAAACCAGTGCCACGCTGTGAGGGAATACGCCGACGGTCTTGGGTGTTTATCTCGTGGCCCAAGATGAACTTGCTTTATTCATGTACATGTGTTTTTAAAGTCTAAGGCCTTTTAAATTTGCCACAAGTAGGGTCTGGATTATTCTCACTTAGTGCATAAGTCTACGTTTGATGACTAATATGAGTGTTTGCATATTCTTTGAAAAATCTTTTTCTGAGAACTTCACTCAATTATTGGGTTTTTTTTTCTTAATTTTTATTGAAATATAGTTTACTTACAATGTCATGTTAGTTTCAGGTATACAGCAAAGTGATTCAGATATATATATATATATCTGTTCTTTTTCACATTCTTTTCCATGATAGGTTATTACAGGATATTGAGTATACACTTCCCTGTGCTATACAGTAGGAACGTGCTGTTTATTTATTTTATATATTGTAGTGTGTACATGTTAATCCCAAACTCCTAATTTATCCCTCCCCACCTTTCCCCTTTAGTAACCGTAAGTTTGTTTTCTATGTCTGTGAGTTTGTTTGTTTTGTAAATAAGTTCATTTGTATCCTTGTCTTAGACTCCACATATAAGTGCTATCATATGATGTTTGTCTTTGTCTGAGTTACCTCACTTAGTATGATAATCTCTAGGTCCATCCATGTTGCTGCAAATGGCATTATTTCATTCTTTTTTATGTCTGAGTAATATTCCATTGTATATATGGACAATATTTTCTTTATCCATTCATCTGTTGATGGACATTTTAAGTTGCTTCCATGTCTTAACTATTGTCAATAGTGCTGCTATGAACATTAGGGTGCATGTATCTTTTTGAATTATACTTTTCTCCATATATATGCCCAGGAGTGGGATCACTGAATCATATGGTAACTCCACTTCTGGTCTTTTAAGAACCTCCATACTGTCTGTTCTCCATAGTGGCTACACCAATTTACACTCCCACCAACAATGTCAGAGGCCCTTTCCTCCACACCCTCTCCAGCATTTATTATTTGTAGACTTTCTGATGATGGGCATTCTGACTCATCTGAGGTGGTACCTCATTGTAGTTTTCATTTGCATTTCTCTAATAATTAGGGATGTTGAACATCTTGTCATGTGCCTGTCGGCCATCTGTATGTCTTCTTTGGAGAAATGTCTACTTCAGTCTTCTGTCCATTTTTTGATTGGGTTGTTTTTTTTTTGTTTTTTGATATTGAGCTGTATGAGCTGTTTGTATACTTTGGAAATCAATCACTTGTCAGTTGCACTGTTGGCAAACATTTTCTCCCAGTCTGTAGGTTGTCTTTTCATTGTGTTGATGGTTTCCTTTGCTTGTTATTAATAAGTCCCAATTTTTTCTTTATGAACATAAAACATAAAAACACAAGACTTTTATAAAACTATGTCTATAAGCAAGGCCACTACTTTCAACTTCAGCCTCTGCAATTGGTACAGTATTGAAACACTTCCACATGCCTTGATGAGCCACTGCCACTATGCTCCCTGGCTCCTCTCCTAAGACCACCCTGAACCCCGCATGGTACAGAGCTAATGCTGACCTGGCATGGGGCCCACAGGATGCACCTGAAGTGCCCGTGCTACACCACCTGTCCAATATTTTGAATGTCACCTCTGCTTATAACTATTTTATGTATTAGCGTCACAGATGCTGTATGTGATGAATTTACTTTGTAAAAAAATTCCTTAATAAACTCCTATTTTATGAAGCAGTCCTAACCATAATTATAAAGATGATACAGTCAGAAGAGGCTGGGTTATGCTGTGGAATAGCTGACTCCTTATCTCGCTGGCCTATGGCTGCAAAGTCCTGTCTTTCTCTCACACGCCGTGTCCATGGTCAGGCCACCAAGCTCTGTGCCATGCCATCTTCATCCCAGGCCCCAGAGTGACAGAAGCAGCCTCATCTGGACCGCTGCCAGTCTTAGAGCAGAGGGAACAGGGAACGAGAGACCCAAGCTGGGATTTAAAGCTTCTGCTTGGAAGGAACACCCATCACTTTTGCACGCAATTTATTGACCAAAGCCAGACCCCTGGCCAAGCCTGACATATATGAGCAGGGATGTCTACCCTTCCTCTAGGAATTGACAGGGAATATTTTTGAACCATAATGGAAGCTTAACCGGGGCAACAGTGGAATCAGAAAATACCACCTCAGCCCTTGGGTGTAGGGCTGAGTGCAGGTTTGTGTTTAAGGGTATAAATGGTAACATTTTCGTTACTGTAAGAACCAGTGACTATGATATTCGGTATCATGTCTGAGTCTTGGGTTTTCTTTTCTCCTGTCCTCCACAGGTGCAACCACTGGGCTGCAACATTATTAACATTTCCAGTGATGAGCACGGGATTATTCCAGACTCCCTCAGAGAAATACTTTCCAAATGGAAACCAGAAGATTCAAAGAACCCCAAGAAAAACACCCCCAAATTTCTTTATACTGTCCCAAATGGCAACAACCCTGCCGGGAACTCATTAACAACTAACCGCAAAAAGGAAATCTACGAGGTATTTTCAAAGATTGTGTTCCGTGGCTGTGTTCTTGTTTCTTTCTGACCCTTTAGAAGAGTGCTCTCAAGTTCCTTCTCTGATTAGCCTCTTGCTCTCAAGGAAGATGATTTTTTTATTTTATTTTATTTTTTGCGGTACGCGGGCGTCTCACTGTTGTGGCCTCTCCCGTTGCGGAGCACAGGCTCCGGACGCGCAGGCCCAGCAGCCATGGCTCACGGGCCCAGCCGCTCCGCGGCATGTGGGATCCTCCCGGACCGGGGCACGAACCCGTGTCCCCTGCATCGGCAGGCGGACTCTCAACCATTCGCTACCAGGGAAGCCCAAGGAAGATGATTTTTAATAAAAGGGTCCCCATAAATTTAAACTCAAGAAACTATTACGCTCTTGCTATGAGGTTTTCCTTTCCCTTTAATTGATATTTTGGTTGAAAGAGACGTTACTGTTGGTGTAGTGTTAAACTCACCTCTTCCTCCCCTCTCTTCCTTCTGTCTTCCCCTCACCCCCACCTCCAATGCATCCCGTGGCTCCCACCACCAACGTTATCCAAACCCACCGTCTCCTTGGCCGCCCGCCCGCCCTCCCGGACCCCGTGACTGCCCCCCTCCTCACAGCTCCCGCCCCCGGCTCGTGGCGTCCTTCCTGCTCAAGTGTAGATCTACAACCCCTCCTCCAGCTGCTTCCCTGCACTTAAAACAAGATCAGAGTCCTTCACCTGCCACGCACAGTTATGCGACCTGGGCCTCGGTTCTCAGGTCTCTCACATCCTTCTTGTTGCAGCTACAGAGCCTTCCTTCTGTCCCTGACACACCTATGCCTTCTATAAACGTCTATCCCTTAAACACGCCAAGTATTTTCTCACCCCCAGGGCCTTTGCTCCTGGTCCCTCAGTCTAAAATCTTCTGCCCTGTCATCTGCACGCCCGGTCCTTCCTGCCGGCCTGAGCTCTCCTGGAGCTTCCATGTCACTCTCTCGCTCTCAGACATCCACCCTCTTTAACCTTCTGCCCAGCCCTCAAAACCTCCCTCCTGACCCTCTGTTCACCATCCACTGGCTCACGTTCCTTCTGTCTTTCCCACCAGATCGTAGGTTCCCTGAGGACAGAGCTTTTAGGGCTGGCTCCTGTCCTCCTAGGACACGGAGCCCTCAGTAGCTTCTTGGATGAATGAATGAATGAGTACAAAGAACTGTGATTCCAAGTGACTTTCATCTTCGAGCGCTCTGAAGAAATAAATATGCTCCTTTAACCTTTTTTAGCTCGCAAGAAAATACGACTTCCTCATCATAGAAGACGATCCTTACTATTTTATGCAGTTCAGCAAGGTAAGTGCAGTGTCAACTCAGCCCACCATCAGTAGACAAGTGGCTGTAAGTTACTCTGCTGATGTGAGTTTAGCCGGGCTGCCGAGCATTTTCATCTCTGGTATTACTGCTCTTTCCAGAAATTCCTTTCCTTTAGAATAGCGGCTGGCTCTCTGTGCCAGGCACGTGGAGGGTCGAGTGAGTCAAGGGTGAGGGTCGTCTGGACTCCAAATCCAGGTCGTGGCTCCTTAGACATCGTGCCAGGGTTACGGAGTGGGTGTCTCCTTGGATGTCAACCTCAGTCTCTCGGGGGTGGCTGACGGGCGGAGGACTTGGGAGGCGTGACCAGGCGGAAGGAGCAGGACGGCCGCGCTCGGTCATGAGGCCGTGGTGGGCAGAGGAGGGGCGTGCCTAGCATCATGCTGCCCGCTCGTCATCCCTGTCACTTAGGGTCGGGGACTTTCCTGCAGAATCATGGGCTTTCAGATCCTTTCCCACTATATATGTACACCACTGTCCACGAGCACGGTTTCCTAGGAGACAACAGTAGTGGTACAGACTCCCAATGGCCAACTCCGCAAAATCCAACACTGTATTTGCTCTCAGGGCTGCACAGGACAAACACACGCACTCAGTCCCCACTCTATATCTACGGAGAAGAAACAGAACTCTTGGCTTTTTATCTAGTTTGCCTGAATACCATGTCTGCCTGCCGCCCACCTTCAACACGACCATGGCCCCCTTTCTTGTTGGCATTTACGTTTGAAGTAAATATGGAAGTTTCAGCATTGCAGACCGACTACTCTGCTCGTCTTCCCTTGCACCTTTGTTGTGTTTCTAGTTGGTCTAAGGCTCAGCATCTCTTCCTAAACAGCCCTGAATGCTGACGGCCCTCTTCGCTTTGGTCTTTTCCAAACTAGTTTTTCTTGAATCCTTCCTCGAAATCTGTTCATCCTGGATCTCAAGTCTTGGGACGAGGAGGTCCTGTGTGAGGTTCCTCTAAACTCACGGGAGTGGCAGCGTGAGCAAGTGCGAGGACGTGTGTGTGTGTTTGGCAGAAAAGCCGTGAAGATCGGCAGATACGAATAGAAGAACGTGCATCTCTGGTTCTTACTCCATTTCAAAGGGCTGAGATGAAGACAAGGAAAAGGATGTTTGTCCTACTGTTCTCCAAATCCATTCCTCCCCAGTCTCTGCACAAAGTAGGGATACGGGCTCTAACAGACTTCCCAAACCAACAGTATTTTTCTTCCATTTCAAGCCCTGGGCACCGACTTTTCTCTCCATGGACGTTGATGGGCGTGTCATCCGAGCTGACTCTTTTTCCAAAGTCCTGTCCTCTGGGTAAGGCCCTGGCTGTGCCTGCAGGCTGCAACTAAAGGTGACAGAGGCTGCACCTCAGCTAACAGTTCTCATTTAAGATACCTGTATTCCCGTTTGATTTTATCTATTAATACCAGGCTTTTCTCCCAATCTGTCCCCAGTGGTCAAAGATAGTTGGCCATTAAATTTATAGCTGTAGGGGGACTGGTCAGGTTTTTGGTTGCATATATGAAAGAGCACATTTAGAAATACGTGGTCTATTTTAAGTGTACAATTAAGTTTAAATGTGTATTTTAAATAAGTAGTTTTATTAGAATGTGTTAACTAAGTGTGTTTGTCCCCAGGTCACAACTTTCTTCCCCATGAAATCACTAACAAGGTATTAATTGTTAATGCAGGGTTGGTATTGTGCCTTTTCTCTCTTTGTGCAGGTTGCGAATAGGGTTTATAACTGGTCCAAAGCCCTTGATTGAGAGAATTGTTTTACACATACAAGTTTCAACAATGCACCCCAGCACTTTTGCCCAGGTATGGACAACTTAGGAAATAGGAATTTTTTTGACTCAGATCATAAAACAAAATAGATGTTGGCAAATAAGACTGAGTGAACATGACAGGGAGAGAAATCACTGATTGCATTTCTAGTTCCGCATGCACTGAATTAGGAGACCACGCACAGCAGATGTTTGCTCTAAAAGCCAAAAGAGATTTGAATGGACCTGGTACTGTTTCACAGTGTAGACCAAACTCCTTGAGGGTCAGAGATCTTATTCAGCTGTGTCCTGGCATCTAGCCCAGGAATCCCATGAAAACTGTGTTGGACTCGACAGAAGAGTTTTGGTGAAGTAACACACCGTTAGCTTCGCTGTCCTGGAATCTGAGAGCAAGGGTTCCAAACCCACATCGTGGCCCGATCTCTCCCTTCACTGCCCATGTGCTAAGCTCCCTACAAACAGCGGCTGGAATGTATTTTAATTAAATACAGTAAAATTATTTGTGGCGAATGTATAAATTTCTTCACAAGCTTTGAGAAATGATTGGAGCCATCCCTAAGGCAATCTTGAGAACCAACCATGAGGACAGGACTGCTACCTAACGACTCAAAAGGGGTAGTTTATGTAGAAGGGACATCTCTTTGACATTATGCATTCCACAAGGTGCACGTGTCCCCGTGTTTCATCAAGTTGGGGACTTTCCCATATTTCCTGTATCTGTTATCAAGCAAATTTCATTATCCATTTGCATTTAGAACTTCCATTTTGGATAGAAAATCTCTGAATATATTGTATAACTTCATGTATCGACTGTACAAGGGGGGGTTGTTTTTTTTTTGTCAATTTATCTCTTTATTTTGATCATAACATTTGTTCAATTTCTGGAACTAATTTTTTTTTTAATATCTTTATTGGAGTATACTTGCTTTACAATGTTGTATTAGTTTCTGCTGTATAGCAAAGTGAATCGGCTATATGCATACGTATATCCCCATATCCCCTTGCTCTTATATCTCCCTCCCACCCTCCCTATCCCACCCCTCTAGATGGACACAAAGCACCGAGCTGATCTTCCTGTGCTATGTGGCTGCTTCCCACTAGCTATCTATTTTACGTTTGGTAGTGTATATATGTCCATGCCTCTCTCTCACTTCGTCCCAGCTTACCCTTCCCCCTCCCCACGTCCTCATGTCCATTCTCTATGTCTCCATCTTTATTCCTGTCTTGCCCCAAGGTTCTTCGGAGCCTTTTTTTTTTTTAGATTCCATATATATGTGTTAGCATACGATATTTGTTTTTCTCTTTCTGACTTACTTCACTCTATATGACAGACGCTAGGTCCATCCATCTCACTACAAACAACTCAATTTCATTTCTTTTCATGGCTGAGTAATATTCCATTGTATATATGTGCCACATCTTCTTTATCCATTCATCTGTCGATGGACACTTAGGTTGCTTCCATGTCCTGGCTATTGTAAATAGAGCTGCAATGAACATTTTGGTACATGACTCTTTTTGAATTATGGTTTTCTCAGGGTATATGCCCAGTAGTGGGATTGCTGGGTCATATGGTAGTTCTATTTTTAGTTTTTTAAGCAACCTCCATACTGTTCTCCACAGTGGCTGTATCAATTTACATTCCCACCAACAGTGCAAGAGGGTTCCCTTTTCTCCACACCCTCTCCAGCATTTATTGTTTGGAGATTTTTTGATGATGGCCATTCTCACTGGTGTGAGGTGATACCTCATTAGAGTTTTGATTTGCATTTCTCTAATGATTAGTGATGTTGAACATACTTTCATGTGTTTGCTGGCCATCTGTATATCTTCTTTGGAGAAATGTCTATTTAGGTCTTCAGCCCATTTTAGGATTGGGTTGTTTGTGGGGGTTTTTTGATATTGAGCTGCATTAGCTGCTTGTATATTTGGAGATTAATCCTTTGTCAGTTGCTTCATTTGCCAATATTTTCTCCCATTCTGAGGGTTGTCTTTTTGTCTTGTTTATGATTTCCTTTGCTGTGCAAAAGCTTTAAGTTTCATTAGGTCCCATTTGTTTATTTTTGTTTTTATTTCCATTCCTCTAGGAGGTGGGTCAAAAAGGATCTTGCTGTGATTTATGTCAAACAGTGTTCTTCCTATGTTTTCCTCTAAGAGTTTTATAGTGTCTGGCCTTACATTTAGGTCTTTAATCCATTTTGAGTTTATTTTTGTGTATGGTGTTAGGAAGTGTTCTAATTTCATTCTTTTACATGTAGCTGTCCAGTTTTCCCAGCACCACTTACTGAAGAGGCTGTCTTTTCTCCATTGTATACTCTTGCCTCCTTTGTCAAAGATAAGGTGTCATATGTGCATAGGTTTATCTCTGGGCTTTCTATCCTGGTCCATTGATCTATATTTCTGTTTTTGTACCAGTACCATACTGTCTTGATTACTGTAGTTTTGTAGTAGAGTCTGAAGTCAGGGAGCCTGATTCCTCCAGCTCCGTTTTTCGTTCTCAAGATTGCTTTGGCTATTCAGGGTCTTTTGTATTTCCATACACATTGCGAAATTTTTTGTTCTAGTTCTGTGAAAAATGCCATTGGTAGTTTGATAGGGATTGCATTGAATCTATAGATTGCTTTGGGTAGTGTAGTCACTTTCACAATGTTGATTCTTCCAATCCAAGAACATGGTATATCTCTCCATCTGTCTGTATCACCTTGAATTTCTTTCATCACTGTCTTATAGCTTTCTGCATACAGGTCTTTTGTCTCCTTAGGTTGGTTTATTCCTAGGAGTGTAAATTGGAGTGTTTCTTTAATTTCTCTTTCAAATTTTTCATCATTAGTGCATTGGAATGCAAGAGATTTCTGTGCATTAACTTTTTATCCTGCTACTTTACCAAATTCATTGATTAGCTCTGGTAGTTTTTTGGTAGCATCTTTAGGATTCTCTATTTATAGTATCATGTCATCTGCAAACAGTGACAGCTTTACTTCTTCTTTTCCGATTTGGATTCCTTTTATTTCTTTTTCTTCTCTGATTGCTGTGGCTAAAACTTCCAAAACTATGTTGAATAATAGTGGTGAGAGTGGGCATCCTTGTCTTGTTCCTGATTTTAGAGGAAATGGTTTCAGTTTTTCACCATTGAGAATGATGTTGGCTGTGGGTTTGTCATATATGGCCTTTATTATGTTGAGGAAAGTTCCCTCTATGCCTACTTTCTGGAGAGTTTTTATCATAAATTGCTGCTGAATTTTGTTGAAAGCTTTTTCTGCATCTATTGAGATGATCATATGGTTTTTCTCCTTCAGTTTGTTAATATGGTTTATCACATTGATTGATTTGCGTATATTGAAGAATCCTTGCATTCCTGGTATAAACCCCACTTGATCATGGTGTATGATCATTTTAATGTTCTGTTGGGTTCTGTTTGCTAGTATTTTGTTGAGGATTTTTGCATCTATGTTCATCAGTGATATTGACCTTTAGTTTTCTTTCTTTGTGACATCCTTGTCTTGTTTTGGTATCAGGGTGATGGTGGCCTCGTAGAATGAGTTTGGGAGTGTTCCTCCCTCTGCTGTATTTTGGAAGAGTTTGAGAAGGATAGGTGTTAGCTCTTCTCTAAATGTTTGAAAGAAGTCGCCTGTGAAGCCATATGGTCCTGGGCTTTTGTTTGTTGGAAGATTTTTAATCACAGTTTCAATTTCAGTGCTTGTGATTGGTCTGTTCATATTTTCTATTTCTTCCTGGTTCAGTCTCAGAAGGTGGTGCTTTTCTAAGAATTTGTCCATTTCTTCCAGGTTGTCCATTTTATTGGCATAGAGTTGCTTGTAGTAGTCTGTTAAGATGCTTGTATTTCTGCGCTGTCTGTTGTAACTTCTCCTTTTTCATTTCTAATTTTATTGAGTCCTCTCCCTCTTCTCCTTGATAAGTCTGGCTAATGGTTTATCAATTTTGTTTATCTTCTCAAAGAACCAGCTTTTAGTTTTATTGATCTTTGCTATTCTTTTCTTCTTGTTTACTTGAGATTTTTCTTGTTTCTTGAGGTGAGACTGAACTTAGGCAGCCTCTCTGCTAATGGGAGGGGTTGTGCCCCTGTCTTTCTAGTTGTTTGGCATGGGGCATCCAGCACTAGAGCTTGCTGGCCATTGGGTGGAGGTGGGTCTTAGCATTGAGACAGAGATCTCTGAGAGAGCTCTTGCCAATTGATATTACATGCAGCCAGGAAGTCTCTGGTGGTCCAATGACCTGAACTTGACTCTCCCACCTCAGAGGCTCAGGCCTGACAACAGGCCGGAGCACCAAGACCCTGTCAGCCACACAGCTTAGGGAAGCCTTCAGCCAAACAGAAACATGGTGAACGGAGCACATGCCTGTAGAAACCCTCTGCGACTGTATGTGTTGTATATTTAGAGACCATCCAGGGCAGCAGTTATTGGGTGGATCTCGGACTGGACAGTCTGACTTAAGTCCAGGCTCTTTGAGGAGCAGTGACCTCAGGAAAGTTAACTTCATCTCGTGCCTCAGTCTCTTCCTCAGTATATTAGAAATCATGACCTGCCTAATAAGGGTATTACGAAGATCAACTTAGCTTAAATACGTTCATATGGTACAGCAGTTTCCGGCACATAGCAAGGACCACATAAATACTTTGTTATTTTTACTATTATTCTTGTCATGGTTAATAATCAATCTTATTATAAATTGCTGGCTCTACAAAGCTTGGTACAGCCTGTAGCATCCTCTTAGGGTGGTTTGCACATGATCAAGAGTGGTTTGCTTTTACGTTTGGGCAAAAAACACATTTCAGAGGATGAATGATGACCTTATTACTGTCTCATCCTGTTTAGCTCCTGGTATCACAGCTTCTGTACCAATGGGGAGAAGAGGGCTTCCTGGCTCATGTAGACAGGTATTGTATTTTAGGTTCCATACTTTACACAGAAATGGACTTCATTCTATTAATTTTCATTTTTGAATTATTCCAAAATAATGGAAAAACCACAATGGTAAAAAGTTTACCACCCAACAGGTCAAATAAATATGCTCTATTCCCTCATCAAGAATTCAACATTTTGGGCTTCCCTGGTGGCGCGGTGGTTGAGAGTCCGCCTGCCGATGCAGGGGACACGGGTTCGTGCCCCGTTCTGGGAAGATCCCACATGCCGCGGAGCGGCTGGGCCTGTGAGCCATGGCCGCTGAGCCTGCGCGTCCGGAGCCTGTTGCTCCGCAATGGGGGAGGCCACAACAGTGAGAGGCCCGCGTACCACAAAAAAAAAAAAAAAAAAAAAAAGAATTCAACATTTTCATTAAGATAGAAAATAGATATTCTTACAGACTGGACTTCAGAGCCTTTTAATTTCTGCAATCAATGTACTAAACACATCCTTTGCATTTTATTGTTCTTCTAGGGTTACTGATTTCTATAGGAAGCAGAGGGATGCATTATTGGCAGCTGCAGACAAGTGGCTAAGTGGTGAGTGGAACTTACATCCTGTCCTGGGATGAACAGTAGCCCTTATATGAGTGAGTGATACACACCACAGAGTATTGTTAATAACCCTGGGGAAGGAAACAGGGTCCAGGAGTATTCTTGTCAAGAAAATGTTACCTTATAAATAATCTCAGAAGTAAGAGCACAAGCCCTGGCACAATTCTACGCATTCCTACTATACTTGACTGCTACAAAGAATCTGTGGTTTAAAGAAAAATGGCCAATTAGTCTAACACCAGCAATAATCTACTTAAAGCTAAATAATATCTGTACTCAAAAGGTTTTCAAAATTTTGCTCCAAATAGAAGAGGAATTGTGACATAACATATTCCTTTTCTAACTAGACTCTATAAAGACAAAACAGTACAATAGTACAAACTAAGTACAGTCTAAGGTGGATTTCTCATTACAGATGATTTGCCTTTTAATCATGAACCTCATTAATCAGTAGTATTTCTATTGCTAATTTGATTTCAAAATGCTTTAGATTTTTTTTTACTATTTGTTTTTTTTAATTTTTAAATTACTCTTTTTTTTTGTTAGTTTCTGCTTTATAACAAAGTGAATCAGTTATACATATACATACATTCCCATAACTCCTCCCTCTTGTGTCTCCCTCCCTCTCATCCTCCCTATCCCACCCCTCCAGGCGGTCACAAAGCACCGAGCTGATCTCCCTGTGCTATGCGGCTGCTTCCCACTAGCTATCTACCTTACGTTTGGTAGTGTATATATGTCCATGCCTCTCTCTCGCTTTGTCACAGCTTACCCTTCTATTAAGGAAGAAAGTAAAATGAATTACCCGGCTTTAATTACACCACTAAAAATGCCTTTTGTAGGAATAATAGTAAATACAAAGTATTCACTTCTTATTTCCCTCATATCTTGTTCCCTATGTCGTCCTGGTAAAAACACAATTACTACCTTTTTGATAAGAGTACTATACTACCATTTCCTATAGTGAAGTTGAAAAAAAGGTTTTAATCAACATCAAGGTTTTTTTTTTAAAGGTAAAAATCAAAATAACTCTTGTTCCTTCTTGGTTTCTCTATCCTTATGTTCAATGAAATATAAAGCCTACAAATACACCAGGAATTCCTGAATTTTAAGTACTTCTTAACTACATTGCAATAAAAACTTCAATTCATTGGACTTCTGAACGATTATGTAAACGACAGGATTTATTGAAACACTAGAAGGCTCTAGAAAGGGTGGAGGAATCCTCTTCTAAAATTGAAAGAGCCGCGTTTGGCTTAGGGACAGATCTAAGAAAGGGAGGTGGGCATGGCACTGGATTTCCTGCACTGCCCTGAGACCCACTAAAATCAGAAATATACACGAGTCCCCTCTCTCCCTTTCAAACCCTCCTCTCACTTTTTAAAATGAAACTCAGAACACCAATTTTCATGACTCCTAAAACTATATTTTTAAAAAATGCTATCACCAAAGGAACTTTTTTGGAAATACTAGTTAACTGCAATTTGTCATTTCAGCGATATAGCTGACATCATCAAAAATGGTCTCGGGAAACATTTCTTCTCTTCTTTTGTTTGTAGGTTTGGCAGAATGGCATGTTCCTACTGCTGGAATGTTTTTATGGATTAAAATTAAGGGCCTTCATGATGTAAGAAAACTGATTGAAGAGAAAGCCTTTAAGAAAGAGGTAAAACAGGAAGAAAACCTATATTTTTTCTTTAAAGTAATATCTTAATAAAAATGGCAAGAGATGTTTATCACTGCCCGCCAACCCAAGGCATAATGTTTGCCTATCAGATACATGAACTCCTTACTAAGAACAGAATAGATTTTGGGTTACGGAATTAGTCTCCTGGTCTAAACCAGGGGAAATACAGTCATTCAGCTCAGCTACTGATTAGCTTAGTGGCTAAGAGCACAGTCTCTGGAGCCACGTCCTTGGGTGTGAATCCCAGCTCCAGCCCTGCCCCGATATGTGGCACTGGATGAGCTGCCCTTCCTGAGTTTCATCTGGAAAATGCAGATAATAAGAATCCCTCCCTCTTAGGGTTGGTATGATGAAAGCAGTCAATATGGATAAAGCACTTAGACTAATACCTGGCACATGGTAAATGCTTGATAAATATAAGCCATTAGTATTTACAATAGAAGGATTTTTTTTCCTGATTATGAAAGTAAAGCATACTCATGATAGCATTATACTTCAGTAAAGCATAATGAAAAAATTTTAAATAGCCCATAATTTTACCACCCAGATTTTATGACCACTTGTGATACATTTTCTTGAAGAGGTTGTATACATCTAGTATTTTCGCTATGAAATTATTTTTTTATTAAAGCATAGTTGATTTACAATATTACATTAGTTTCAGGTATATAACATAGTGATTCAGTATTTTTAAAGATTAGACTCCGGACTTCCGGGAAGATGGCAGAAGAGTAAGACGCGGAGATCACCTTCCTCTCCACAGATACACCAGAAATACATCTACGCGTGGAGCAACTCCTACAAAACACCTACTGAACGCTGGCAGAAGACCTCAGACCTCCCAAAAGGCAAGGAACCCCCCACGTACCTGGTTAGGGCAAAAGAAAAAACTAAACAGAGACAAAAGGATAGGGACGGGTCCTGCACCAGCGGGAGAGAGCTGTGAAGGAGGAAAAGTGTCCACACACTAGGAAGCCCCTTCGCGGGTGGAGACTTCGGGAGGCGGAGTGGGGGAGCTTGGGAGCCGCGGAGGAGAGCACAGCAACAGGGGTGCGGAGGGCAAAGCGGACAGATTCCAGCGCAGAGGATCGGGCCGACCGGCACTCACCAGCCGAGAGGCTTGTCTGCTCGCCCGCCGGGGCGGGCGGGACTGGGAGCTGAGGCTCCGGCTTTTGTCGGAGCGCCGGGAGAGGACTGAGGTTGGCGGCGTGAACACAGCCTGCAGGGCGTTGGTGCGCCCCGGCTGGCCGGGAGAGAGTCCGGGGAGGGGTCTGGACCTGCCGAAGAGGCAAGAGACTTTTACGTCCCTCTTTGTTTCCTGGTGCACGAGGAGAAGGGATTAAGAACGCTGCTTGAGAGAGCTCCAGGGACGGGCGCGAGCCGCGGCTAAGAGTACAGAGCCCAGAGACGGACATGGGACGCTAAGGCCGCTGCTGCCGCCGCCAGGAGGCCTGTGTGCGAACACGGGTCACTGGCCACACGCCCTTCCGGGGAGCCTGTGCAGCCCGCCACTGCCAGGGTCCCGGGATCCAGGGACGGCTCCCCGGGAGAGCGCACGGCGCGCCTCAGGCTGCAGCGTCACGCCGGCCTCTGCCGCTGCAGGCCCGCCCCGCACTCCGTGACCCTCCCTACCCCCCGGCCTGGGTGAGCCAGAGCCTCCGAATCAGCGGCTCCTTTAACCTCGTCCTGTCTGAGCAAATAACAGACGCCCTCCGGCGACCTACACGCACAGGCGGGGCCAAATCCAAAGCTGAGCCCCTGGGAACTGTCAGAACAAAGAAGAGAAAGGGAAATCTCTCCCAGCAGCCTCAGAAGCAGCGGATTAAAGCTCCACAATCAACTTGATATACCCTGCATCTGTGGAATACCTGAATAGACAACGAATCATCCCAAATTAAGGAGCCCTGTGGATGAAAGGCTCTTGGTGCTGCAGCCAGGACTCAGTGCTGTGCCTCTGAGGTGGGAGAGCCAACTTCAGGACACTGGTCCACAAGAGGCCTCCCAGCTGCACATAATATCAAACAGCAAAAATCTCCGAGAGATCTCCATCTCAACGCCAGCACCCAGCTTCACTCAACGACCAGCAAGCTACAGTGCTGGACATCCTATGCCAAACAACTAGCAAGACAGGAACACAACCCCACCCATTAGCAGAGAGGCTGCCCAAAATCATAGTAAGTCTACAGACACCCCAAAACACACCACCAGACGTGGACCTGCCCACCAGAAAGACAAGATCCAGCCTCATCCACCAGAACACAGGCACTAGTACCCTCCACCAGGAAGCCTACACAACCCACTGAACCAACCTTAGCCACTGGGGACAGACACCAAAAACAACAGGAACTACGAACCTTCAGCCTGCAAAAAAGGAGACCCCAAACACAGTAAGATAAGCAAAATGAAAAGACAGAAAAACACACAGCAGATGAAGGAGCAAGATAAAAACCCACCAGACCTAACAAATGAAGAGGAAATAGGCAGTCTACCTGAAAAAGAATTCAGAATAATGATAGTAAGGTTGATCCGAAATCTTGGAGATAGAATGGACAATAGAATGGACAAATTGCAAGAATCAGTTAACAAGGACCTAGAAGAACTAAAGATGAAGCAAGCAACGATGAACAACACAATAAATGAAATTAAAAGTACTCTAGATGGGATCAATAGCAGAATAACTGAGGCAGAAGAACGGATAAGTGACCTGGAAGATAAAATAGTGGAAATAACCAATGCAGAGCAGAATAAAGAAAAAAGAATGAAAAGAACTGAGGACAGTCTCAGAGACCTCTGGGACAACACTAAACGCACCAACATTCGAATTATAGGGGTTCCAGAAGAAGAAGAGAAAAAGAAAGGGACTGAGAAAATATTTGAAGAGATTATAGTTGAAAACTTCCCTAATATGGGAAAAGAAATCGTTAATCAAGTCCAGGAAGCACAGAGAGTCCCATACAGGATAAATCCAAGGAGAAATACGCCAAGACACATATTAATCAAATTGTCAAAAATTAAATACAAAGAAAACATATTAAAAGCAGCAAGGGAAAAACAACAAATAACACACAAGGGAATCCCCATAAGGTTAACAGCTGATCTTTCAGCAGAAACTCTGCAAGCCAGAAGGGAGTGGCAGGACATATTGAAAGTGTTGAAGGAGAAAAACCTGCAACCAAGATTACTCTACCCAGCAAGGATCTCATTCAGATTTGATGGAGAAATTAAAACCTTTACAGACAAGCAAAAGCTGAGAGAGTTCAGCACCACCAAACCAGCTCTACAACAACTGCTAAAGGAACTTCTCTAGGCAAGAAACACAAAAGAAGGAAAGGACCTACAATAACGAACCCAAAACAATTAAGAAAATGGGAATAGGAACACACATATCAATAATTACCTTAAATGTAAATGGACTAAATGCTCCCACCAAAAGACACAGATTGGCTGAATGGATACAAAAACAAGACCCATATATTTGCTGTCTACAAGAGACCCACTTCAGACCTAGAGACACATACAGACTGAAAGTAAGGGGAGGGAAAAAGGTATTTCATGCAAATGGAAACCAAAAGAAAGCTGGAGTAGCAATTCTCATATCAGACAAAATAGACTTTAAAACAAAGACTATTAGAAGAGACAAAGAAGGACACTACATAATGATCAAGGGATCGATCCAAGAGGAAGATATAACAATTGTAAATATTTATGCACCCAACATAGGTGCACCTCAATACATAAGGCAAATACTGACAACCATAAAAGGGGAAATCGACAGTAACACATTCATAGTAGGGGACTTTAACACCCCACTTTCACCAATGGACAGATCATCCAAAATGAAAATAAATAAGGAAACACAAGCTTTAAATGATACATTAAACGAGATGGAGTTAATTGATATTTATAGGACATTCCATCCAAAAACAACAGAATACACATTTTTCTCAAGTGCTCATGGAACATTCTCCAGGATAGATCATATCTTGGGTCACAAATCAAGCCTTGGTAAATTTAAGAAAATTGAAATTGTATCAAGTATCTTTTCTGACCACAACGCCATGAGACTAGATATCAATTACAGGAAAAGATCTGTAAAAAATACAAACACATGGAGGCTAAACAATACACTACTTAATAATGAAGTGATCACTGAAGAAATCAAAGAGGAAATCAAAAAATACCTAGAAACAAATGACAATGGAGAAACAACGACCCAAAACCTGTGGGATGCAGCAAAAGCAGTTCTAAGGGGGAAGTTTATAGCAATACAAGCCCACCTTAAGAAGCAGGAAACATCTCGAATAAACAACCTAACCTTGCACCTCAAGCAATTAGAGAAAGAAGAACAAAAAAACCCCAAAGCTAGCAGAAGGAAAGAAATCATAAAAATCAGATCAGAAATAAATGAAAAAGAAATGAAGGAAACAATAGCAAAGATCAATAAAACTAAAAGCTGGTTCTTTGAGAAGATAAACAAAATAGATAAACCACTAGCCAGACTCATTAAGAAAAAAAGGGAGAAGACTCAAATCAATAGAATTAGAAATGAAAAAGGAGAGGTAACAACTGACACTGCAGAAATAAAAGAGATCATGAGAGATTACTACAAGCAACTCTATGCCAATAAAATGGACAATCTGGAAGAAATGGACAAATTCTTAGAAATGCACAACCTGCCAAGACTGAATCAGGAAGAAATAGAAAATATGAACAGACCAATCACAAGCACTGAAATTGAAACTGTGATTAAAAATCTTCCAACAAAGAAAAGCCCAGGACCAGATGGCTTCACAGGCGAATTCTATCAAACATTTAGAGAAGAGCTAACACCTATCCTTCTCAAACTCTTCCAAAATATAGCAGAGGGAGGAACACTCCCAAACTCCTTCTACGAGGCCACCATCACCTTGATACCAAAACCAGACAAGGATGTCACAAAGAAAGAAAACTACAGGCCAATATCACTGATGAACATAGATGCAAAAATCCTCAACAAAATACTAGCAAACAGAATCCAACAGCACATTAAAAGGATCATACACCATGATCAAGTGGGGTTTATTCCAGGAATGCAAGGATTCTTCAATATACGCAAATCTATCAATGTGATAAACCATATTAACAAACTGAAGGAGAAAAACCATATGATCATCTCAATAGATGCAGAGAAAGCTTTTGACAAAATTCAACACCCATTTATGATAAAAACCCTGCAGAAAGTAGGCATAGAGGGAACTTTCCTCAACATAATAAAGGCCATATATGACAAGCCCACAGCAAACATCATCCTCAATGGTGAAAAACTGAAAGCATTTCCACTAAGATCAGGAACAAGACAAGGTTGCCCACTCTCACCACTCTTATTCAACATAGTTTTGGAAGTTTTAGCCACAGCAATCAGAGAAGAAAAGGAAATAAAAGGAATCCAAATCGGAAAAGAAGAAGTAAAGCTGTCACTGTTTGCAGATGACATGATCCTATACATAGAGAACCCTAAAGATGCTACCAGAAAACTACTAGAGCTAATCAATGAATTTGGTAAAGTGGCAGGATACAAAATTAATGCACAGAAATCTCTGGCATTCCTATATACTAATGACGAAAAATCTGAAAGTGAAATCAAGAAAACACTCCCATTTACCATTGCAACAAAAAGAATAAAATATCTAGGAATAAACCTACCTAAGGAGACAAAAGATCTGTATGCAGAAAATTATAAGACACTGATGAAAGAAATTAAAGATGATACAAATAGATGGAGACATATACCATGTTCTTGGATTGGAAGAATCAACATTGTGAAAATGACTCTACTACCGAAAGCAATCTATAGATTCAATGCAATCCCTATCAAACTACCACTGGCATTTTTCACAGAACTAGAACAAAAAATTTTGCAATTTGTATGGAAACACAAAAGACCCCGAATAGCCAAAGCAATCTTGAGAACGAAAGAAGGAACTGGAGGAACCAGGCTCCCAGACTTCAGACTATACTACAAAGCTACAGTTATCAAAACGGTATGGTACTGGCACAAAAACAGAAAGATAGATCAATGGAACAGGATAGAAAGCCCAGAGATAAACCCACGCACATATGGTCAACTTATCTTTGACAAAGGAGGCAGAAATGTACCGTGGAGAAAGGACAGCCTATTCAATAAGTGGTGCTGGGAAAACTGGACAGCTACATGTAAAAGTATGAAGTTAGATCACTCCCTAACACCATACACAAAAATAAGCTCAAAATGGATTAAAGACCTAAATGTAAGGCCAGAAACTATCAAACTCTTAGAGGAAAACATAGGCAGAACACTCTATGACATAAATCACAGCAAGATTCTTTCTGACCCACCTCCTAGAGTAATGGAAATAAAAACAAGAGTAAACAAATGGGACCTAATGAAACTTAAAAGCTTTTGCGCAGCAAAGGAAACCATAAAGAAGACCAAAAGACAACCCTCAGAATGGGAGAAAATATTTGCAAATGAAGCAACTGACAAAGGATTGATCTCCAAAATTTATAAGCAGCTCATGCAGCTTAATAACAAAAAAACAAACAACCCAATCCAAAAATGGGCAGAAGACCTAAATAGACATTTCTCCAAAGAAGATATACAGAGTGCCAACAAACACATGAAAGAATGCTCAACATCACTAATCATGAGAGAAATGCAAATCAAAACTACAATGAGATATCATCTCACACCAGTCAGAATGGCCATCATCAAAAAATCTAGAAACAATAAATGCTGGAGAGGGTGTGGAGAAAAGGGAACCCTCTTACACTGTTGGTGGGAATGTAAATTGATACAGCCACTGTGGAGAACAGTATGGAGGTTCCTTAAAAAGCTACAAATAGAACTACCATATGACCCAGCAATCCCACTACTGGGCATATACCCTGAGAAAACCATAATTCAAAAAGAGTCATGTACCAAAATGTTCATTGCAGCTCTATTTACAATAGCCCAGAGATGGAAACAACCTAAGTGTCCATCATCGGATGAATGGATAAAGAAGATGTGGCACATATATACAATGGAATATTACTCAGCCATAAAAAGAGACGAAATTGAGCTATTTGTAATGAGGTGGATAGACCTAGAGTCTGTCATACAGAGTGAAGTAAGTCAGAAAGAGAGAGACAAATACCGTATGCTAACACATATATATGGAATTTAAAAAAAAAAAAAAATGTCATGAAAAACCTAGGGGTGAAACAGGAATAAAGACACAGACTTACTAGAGAATGGACTTGAGGCTATGGGGAGGGGGAAGTGTAAATGGTGACAAAGCGATAAAGAGGCATGGACATATATACACTACCAAACGTAAGGTAGATAGCTAGTGGGAAGCAGCCGCATAGCACAGGGAGATCAGCTAGGTGCTTTGTGACCGCCTGGAGGGGTGGGATAGGGAGGGTGGGAGGGAGGGAGACGCAAGCGGGAAGAGATATGGGAATATATGTATATATATAACTGATTCATTTTGTTGTGAAGCTGAAACTAACATACCATTGTAAAGCAATTATACTCCAATAAAGATGTTAAAAAAAAAAAAAAAAAAAAAAAGATTAGACTCCATTTAAAGTTATTATAAAATATTGGCTGTATTCCCTGTGCTGTATAATAAATCCTGTATCTTCTTTATTTTATACATAATAGTTTGTACCTCTTAATCCTCTACCCTTATTTTGTCCTTCCTCCCTTCCCTCTTCCCACTGGTAACAACCAGTTTGTTCTGTATTATCTGTGAGCCTGTTTCTTTTTGTTGTATTTATTCATTTTATTTTTTTAGATTTTGCATATATGTGATAACATGTTATTTCTCTTTTTCTGACTTATTTCACGAGGCATAATACCCCTCAAGTCCATTCATGTCACAAATGGCAGGACTTCATTCTTTTTTATGGCTGAGTAGTATTCCATTGTGTGTGTGTGTGTGTGTGCGCGCACGCGCGCGCGTGTGTGTGTGTGTGTGTGTGTGTGTGTGTATACACACATACCACATCTTCTTTATCCATTCATCTGTTGATGGACACTTCGGTTGTTTCTATATCTTGGCTATTATAAATAATGCTGAAATGCATATTGGGGTGCATGTATCTGTTCAAATTAGTGTTTTCTTTTTTCCGGATATATACCAGGAGTGGATTGCTGCATCATATGGTAGCTCTAGTTTTAGATTTTTAGGAACCTCAATATTGTTTTCAATAGTGGCTGCACCAATTTGCACTCCCACCAACAGCGGAGGAGGGTTCCCTATTCTCCACATCCTCGCCAACACTTGCTATTTGTGTTCTTTTTGTTAATATCCATACTTACAGGTAAGAGGTGATATCTCTTTGTTTTGATTTGCATTTCCCTGTTGATTAGTGATGTTTAGCATCTTTTCATGTACCTGTTGTTCATCTGCATTTCTTCTCTGGAAAAACATCTATTCAGGTCTTCTACCCATTTTTTAGTCTGGGTTTTTCTTAAATAATGCTCTGCAATTATGTTACATGATTAAAATTACACAGAAAAGTTTATATCCTGTTTTTTTCACTTAAAATTAATCCGCAAGGATTTCTTCTAGGTTTTTTTTCTCCTTTTGTACTTAAATCATGTCTACTTAGATTTCATTCAGAGGCACTAATTAAGCTGAGACGTCTAAATATGCTTCTGTGTCGCTTTCCAATTTACAAAATCAATCAACCGTTTGCCATTAATTAATTCCTTTATCATGTTAGTCACTCTTCTGTAAACACCAAGTTCTGTTTCTAGTACCACTTCTGTCTTGAGGCAGTGAGTACAAAGAACAGATCCTGTTGTTGTTGGCAAACTCCTGTGCTAGAGCATAAGAGACAGTCTAGAGGTCAGAACTGGGAACTGGCTGCCTGGACCCAAGAGCCAATCCACTCCCTGGGAAAGTCACTCATTCCCTGTAATCATCATACTTGACCTCAGGACTCATGCTTTATTAATTGTTTTAATGCTAATAACAGCACATAGAAAGTGCTTAATAAATACTTAAATGACTTAACTCATATAAGTGCATTTTAGTGCAATAAATCAATTTTATTACTTTTTTATTTTTGCTTTCTTATCAATGCCATTATTCTCCAGAACATTTGATGTGTGTATCCCTGAACTAGGAGCTAAGGATACAGACTTCATATTTATTGTCATTTTTTTTCAGTCCCTTTCTTTTACTCCATATACCCTGTTGCACATACCTTTCTTTACCTTTTCTAAGTAATCTCTAACACTGCTGCCTTAGCCCAAATTTTGGTTATCTTGCAAGGAGATTATTACCATCCCCTCCTTCTCTACAGAAACTTGCTTCTGGCACATCCCTAAGCTGTTCCACAATATTGGTAGAAATTATGGTTTT
Source organism: Tursiops truncatus (assembly GCF_011762595.2). NCBI lineage: Eukaryota > Metazoa > Chordata > Mammalia > Artiodactyla > Delphinidae > Tursiops > Tursiops truncatus. The sequence goes on along the minus strand of NC_047039.1, from coordinate 3,472,159 downwards.
CATTTCATTGTTAATCAGGACAAAAAAAACCAACTCATCTTCTGCCTTGAAATTTTCTCCCCAGAATGCCCCCAAATCATTTCATTCCCAGCTCACCTAACTTCAACAACCAGGGGCCAGATTTACACCATGAAAAAAAAAGCAGTTTCTTACAGTTCTGAATGTCATGATTTTACTAGACAACAATCTCAAAGACTTAACACAACCCAGCTTAGTTCTGACTCATGCACAGTTTTCAAAGACGTGGTCTATAACCTCTTCTGCTCCTGCCGTGAGTCAGAGACCCAAGTTCCATTTTAGTTTCATTGATCTTTTCTATTGTTTTCTTAGTCTCTATTTATTTCTGCTCTGAGCTTTATGATTTCTTTCCTTCTACTAACTATGGGTTTGGTTTGTTCTTCTTTCTCTATTTGCTTTAGGTGTAAGGTTAGGTTATTTATTTGAGATTTTTTGTTTCCCAAGGTATGACTGTATTACTATAAACTTCCCTCTTAGAACTACTTTTGCTGCATCCCACAGGTTTTGGATCATCATGTTTTCATTTTCATTTCTCTCTAGGTATTTTTTGATTTTCTCTTTAATTTCTTCCATGATTCACTGGTTGTTTAGTAGCATATTGTTTAGCCTCCACATGTTTGTATTTTTTGCAGTTTTTTTCAATATCCACAAATCAATCTGTGTGACACACCACGTTAACAAATTGAAGAATAAAAACCATATGATCATCTCAATAGAGACAAAAAAGCTTTTGATAAAATTCAACATTTATGATAAAAACTCTCCAGATAGCGGGTACAGAGGGAATACACCTTAACATAATAATGGCTATATATGAAAAACCCACAGCTAACATCATACTCAACAGTGAAAATCTGAAAGTATTTCCTCTAAGATTGGGAGCAAGACAAGGATGCCCACACTCACCACTTTTATTCAACAAAGTTTTGGAAGACCTAGACACAGCAATCACAGAAGAAAAAGAAATAGAAGGAATCGAAAGTGGAAAAGAAGAAGTAAAACTGTCACTGTTTGCAGATGATGCTATACATAGAAACTCCTAAAGATACTACCAGAAAACTACTAGAGCTCATCAATGAATTCAGTAAAGTTGAATGATACAAAATAAATACACAGAAATTTGTTGCATTTCTATATACTAACAACAAAAGATCAGAAAGAGAAATTAAGGAAAAAATCCCATTTACCATCACATCTAAAAGAATAAAATACCTAGGAATAAACCTACCTAAAAAGGCAAAAGACCTGTAATCGGAAACCTATAAAATGCCGATGAAAGAAATTGAAGACAACACAAACTGATGGAAAGATACACCATGTTCTTGGATTAGAAGAATCAATTTTGTCAAAATGACTTTACTATCCAAGGCCAATTACAGGTTCAGTGCAATCCCTATCAAATTACCAAGGTCATTTTTCACAGAACTAGAACAAATAATTTTAAAATCTGTATGGAAACACAAAAGTCCCCTAACAGCCAAAGTAGTCTTGAGAAAGAAGAACGGAGCTGGAGGAGTCACATTCCCTGACTTCAGACTACACTACAAAGCTGCAGTAATCCAAACAGTATTGTAGTGGCACAAAAACAGAAATATAGATCAATGGAACAGTATAGAGAGCCCAGAAATAAACCCACACACCTATGGTCAATTAATCTATGACAAAGGAGCAAGAATATACCATGGAGAAAAGACAGTCTCTACAATAAAGGATGCTAGGAAAACAGTACAGCTACATGTCAAAGAATGAAATTAGAACATTCTCAAAGATCATATACAACAATAAACTCAAAATGGTTTACAGACCTAAATATAAGACTGGATATTATAAAACTCCTACAGTAAAACAGTCAGAACACTCTTTGACATAAATCATAGCAATATCATTTTTGCTCTGTCTCCTAGAGTAATGGAAATAAAAACAAAAATAAAGAAATGGGACCTAGTTAAACTTAAAAGCTTTTGCACAGCAAATGAAACCATAAAGAAAACAAAAAGGCAACCTACGGAATGGGAACAAATATTTGCAAATGATGTGACAGACAAAGGATTAATTTCCAAAGTATAGAAACAGCTCATACAGCGCAATATAAAGAAAAAAAAAACACAAATAACCCAATCCAAAATTGGGCAGAAGACCTAAAAAGACATTTCTCCAAAGAAGACATACAGATGGTCAACAGGCGCATGAAAGGATTTTCAATATCACTAATTATTAGAGAAAATCAAATCAAAACTACGACGAGGGCTTCCCTGGTGGCGCAGTGGTTGAGAGTCCGCCTGCCGATGCAGGGGACACAGGTTCGTGCCCCGGTTAGGGAAGGTCCCACATGCCGCGGAGCGGCTGGGCCCGAGAGCCATGGCTGCTGAGCCTGCGCGACCGGAGCCTGTTCTCCGCAATGGGAGAGGCCACAGCAGTGAGAGGCCCGCGTACCCCAAAAAAAAAAAAAAAAAAAAAAAAAAAAAAAACTACGACGAGGTATCACCTCATAGCAGACAGAATGCCCATCATCAAAAAGTCTACAAATAATAAATGCTGGAGAGGGTGTGGAGAAAAGGGAACCCTCGTACACTATTGGTGGGAATTTTAATTGGTGCAACCAGTATGGAGGTTCATTAAGAAACTAAAAATAGAGTTACCATATGATCCAGGGATCCCACTCCTGGGAATATATATATGGAGAAAGGTATAATTCAAAAAGATACATGCACCCCAATGTTTCATTGCAGCACTATTTACAATAGCCAAGACATGGAAGCAAACTAAATGTTCATCAAAAAATGAATAGATAAAGAAGATGTGGTACATATATCCAATGGAATATTATTCAGCCATAAACAAAGAATGAAATAATACCATTTGCAGCAACATGGATAGACCTAGAGATTACCACACAAAGTGAAGTCAGACAGAAAAAAACCAAATATCATATGATATCACTATATGTGGAATCTAAAAAAATTATACAAATGAACTTATTGACAAATGGAAATAGACCCACAGACATAGAAAACAAACTTATGGTTACCAAAGGGGAAAGGGGAGAAGGGATATATTAGGAGTTTGGGATTAACATGTATACACTACTATGTATAACATAGATAACCAACAAGGTCCTACTGTATAGCACAGGGAACTATATTCAGTATTTTATAATAACCTATAAGGGAAAAGAATATGAAAAAGAAAAGATAGATAGATTGATATATATATACATATACACATATGTATAACTGAATCACTATTCTGTATACCCGAAACTAACACAACATAGTAAATCAGCTATAGTTTAACTTAAAAAAATGAAATAAAATAAATTTTTTAATGATATTTCATTGTTTGGATTTATATTACTTTTCTAGTTATGTTAAACATTTATTCATGTTTATTACCATTTCTATTTATTGAATAAGCTGTCCTTGTCCATTTTAAAGTTTTTCCTCTGTGTCTGTGCATTTTTTATAATATATGGAGAAGAAGTAGAATTGCTGTATTTATTGTAAACACTGATTTCTATGCTTTTAGTTTTATTGTACGACATGCAGTAATTTTATATAAATTGATTTTTCTCTTGTTATTTCTTTCATTGCTTTTTAAGTTTAAAAGTCATCCTCCACTCTGAGATTAGATTCACCTATATTTCCTTTTAATTTTCTTTAATGGTACATCACCTGTTTTCCATAAACTCTCTTAGATATTCATGCTTCCTGGATATCATTTCTACCTTGATAGTTCAGCTCCTTGCCCCTACTTCAGAGCATCCTTCTCTTTAGCTTCTCCAGAGCAGATGGACATGGTGAGTACAATATTCTCTTTAGAGTAAAAGTAGATATCCATTTATTTTTTGTGTTCATTCTGTGAGTTACAACATTATTTGATATCTTCTTGGGTTTCTGAAAAATGGGTATTGGTTGGAAAGTCACAAACTACCATTCAGAGAAGTTGCCAGGCTTCTATAGACAAATGATGCGACCAAATTGGAGTTGAATTTTATTGCTTTCATGAATACATGACAGACCTGTTCAACAGTGTTGGCAAATTATCAACACGTTAAAAAGAAAAACTCTTTCATTTCTTCATAGAATTAACATGAGCCATAGTACAAATTCATGAAGCCATCCATCTCTATCTCTGGTGGAAGGGTCAAATAGAATAATATGAATGATTGGAGTTAAGTAATTGCTTAATCACAAAGTTCAGCTTTAACCAGGATTACAGGAAACCAAGAAGCAAGTTCCTAAGAACTGTATGTCGGGAACCCACAGAAGAGCCATAAACTGAAGAGTCCAGGAAGTGTAAGAAGAGTGTATACTTATCCTTGGAGATGGGCTGTCTCCGGCTGTGTTCTTGATTGACTTGCTTTCTCATGTCACTAAATATGCTTTTCATAAGTTATATATGCATAGAGCTGGACAACTGAAACTATACAGAAGGCATGTGCAGGTGAGAGAGTATATGAAAAAAATAATTCGTGTTCTGGGAGAAGATGATGATCTTGAGGGAATAAGGATTTGAAAAATTTCCTGGGCCTCTGATGTGCTTCCGTCTACGTATATTAGTGGACATGACGGCCTCTGACCCAGATAAAACTGAGGTTAATCCTGACTTTTCACTGTCTGATCTCAACCTAAGATGGATACTCTTTGTTTAAATTTCTCAAGTTATGACAGACTTTTCCTAAACGGCATCCTAACTTTATTAATTCTTCTCTCTGTTCGCTTTTAGGCCTTCCAGGGATTAGCCCAACTTATAAAGGAATCTTTATGAAGAAATCGAACTCTTCATAGCACTCACGGTTTTCAGATAAATTATTTCTATGTTTTAGCAGGAAGAAATGATTGTTGGTGTCAGACTTACAGATTGGGTTTCACCAAACATGTCATATCTGTAGTAATTTAACTAGACAACTTTTAAAGTGCCCTTGAATGCATCAGATTGCCAAATTATATTTATAATCCACATATACATATTGATAAATTTTCAATCCACAAAAAAATATTTTTATCCTGGATTTTATTATAAAGATTTTTGTAGTTGCTTTATCGTTTCCCATAAGTTTTCTTTGAAAATAACATTTTTACAGTAAATTATTTGTAAGCAAACAATCATGTTCAAAATGGTATATAATGTGAACTTCTCCTATTTTGAAGAAAATGTAATGAGAGCTTTTTGCAAAAATTGTTAGAATTTGACCGTTATACATAATTTTTAGTAAGAGTATCACAGACATTATGTTATGGCACAGAAATCTATTTAAAATAAAATTCTGAATCTAAACATACCTAAACGTCTGCCTATTAATTCTAAGTAAGGAGGAGAGATTAAGGACAGTGAAAAAGGTACTATGTTGTATTTTTATGAAACTACACAACTTTCAAAAGCACGTTCTTATCAGTTATGTAATTTCAATCTACTAGACTCCTTTGAGGTACTTAGGATATACTTTTAATGATTTTCTTGCTCACCTTTAAGATCTTTATTTTTCCTATCTGATTATTAAATATATGCTCACTTAATTTTTTTCAAACAACCCAGTAAGTATAAGGAATAAAGTAAAAGCCACTGGGTGTCTCACCCCCAACATTCATATCCATTCTTTTAGATGTTTCCTATGCATGTACATGTAATATGTACAAGAATGGGATCTCATTAGGACAGTATCATAAACACCCTGTATACATTTTCCATTGCTGTATAACAATTTACCAGCATTCCAAGCCCCATCCTTGTAAGGTCATCAGGTCCTTTAAGGAACTAGGAAGTTTATGTCACTGTCATTCTCACCATCCTTGTGTATGTAAACATTTCCATCACAGTTAGTATTTTCCCAGCATATGAATGAGCTGCAGCGTTTGGTCCTGGTGGGAATCAATATGGCTCTTTCAAGTTGACCTAAAATGAACAGTTGTCAGGAAGCACAGAGAGTTCCAGGCTGTATAAATCCAGGGAGGAACACGCCAAGACACACAGTAATCAAACTGACAAAAATTAAGGACAAAGAAAAAATATTAAAAGCAACAAGAGAAAAGCAACAAATAACATGCAAGGGAATTCCCATAAGGGTACCAGCTGGTTTCTCAACAGAAACTTTGCAGGCCAGAAAAGAGTGGCATGATATCTTTAATGTGATGAAAGGTAAGAACCTACAACCCAGAATACTCTAGCCAGCAGAGTCTCTTATGCAGATTCAATGGAGAAATCAGAAGTTTACAGACAAGCAAAAGCTAAGAGAATTCAGCACCACCAGACCAGCTTTGCAACAAATGCTAAAGGAACTTCTCTAGGCAGAAACGAAAAGGCCACAACTAGAAACAAGAAAATGATGAATGGAAAAGCTCACTGGTAAAGGCGAACATACAGCAAACATAGGAAATCATCCACAAACACGTATGATAGCAAAACCACCAATCATGAGAAGAAAAGAGCACAAATGCAGGATATTGGAATGCATTTGAAATTAAAAGACCAGCAACTTAAAACAACCTTGTTTATATACAGACTGCTATATCAAAACCTATGGTAACCTCAAACCAAAAATCTACAATAGATACACACACAAAAACGAAAAAGGAATCCAACCACAGCACTAAACTTAGTCATCGAATCAGAGGAGATGAGAAAAAGAGGAAGGGAAGAAAAATGACCTACAAAAACAAACCTCAAACAATTAATAAAATGGCAATAAGAACATACATATCCATAATTACCTTAAGCATAAACAGAATAAATTCTCCAACCAAAAGTCACTGACTGACTGAATGGAAATGAAAACAAGACCCTTATATACACTGTGTACAAGAGACCCACTTCGGATATAGGGACACACACAGACTGAAAGTGAGACGTTGAAAAAAGGTATTTCATGCAAATGGAAATCAAAAGAAAGCTGCAGTAGCAATTCTCATATCAGACAAAAGAGACTTTAAAATAAAGACTATTACAAGAGATAAAGAAGGACACTACATAATGATCAAGGGATCAATCCAAGAAGAAAATATAACAATTGTAAATATATATGCACCCAACATAGGTGCACCTCAATATATAAGGCAAATAGGAACAGCCATAAAAAGAAAACAGCTGTCATTTGGCATGGTTTCCTTCTGAATTAAATTTAAATATTGACTTGTCCACTTTAGGAAACTGCCCCACCCCCCCGCCGCCCATGTAAGAAAGTCGTTAATGCTTCCCTATTGATCAATGAAACTAAAAGCTGGTTCTTCGAAAAGATAAACAAAATTGACAAACTGTTAGCCAGACTCATCAAGAAAAAAAAGGGAGAGGACTCAAATCAATAAACTTAGAAATAAAAAAGGAGAAGTTACAACTGACACCAGAGAAATACAAAGGACCATAAGAGACTACTACAAGCAACTATACACCAATAAAACGGACAAAGAAATGGACAAATTCTTAGGAAGGTACCAAGCCTGTACCAGGAGGAAATAGAAAATATGAACAGACCAATTACCAGTACTGAAACTGAATCAGAAACTTTAAAGTCCAGGACCAGACGGCCTCACAGGTGAATTCTACCAAACATTTAGAGGAGGGTTAACACCCATTCTCTGAAACTATTCCAGAAAAAAATGCAGGGGAAGGAACACTTACGAACTCATTCTATGGGGCCACCATCACCCTGACACCAAAACCAGATAAAGATATCATTAAAAAAAAAAAGAAGAAATTTACACGCCAATATCACTTAAGAACATAGATGCAAAATTCCTCAACAAAATACTATCAAATCAACTCCAACAATATATTAAAATGATCATACACCATGATCAAGGGGATTTATCCCAGGGATGCTAGGATTTTTCAATATTCGGAAATCAGTCAATGTGATACGTCACATTAACAAACTGAAGAATAAAAACCATATGATCAGCTCAATAGATGCAGAAAAAGCTTTTCATAAAATTCAACATCGATTTATGATAAAAACTCTTCAGAAAGTGGGCATAAAGGGACCATATCTCAACATAATAAAGCCATATATGACAAACTCACAGCTAACATCATTCTCAACAGTGAAAAGCTGAAAGCATTTCCACTAAGCTCAGAAACAAGACAAGAATGCCCACTCTCACCACTTTCATTCAACATAGTTTTGGAAGTCCTAGCCACACCAACCAGACAGGAAAAAGAAACTAAAGGAATCCAAATTGGAAAAGAAGATGTAAAACTCTCACTGTTTGCAGATGACATGAAGTATACATAGAAAATCCTAAAGACACCACCAGAAAGCTACTAGAGTTCATTAATGAATTCCATAAATTTGCAGGGTACAAAATTACTTTACAGAAATCTGTTGCATTTCTATACATGAACAAGGAAATATCAGAAGAGAAATTAAAGAAACAATTCCATTAACTACAGCACCAAAAAGAATAAACTACCTAAGAATAAACCTACCTAAGGAGGCAAAGACCTGTGCTCTGAAAACTATAAGATGCTGATAAAAGATATAGAAGACAACACAACAGATGGAAAGATATACTGTGTTTTGGACTGGAAGAATCTATATTGTTAAGATGACCATACTATGCAAGACAATCTACAGATTCAACACAATACCTATCGAATTACCAATGGCATTTTTCACAGAACTAGAACAAATAATTTTAAAATTTGTATGGAAACACAAAAGACCCCTAAGAGGCAAAGCAATCTTGAGAAATAAGAACAGAGGCAGAGGAATCACGCTACCTGACTTCAGGTTTTACTACAAAGCTACAGTCAAAACAGTATGGTATTGGCACAAAAACAGAAATATAGATCAATGGAACAGGATAGAAAGCCCAGAAATAAACACACAAACTTACGGTCAATTAATCTACGACAAACAAAGCAAGAATATACAATGGAGAAAAGACGGTCTCTTCGGTAAGTGGTGCTTGGAAAACTGGACAGCTACATATAAAAGAATGAAATCAGAACACTCTCTAAACCATAAACAAAAATAAACTGAAAATGGTATACAGACCTAAATGTAATACTGGATACTATTAAACACCTAGAGGAAAACATAGGCAGAACGTTCTTTGACAGAAACGGCAGCAATATCGTTTTGGATCCTCTCCTAGAGTAATGGAAATAAAAACAAAAATAGACAGGTGGGACCTAATTAAACTTAAAAGATTTTGCAGAGCAAAGGAAACCATGAACAAAACAAAAAGACAACCTACAGAATGGGAGAAAATATTTGCAGAAGATGCTACTGACAAGGGATTAATTTCCAAAATATACAAAGAGCTCATACAGCTTAATATCAACAAAACAAACAAGCCAATCAAAAAATGGACAGAAGACCTAAATAGATACTGCTCCAAAGAAGACCTACAGATGGCCAACAGGCACATGAAAAGATGCTCGACATCGCTAATGATTACAGAGGTGCAAATCAAAACTACAATGAGGTACCATGTCACACCAATAAGAAAGGCCATCATTAAAAAGTCTACAAATAATAAATTTTGGAGAGGGTGTGGAGAAAAATCAACCCTCCTACACTTTGGTGGGAATGTAAACTGGTGCAGCCACTAAGGAGAGCAGTATGGAGGTTACTTTAAACACTAAAATGGAGTTAATATATGGTCATGCAACCCCACTCCTGGGTATATATCTGGAGAAAACTCTAATTCAAATAGACACATGAACCCCAATGTTCATACCAACACTATTTACAATAGTCAAGACATGGAAGCAACCTAGCTATCCCATGACAGATGACTGGATAAAGAAGATGTGGTACCTATTACTCAGTCATAAAAAAAAGAATGAAATAACACCATTTGCAGCAACATGGGGAGACCTAGAGATTATCATATTAAGTGAAGTAAGTCAGACAGAGAAAGACAAATATCATATGATATCACTTAAATGCGGTATCTTAAAAAAGAAAAAAAGATACAAATGAACTTATTTACAAAACAGAAACAGACTCACAGACATAGAACACACACTTATGGCTACCAAAGGGGATCTCGAGGGGTGGCGGCAGAGGGAGGGGGAGGATACATTAGGAGTTTGGGATTAAAATGTACACACTACTATATCTAAAATAGATAAACAATAAGGTCCTACTGTATAGCACAGGGAACTATATTTGAAATCTTGTAATAACCTATCATGGAAAAGAATCTGAAAAAGAATAGATACATATGTATAACTGACTCACTTTGTTGTACACCTGAAACTAACAGAACATTGCAAATTAACTATACTGCAATTTAAAAAAAAAAAAAAGATACTTTGGAGTCTTAACCCCTAGTAACCAGAAATGTGACCTTCTTTGAAGATACAGTCCTTACAGAGGTAACCAAGTTAACGTGAGGTGATGAAGGTGAGCCCTCGTCTAATGTGACTGGTGTTCTTATAAAACAGGGAAGTTTGAACACAGACATGCACACAGCAGGGAGACACCACGTGAAGATGAAGATGCAACCAGAAGCCAAGGAACATTAAAAATTACCAGCAAACCACCAGTATCTAGCCGAGAGGCCTGGAACAGGTTCCTGGTCACAGGTCTCAGGGAGAACCACCCCTGCTGACACCTTCATCCTGCACTTCCAACCTCCAGACCTGTGGCTGGTCTCCACCATCTCTTTAGACGTGTTACAGCCCCCAGCACAGAGGAAGCACTCAACAATTGTTTAGAGGATGACTGGGTCCACAAGCCCTGGCCCTTTCATACATTCTGTCCCCAGGAGTCCTAAGCCAAGTCTTTAAAAGGTAGCCTGAGCTGTGACCTTGCTCACTCACCCCACACCCGGGAAACAACTCCTTCTGCGGTTGCTCCTGACAATTTCAAAGTCTGGTCTGTTGGATTTCTCTGGCAATCAACTATCTCTTCAGTTTTCAGCTTCTGTCAGGTAAGCTGTCCCCAACTCAGCCCTTGCCTACCCTTTCCCACCACTGTGGTCATCCTCTGCCTGCATTTTCTAAGCACAACCCTCAGGTCCCCTGCATTCCAGTAGCCGCCCTGATGGGCCACTTCTCTGCCTCCCTACCTGACCTAAATCATCACCACCTCATAATGAATCAGCACCCTCAGCCTCTCACCTGTCCAACTCCAGCAGCCAAGTAGAAAATTCAGCAAACCCATGAAGCTTGAGAGCCTGCATCTTATGATGAGCTGGCCTGAAATCTCTTTAGTTTTTGATCCTTTAGTTTTATTGCTATTGATTGGAAATATGGGCGGATATTAGTTCCGTACTTAAAAAAAAAAGTCTCTATGTAATAAATATTATAAGCAGCATAGACCTGAGAACACGAAAGACCTTTCACAAACAGGTTCCTACAACCAAAGGGAAGAAGTTTAAGTCTGTGTATCCAAGGTATCTAAGTATCCAAGGGAACCACACTAAGGGGGTGGGAGGGGAATCCTGAATCTCCAGTAACATCAAAATCTCCACTTTTATTTAATAATTAACTATGGTTTATAATTTAGAGGTTAGTTAGAGCTTCTTGAGCTAATTTCTAGAAAAATGCAGAGGCAACACTTCTTTAAATAGGTAACCTCACAAAGACCCTTAATTGCCTGCATGAATGAACTAAGGACATAATCTGCCTTAAAAGTTGCCAGTTTCTCCAGCAAAAACCATTAGGAAACTGAGTCCTTAGTTTTGCTAAGAACGTTGTTACTAGTCATAATAATAGCTAACAGTTACTGAAGGCTTTTGTAAGATCAAGTTACTGTGCTGAGGAGTGTCTGAGATTCCCTGATTTCATCCTGCCCACAGCCCTGTGAGCAAACTGATGCCCAGAAAGATTAAGTACCTTGTGCAAAACACCCAGTGGTAAATCATTAAATGCGGCCTCCCGCACTGCCTGCGCCAACAAAGAGAGCAGGCTGCAGGCGCGTGGTTAGGTCCCCAGCAGGACAGGCGGTCACGAGCTGGACGGGCTAAAGGCACACGAGGGCGGGGGCGGGATGGAGGGGCGTGTCCGGGGCGTGGCCGGAACCGAGGGGCGGGCGGGCGGGGCTGGGATGGAGGGGCTCGGCACGGGGAGGTACCAAAGAGAGTGGGGCGGGAGGGGCACGCAAGCTAACTCGCCAGTGGACTTTGCCAGTCCTGCTACGCGCCAGGCCGGATCCTACCCAGGCTCTCGCGCGGCCACCAGCCGGGCCTTCGGCGGCCTCTCCTGGCTCCGCGCGCCAGACCACACGCGGGGGACAGCAGAGGTGGCCTTTCCAGGGCAGGGATTAGGGGGCAGGATTGACGCGGATCCTTGGTTTTCCCAGGCTTCAACCACATAAGGCGGGGCTTGCCGCTTGGAATCCGAGAATGAATTACACACGGTTCATCACGGCTGCGAGCGCGGCCAGAAAGCCTTCCGCCCTTCGAGTCATGGGTGAGTCCGGGCCCTGCTCTCCCACTGGAGGGGGCGGTCCCCGCAGAGCTGCTCCGGGCGGCCTGAGCCCAGCTCTGCGCAGACCTGGCACAGAAGGCGCGCTGGAACGGGCACGAGTGTGGGCCATCAGCAGTAGAGAGAGGGCAGGCCGCCGTGGACACGTCCTGCTTAGGCTCCAGAAGGCTCTTCCGGGCACAGGAGTCGGGGTTCGGCTCAGCGTGCGGGCGCGTGCGCAATGGGGAGGGCGGGTTCGCCGGAGAGAGAGGGGTGCGCGCGGAGCCGGGCACGGACGGGCCGAGTGGAAGCCCGTCTTCTCCTACTGTGACCCTTGGCTTGTCTGCCTGATCACTCCGCCTTCTTAGATGCACGTGTCTATTCCTTAGTTCCTCCACCGGTGAGGTCGGCCCACAAAAAAGGCATCTTCTGTGTTTCTTTCGGACTAGCATTCTATCACTAGAAATCGTTACACTTTAAAGTTTTACTGACTTTAATGCAGCATGCTGAACCATCTCTGTTTAGGAAGGTCTTCACTGAAAGTGTTTCTTCTCCTCCTTATTTGTTGTAGCTGAGATATTGGGCAAGTCATCGAAATCTGTCCTCTCCCTGGCGACTGGAGCACCAAACCCTAACACGTTCCCTTTCAAGTCTGCGGTTATCACCATAGACAATGGAGAGACCATCCAATTTGATGAAGAGATGATGAAGAGAGCACTGCAGTATTCTCAGAGTGCTGGGTACTGATCAGTAGATAATGTAACCTTGTTGGTTCATTTTCATGAGCAATATTCTACAGCCCGCTGATAGAGTGACGTGTGCGTTTTTTAACTGGGTATTCAGCAGTGAGGAAGGTTTGGGGAAGAGTTTTAGAAGAAAAAATAATTGCAGCAATGATACTGAATGCCTAAGAGGCCAGGGACTGTTCTCAACCTTATACGACTAGGGGAGGGAGAGGTTTTAGGAAGGTGGTTCCATTTGATCTGAGACTGGGAAAAGAAAGAGAATATAGCTTGGTGAAGCAGCAGGGTAGGAGAAAGGAGGAAAAGGATGACCCAGCAAGCAGCCAGTTTAGGTCCTGGGGAAATTTTTTTTTTTTTTTTTTTTTTTTTTTTTTTTTTTTGTGGTACGCGGGCCTCTCACTGCTGTGACCTCTCCCGCCGCGGAGCACAGGCTCCGGACGCGCAGGCTCAGCAGCCGTGGCTCACAGGCCCAGCCGCTCCGCGGCACGTGGGATCTTCCCGGACCGGGGCACGAACCCGTGTCCCCTGCATCGGCAGGCGGACTCTCAACCACTGCGCCACCAGAGAAGCCCCTGGGGAAATTTTTTAATGATTATGTTCCCTTTCGAAACAGGCAGCTATGTAAGCATGTTGCCCCCAGTTCAGATGTATTTAATTTCATAAAGGCAAACTGGAACACGTATTCTAAGGCTTTCCTTAGCTGGTCTTCCAGTGATAAAGGGTAACTTGCAGAGTGTCTATGAATTATACTTTATTAAAGCCTGTTTGCTCTGTGATTGAAGAATAATGCATGTTGGGTGCCTAAAAATTGTATTGTATATAATGTATACCTAGGCTTTTCTTTCCATGATGCAAAGAACTTACTGAACCTGCACTGCTAGGTATCCTACAGAAATCTCCCTAAGGGAAACAAAAAATGAATTACGCAGTGAGAGCTCTAATGTAAAAGAAGAAGTACAGGCTTTGGAATGAGAAAGCTGTAGATTCAAATCTCAGCTCTTTTAATCACCAACTGATTAACGTATGTGGATTTCTTAATCTCTAAGTCTGTTGCCTTGTCTTTTAAGTAAAGATATTAATATTGGCAAAAAGCATTTGAGGACCTTTACAGTGCCCGCTATAAAGCCACCATCTAGTCCCTGTCCACTGTTATCATGACCTTCACTACTGTCAATTTCTAAATGCATTTTATGCTTTAGACTCCCAGAGCTGTTATCCTGGCTAAAACAGTTACAAGTAAAATTGCATAATCCTCCCACCATCCATTATCCACCCAGCCAAGGACAAATGGACATGTGTGTCACCTGTGGCAGCCAAGAAGGTCTCTGTAAGGTAAGACTGGAAGGAAAGGCACCCGCGGGAAGCATCCAATACTACGTTCACCCATACAGACATCTCTCCCTTAGCCACAGAGCATCATGTTCTGTGGCCTACAAAGTCTTCCTTGTCTTCACCTAGAATCATAAATGGAACGTAAAGACATTCACCAACCTGGTTTCTCTCTTTCTTTTTTTCACATCTTTATTGGAGTATAATTGCTTTACAATGTTGTGTTACTTTCTGCTGTACAACAGTCAAGCAGCCATATGTATACATATATCCCCATATCCCCTCCCTCTTAAGCCTCCCTCCCACCCTCCCTATCCCACCCCTCTAGGTGGTCACAAAGCACCGAGCTGATCTCCCTGTGCTATGCAGCAGCTTCCTACTAGCTATTTATTTTACATTTGGTAGTGTGTATATGTCCATAACACTTTCTCACCTCATCCCAGCTTCCCCTTCCCCACTCTGGGTCTTCAAGTCTGTTCTCTACATCTGCATCTTTATTCCTACCCTGCCACTAGGTTCATCAGTACCGGTTTTTTTAGATTCCATATACATGCATTAGCATACGGTATTTATTTTTCTCTTTCTGACTTACTTCACTCTATATGACAGACTCTAGGTCCACCCACCTCACTACAAATAACTCAATTTTGTTCCTCTTTATGGCTGAGTAATATTCCACTGTATATATGTGCCACATCTTCTTCATCCATTCCTTTGTCGATGGACATTTAGGTTGCTTCCATATTCTGGCTACTGTAAACAGTGCTGCAGTGAACATTGTGGTACATGTTCCTTTTTGAATTACAGTTTTCTCAGGATATATTCCCAGTAGTGGGATTGCTGGGTCGTATGGTAGTTCTATTTTTAGTTTTTTAAGGAACCTCCATACTGTTCTCCATAGTGACTGTATCAATTTACATTCCCACCAACAGTGCAAGAGGGTTCCCTTTTCTCCACACCCTCTCTGACGTTTACTGTTTCTAGATTTTTTGATGATGGCAAGAGGGTTCCCTTTTCTCCACACCCTCTCTGACGTTTACTGTTTCTAGATTTTTTGATGATGGCCATTCTGAATGGTGTGAGGTGATAACTCATGGTGGTTTTGATTTGCATTTCTCTAATGATTAGTGACGTTGAGCATCTCTTCATGTGCTTCTTGGCCATCTGTATGTGTTCTTTGGAAACATGTCTATTTAGGTCTTCTGCCCATTTTTGGATTGTTTTTTTTTTTGATATTGAGCTGCTTGTATATTTTGGAGATTAATCCTTTGTCATTTGCTTCATTTGCAACCTGATTTCTCTTAAACAGAGATCCCATCATCATTGACCCGGAGCTCTGAGTCATTAGGACAAGATTCCCGTTCAGGGAGAACTCAACCCCTACCTGCAGCTTAGTGAGCGCTGCTTACTTTCATCTGACTCAGAGATTCAGGCTAAATTTCAGTTTTGCTTGTGGCTATAACATTTCAGTGTATGACTTTTAAATCCTTTGAGGGTGTATCCTGATACTCCTGAGATGAAACGTCATTCCTTTGTGTGTCTGCTGGTGTCATCGTCTGTGCCGGCTGCCCCTTGTACCCTGACTCCCTCTTGGCTGTGCTTCTCCACGTCTACGTATATGTCTGTGTCTGTGGCTGACTTCTCCTCTGGGTTACTTTCTCTCTCTCTCTCTCTCCCTCTCTCTCTCTCTGCCTCTCTCCTGGGTTCCAGGAACTCCACAGAGGTAACCACCACTGGGGGGTCTCCAGATAAAGAGACTGCATATATGGTTCTCAGTTTCATCTGTTTGTTTCTTTTCTTTTTCATGAATAATTAGTCCTGGATAAGGAAGCTCTACATTCAGTCCTCACATCTAGATGAAAGTATGACTCTTGCTTATCTCAAACCAGAGTAGCTTTCTTGCTCTTCTTTCTTACGTAAATGTGAATGTTATAATCCGCTTAGTTTTAATGAATTTCAATTAAATTATTTTTACAGAATAAGGTATTAAAGTAAGACTTTATAATTTTCCTCCCCCTTCTTGGACTGAATTAGGAAAAATAAAAGGATTAGCTGCAGTTTGATTTTTTTTCTTGAAGAGAAACATTTGTGATGCTCCAGACTAGTAGGACAAAAAAGTTCTTTTCAGTGAAATTCTTTTCTTAGGAAGGGACATTATGTGCATTTTTTTTTCCAGAAAGATGCACAAGAAAGTTTCTTCTTTGTCTCTTGCAACATCAGTCATATCAAAGAGGAAGAGAGCATAGATGGCCAAATGCATCAGTAACTCACTGGCTTATAGCCATGCTTGTTCCAGAGGCCTCCTGGGAATCCAGTTTACTATTTCTCTCACTTTGTTCTCCAGGATGGATATTATTTTAGGTGTCCGTGTCTCAGATAATAAACAGCCCTCCCTCCTCATTTAGGATATATGACTTTCTCATGTCCCAATGTATGTGATGAGGTTTTCATCTGATCCATGGATAATAATACACAAGCCACCCAGTGATTTGTTTGGTCCTAGGAGGTCCTGTAAATCCTGAATCAATTAGAAACTTGTCAGAGGATGACACTGTCATAAAATGCAAAAAGCTCATAAGGAGAAGTAAATGGAATATCCTAGACCAAATCAGGAAACAAAAGTCCAATCTTCTGTCCCAATGTATAATGGCCATGCTGTTTATCAAGAGCTCTAGGTTGTTAAAATAATAGGGAGGAGAGGCTTGACCTGGGGATTGTGAAACATCACAGGGCAGGAAAGAATGATTCTGTGACTCGTATAAGATTAATCAGAATGGTGGACTAGTATCTCCGTGAGGGTAAAAACCATGCCTTTAGGCTCATCATTTATCTCCATCCTTTACACAGGCCTGGCTTATAGCAAATATTTTTAAATTTTTCAGAAAAGGAATAAAAGGAATAAATAAATTTTAGGAGCCAAACCAGTTATGTGTGTATATATATATTTTTTAAACCCAGAACGGAGGTTTGCAAACTGTGGCTTGAGAGCCAAGCCAGCCCTTGTCTGATTCTGTAAATAGAGTTTTATTGGAACTCAGCCACACCATCGGCTGACGTATTGTCTACAGCTTTCTCACCATAGAGGCAGAGATGAGTAGTTGCAATGGAGACACCAGGGCTCACATCCCATCTGGCAAGTTACAGAAAACTTGCCAACTCCTTCTCTAGAATCCTAGTGAGCCCAAACTTAAAAAAAAAAAGGGGGGGGGGGTGTTTTCTAAGACTGGAAACCAGACTAACGAAGCTAACCTATGCTTCTTTTGTTAGGTATTTGAAATGATCGTTAATCCTGGAGATAATATCCTCGTAAATGAACCTATTTATTCAGGAACAATTCATGCTGTGAGTACACATGTCTACAAAAGGCAACTCTCTTTCTTATAACAAATAAGAAACCACCGCACCTTGAGAACTCTCTGTCCACTGAAACATAAAATAGCATCTTTCTTCTTAAACAGGAGAATCATTAATATATGCAAAATATGTGAAATGTACCCTCTGCTTTATACATTTCTCCTTACAAGGTCTAAATGCAGAGGTGCTAAAATTGGGTTGTGCAAAATCATGTCCAGATTTGTTAATATTCCACCTGAAATGTGACTTAATTGACAAAGACATTTTTTCACTACCATCTATATTACCACATGCCTGCTCTGCTGTGCCCTGGTCAGAACACACCACTGTCGGGGGCACAATACTTTTGGGTCGATGTGAATACAGGCTGGAGCACAGTCTGAGAAAAGCGACCAGAGTGAACAAAGAAATGGAAATAATACCATAGGTTGAATTGTTTTAGGAACTATGCTCTTTTCCGCAGAGAGACAAGACTCCACGGGGGCATGAGAATTGTCCTCAAGTACATTAAAGCTAGCCACGTGACAGAGGAGGTAGATTTGTCTGTGCACGTCCTCAGGTTCATAGAACTTGAACCAAAGGGTGGAAACTATAGGGAAACAGTTTCAACTCAATGTAACGACTGTCTAACCATCAGCCTTACCAGTTCTCTGAGGAGTAAAGCACTGGCCATCACTGCAGGGGCTCAGAGTAACTCTCAATGGCCACCTGACATAAATGCTAGCAAAGTAATTTTAGCTTAGAGTAGGGGATTTAATGAGATGACCGCTATGCTCTACTGAATCTAACTTCATGGATTATCTTTTTTTTTAATTTAATATTATCTTTGTGAAAAATGAATATATATAGAAAGCAATTAGCTAGTCTTGATGAAAGCCATATTCCCTCAACACTCCCAAGTAGGGGTAAAAACATATTATAAACATTGCTTTTCTAATGAACAATCTGAAAAGGAAATTAAGAAAATTCCATTTGTAATAGCATCCAATAGAATAAAATATCTGGGAATAAATCTAACAAAATGGGTGAAAGACTTCCTCATTAAAAACTAAAAAACATTGCTGGAAGAAATTAAAGGAGATGCCAATAAACCGAAAGGCATCACCTTCTCCTGGGTTGGAAGACTTAATACTTCAGGTGTCAATACTACCACAGCAATTTACAGATTCCATGCAATCCCTACCAAAATTCCAATAGCCTTTTTTACAGAAATATAAAAGCCAATCCTCAAATTCATTTGGGATTGGAAAGGGTCCAAATATGCAAACCAATCTTGAAAAACTGCAAAGTTAGAAGATTCTCAGTTCCCAATTTCAAAACCAACTGCCTTAATCTGCAGTAATCAAAACCGGCTGGTACTGGCATTAAGGACAGATACATATCCCAATGGGATAGAATTGAGCGTTCAGAAATAAACCATACAGCTGTGACCAACTGATTTTGACAAGGGTACCAAAACCATTCAACAGGAAAAAAAAAAAAAGGTCTCTTCAACAAATTTCGCTGGGATAACTGTATTTCCACGTGCAAAAGAAAGAAATTGGACCATATAAATCTTCAAATCTTCTTGACCTTGGATTTGGCACTATTCTTAGATATAACAACAAAAATACAAGCAACAACAAAAATATAGATAAACTGGACTTCATCAAAAATTAAACTCTTTTGAGCGTCAAAGGACATTATGAAGAAAGTGAAAAAACAGCCTACAGAGTGGGAGAAAATACATGCAAATCATATATATATGGTAAGAGTTCAATATCCAGAGTATATAAAGACTTCCTACAATTAAAATACAAAGAAATTAATTTAAAAATAGACAAGGGGGGCTTCCCTGGTGGTGCAGTGGTTGAGAGTCCGCCTGCCGATGCAGGGGACGCGGGTTTGTGCCCCGGTCCGGGAAGATCCCACGTGCCGCGGAGCGGCTGGGCCCGTGAGCCATGGCCGCCCGTGAGCCTGCGCGTCCGGAGCCTGTGCTCCACAACGGGAGAGGCCACAACAGTGAGAGGCCCGCGTACCGCAAAAAATAATAATAATAATAAAAATAGACAAAGGACTTGAATAGACATTTCTGCAAAAAAGATATATAAATGGCCAGTAAGTATATGAAAACATGCTCAACATCACTAGTCATTAGAGAAATGAAAGTCAAACCATAGTGAGATACTACTTCACACCTACTAGGATTACTATTATTTTTTTAATGGAATATAGCAAGTAATGGTGAATATGTAGAGAAATTGGAACCGCAGTACATTGCTGGTGGAAATGTAAAATGGTGCAGCCCCTGTGGAAAACAGTTTATCAGTGCCTCAAAAAATTAAACATAGAATTACTGTGGACACACAAATTCCACTCCTAGTATGTACCCAAAAAGATTTGAAAACTGGGGCTCAAACAGAAACATAAACGTTCATAGCAGCATTATTCACAATAGCCAAAACATGGAGCAGCCCAAGTGTACATCAATGCATGAATAAAATGTGGTCCATTCACACAATGGAATATTATTCAGCCAGAAGAAGGAAGTTCTGACACCTGCTACAACATGGATAAACCTTGAAAGCACTATGCCAAGTGAAAGAAGCCAGACACAAAAGGACACGTATTGTATGATTCCACTTGTACAAAATATCTGAAATAGGCAAACTCATAAAGACGGAACGTTGCTTAGTGGTTACCAGGGGCTGAGGGAGGGGGAAGTGGGGAGTTATTGCTTAATGGTATGGGGGGTCTGTTTGGAGTGATGAAAAGATTCTGGAAATTAGTGATGATGGATGCACACATTGTGAACGTAATTAATGCCACTGAGTCTCACACTTTAAAATGGCAAATTTTTGTTATTTTGCCGTAATTTAAAAAACTAAAATAATTACCTTTTCTTAGTGACTGGATACTAATTGTTAATTATTTTCCTAAACTCCTAAGTCATAAGATTACACAATGCCTATAAATAGGCATTTTGTCTATGTAAACAGCACACATACACACACGTTTTCACACACCCAAACAGAGACCAATGCCAGGCTGTGAGGGAATATGCCGACGGTTCACGTGTGTTTATCTCATGGTCCAATATTGACTTCTTTTATTGCATGTTTATGTGATTTCTAAGTCTAAGACCTTTTAAATTTACCATAAGTGGGGTCTGGATTATTCTCAGTGCATAATTCTACATTTGACTGCTAAGAAAAGTGTTTGCTTATCCTTTGAAAATATTTTTTCTGAGAACTTCACTCAGTTACTGCTATTTTTTTTTAATTTTTATTGAAATATATTGTACTTGATTTACAATGTTGTGTTCATTTCAGATGTACACCAAAGTGATTCAGTTATACATATAAATGTATAACTTTCAGATTCTTTTCCATTATAGGTTATTACAAGATACTGAGTATAGTTCCCTGTGCTATACAATAGGTTCTTGTTGGTTACCTATTTTATATATAGTACTGTGTATATGTTAATCCCTAACGCCTAATTTATCCCTCCACTCCTCTTTCCCTTTGTAGCCAGAAGTTTGTTTTCTATGTCTGTGTGTGTCTATTTGTTTTGTAAATAGGTTCATTTGTATCATTTTATTAGATTCCATATATAGGCAATATTATATGATATTTGTGTTTCTCCATCTGACTTACTTCACTTACTATGATAATCTCTAGATCCATCCATGTTGCAGAAAATGGCATTATTTCAATCTTTTTGTGGCTAATATTCCGTTGTGTATATATATGTGTGTGTGTGTGTATATATATATATGTATATACATACCACATCTTTATCCATTCATCTGTCAATGGACACTTAGGTTGCTTCCATGTCTTGGCTATTGTAAATGCTGCTGCAATGAACATTGGGGTGCACGTGTCTTTTAGAAGTATGGTTTTCTCCAGGAAGGGGACTGCTGGATCATAAGGTGAACCTCCATACTGTTCTCCATAGTGGCTGCACCAGTTTACATTCCCACCAACAGTGTAGGAGGGTTCCCTTTCCTCCACACCCTCTCCAGCATTTATTATTTGTAGACTTTTTGATGATGGCCATTCTGACCGGTGTGAGGTGGTACATCATTGCAGTTTTCATTTGCATTTCTCTAATAATTAGTAACATTCAGCATCTTTTCATGTGCCTGTTGGCCATCGCATGTCTTCTTTGGAGAAATGTCTATTTAGATCTTCTGCCCAATTCTGGACTGGGTTGTTTGGGTTTTTTTTGATATTGAGCTGTATGAGCTGTCTGTATATTTTGGAAATGAATCCCTTGTCGGTTCCATTGTTTGCAAATAGCTTCTCCATTCTGTAGGTTGTCTTTCCATTCGTTGATGATTTCCTTTGCTTGTTACTTATTAAGTTCCGATTTTTTTCTTTATGTTTGTCCACAGACATAAAACATAAAAACACAAACCTTTCATAAAACAATGTCTATAAACAAGGCCACTATCTGTGACTTCAGCCTTTGCAATTGGTACAGTATACTATCCCCCTGCCTTGGTGAGCCACTGCCCTGACGCTCCTTGGTGCCCCAGCACCACCCTGGCTCCCCTGGTCCCTCTCCTAAGACCAACCTGAACACCCCATAGTACAGAGCCAATGCCGACATGGTAGGGGGCCTCCAGGACCCCATTCCAGCCTGCTCTGTATCTGATGTGCCCATGCTACACCACCTGTCCAATATTTTGAATATCACCTCTGCTTATAACTATTTTATGTATTAGAACCATAGATGCTCTATAAGATTAATTTACTTTGTCAAAAAACATTCCTTAATAAACACCTATTTTATGAACCAGTTCTAACCATAATTATAAAGATAACACACTGTGGGCATAGAGCTGAGTGCAGGTTTGTGTTTAAGGGTATAAATGGTAACAGCTTTGTGTTTAAGGGTATAAATGGTAACATTCTCCTTAGTGTAAGAACCAGTGACACTGATATTTTGTATCAAGTCTGAGTCTCTGGCTTTCTTTTCTCTTTGTACTGGACAGCTGCAACCCCTGGGCTGCAACATGATTAATGTTTCCAGTGACGAGCACGGGATTATTCCAGACTCCCTCAGAGAAATACTCTCCAAATGGAAACCAGAAGATTCAAAGAACCCCGAGAAAAACACCCCCAAATTTCTTTATACTGTCCCAAATGGCAACAACCCTGCTGGGAACTCATTAACAACTAACCGCAAAAAGGAAATCTATGAGGTATTTTCAAAGAATGTGCTATGTGGCTGTGTTCTTGTTTTGTTCTGACCCTTTAGAAGAGTGCTCTGCAAGTTCCTTCTCATTACCCCTTACTCTCAAGGAAGATGATTTTTAATAAAAGGAAGTCATCTATGCCAGGGTCGCCATGAATTTAAATTCAAGAAACTATTACACTCTTGTTGACTATGAGATTTTTCTTTCCCTTTAATTGATATTTTCATTGAAGGAAATGTTACTCTTGCTGTGATGTTAAACTCTATGAGGCTATTTAATAATTGGCCCCAAGTTTGATTTTCATTATTTTATGTTTGTATTTTCAACCTGTCCCTTCCCTTTCCTACTTCTTGTCATTTCAGGTTACAAAGACATTCCTTTAAAATAGGAGGCAGGCTCCTTTTGTAAAGTCTCCTCTAGGTAGCTGAACATGATGCCTAAGATTTTCACTATAAACACTGTTCTAAAATCACATATAAAGCTACACAGAAACAAGTACAAAGAACTATGATTCCAAGTGATTTTCATCTTCGAGCGCTCTGAAGAAATAAATATGCTCCTTTAACCTTTTTTAGCTCACAAGAAAATACGACTTCCTCATCATAGAAGACGATCCTTACTATTTTATGCAGTTCAGCAAGGTAAGTGCAGTGTCAACTCAGCCCACAATCAGTAGACAAGTGGCTGTAAGTTACTGTGCTGATGTGAGTTTAGCCGGGCTGCCGAGCATTTTCATCTCTGGTATTACTGCTCTTTCCAGAAATCCCTTTCCTTTAGAATAGCGGCTGGCTCTCTGTGCCAGGCACGTGGAGGGTCGAGTGAGTCAAGGGTGAGGGTCGTCTGGACTCCAAATCCAGGTCGTGGCTCCTTTGACATCGTGCCAGGGTTACGGAGTGGATGTCTCCCACTCCGGGGGTGGCTGACGGGCGGAGGACTTGGGAGGCGTGACCACGCGGAAGGAGAAGGACGGCCGCGCTCGGTCATGAGGCGGTGGTGGGCAGAGGAGGGGCGTGCCTAGCATCATGCTGCCCGCTCGCCATCCCTGTCACTTAGGGTCGGGGACTTCCCTGCAGAATCATGGGCTTTCAGATCCTTTCCCACTATATATGTACACCACTGTCCACGAGCACGGTTTCCTAGGAGACAGCAGTAGTGGTACAGACTCCCAATGGCCAACTCCGCAAAATCCAACACTGTATTTGCTCTCAGGGCTGCACAGAACAAACACACGCACTCAGTCCCCACTCTATATCTACGGAGAAGAAACAGAACTCTTGGCTTTTTATCTAGTTTGCCTGAATACCATGTCTGCCTGCCGCCCACCTTCAACACGACCATGGCCCCCTTTCTTGTTGGCATTTACGTTTGAAGTAAATATGGAAGTTTCAGCATTGCAGACCGACTACTCTGCTCGTCTTCCCTTGCACCTTTGTTGTGTTTCTAGTTGGTCTAAGGCTCAGCATCTCTTCCTAAACAGCCCTGAATGCTGACGGCCCTCTTCGCTTTGGTCTTTTCCAAACTAGTTTTTCTTGAATCCTTCCTCGAAATCTGTTCATCCTGGATCTCAAGCCTTGGGACGAGGAGGTCCTGTGTGAGGTTCCTCTAAACTCACGGGAGTGGCAGCGTGAGCAAGTGCGAGGACGTGTGTGTGTGTTTGGCAGAAAAGCCGTGAAGATCGGCAGATACGAATAGAAGAACGTGCATCTCTGGTTCTTACTCCATTTCAAAGGGCTGAGATGAAGACAAGGAAAAGGATATTTGTCCTACTGTTTTCCAAATCCATTCCTCCCCAGTCTCTGCACAAAGTAGGGATACGGTCTCTAACAGACTTCCCAAACTAACAGTATTTTTCTTCCATTTCAAGCCCCGGGCACCGACTTTTCTCTCCATGGACGTTGATGGGCGTGTCATCCGAGCTGACTCTTTTTCCAAAGTCCTGTCCTCTGGGTAAGGCCCTGGCTGTGCCTGCAGGCTGCATCTAAAGGTGACAGAGGCTGCACCTCAGCAAACAGTTCTCATTTAAGATACCTGTATTCCCGTTTGATTTTATCTATTAATACCAGGCTTTTCTCCCAATCTGTCCCCAGTGGTCAAAGATAGTTGGCCATTAAATTTACAGCTGTAGGGGGACTGGTCAGGTTTTTGATTACATATATGAAAGAGCACATTTAGAAATACCTGGTCAGATATGCATTCTATTTTAACTGTACAATTTAATTTAAATGTGTATTTTAAATAAGAAGTTGTTTTATTAGACTGTGTTAACTGTCTAGGTCCATTTGTCCCCAGGTCACAACTTTCTTCCCCATGAAATCACTAACATGGTATTAATTGTTAATGCAGGTTGGTATTGTGTCTTTTCTCTCTTTGTGCAGGTTGCGAATAGGGTTTATAACTGGTCCAAAGCCCTTGATCGAGAGAATTGTTTTACACACAGAAGTTTCAACAATGCACACCAGCACTTTCACTCAGGTAGGAATTTTTTGAATCAGATCATAAAATAAAACAGATGTTGGCAAATATGACTGAGTGAACATGGCAGAGAGAGAAATCACTGATTGCATCTCTAGTTCCGCATGGACTGAATTAGGAGACCATGCACAGCAGATGTTTGCTCTAAATAGCAAAAGAGATTGGAATGGACCTGGTGCCGTTTCACAGTGTAGACCAAACTCCTTGAGGGTCAGAGATCTTCTTATTCAGCTGTGTCCTGGCATCTAGCCCAGGAATCCCATAAAAACTGCGTTGGACTCAACAGGGCGGAAGAGGTTTGGTGAAGTAATGCACTGTTAGCTTCGTTGTCCTGGAATCTGAGAGCAAGGGTTCAAACCCGTGTGGTGGCCCGATGTCTGCCTTCACTGCCCATGTGCTAAGCTCCCTACAGACACCAGCTGGAATGTATTTTAACTAAAATACAGTAAAATTATTTTTGGAGAATGTATAAATTTCTTTACAAGCTTTGAGAAATTATTGGACCCATCCCTAAGGCAATCTTGAGAATCAGACCTTAAGGACAGAACTGCTACCTAAGAACGCAAAAGGGGTAGTTTATGTAGAATGGATATTTCTTTGACATTATACATTCCACGAAGTGCAGATATCCCATGTTTTATCAAGTTGGGGGCTTTTTCTGTATTATCTGTTATCAACCAAATTTCACTATCCATTTAGAACATTTAGGACTTTCATTCTGGATACAAAAATCTCTAAATATATTGTATAACTTCATATATAGACTGTATGTGTTTTATATTTAGAGAGGCCATCTAGGGTGGCAGTTATTGGGTGGATCTGGGGCTGGACAGCCTGGCCTAAGTCCAGGCTCTGTGATGAGCAGTGACTGCAGGAAAGTTAATTTCACCTTGTGCCTCATTCTCTTTATCAGTAGAGTGGAAATCATGACCTGCCTAATAAGGGTATTACAGAGATCAACTTAGCTGGAATATATTCATATGGTACAGCAGCTTCCAGCACATAGCAAGGACCATATAAATATTTGTCATTTTTACTATTATTGTTGTCATTGTTATTAATCAACGTTGTTATAAGTCGCTGACCCTATAAGGCTTCATGCAGGTTGTTGCATCTTCTTAGGGTCGTTTGCACATCATCAAGAGTGATTTGCTGTTATGTTTGGCAAAAAAACACATTTTAGAGGATGAACCTTATAACTGTCTCATCCCTTTTAGCTGCTGGTATCACAGCTTCTACACCAATGGGGAGAAGAGGGCTTCCTGGCTCATGTAGAGAGGTACTGTATTTTAGGTTCCATACTTTATATAGAAATGGACTTTGCTCTATTAATTTTCACTTTTGAATTATTCCAAAATAATGGAAAGCCCACAATGGTAAACATGTTTACCATCAGACAGGTCAAATAAATACGCTCTATTTCCTCATCAAGGATTCAACATTTTCATCAAGATAGAAAATAGATATTCTTACAGACTGGACTTCAGAGCCTTTTAATTTCTGCAATCAATGTACTAAACACATCCTTTGCATTTTATTGTTCTTCTAGGGTTACTGATTTCTATAGGAAGCAGAGGGATGCATTATTGGCAGCTGCAGACAAGTGGCTAAGTGGTGAGTGGAACTTACATCCTGTCCTGGGATGAACAGTAGCCCTTATATGAGTGAGTGATACACACCACAGAGTATTGTTAATAACCCTGGGGAAGGAAACAGGGTCCAGGAGTATTCTTGTCAAGAAAATGTTACCCTATGAATGATCTCAGAAGTAAGAGCACAAACCCTGGCACGATTCTACGTGTTTCTACTATAACTGACTGCTGCAAAGTAACTGTGGTTTGAAGAAAAACGTCCAATTAGTCTAACAATCAACCAGCAATAACCTACTTAAAGTTAAATAATACCTGTACTCAAAAGGTTTTCAAAATTTTGCTCCAAATAGAAGAGGAATTGTGAAATCAACAACATACTCCTTTACTGACTCTATAAAGACAAAACAGTACAATCTAAGGCAGGTTTCTCATTACAGACAATCTGCCTTTTAATCATTAACCTCATTTATCTAATATTTTCTATTGCTAATTTGATTTCAGAATGGTTTAGATTTAATTTTCTATTAAGGAAGAAAGTAAAATGAATTGCATGGCTTTAATTACACCACTAAAAATGCCTTTGGCAAGAATAACAGTAAATACAAAGTATTCACTTCTTATTTCCCTCATATCTTTTTCCCTACGTAGTCCTGGTAAAAACACAATTACTATCTTTTTGATAAGAGTACTATTCTACCACTTCCTATAGTGAAGTTGAAAAAAAGGCTTTAATCAACATCAAGCTTTTTTTTTTAAAGGTAATAATCAAAATCAAAATAATTATTCTTCCTTCTTGGTTTCTCTATCCTTATGTTCAATGAAGCATAAAGCCTACCAATGACCAGAATGTCTTAATTTTATGTACTCATTTCATAATTAACTACATTCTGATAAAAACTTCAATTCATTAGACTTATGAACAATTACATAAATGATAGGATTTATTGAAACACTAGAAGCCTCTAGAAAGAGTTGAGGAATCCGCTCCTAAAACTGAAAGAGCCATGTTCGGCTTAGGGGCAATTCTAAGGAAGGGAGGTGGGCATGGCACTGGATTTCCCGCACTGCCCTGAGACCCACTAAAATCATAAGTAAACACACGAGTCTCCTCTCTCCCTTTCAAACCCTCACCTTACTTTTTAAAATAAAACTCAGAGCATCAATTTTCGGAACTCATAAAACTGTATTTTTAAAAATGCTATCACTGAAGGAACTTTTTTGGAAACACTAGTTTATAGTTACTGGAATTTGTCATTTCAGCGATATAGTTGACATCATCAAAAATGGTCTCGGGAAATATTTCTTCTCTTTTGTTTGTAGGTTTGGCAGAATGGCAAGTTCCTACTGCTGGAATGTTTTTATGGGTTAAAATTAAGGGCCTTCATGATGTAAGAAAACTGATTGAAGAGAAAGCCTTTAAGAAAGAGGTAAAACAGGAAGAAAAGCTACATTTTTTCTTTAAAGTAATATCTTAATAAAATGGCAAGCGATATCTATCGTTGCCCACCAACCCAAGGCATAACGTTTGCCTATCAGATACATTAACTCCTTACTAAGAACATAATAGATTTTGGGTTACGGAATTAGTCTCCTGGTCTAAACCAGGGGAAATACAGTCATTCAGCTCAGCTACTGATTAGCTTAGTGGCTAAGAGCACAGTCTCTGGAGCCACGTCCTTGGGTGTGAATCCCAGCTCCAGCCCTGCCCTTATATGTGGCGTTGGGTACAATGCAGATAATAAGAACCTCTCCCTCTTAGGGTTGCTATGATGATGAAAGCAATAAATATGGATAAAGTACTTAGACCAATACCTGGCACATAGTAAATGCTTGATGAGTATTAGCCAGTAATATTTTTTATTATTTTTAAAAAATTTTTATTGGAGTATAGTTGATTTACAATGTTTTGTTAGTTTCAGGTGTACAGCAAAGAGATTCAGTTATACATATACAGGTATCCACTCTTTTTTAGATTCTTTTCCCATATAGGCCATTACAGAGTATGGAGTAGAGTTCCCTGTGCTATACAGTAGGGCCTTATTAGTTATCTGTTTTATATATAGTAGTTGTATATGTCAATCCCAAACTCCCAATTTAACCCTCCTCCCCTTACCCACTGGTAACCATAAGCCATTAGTATTAAAATAAAAGGATTTTTTTCCTGATTAGGAAAGTAAAGCATACTCATGGTAACATGATTCTTCATTAAAGCATATTGAAAATTTTTTAAATAGCCCATAATTTTACCACCCAGATTTTATGACCATTTGTGAAATATTTTCTTGAACAGCTTGTATATATCTAGTAGTTTGTCTATGAAATTGTTTTTTTATGAAAGTATAATGCTTTACAATATTACATTAGTTTCAGGTGTACAACATAGTGATTCAATATTTTTAACAATTAGACTCCACTTAAAGTTATTATAAAAAATTGGTTATATTCCCTGTGCTGTACAATATATCATTGGATCTTCTTTATTTTATACATAATAGTTTGTACCTCTTAATCCTCTACCCCTGTCGTGCCCTTCCCCCTTCCCTCTTCCCACTGGTAAGCACCAGTTTGTCTCTATTATGTGTGTTTCTTTCTTTTTCTTTATTCATTTTATTTTTTTAGATTCTGCATATAAGTGCATATTTGTCTTTCTCTGACTTATTTCACTAAGCATAATACCCTCCAAGTCCATCCATGTTGTCACAAATGGCATTATTTCATTCATTTTATAACTGTGTATCACATCACTATATATATATATATATATATATATATATATATATATATCTCACATATTCTTTATCCATTCATCTGTTGATGGGCCCTTAGGTTGTTTCCATATCTTGGCAATTAGAAATAATGCTGAAATGAACACTGGGGTGCATGTATCTTTTTTTTTTTTTTTTTGGTGGTACGCGGCCTCTCACTGTTGTGGCCTCTCCCGTTGCGGAGTACAGGCTCCGGACGCGCAGGCTCAGCGGCCGTGGCTCACGGGCCTAGCCGCTCCGCGGCATGTGGGATCTTCCCAGACCAGGGCACGAACCCGTGTCCCCTACATTGGCAGGCGGACTCTCAACCACTGCGCCACCAGGGAAGCCCCAAGCATGTATCTTTTTTAACTAGTGTTTTCATTTTCTTTGGACATATACCCACAAGTGGAATTGCTGGGTCATATGGTAGTTCTATTTTTCGTTTTTTGAGGAACCTCCATACTATGTTCCATAATGCTTCACCAATTTACATTCCCACCAACAGTTTACAAGTGTTCCCTTTTCTCTGCATCCTCGCCAGCATTTGTTATTTGTTGTCCATTTGCTGGTTGCTGTTTTAATAAGTGTGACGTGATATCTCCTTGTGGTTTTGATTTGCATTGATGATTAATGGTTAATGATTGGCATTAACCTGATGATTAACGATGTAGAGCATCTTTTCATGTGCTTTTTAGCCATCTGTATGTCTTCTCTGGAAAAACGTACATTCAGGTTTGTGCCCATTTTTTAATCGGGTGGTTTGTTTGTCTGATATGGCTGTGCAATTATTTTACAGGATTAAAATTACACAGAAAAGTTTATATCCTGTTTTTTTCACTTAAAAGTAGCCCACAAGGATTTCTAATTTTTTCTCCTTTTATACTTCAATCATGTCTACTTAGATTTCATTCAGAGGCACTAATTAAGCTGAGACGTCTAAATATGCTTCTGTGTCGCTTCCCAATTTAGCAAATCAATCAACCGTTCGCCATTAATTAATTCCTTTATCATGTTCGTCACTCTTTTGTAAACACCAAGATCTGTTTCTAGTATCACTTTTGTCTTGAGGCAGTGAGTACAAAGAACAGATCGTGTTGTTGTTGGCAAACTCCTGTGCTAGAGCATGAGAGACAGTCTAGAGGTCCAAGCTGAGAACTGGCTGCCTGGACCGGGGAGCCAATCCATTCCCCTGGGAAAGTCACTCATTCCCTGTAATCATCATACTTGACCGCAGGACTCATGCTTTATTAATTGTTTTAATGTTAATAACAGCACATAGAAAGCGCTTAATAAATACTTAAATGACTTAACTCATATAAGTGCATTTTAGTACAATAAATCAATTTTACTACATTTTCTTTGCTTTGTTATCACTGCCATTATTATTCACAATATTTGATAAGTGGCTATTTGTTTGTATCCCTGAGCTAGGAGATAAGGATACAGGCTTCATATTTTATTATAGTTTTTTCAGTTCCTTTTATTTATTCCATATACCCTGTTGCATGGACCTTCAACTTTTCTAAATAATCTCTATCTTTAACACAACTCTCTTAACCCAGATTTTGGTCACCTTGCAAGATTCTTACCACTCCCTCCTTCTCCACAGAAACTTGCTTCTGGCACATCCCTAAATTGTTCTCCAATATTGGTAGAAATGACAGTTTTCATTTCACTGTTAATCAGGAAAAAAAAAAAAACCTCATCTTCGGCCTTGAAATTTTCTCCCCAGAATGCCCCCAAATCATTTCATTCCCAGCTCACCTAACTTCAACAACCAGGGGCCAGATTTACACCATGAAAAAACAAACAGTTTCTTAAAGTTCTGAATGTCATGATTTTACTAGACAACAATCTCAAAGACTTAACCCAGTCACAACCCAGTTCTGACTCACGCACAGTTTTCAAAGATGTGGTCTACAGGCTCCTCTGCTCCTGCCGTGAGTCAGAGACCCAGGTTCCTACCACCTTCTTGCTCTGAGTTTTTCAACACACGGATCCATGATGACCGCAGCATTGAGGGCATGGTGGGTCACACAGGGAGACGTTCAGGGCCAGGCCGAGAAGTAGCACCACGACTTCCCCTCTCCTGGCTGGGATTCAATCACGCAGCCACAGGCATCTAGAAAGAGGCTGTGGACAGTGTGTTTTCATGCACAGGAAGCAGAAGACACATGCTCTGGGGCAGCGAGCTGTTGGCCACAGAAGTCACCAAGAAGAGCAGGTGTCCCACCGTTTTGACACCATTACCTATCATTTTTATTCCTTCACTCTATGTATTAAGTGTTTCCACCTCTATGAGTGACCAATTTTCTTTGCACCTCGGGGACACTATACTCTGTATCTTCTCCCTGACAGACTCTTACCCTACTTTTTGCTTGGCCTATGCCTACTTATCTTTCAACTCCAGGCTGAAAGGTCACCCCCAAATTTGATAACTCTAAAAGGGTATTTAACACTGATTGATTTGCAGATGTTGAAATATCCTTGCATCCCTGGGATAAATCCCACTTGATCATGGTGTATGATCTTTTTGATGTGTTATTGGATTCGGTTTGCTAGTATTTTGTTAAGGATCTTTGCATCTATGTTCATTAGTTATATTGGCCTGTAATTTTCTTTTCTTGTGACGTCTTTGTCTGATTTTGGTGTAGGGTGATAGTGGCCTCATAGAATGAGTTAGGAAGTGTCCCTTTCTCTGCAATTTTTTGGAATAGTTTCAGAAGGATAGGTGTTAACTCTTCTCTAAATGTTTGATAGAATTTACCTGTGAAGCCATCTGGTCCTGGACTTTTGCTTGTTGGGAGTTTTTAACTCACTGGTTCAATTTCAGTGCTGGTAACTGCTCTGTTCATATTTTCTCTTTCTTCCGGCTTCAGGTTTGGAAGGTTGTATATTTCCCAGAATTTGGCCATTTCTTCTAGGTTGTCCATTTTATTAGTATATACTTGCTTGTAGTAGTCCCTTATGGTCCTTTATATTTCTGTGGTGTTGGTTGTAACTTCTTCTTTTCATTTCTGATTTTACTGAGTTAGGCCATCTCCCTTTTTTTTTTCTTTTTTTTCTTTTTTTTTTTTTTTATGGTACGTGGGCCTCTCACTGTTGTGGCCTCTCCCGCTGCGGAGCACAGGCTCCAGACGCACAGGCTCAGAGACCATGGCTCACGGGCCCAGCCGCTCCGCGGCATGTGGGATCTTCCCGGACTGGAGCACGAACCTGTGTCCCCTGCAACGGCAGGCAGACTCTCAACCACTGCGCCACCAGGGAAGCCCTCCCTTTTTTTCTTGATGAGTCTGCCTCAAGGTTTATCAATTTTGTTTATCTTTCCGAAGAACCAGCTTTTAGTTTCATTGATCTTTTCTACTGTCTTCTTAGTCTCTATTTAATTTATTTCTGCTCTGATCTTTATGATTTCTTTCCTTCTACTAACTATGGGTTTGGTTTGTTCTTCTTTCTCTAGTTGCTTTAGGTGTAAGGTTAGGTTGTTTATTTGGGATTTTTGTTGTTTCCTGAGGTATGATTGTATTGATATAAACTTCCCTCTTGGAACTGCTTTTGCTGCATCCCACAGATTTAGATACTTGTGTTTTCATCTTCATTTATCTCTAGGTATTTTTGATTTTCTCTTTAATTTCTTCAGTGATCCATTGGTTGTTTAGTAGCATATTGTTTAGCCTCCACATGTTTGTGTGTTTTGAGTTTTTTTCAATATCCACAAATCAATCCATGTGATATACCACATTAACAAATTGAAGAATAAAAACCATATGATCATTTCAATAGAGGCAAGAAAACCTTCTGATAAAATGCAACATTCATTTATGATAAAAACTCTCCAGAAAGTGGGTATAGAGGAAACACACCTTAACATAATAAAGGCTGTATATGAAAAACCCACAGCTAACATCATACTCAATGGTGAAAATCTGAAAGGATTTCTTCTAAGGTGAGGAACAAGACAAGGATGCCCCACTCTCCACTTTTATTCAACAAAGTTTTGGAAGACCTAGACACAGCAATCAGAGAAGAAAAAGAAATAGAAGGAATCCAAAGTGGAAAAGAAGAAATAAAACTGTCACTGTTTGCAGATGAGATGATGCTATACATAGAAAAATCCTAAAGATACTACCAGAAAACTACTAGAGCTCATCAATGAATTTGGTAAAGTTGCATGATACAAAATAAATACACAGAAATTTGTTGCATTTCTATACACTAACAACAAAAGAGCAGAAAGAGAAATTAAGGGAAAAAAATCCCATTTACCATCACATCTACAAGAATAAAATACCTAGGAATAAACCTACCTAAAAAGGCAAAAGACCTGTAATTGGAAACCTATAAAATGCTGATGACTGGGCTTCCCTGGTGGCGCAGTGGTTGAGAGTCCGCCTGCCGATGCAGGGGACACGGGTTTGTGCCCTGGTCCGGGAAGATCCCACATGCCGCGGAGCGGCTGGGCCCGTGAGCCATGGCCGCTGAGCCTGCGCGTCCGGAGCCTGTTGCTCCGCAACGGGAGAGGCCACAATAGTAAGAGGCCCGCTTACCGCAAAAGAAAAAAAAAAAAAAATAGCTGATGAAAGAAATTGAAGACAACACAAACTGATGGAAAGATACACCATGTTCTTGGATTGGAAGAATCAATTTTGTCAAAATGACTTTACTATCCAAGGCCAATTACAGGTTCAGTGCAATCCCTATCAAATTACCAAGGTCATTTTTTACAGAACTAGAGCAAATAATTTTAAAATTTGTATGGAAACACAAAAGTCCCCTAACAGCCAAAGCAGTCTTGAGAAAGAAGAATGGAGCTGGACGAGTCACATTCCCCGACTTCAGACTATACTACAAAGCTGCAGTAATCAAAACAGTATGGTACTGGAACAAAAACAGAAATATAGACCACTGGAACAGGAGAGAAAGCCCAGAAATAAACCCATGCACCTATGGCAAATTAATCTACAACAAAGGAAGCAAGAAAATACAGTGGAGAAAAGACAGTCTCTTCAGTAAGTGTTGCTGGGAGAACTGGACAGGTACATGTAAAAGAATGAAATTAGAAAATTCTCTAACACCATAAACAAAAATAAATTGAAAATGGCTTGCAGACCTAAATGTAAGACTGGATAATACAAAACTACAGCAAAACAGGAAGAACACTCTTTAACATAAATCAAAGCAATATCTTTTTCATTCTGTCTCCTAGATTAATGGAAATAAAAACAAAAATAAATAAATGGGACCTACTTAAAAGCTTTTGCACAGCAAAGGAAAGCATAAAAAAACAAAAAGGCAACCTACAGAATGGGAACAAATATTTGCAAATGATGCGATTGACAAGAGATTAATTTCCAAAGTATACAAACAGCTCATACAGCGCAATATCAAAAAAAAAAAAAAACCAATCCAAAATTGGGCAGAAGACCTAAAAAGACATTTCTCCAAAGAATACATACAGATGGCCAACAGGCACATGAAAAGATGCTCAATATCACTAATTATTAGAGAAATGCAAATCGAAACTACAATGAAGTATCACTTCATACCGGTCAGAATGCCCATCGTCAAAATGTCTACAAATAATAAAGGATGAAGAGGGTGTGGAGAAAACATGACCCTCCTACACTGTTGGTGGGAATGTACAATAGTGCAGCCACTATGGAGAAAAGTATTGAGGTTCATAAGGAACCTAAAAGTAGAGTTACCATATGATCCAGTTATCCCACTCCTAGGAATATATATGGAGAAAAGTATAATTCAAAGAGATACATGCACCCCAATGTTCATTGCAGCACTATTTACAATAGCCAGGACATGGAAGCAACTTAAATGTCCATCAACAGAGGAACAGATAAAGAAGATGTGGTACATATACACAATGGAATATTACTCAGCCAGAATTACTCAGAATGAAATAATGCCATTTGCAGCAACATGGATCAACCTAGAGATGATCATACTAAGTAAGTCAGACAGAGAAAGACAGATATCATATGATATCACTTACGTGAAATCTAAAAATATGATACAAATGAATTTATTTACAAAATTGAAATAGACCCACAAACATAGAAAGCAAACTTATGGTTACCAAACGGGAAAGTGGGGAAGGGATAAATTAGGAGTTCGGGATTAACATACATACACTATTATGTATAAAATAGATAACCAACAAGGACCTACTATATAGCACAGGGAACTATACTCAGTATTTTATAATAAACTATAAGGGAAAAGAATATGAAAAAGAATAGATAGATCGATAGATATACATATACATATACACATATGTATAACTGAATCACTATGCTGTATACCTGAAACTAACACAACATAGTAAATCAGCTATAGTTTAACTTTAAAAAATGAAATATTTTTTAAAATGAAATTTCATTGGATTTATTTTACTTTTCTAGTTATGTTAAACATTTATTTGTGTTTATTACCATTTGTATTTCTTGAATAAGCTGTCCTTGTCCATTTTAAAGTTTTTCCTCTGTTTCTGTGCGTTCTTTATAATCTATGGAGAAGAAGTAGAATTGCTGTATTTATTGTAAACACTGGTTTCTATGCTTTTAGTTTTATTGTACAACATGCAGTAATTTTATATAAACTGATTTTTCTCTTGTGATTTCTTTCATTGCTTTTTAAGTTTAAAAGTCATCCTCCACTCTTAGATTAGATTCACCTATATTTTCTTTTAGTTTTCTTTAATGGTACATCACCTGTTTTCCATAAACTCTCTTAGATATTCATGCTTCCTGGATATCATTTCTACCTTGATAGTTCAGCTCCTTGCCCCTACTTCAGAGCATCCTTCTCTTTAGCTTCTCCAGAGCAGATGGACATGGTGAGTACAATATTCTCTTTAGAGTAAAAGTAGATATCCATTTATTTTTTGTGTTCATTCTGTGAGTTACAACATTATTTGATATCTTCTTGGGTTTCTGCAAAATGGGTATTAGTTGGAAAGTCACAAACTACCATTCAGAGAAGTTGCCAGGCTTCTATAGACAAATGATGCGACCAAGTTGGAGTTGAATAGATTTCAGACCTGCTCAACAGTGTTGGCAGGTTATCAACACGTTGCAAAGAGAACCTCTTTCGCTCCTTCATGGAATTAACATGAGCCATAGTACAAATTCATGAAGCCATCCATCTCTATCTCTGGTGGAAGGGTCAAATAGAATAATATGAATGATTGGAGTTCAGTAATTGCTTAATCACAAAGTCCAGCTTTAACCAGGATTACAGGAAACCAAGAAGCAAGTTCCTAAGAACTGTGTGTCGGGAACCCACAGAAGAGCCATAAACTGAAGAGTCCAGGAAGTGTAAGAAGAGTGTATACTTATCCTTGGAGATGGGCTGTCTCCGGCTGTGTTCTTGATTGACTTGCTTTCTCATGTCACTAAATATGCTTTTCATAAGTTATATATGCATAGAGCTGGACAACTGAAACTATACAGAAGGCATGTGCAGGTGAGAGAGTATATGAAAAAAATAATTCAAGTTCTGAGAGAAAATGATGATCTTGAGGGAATAAGGATTTGAAAAATTTCCTGGGCCTCTGATGTGCTTCCGTCTATGTACATTAGTGGACACGATGGCAACTGACCCAGATAAAACTGAGGTTAATCCTGACTTTTCACTGTCTGATCTCAACCTAAGATGGATACTCTTTGTTTAAATTTCTCAAGTTATGACAGACTTTTCCTAAACAGCATCCTAATTTTATTAATTCTTCTCTCTGTTCGCTTTTAGGCCTTCCAGGGATTAGCCCAACTTATAAAGGAATCTTTATGAAGAAATCGAACTCTTCATAGCACTCCGTTTTCAGATAAATTATTTCTATGTTTTAGCAGGAAGAAATGATTGTTGGTATCAGACTTACAGATTGGGTTTCACCAAACATGTCATATCTGTAGTAATTTAACTAGACAACTTTTAAAGTGCCCTTGAATGCATCAGATGGCCAAAATATATTTATAATCCACATATACATGTTGGTAAATTTTCAACCCCCCAGAAGTATTTTTATCCTGGATTTTATGTAAAGATTTTTGTAGTTGCTTTATCATTTCCCATAAATTTTCTTTGAAAATAACATTTTTACAGTAAATTATTTGTAAGCAAACAATCATGTTCAAAATGGTATATAATGTGAACTTTTCCTATTTTGAAGAAAATGTAATGAGAGCTTTTTGCAAAAATTGTTAGAATTTGACCGTTATACATAATTTTTAGTAAGAGTGTCACAGATATTATGTTATGCCATAGAAATCCATTTAAAATAAAATTCTGAATCTAAACATACATAAAGGTGTGCCTATTAATTCTAAGTAAGGAGGAGAGATTAAGGACTGAGAAAAAGGTACTACATTGTATTTTTATGAAACTACACAACTTTCAAAATTGCATTCTTATCAGTTACGTAATTTCACTCTACTAGACTCCTTTGAGGTACTTAGGATATACTTCTAATGATTTCCTTGCTCATCTTTAAGATCTTTATTTTCCCCATCTGATTATTAAATATATGCTCACTTAATTTTTTTCAAACAACCCAATAAGTATAAGGAATAAAGTAAAAGCCACTGGGTGTCTCACCCCCAACATTCATATCCATCCTTATAGATGTTTTCTACGCATGTACATGTAATATGTACAAGAATGGGATCTCATTAGGACAGTATCGTAAACACCCTGTATACATTTTCTATTGCTGTAGAACAGTTTACCAGCATTCCAAGACCCAGTCCTTGTAAAGTTATGTGGTCCTCTGAGGAATTAGGAAGTTTACCTCTTTATCATTCCCACCATCCTTGTGTATATAAACATCTCCATCATGGTTATTATTTTCCCAGCATCTGAATGCCATGTTATATCTCTGGCAGCTAAAGTTCTTGAACAAAAACCTTACCTTAAAGCTCAAACCCAATCGGCTGGCTCCAAGCCTGGATCCCCTTTCTAGGACAAGCGGTGGTGGTTCTTTGGGAGACTGGAGACACGCAGGCAGCAGAGGACAGCTGAGATGGGGGAGCTGACGAGCCTGTGAAGTGGGACAAGAGAGAGGAAAGTGCAAATTAATTCGTATAAGTAAATCCGGCCTTCCATGTATTTTATTCAGTAGTTTCCAACAAGAGCCAAACTGCTCAGCCTGGGCTATACACAGGAGGACCTAGTTTTTCTTGTTAAGTCCCCGACATAGGGGAGTTGATGTACAGCCCCCTTTCAAGCTGGGAAACATGCCCTCTAACGACAGTCTATGGGAATCTGCTTCTTCATAGGAAAATAGAAGGGCAGAGACAGGACGCACAGGAGATGGGCAGGCTGCCCCTTATCACTCAGGGTTCACCTTCATTGCCAGAGATTTCCTGCCTCTCAAACGTTAAAGCACCATAGACAGGAGCCTCGCCTGGTGCCTTTGCCCTTGTGCGTCTTTCCAAGCTGGGAACGCTGTCTGGCAGGATCCAGAAACACTAACGGGTTTGTAGTCTTTGACACAGCGTATCAGATGCTGTGGCTTGGCTCAGAGGCTGAGCTCCTTCCTGTGTCTTTGAGCTCTGGAAAGTGAAATGCCACATTTCCAGATGGCCTTGCAGACACAGCCCCAGGTGTGAGCTCTGTCCCCCAGACACCTGCGTTCAGAACTGAGTCAGGAGGCGAGCAGGCAGGATATGGGGTGCCCGTCTCCTGGCACAGCTAAGGCAGCAGGACCTCACAGCAGGCCGCTGCCCGGCTGGGTGAGTCTGCTTCTTCTGGCAGAAATAGGGAAATGCGGGGCTAGAAATTGTCCCCAGCCCTGTGGAAAACGCTCCATCCACATTTTCAGTCATGCCAACCATTTGGAAACCACGGAATACATGATAAAAATGTTTTTTGCTTAAACTAGCCAGAGTAGTTTCCATTATCTGCAACTGAATGCCCACCAGCCCAGGTATGTCGGGGTCTCTAAGACCACCCGTGGGCTTCATGGGTCGCTAGAAGGACTCAGAGGACCAGAAGTTGTTCCATTCACAGTTACAGGTTATTATAGCAGAAGGATAGAGCAAAATCTCAAAGGGAAAGTCACGTGGGCAAAGTCTAGGGGAAACCAGACACAAGCTTCCGAGAGTCCTCTCCCAGCAGTGCCACGGGACTCACTTAATTCCTTCAGCAAGGATGGGTGACGCTGTGGCTGCAAGACTGCCCCACCTGCCGCAGAGGGAGAGCAGGTGTTCAGCATAAACCACCTGCAGAAACCATGACAGCAGGGATCTGCCCCCAGGCATGCAGATCACTCCTCCAGTCCATGTACCCCGAGAGCTCGGTCGCGAGGAGCCAGCCAAGGGCGGACATGGAAACAGCCTGTTCCTGGGTATGTGCATGGTCCCAGGGACCCAGAGCTGCTGCCTTAACCCTCTCCTGCCCACGAGGAATTCCACTTCTGGACAGGTAAAGAGTTACCCGAAATATGCAAGACACTAAAAACTACAAAGAGAGTAACTGTAATTTAAAACAGCCAAAAGCTGGGGGTGGGAGTAGAGGTTTGGTGACTAGAGGTCTCACAATAGGAAGATATTACATCAATTATGGTTCATCCACTTAACTAAGGTTTAGGCCACCACTAAACACCAGTATGGTAAAATGATTATATGGGATGAAAAGTCAGGGTATAAAAGTGTACACAAACTGTTACCTCACTGCCCGATGTACAGTGAGGCCAAACAATACCAAAACATTGGAGTTTGGAGCAGACAAAGGTTTACTGCAGGGCACCGCAAGGAGACGGATGACTCAAGCCTTAAAAACCCTTATGTCCCTGAAAGCTTTCAGCAAAGCCCCCTTACAGGAAAGGTGAGGGAGGGGCGTAGCTAGTTGCTGCAGGCTTCTTGGTGTCAGATCCGTTGTTGTTGAGGTCGGGTCATGGTCAGGTCACAATGTTCCTGTAAACCTCCCCCACATGCCGCGGAGCTGCTGGGCCCGTGAGCCATGGCCGCAGAGCCTGCGTACACGGAGCCTGTGCTCCGCAACGGGAGAGGCCACAACAGTGAGAGGCCCGCGTACCGCAAAAAAAAAAAAAAAAAAAATTCTTCTTTCCTTTATGCTAGGGGCACTATAAGATGGAATAGAGCTCCGATTATCACAGCAGGTGTTATCAAATACCAAACAAATGCAGCGCAAAACGGTCTCTCGGGATCACAGTTCCCTAGCACCAAAAAGGAGATTCCCACCCATTGCAAAAGGAAAATCCCAACCAAAGGTCCGCCACAGGCAAAACCGAACATAATGGGAAAGGATACCTGGTGTCATCACACTTGAGCTCCGTTTTTCACCAAAGACGTCTCAACAAGCCAATGCAAGTACTGATTCACACACATACAATATACAAATAACAAACACGGTCCCACAAACAAAAGCACAAGCCAGAGTGGCTCATCCCAAAATGACATATACAAAAACACAAACAACAAATAAGCTACAGTCGCATAGACAGAAAATCAGAGGAAGGTAGTCTAAAATTCCACTTCCACTTCCAGACGGAGGCCTCCAAACACAGTGGTCCAGCTCTCAAGAGAACGGACCCAAAGTGGCTCACTTGCTGCAACAGAAGCAGCCCAAATGGAGTGGAGCGAATTCCCAGCCTGCACAAGCTGGAGTGACTTACCCCAAGCGACACCAAATGCGGACCACAGCTCCGGATGTTTCTCTGCTCCCAACAGCCTCGTGCACTGGTGCGGCTGACCTCTATCAGGGAGAGCCCCTCTCAGTTCCCTGGAGCAAAATGAGCTCCAGAAGCTGCTGAGAACTCAGGAAAGGGGCTGCCCCTGGCTGGGGTCCACTGGCCACTGGCACAGACATCCTGGCTGGCTCGCTATAATTGTTACCAAAACACAAGTCCGTGTGCCTCATACACAAGAGAGGCCAAACAATACTGAAATGTCAGAGTCTGGAACAGAGAAAGGTTTATTGCAGGGCCATGCAAGGAG
Source organism: Tursiops truncatus (assembly GCF_011762595.2). Lineage (NCBI taxonomy): Eukaryota > Metazoa > Chordata > Mammalia > Artiodactyla > Delphinidae > Tursiops > Tursiops truncatus. The sequence goes on along the minus strand of NC_047039.1, from coordinate 3,430,393 downwards.
ATGGGTGGCTCATGCCTTAAAAACCCCAAACTCAAGCTCGAGGAGAAGATGGCGGAAGAGTAAGACACGGAGACCTCCTTCCTCCCCACAGATACATCAGAAATACATCTACACGTGGAACTGCTCCTATAGAACAGGTACTGAATGCTGGCAGAAGACGTCAGACTTCCCAAAAGGCAAGAAACCCCCCCACGTACCTGGGTAGGGCAAAAGAAAAAAGAATAAACAGAGACAAAAGAATAGGGACGGGACCTGCACCAGTGGGAGGGAGCCGTGAAGGAGGAAAGGTTTCCACACACTAGGAAGCCCCTTCGCGAGCAGAGACTGCAGGAGGCGAAGGGGGTAAGCTTCAGAGCCACGGAGGAGAGCACAGCAACAGGGGTGCAGAGGGCAAAGCAGAGAGATTCCCGCACAGAGGATCGGTGCCGACCAGCACTCACCAGCACGAGAGGCTTGTCTGCTCCCCCGCTGGGGTGGGTGGGGGCTGGGAGCTGAGACTCAGGCTTCGGTCAGATCGCAGGGAGAGGACTGGGGTTGGCAGCGTGAACACAGCCTGAAGGGGGCTACTGGGCCATGGCTAGCGGGGAGCGAGTCCGGGAAAAAGTCTGGACCTGCCGAAGAGGCAAGAGACTTTTTTTGCCTCTTTGTTTCCTGGTGCGCAAGGAGAGGGGATTAAGAGCGCTGCTTAAAGGAGCTCCAGAAACAGGCATGAGACGCTAAGGCTGCTGCTGCAGCCACCAAGAAGTCTGTGTGCAAGCACAGGCCACTATCCACACCTCCCCTCCCAGGAGCCTGTGCAGCCCGCCACTGCCAGGGTCCCGTGATCCAGGGACAACTTCCCCAGGAGAACGCACAGCGCGCCTCAGGCTGGAGCAACATCATGCGGGCCTCTGCCGCTGCAGGCTCGCCCCCCACTCTGTACCCCTCCCTCTCCCCGGCCTGAGTGAGCCTGAGCCCCAGAATCGGCTGCTCCCTTAACCCCGTCCTGTCTGAGCAAAGAACAGACGCCCTCCGGACACCTACACGCTGAGGTGGGGGCAAATCCAAAGCTGAACCCCAGGAGCTGTGGGAACAAAGAAAAGAAAGGGAAATCTCTCCCAGCAGCCTCAGAAGCAGTGGATTAAAGCTCCACAATCACCTTGATGTCCCTTGCATCTGTGGAATACCTGAACAGACAACGAGTCATCCCAAATTGAGGAGGTGGACTTTGGGAGCAAGATATATTATTTTTTCCCCTTGTCCTCTTTTTGTGAGTGTGTATGTGTATGCTTCTGTGCGAGATTTTGTCTGTATAGCTTTGCTTTCACCATTTGCCCTAGGATTCTGTCCATCCATTCTTTTTTTCTTTTTTCCTACTTTTTAAATTTTTTTCATAATTATTCTTTATTTTAATAACTTTATTTTATTTTATTTTATCCTTTCTTTCTTTCTTTCCTTCCTTCCTTCTTTCCTTCTTTCATTTCTCCCTTCCTCCTTTCCTTCTTTCATTCCTTACTTCCTCCCTTCCTTCCTTTCTTTTCTTTCTTTCTTTCTTTTGTTCTTTCTTTCTTTGTTTCTTTCTTTCTTATTTTTTCTCCCTTTTATTCTGAGCCATGTGGATGAAAGGCTCTTGGTGCCCAGCCAGGAGTCAGTGCTGTGTCTCTGAGGTGGGAGAGCCAACTTCAGCACACTGGTCCACAAGAGACCTCCCAGCTCCACGTAATATCAAATGGCGAAAATCTTCCAGAGATCTCCATCTCAACGCCAAGACCCAGCTCCACTCAACGACCAGCAAGCTACAGTGCTGGACATCCTATGCCAAACAACTAGCAAGACAGGAACACAACACCACCCATTAGCAAAGAGGCTGCCTAATATCATAATAAGGCCACAGACACCCCAAAACACACCACCAGACGTGGACCTGCCCACCAGAAAGACAAGATCCAGCCTCATCCACCAGAACACAGGCACTAGTTCCCTCCACTAGGAAGCCTACACAACCCACTGAACCAACCTTAGCCACTGGGGACAGATACCAAAAACAACGGGAACTACGAACCTGCAGCCTGCGAAAAGGAAACCCCAAACACAGTAAGATAAGCAAAATGAAAAGACAGAAAAACACACAGCAGATGAAGGAGCAAGTTAAAAACCCACCAGACTTAACAAATGAAGAGGAAATAGGCAGTCTACCTGAAAAAGAATTCACAATAATGATAGTAAAGATGACCCAAAATCTTGGAAATAGAATAGAGAAAATGCAAGAAACATTTAACAAGGACCTAGAAGAACTAAAGAGGAAACAAGCAATGAGGCACACCACAATAAATGAAATTAAAAATACTCTAGGGGCTTCCCTGGTGGTGCAGTGGTTGAGAGTCCGCCTGCCGATGCAGGGGACATGGGTTCGTGCCCTGGTCTGGGAAGATCCCACATGCCGCGGAGCGGCTGGGCCCGTGAGCCATGGCCGCTGAGCCTGCGCGTCCGGAGCTTGTGCTCCGCAACGGGAGAGGCCACAACAGTGAGAGGCCCAAGTACAGCAAAAAATAAATAAATAAATAAATAAAATAAAAATAAAAATACTCTAGAAGGAATCAATAACAGAATAACTGAGGCAGAAGAACGGATAAGTGACCTGGAAGATAAAATAGTGGAAATAACTACTGCAGACCAGAATAAAGAAAAAGGAATGAAAAGAACTGAGGACAGTCTCAGAGACCTCCGGGACAACATTAAATGCACCAACATTTGAATTATAGGGGTCCCAGAAGAAGAGAAAAAGAAAGGGATTGAGAAAATATTTGAAGAAATAATAGTTGAAAACCTCCCTGATATGGGAAAGGAAATAGTTAATCAAGTCCAGGAAGAACAGAGAGTCCCATAAAGGATAAATCCAAGGACAAACATGCCAAGACACATATCATTCAAACTATCAAAAATTAAATACAAAGATAACATATTAAAATCAGCAAGGGAAAAACAACAAATAACACACAATGGAATCCCCATAAGGTTAACGGCTAATGCTTCAGCAGAAACTCTGCAAGCCAGAAGGGACTGGCAGGACATATTTAAAGTGATGAAGGAGAAAAACCTACAACCAAGATTACTCTACCCAGCAAGGATCTCATTCAGATGTGATGTAGAAATTAAAACCTTTACAGACAAGCAAAAGCTGAGAGAGTTCAGCACCACCAAACCAGCTTTACAACAAATGCTAAAGGAACTTCTCTAGGCAAGAAACACAAGAGAAGGAAAAGACCTACAATAACAAACCCAAAACAATTAAGAAAATGGAAATAGGAACATACATATCGATAATTACCTTAAATGTAAATGAATTAAATGCTTCCACCAAAAGACACAGATTGGCTGAATGGATACAAAAACAAGACCCATATACATGCTGTCTACAAGAGACCCACTTCAGACCTAGGGACACATACAGACTGAAAGTGAGGGGATGGAAAAAGATATTCCATGCAAATGGAAATCAAAAGAAAGCTGGACTAGCAATTCTCATATCAGACAAAATAGACTTTAAAATAAAGACTATTACAAGAGACAAAGAAGGACACTACATAACAATCAAGGGATCAATCCAAGAAGAAGATATAACAATTGTAAATATTTATGCACCCAACATAGGAGCACCTCAATACATAAGGCAAATACTAACAGCCATAAAAGGGGAAATCAACAGTAACACATTCATAGTAGGGGATTTTAACACCCCACTTTCACCAATGGACAGATCACCCAAAATGAAAATAAATAAGGAAACACAAGCTTTAAATGATACATTAAACAAGACGGACTTAATTGATATTTATAGGACATTCCATCTGAAAACAACAGAATACACATTTTTCTTAGGTGCTCATGGAACATTATCCAGGATAGATCATATCTTGGGTCACAAATCAAGTCTTGGTAAATTAAAGAAAATTGAAATCGTATTAGGTATCTTTTCCAACCATAATGCTATGAGACTAGATATCAATTATAGGAAAAGATCTGTAAAAAATACAAACACATGGAGGCTAAACAACACACTACTTAATAACCAAGAGATCACTGAAGAAATCAAAGAGGAAATCAAAAAATACGTAGAAACAAATGACAATGAAAACACAACGACACTAAACCTATGGGATGCAGCAAACGCAGTTCTAAGAGGGAACTTTATAGCTATACAAACCTACCTTAAGAAACAAGAAATGTCTCAAATAAACAACCTAACCTTACACCTAAATCAATTAGAGAAAGAAGAACAAAAAAACCCCAAAGTTAGCAGAAGGAAAGAAATCATAAAGATCAGATCAGAAATAAATGAAAAAGAAATGAAGGAAACAACAGCAAAGATCAATAAAACTAAAAGCTAGTTCTTTGAGAAGATAAACAAAGTTGCTAAACCATTAGCCAAACTTATAAAGAAAAAAAGGGAGAAGACTCAAATCAATAGAATTAGAAATGAAAAAGAAGTAACAACTGACACTGCAGCAATACAAAGGATCATGAGAGACAACTACAAGCAACTCTATGCCAATAAAGTGGACAACCTGGAAGAAATGGACAAATTCTTAGAAATGGACAACCTGCCGAGACTGAACCAGGAAGAAATAGAAAATATGAACAGACCAATCACAAACACTGAAATTGAAACTGTGAATAAAAATCTTCCAACAAACAAAAGCCCAGGACCAGATGGCTTCACAGGCGAATTCTATCAAACATTCAGAGAAGAGCTAACACTTATCCTTCTCAAACTCTTCCAAAATATAGCAGAGGGAGGAACACTCCCGAACTCATCCTACGAGGCCACCATCACCCTGATACCAAAACCAGACAAAAATGTCACAAAGGAAGAAAACTACAGGCCAATATCATTGATGAACATAGATGCAAAAATCCTCAACAAAATACTAGCAAACAGAATCCAACAGCACATTAAAAGGATCATACACCATGATCATGTGGGGTTTATCCCAGGAATGCAAAGGTTCTTCAATATACGCAAATATACGCAAATGCAAAGGTTCTTCAATATACGCAATATACCATATTAACAAATTGAAGGAGAAAAACCGTATGATCATCTCAATAGATGCAGAGAAAGCTTTCAACAAAATTCAGCAACAATTTATGATAAAAAACCTGCAGAAAGTAGGCATAGAGGGAACTTTCCTCAACATAATAAACGCTATATATGACAAACTCACAGCCAACATCGTCCTCAGTGGTGAAAAACTGAAACCATTTCCACTAAGATCAGGAACAACACAAGGTTGCCCACGCTCACCACCCTTATTCAACATAGTTTTGGAAGTTTTAGCCACAGCAATCAGAGAAGAAAAAGAAATAAAAGGAATCCAAATCGGAAAAGAAGATGTGAAGCTGTCACTGTTTGCAGATGACATGAGACATATATAGAGAATCCTAAAGATGCTACCAGAAAACTATTAGTTAATCAATGAATTTGGTAAAGTAGCAGGATACAAAATTAATGCACAGAAATCTGTGGCATTCCTATACACTAATGATGAAAAATCTGAAAGTGAAATGAAGAAAACACTCCCATTTACCATTGCGACAAAAAGAATAAAATATCTAGGAATAAACCTACCTAAGGAGACAAAAGACCTGTATGCAGAAAATTCTAAGACACTGATGAAAGAAATTAAAGATGATACAAATAGATGGAGAGATATACCATGTTCTTGGATTGGAAGAATCCACATTGTGAAAATGACTCTACTACCCAAAGCAATCTACAGATTCAATGCAATCCCTATCAAACTACCACTGGCATTTTTCACAGAACTAGAACAAAAAATTTCACAATTTGTATGAAAACACAGAAGACCCCGAATAGCCAAAGCAATATTAAGAACGAAAAATGGAGCTAGAGGAATCAGGTTCCCTGACTTCAGACTATACTACAAAGCTACAGTAATCAAGACAGTATGGTACTGACACAAAAACAGAAATATAGATCAATGGAACAGGAGAGAAAGCCCAGAGATAAACCCACGCACATATGGCCACCTTATCTTTGATAAAGGAGGCAAGAATATACAGTGGAGAAATGACAGCCTCTTCAATAAGTGGTGCCAGGAAAACTGGACAGGTACATGTAAAAGTATGAAATTAGAATACTCCCTAACACCATACAGAAAAATAAACTCAAGGGCTTCCCTGGTGGCGCAGTGGTTGAGAGTCTGCCTGCTGATGCAGGGGACCTGGGTTCGTGCCTGGTCCGGGAGGATCCCACATGCCGCGGAGCAGCTGGGCCTGTGAGCCATGGCCGCTGAGCCTGCATGTCCGGAGCCTGTGCTCCACAACGGGAGAGGCCACAAGAGTGAGAGGCCCACATACCACACACAAAAAAAAAAAAAAAAAGAAAAAAAAAACCTCAAAATGGATTAAAGACCTAAACGTAAGGCCAGACACTATCAAACTCTTACAGGAAAACATAGGCAGAACACTCTATGACATAAATCACAGCAAGATCCTTTTTGACCCACCTCCTAGAGAAATGGAAATAAAAACAAAAATAAACAAATGGGACCTAATGAAACTTCTAAGCTTTTGCACAGCAAAGGAAACCATAAATAAGACGAAAAGACAGCCCTCAGAATGGGAGAAAATATTTGCAAATGAAGCAACTGCCAAAGGATTAATCTCCAAAATTTACAAGCAGCTCATGCAGTTCAATAACAAAGAAACAAGCAACCCAATCCGAAAATGGGCAGAAGACCTAAACAGACATTTCTGCAAAGAAGATATACAGATTGGCAACAAACACATGAAAGAATGCTCAACATCATTAATCATTAGAGAAATGCAAATCAAAACTACAATGAGATACCATCTCACACCGGTCAGAATGGCCATCTTCAAAAAATCTAGAAAAAATAAATGCTGGAGAGGTTGTGGAGAAAAGGGAACCCTCTTGCACTGTTGGTGGGAATGTAAATTGATACAGCCACTATGGAGAACAGTATGGAGGGTCCTTAAAAGACTAAAAATAGAACTACCATATGACCCAGCAATCCCACTACTGGGCATATACCCTGAGAAAACCATAATTCAAAAAGAGTCATGTACCACAATGTTCATTGCAGCTCTATTTACAATAGCCAGGACATGGAAGCAACCTACGTGTCCATCAACAGATGACTGGATAAAGAAGATGTGGCACAGATATACAATGGAATATTACTCAGCCATAAAAAGAAATGAAATTGAGTTATTTGTAATGAGGTAGATGGACCTAGAGTCTGTCATACAGAGTGAAGTATGTCAGAAAGAGAAAAACAAATACCGTATGCTAATACATATATATGGAATCTAAGAAAGAAAAACAAAGGTCATGAAGAACCTAGGAGTAAGATGGGAATAAAGAGATAGACCTACTAGAGAATGGACTTGAAGATACGGGGAGGGGGAAGGGTAAGCTGGGACGAAGTGAGAGAGTGGCATGGACATATGTACACTACCAAATGTAAAATAGATAGCTAGTGGGAAGCAGCCGCATAGCACAGGGAGATCAGCTCGGTGCTTTGTGACCACCTAGAGGGGTGGTATAGGGAGGGTGGGAGGGAGGGAGACGCAAGAGGGAAGAGATATGGGAACATATGTATATGTATAATTGATTCACTTTGTTATAAAGCAGAAACTAACACACCATTGCAAGGCAATTATACTCCAATAAAGATGTTAAAAAAAAAAACAAAACCCAAACTTGAGGGGTTCGAGTTCCTTCTAGTGCCCCCCCGCCCTGCCCCGGCGCCCCCCCCATCCCCACTCACCCTGAGGACTCAGGTCCCACACACTTGGAGAGGAGGCCCAGACCCCGCGGCCAGGCCAGGAGCCTGATCTCTTTTCCTTTGTAGCTTTTCCCACAGCAAGAAGTTATTCCGTGTGCACTTGTTAACTGATGTTCTCTCCCAAGCCCTCATCTATGAGGACAGGAGCTATGCCATGCTCGTCCTGGCTGCGTCCTCGAGGCCTGCGACAGAGCCTGGCTGAGGGCAGGCCTCCAGTAAATACGCATTGCCACTGGATTGCGTGCTTTTAATGGGGAAGTTTGTGGTGTGTGAATTACGTGTCAACAAAGCAAGTTTTAAAAAGACATTACCATTAAAACAAGTAAACGAATTAAACACTAAAGAGAATTACTATACGGTGGCATTTAATGTAGTTAGAAAAAAAGTTTGAGTTGCATGTCTATTGACGTGGGAAAATAGTCAAGAGACACCATGCAAAAGAGTTTTGCTAAAGCAGTTTATTTATACAATATGACCCCAGTGTTTTTTGTTTGTTTGCTTTTGGGTTTTTTTTTTTTTTTGCTTGACAAAAGGATATATACACTGTTTAACCAGCATTTCTGAATGCCCATATTTGTGGGCACAGTTATAAGTGTTTGTGACCCCTCAGTGAATGAAGACACTTGTTATCATGGGGCTTACGTTCTAGCATGGGAAGTTTACCACAAACAATAAGCACAACACACAAGCACATCATATAGCCTGTGAGATGGGACAAAGGGCCATGGGGGGTCACCTGGCAGAGAGGGTTGGGAGGCTGGCGAGGAACATGGTGCAGCCTGAAATTAAGGTGCTAGCCTGCTCCGTGAGAAGGTGAGCAAAGACTCAAGTGGGCATTAGCCACGCGGGTGTCTGAGGGGGTAGCAAGACCCCAGGTTTGAGCCTCTTCGGTTCAGGGGACAGCCAGGGCACCCATGTGGCTGCAGCGGAGCAAACAACAGGGACCCACTGGGAGAGGAGGGTGGGGTGGCCGGAGCACCTCGCTGCCGAGGTGAAGACGGTGGCTTCCACTCTCCGCGAGTGGGAGAACCATGGTGGGATTGCGACCACAAGACAGAGGGGACCTCCAGTCTGAGTGGGTGGCTCTGGCTGTGGAATTGAGGGGAACAGGCAGGGAGGCCTGTCCAAAGGCTACTACAGTAACCCAGGCCCGGGAGGATGGTGGCTCAGACCCAGCAGAGGGCAGACAGGTCGTTAGGAGAGGCTGCTGTCCAGGTTTTTAAAAACAGAGCCAAGGAGGTCTCCTAATGGATTGAATGTGAGGGGTGACAGAAGGAGGAATCAAAACCCCCAGTTTTTCGTCTAAGCAACCGGGAGTGGAGTTGACAACCACAAAGATGAAGCAAAGGAGGAAGCCAGTTTGAAAGAACTGGGGCTTAGCCTTGGACGTGTCACCTTTGGGGAGCCTGCCAGGCATCTGTGCGTCACTGTCTGCAGTGGCCTCTCACCAAGTATCTGCTGACCAGAGGCCGGGAACCACTTCCCCGGAATCCCTTCTCCATCAGTCGGCCGATGAGAGGCCTCAGACATGAGGCCCAATTCCCTGGGAGTGGTTGTACCAGAGGGAGGTTGGCAGTGGCTTCTGAGTGAGCTCTGGGATAACTGCCCACATCTGGGACGCTGGTGGGTGCCTGTTACCCACAGCATCTTTTTTTTTTAATTTATTTATTATGTATTTATTTTTGGCTGCATTGGGTCTTAGCTGCTGCATGCAAGCTTTCTCTAGTTGTGGCGAGCCGGGGCTACTCGTCGTTGTGGTGCATGGGCTTCTCATTGCAGTGGCTTCTCTTGTTGCAGAGCATGGGCTCTAGGCGCGTGGGCTTCAGTAGTTGTGGCACGCATGCTCAGTAGTTGTGGCTCATGGGCTCTAGAGCGCAGGCTCAGCAGTTGTGGCGCACGGGCTTAGTAGCTCCGTGGCATGTGGGATCTTCCTGGACCAGGGCTCGAATACTCACATCATCTTCAGGACAGTATACTGTGGGAGCCTGAGGGAGCTGGCCGGAGGACCCTGACACCTGGTGGCTTCCAGTGTGTGCTTGCTGCAGATGAAACAGAGTGACAGCTTGGCTGACTGTCCCTCCCCGAGGCCTTCTCACCATGGTCTTAAGTCCCAATCCCCTGAACAAACTATGTACTCAGAACGCAGAGAGCACCATCTCTTTTCCTGACAGAACACCCAGATGGAGGCATGGATGAAGTGGCTGGAAGTGTCCACCTGGAGTCTGGAGAGACGTTGGGGCTGGAGGTGAGACTTGGGGTTACCCAATCAGGTCCGGCTGCTTACCACTCAAAAATCAACACTCGAGAGAGAGAAATGTTGCTAGAAAGGAGAGTTCCTTTAATCAGGATGCTGGCAACGTGGGGAGATGGTGGACTCCATGTCTCCCCAAAACCACCTCTGAGATTCTGCTCACCATGGAGTTTTAAAGGGAAGGACGGGAGTAATCTCAGTTAATCACTGAGATGGGGGTTCAGGGTCATCGCCGTCCCCCACTGTGTGCAGGCTCGTGGAATCCTCGTCATCTTCCTCTAGATGTTCTCTCGATCACAAGTTCGGTCACACAGTTCATTCAGGAGATTACTGGAGGGGATGCTAGGGAAGAGATCTGGCCACCAATTAATTACTGATTCTTCATTTCTACATCTTTGATCTACAGAAAGAACGGACAACTTTAGGCAAAGTATCGTGTGATGAGAAGACCTGAAAGGGTGCTTGGGCCGGACATGAGTAGAGCATGGGGTGCCTGGTGAAAAGTCACAATACAGCTCTGCTAAAGTGACAAGGAAAGGGGCTTCCTGCTGAGGGTGGTTTCCTACAAAGAGCTGCTTACAGTGGGAGCCGTCAGCAAATGGCAGCATCTAAACCACCTTGAACTTGAATGACTACCAGATAGAGAGGAGAGTTAGGAACTGAGCCTGGGGAAGCCGACACAGACAGCTGCAGCAAGGGGGCGGCCAAGTCAGACCAGGAGGAGGAAGGAAGCGAAGAACCAGGCCAGTGTGCGCTCTGGAAGCCAGAGGACAAAGGGCAAAGGTCAGGAGAGAACACCCGCCGTGCCCAGTGCTGCTGAGGTCAGGTGGCGCCGAGGACCGACCCATGCGTCATGCGGAGCAGGGTCACCGGTGACCTGGACGAAAGCAGCTTCGTGGTGTAGAGGCGGCGTGAAAAGCTGATTGGAGGGGGCTTGGGACAGAGTGGGAGGGGAAGACCCCACACCGCTGTGTTCACTGTAAACACCTGGCGACGTGTAGGAAAATGTGAGCAGGCAGTGTGCCCTTGTCAGGAGGCTCCAGGTGAGGTCCCGTCCCCTGCACCTCTCTACTGGGGAGCTAAAAATGACCATGCAAATCGGTCTATGATAAGTGAAAATACAGTGATCAACATTCCCCTCTAAATGCTTCAACCACAAGCAGCCCGCACTGGCCTGAGGCTGACTGAGTCCGGGGGGCTCAGGTCTGAGCCATAGAAAGTGTAGGTCAAATTCAATGGTACATGAGACGGTCCAGTACGTAACAGTTCAACTGTTGCAAAGTTAACAGTCCCCAGGCGGTGCCCACCTTCTCCTGATTCCCAACAAGACCAGACGACGCACATCCGTCTACTGTTCCCTAACTTCAGTGATGGGGCACTGTGAAATTAATGAGGCCCCTGACAACTTGAAGATTCTTTTCAGTAATTCAAACAGACGTTTATGGAACCCTTTCCATGCAGCAAGAACGCGCTAAACGCCACATTTAAGGAGATGAACGGGGTTGCCGAATGCTTACTCTACACTGTGGCCACGTTTAGCCAGGATGAGCACAGTGCCAGCCACACCCACACCCGTCAGCTCCACTGAGAAGCAGGCAAAGCAGAAATTTCAGGCACTTGAAGCTCAGAAGACCTAAAAAGGTAAAAAACCTGGGGAAATCCAACTGTAACACAACACATAAAACAGCCGCGGAAGGGACCTTATTACTGGGGTTGACACAGTCAGGGGACTTTCTCGCAGGGCTCTGGACAGGGTCCTGTCCTGACCTCGTGCTCCCAGCACCTCCCCCGGTCACTGTGTATGGTTATCACTTAATTAACACTTATTGCACTAATTATCTCCCTTGCTCTCTTTCCTGAGTCATGACAATTACCCCCCTTTCTAGCAAATACAAAGTCAGGTTTAATGAGTGCAGACGAATCAACATGGAGAAGCTTCAGATGCTGGCAGGACCCACCGACGTTTCTCTCCAGCCTCAAGGCGGTTTCTACGCTGTTCATGGTGATGCCCTAAACATCCAGTCCCCGGGATTGCAGTCTGCCTGCCCACGAAGCGGGTCTTCAAAGTACAACAGGGAAGAAAATGAGGACTAAAAGCCAGGTTGGATGACACAGATGAGGAGAAAAGTCACAGGGCTGTATCTTGGCGAGTCTTTGAACTGCAGACGATGGACACGCACAGCAGAGTCTTACAGTCAGGAGGCCAAGTGCTTTCCCACAATTACCTGACTTAATGCTCAAGGCAACCCAAAGGAGTCATCAGCCCTACTTCACAGATGAGGAAGCTGAGGTTCTGGGACACCTGGGGGATGAATGACCCTGGGCTGGGCTCAGGGCCAGACAGAGGAGTGGGGGAAGCCCAGCTGGGGTCCGCCACGGGGACATGGCGGGTGCACCAGTGTGTGTGTGCAATGTGGTCAGGAAAGCAGAGGCAGACGAGTGAGACTGCAGGAGGGCTGGCTGCATTTACGGGCCGACTTGGCACACAACTGCTCAGGAGAAAGAAGCCTGATTGGAACTTGGACTCTCTATCAAATGCCCAGAAATATACGGCCCTAGATTTATCATCAACGGTCATCAGAAGGGAAGAATAAACATGAAAGGCTTGTGGGAATGACAATGGTTAGGATGTTCAAGCTTCAATAATTCATGACAGCCTGGGAAATCTCAGATGTCCATATGTAGGACTGCTTCAAACTGTAGCACATTCTTTTTTTTTCTTAAATTATATTTATTTATTTACTTTTGGCTGCGTTGGGTCTTCATTGCGGTGTGCGAGCTTCTCATTGCAGTGGCTTCTCTTGTTGCGGAGCACGGGCTCTAGGCGCACGGGCTTCAGTAGTTGTGGCACGTGGGCTCAGTAGTTGCGGCTCGCGGGCTCTAGAGCACAGGCTCAGTAGCTGTGGCGCACGGGCTTAGTTGCTCCGTGGCATGTGGGATCTTCCCAGACCAGGGCTCGAACCCGTGTGTCCTGCATTGGCAGGCGGATTCTTAACCACTGCGTCACCAGGGAAGTCCCACATTACATTCTTTGGCTGTAATACCCAGGTTATTTGAAATGTAGACTGAAGTAACAAGCCTTGACCAGCAGGTGGCAGGCTTGCCTCATGATGACTTCAAAAGCTCACAGAAAGGATGACAGTAAATTTTTGATTCTGCGTGATACCACCACAAAAATCCAAATGTATCTCATATTTAGCAGGAATTATGAACACAGCATTGTTTAATCATACTATGGCCTTGAGTTTCATGAATAATGTTGTCTGAATGTGTTCATTCAATTAACTGCAAGAATACAAGATAATACATGTAGGTATTAAGTGAATTAATTGTCAAGACATTTCTGCACACTCCACGTAATGCATAATGTCTAGGCCATTCTAAGTCATAGTGGGAGGAAGTAATATATTTAAACATTGATTTTCCCATTAAGATATTTAACATATTTTGTCTTCCTATGTGAGGCCTGTCACTAACTGTGTATTGCATACTCCTGGGTCTCATTTAATTAAAAAAAAGTTCAAGTTTTCACCAAAAAGTTCAAGTTTTCATTCATTGTAGAGAAATAACAAAATTTACTTTTAACTTTTCAGAAAGATTAATATGTGGCTATGATTTTTTATAATGTTTAAAAGTATATTTCATATAGTACTCAAAATGGTAAACCTTGTAGGATAATCATGGTAAGTATATGTTTACTCTCAAAATATTTGCCGAGTCTAGTGCAGTAAGATAACACATTTTCCTCTGTTGACCTTATTTACATGAAGTCAACCTCTGGCTTCCCTAGCTGGTGTGACAGGTCAACAAGTATGGCCCTGCCCCAGCAGGAAGTTGGCATGAAGCAGGAGAGAGAAGGTTCCCGCCTTCAAGGAGCCCATAGCTTTGTTATACAGATGAGACCATCAGAGTCTTGTGTCCCTGGGAGCTTTCTAAAGTTGTCAAAGGTATGACTGCACCTACAGTCCCAACAAAAGACTTAACGTCATCAAGGTGCAGAATGTCAGCGAGTTTCACATTTAGGTAAAGAAAGGCCAGCCAGGTGCTCATTACCTGGGTCACCCATTACCACCCACTCCACAGCCCAGCCCCACATATCCACTCTTCAAAATCCAGGTGATTAAAACCTGTATTTCAGGGGACTTCTCTGGCAATCTAGTGGTTAGGACTCCACACTTCCACTGCAGGGGGCCCAGGTTCAATCTCTGGTCTGGGAAGTAAGATCCCGCCTGCTGCGTGGCATGGTCAAAAACCAAACCAAAACAAAACAAAACAACCCACCTTGTATTTCAGAAAAATTTTACATGCCTATGTATCAGACTTCCTTTTAATAACAGAACCAGGAATCTTTCCATCAACAAATGCCAGGAGACTAATAAACGCATGGCGTGATTAAAACATAAGATGGTGTGTACATTGCAAATTTCAGTGAATAAAAGTCAGGAGACAGAAGGAACCAAGTTACTAAAGGCTGGTGGTACAGAGTCGGGCCGTCTGCTGGTGAGAACAGCTAGGGAAAGTTTCCTGGTAGTGATGGAGGTGGGCTGGAGCCAGGAGGATGGGCAGAGTCAGAGAAAGAAGAGAAGGACCACTGGGGCTGGAGAGGCACATGGGCAAACAAAGGAGCTTTAATTATTTTGCAGCATTTGAAGGACCCTTTACCTGATACAATTTTTAAAATAATACGATCTTCACTGCCCACTGATCTCACGTACAAAATAATCAGGTTGCATCCAACCATCTCCCAAGACCCTACTGGGTCTACCCCTCCATAAACTGAGTATCTTCATGCCGATCACACTCTTATGTACTGAACTGTGTCCCCCAAAATTCATATACTGAAGTCCTGACGCATCCTTCCCCAGAGGGACAACAGCCCTACTGACACCGTGATCTTGGATTTCTAGCCTCCAGAGCTAAGAAACAAGTTTCCCTTTAAGCCACTCACTTTGTGGTACGTAGTAACAAACTACTTGTTAGCAAACTACTAACACACATCAACCAGAATTCACTACCTTCATCTCAATATTTGGTATGTGTAAACATACACGGTGAAATCCAACATAAGTATTCAGATGCAGTCAGCCATTAGAATTACAGATCGGGGGGAAAAAAAAACTTTCCTGCAGAGGCTGGCTAAATTCAAAGAGTCTGGGTAAAGCCTCTTTTGCTGCCTTAAAAAATCAAGCATGGCTGCTGGTGGCAGCCAGTGAAGTAGCCAAGGGGCCGATGAGGCCACCCTGTGGGTTCCACATCACGTGGAGGGCCACTCGCATCTCTGCTCTGTCCATCAGCGGCTTGTTTGGAGCATCAAGGTATTCACAATGCTTTCCTTGAGAAGTTCTTCTTGCTCTTGGTCAAGCAGGGCATCCGCTGGCATAGGGACCACCTCGTGTGGCAGAGCTGGGCTTTCAGCTCCGATGCCAACCTGAAAGAGGGCCCAGGATGCCGTGACCCTGACTCTGACCCTCACACCCTCTGTCCGGTGGCAGTACCATGCCGATTCTGAAAACACTGGCCACGATCCTTCGTGTCTTGGGTGACTTATTAATAGACACCCCTACTTCCAAAAAGGACTTGAGGTAACTTAAAAACAACACCTGGCCAACATGTACATTATAAACTGTTACACGTTTTATAAGGTCTGCTCTTATGGGATTGTAAGGTCTTCTCAGATACCTCCTGGAAACGTCTGTCTGTGCTCCTAGATCAACACGTGCTTCAAACTCTGAAATAAGTTTTATGGGCCAGGACATCATCCTCTACACATAGCAGATAATCACAGGTAAACTGATTAGTGTCCACGGCAGAGGAAGGGGGGAAAAGTCCTCACTCATTCTTATGATCTGCTCATCACGTTCCCCTATAACAGGCTCCGAAAGACAATATAATTCCTTATATTGCAGGAAAATTTACTTCGTGGAAAAAAAATATTTTTTATGTTTCTAACTTATTCTTGTGTATACTCAATGGTGATCAAACTTTAAAAAAAATTAAAGATAGGAAAAACTATAGTAAGAGCCAAATATATAACAGGAAAACAAGGAGTGCAAAAAAGAAATGGGAAAAATGGAAATGAATGGAGTGAGTCAATTTTTCTAGAGAAATAACCATTCAAGCACTACAATTCCTGACAAGTTTTTTGTACAGAGAAAAGCAATTCAAGAAAAGAGGCAGAAGTGGGGAATAACTTAGAAAAGTTTACATTTTTAAGAAAATTTTCAAAGAAAAAATCAGAATCCAAGAGTTTCAGTGTGAACACGTAAATCATAGGCTTTTTCTGTAGATCTTTTGAATTATCCTAAAGGATCTCAAAACAAGCAAAACCCAGAACCATCTCTTCAAAAGCTGTATCTCTGGTACTTGCATTGGAATCTCAGTCCCATAAACACCACATACAAACGACCCCACGGCAGTACCGCGTGCTCTACTCTGAAAGCTTCATTCAGTGCATCTCACAAAAAGGAAGCTTCTCTGCCCCCTCCCAGCAGCACCTGCACTCAGGTGACACGAACGCTGCCACTCCCCCTTAGACGGTCTCCCCATGGCCCTGCTGTCAGCTGATGGCTCCACTGGGAGACAGGAGTCTGGGAAAGACCATGTTTCAGAAAAACGTTTTCTGGAAACGTACTGTCTTAGGCAGCCCAGGCTGCTGTAACAAAATTCCCCAGGCTGGGGGCTTAAACAGCAGATGTTATTAGCGCAGTTTGGAGGCAGGGAGTCCGAAGCCAGGGCCGGCTTCCCGGGAAGCCCCCCTCCGCCTGCGTGGCTGCCCCTGCCACGTCCCCATGCTGGGGGAGGTCCTCTCCAGCTCTGCTCACAGGGGCACTAGTCCAGCAGGAGGGCTCTCCCTTCACCACCCGATTACCTACCCACCATCCTAAGTCCATCCCACTGGGGGTTAGGTTTCCACATGGGACCTCTGGGCGGACAGGACTCTGTCCACAGCACAGAGAAGGATGGACCGAGCCTGCCCGCCTTTGCGGTCCTGCCCACGGACATCACTCCTTGGCGCACAGTTGGCACAAGCCCAGCAGGACTCCCCAGAGTGGGCTTGGGGTCTGCCCCCTCCCAGGTGCCGGGACGCAGGGACACCCACGCATAGGGCCCTGCAGGGCACACACTCACTCGCGCACAATGTCATGGCACGTCGGGGAAGGACCAGGCGCCCTGGTAAATGCAGGGCAGCTCAGAGGGCAGGAGTGCACGGGTGGGGGAGAGACGCCCCTCGGCAGGACGGCCAGAGGACGCCGGCAGGACAAGCAGTAGGCAGAGCCTCTGGCTTCCGAGGAACTCAGCACACGGAGGTCCAGCTCCTCGGCCACCGAGGGACACTAGGCCACCGGGAAGGGTTCGTTGTTGGGAATATGAAACTTAATTATTACTAAATTATTAAATAAATAGAATTACTATTAATAAAAATTAAATGTAATTAATACAAATGAGAAGACACCAAACTCACGAAGCTTGTGGAATCCACACTCTCCACATGCAGTTCCTACCTGGCTTCCCGTACCTGGAGCCCGCTGTCAGCATGCCTCGTGGAAGACAAGCCGTTGTGGGCCCTGGTACTTAAGCCTAAACTTAAGCAGCATCCCGGGCATTTAAAACATCAGATTGTTTCAGAGTAAATCTTGCACTGGCTTTGATCACCCAGGTTCCTGAGCAGGTTACAAACAGGACCCTGATGACACTTAGATTAGCAAGGTCATCGTTAAAAGGAAAGGCCAAGAAACACACAGTGTACTCGTACCAATGGAGCAGGAATACTGCACCTCTGGTCCATAGACAGTACTGATGATGCAATTCAGACATAAAATCAACGTCCAACTGCCCACCCGATCTTCCCGGTTTTCTAATATCGGTGACAAGCTACACTCGTCCGCTCTGCCTCATAAGCAACTTCCCGTGACCATCTTAAAACCACAACAAAGTGAGGTTAAATTCCAAACATAAATGATACCCTGGCTTTACTGTCACGCTGGTGTGTCCTGTGACCTGAGAGCAGTAACCAACCAAACAGGCCTTTCTTGAATAGTTCAAGCTGGATCAACACAAGTGCGCGCAGCCCAGCTCCAGAACGGCCGCCTCTCACCTCACATAACTCAATCGAAGAACTGCCGTGACTTCCAGGCTCCTTCCCATCACAGAAACCCCACTTCTAGCACAAAAGGCAATGTGGTCTCTGACCCCGCATCTGACCCTTCCCTACGTGGGATGCAGAAAATGCAACTCCTTACGTTTAATCCTCATGGTGAAATGTACTAAAGAAGAAAGGTTTAACCTTAGGGCAGAACGAGTAGAGGGATTCCTTCAAGACCGTGGATAGGACTGCCCCGACATTTGTACAGAGACGTTCCTCTCACTCTCCCACTGGAGGGAGATTATATACTCAAACGGGAATGTTAAGCTTTACGGTCAAGGCGAGGGCTTTTCTAGAGGAATTTTTACTACATACTAATCTCAGAGATTAGCCATGCATGAAAAGCCACCTCCCCAAACACCAACCTGCTTCTAATCAAACCATCATTCAGGTTTTTTAGGTAAACAACTATTCAAAAGGAAGTCATTGCCTTTCTTTCATGTACATTTCCTCATGAAGACTAGCTCACTGAAAACCACTATATATAAAATGGATAACTAATAAGGACCTACTGTACAGCACAGGGAACTCCACTCAACACTGTGTAACGACCTATATATATGGGAAAGGAAACTAAAAGAGTGCATATATGTGTATGTCCACTCACTTTGACTCACTTTGCTGTCCACCTGAAACTAACACATCATCGTAAACCAGCTATACTCCAAAAAAAATTAATTAAAGAAAAAAACACTGTTTAAGTCACTCTCAAGTTCAGGTTTTACCCAGCAGACACTGAGCCAGTACCAACCATGTGTAGGATAACACCCTGGATGCAGAGGCTGCACGGACAGGAGACGCGGCCTCCATCCTCCAGGAGTTCCAACTGGTTTGGGGGGATGCGCGATGTGTGCTCAATGCCGTTTGCATGATAAAACAATTTTAATGTGGTGCCAGACAACAATAAGATTCCTTAATTTGCTGTGCAGTAAAATTCTTTAGCCCGATTAAAAATGTGGCATTCGTTATTATTCGTTCCTGCTGTAACCCTGTCACAGCACATGCATTCATCATGCTTAATGTTTTTATTAATCTCCCTACATAAATAACTCACGGGGTAAGAATCACTCTCCAATTTGTTTTATGGCTTAAGAAGAAGGCACCCTAGTTCTTTCGTAACTGAACTGTCACTGTACGTTATGCAGTGTTCCTAAACTGTTAGACACATCTGGCATATTAATTTCATAATACATTAAAATGTATGTAGGAGACTCAATGTTCCCACTTATGTGCAGTATTAGTCTCACTGGCCCAAAATAGTGCATCTAATGCATTCTGAAAGTCACAGATTCTACGGCTAATTTCCTGCCCCGACATTAAGAGTAAACTGTTGTCACGATTGTACAACACTGCCCCTTTAACACTTCAAGTGGGTACCACCACCTTCATGTTTAGGAGGATGCAGCTTGACAGTTAGTGCAGCAACTGATATATATTCTCACTCTAAAACGATCAATATGTGTTTATAGATATTAAAGATTCTGATTCCATGAAAACATTGCACTCACCTGACAAGAGGATGAAGTGCGACATACATTCCCTCTTAAGCTCCTGTTTCCTATCTCTCCACAGTCTGCCGCAAGGAACCCAGGGCTCTCACTGAGACTCGGGATTGAGCTGCAGCTCAAAGAGGCTGCTGGCTTTGAGGGGCTCGAGGAAAGCCCAGGGGGACCCACAGGACGCTGGGAATCCTCAACAGGGCTGGGTCAGCGTAACAGAGTCTAGCCCCAGAAACCAGCAGGTTATCAGCCTGTGCTCAGGGGGGTGGGAGGGAGCAGAGGTGATAGGAGGGCAGCGGGAGGGTCATCCAGCCCCAATGCCAGACCTCAACCTGGTGCCGCCACGAGGCGTGGGAGACTGGGGGGGGGTTGAAGGCAAAGGACCCGCACCCTCCTCCATCACCCCCGACCCTGAGGACAGGGACGGGAGAGGAAGCGGAACAGGGTAACCGCGAGCCCCCGGAAGGTCGCATCACCCTGCGCTTTCAGCCTTCAGCCTCCTGGCCCCCCAGGCCCTGCCCACAGAGAGGTCCACTCAGACCACGGCCTTCTCCCACAGGAAGTGAGGCCCCGGCGGACTCAGCGACAGGGGGCACTTTTGGAGAAGCTGCGGCTGCCATCCTGCTCTCTTAACTGGCTCCTGACAATATCTCACAAACACCAGAAAGGTGTATTTCATGTCTAAAGGCTGGCAATGCTAGAATGATGTAATTCTATGCTCCTAACTTGCCTGTCAGATCACACTTTGAATACTTTAAGTTAATAACAGCTACCATTTAAAGGAAACCTGAGCCAGAATCTCTAAGAAATCAATCAATCCAACCCTCTCCACGTGCGGTCCCGGGAGCCGTCCTGGACACGAGGTCAGCGGGACCAGCCTGGCTTGACGCCGGGGGTCTCAGCACTGACTTGGTTCCTCCTTTCCCTGGTAGTTTTCTCATGACTGTCCCCATGACACTACGAAGGGAAGGAAATAACGCTCTCAAGAAGTCGTGTGAGAGTCAAAACAAGCGAAAATAAGAGAGAGACAGAAAACCAGATTCAGCCTTCAGAACCAAAGCCCCAGGTAGTGGAAGGCGGTCATGGGAACCTGACAATGCAAACTCCACGCCGCAGCGGGAACGTGGTCTCCCCGCAGGACTAGCTTGGTGCTCAGCTAGGACTGACACCTTCAGAGCTGTCCCCGGCTCTCCTGCCTTTCTGGTGCCCTCAGGAGTTGGGGCCCAGCACCAGGTGAATTATAGGTTGGTAAGTGCCTAACAGATGATGAGGTACTACCTGCTGCGTCTCTTACGGGGAATAAGCAATAGCGGACTTTTAATGTAATTAAATGTAATATTCATGTACCCGCCAGAGATTCCTGAAGCTGCGCTGGTTAGCTCAGTCCATTTGCAGTCATTACTACTACAGGCCAAAGCACAGACATGCAATTATAAATCACTGAAATCAGCCACGTGGAGACAGCTGGGCAAAGCCCTCTCCTACTCCACTCTGATTGCTGCCGACATCGCCAGCCAATGTCACTAGGCATCTCAGCAATTCCTAGCTGCACTTCTCACCTGACCCTACACCCCACACTGTGGGCAGCAAATCACAATTTCCATTCAACTTAAGCAAACTGGCTCGTTTACTTCACACATACGATTACAGCATCCCTCAAGTTTTAGAGATGGTTGATTCCAAGACACTTTTAGATCTCCTATTAAAGCAAAAGGAAAGGCTCATTGCAATTAATAGCAGAAATACTGACCTATTACAGTAGAGAGCTCTTGAAGCACGATGCTAAAATAAACCAGCCACTTAGCAACCTTTTCCTGCAAACATTTTCCTGAACTCAGCCATACATTCCTCCAGGATATATTTGCAGCTCTGCATTTTTGCCAGCTGACCCAAATCAGGGAGGAACAGTCTGGTAACCGACCTGAAACACTTCATCAGAAAGAAAAGCCGAATCAAGATGACACAGACCGAGGCCAAAGTCTGGATGGCGTTTCCCACTAACCAGCTGAATGACAGATTTTGTATTTTTACACGCCTGCCTCCAAGATACTCCGACCTGGAGTTCTAACACCAATTTCAACACGTGATTCCACAAAATCGATGGGCATCAATTATGTGCCAGAACCTACACGAGATGAGCTTGAAAAGATTACTAAAGAGAAGCTGCGGAGTTTGTGTCCGCCTGACACGCAGGCGTGGTCCAGGAGAGCCCCGTGCCCTCAGCCGGACAGTTCGGCTGTACCAACCCCCGCGCGGGCCAGAAGCAAAGAAAACTATTCATGAGCACACTCGCCACGATGGAGAACACACCACACAACCGTTCCTGTAGTGACAGGTGGAAACTGTACTTATTATCAGGCAGACGGGGGCAGGGATCTGAGTGAAGGCCGGCACGTTTCCGCTGTGTTTCTTGTGCCGGGAGGGAAGTTCCCGTCTGTTAGCAAACTTCATCCCCAGGCGGGGCTCAAGCCGCAGTTGTAACAGCATCAAAAGTAAGTTTCAGGGCTTCCCTGGTGGCGCAGTGGTTGAGAGTCCGCCTGCCGATGCAGGGGACACGGGTTCGTGCCCCAGTCCGGGAAGATCCCACATGCCGCGGAGCGGCTGGGCCCGTGAGCCATGGCCGCTGAGCCTGCGCTTCCGGAGCCTGTGCTCTGCAACGGGAGAGGCCACAGCAGCGAGAGGCCCGCATACCGCAAAAAAAAAATAATAAGTTTCAGGCCCCGTGTCAGCCCCGGCCCGTGGTGACGCATCACGTGTGGATGTCCAGCGCCTCCATGCTGCCCGCTGCGGAGCCCCCTCCCCTGGCAGGGCCTGGGCTTGGGCCACCGGCTCCCTGGACCCTAACCTCGGCCGGCAGACGGGAGTGCTCCAGAGGAAGACGGTACCCAAGTAAAAGCAAGGCCTCCCACCTCCCAGTCCTTCAAATCTCCTGTGAAAACCAGCTCTTTCCACCTTCTGTGGGGCGAGCATCTCACTCTCCCCATTCCTGCCTCGGGCGGGGCCCCTTCCCCCGGCCCCTCCCACCCACCACATGGCCTCGTAACCCCCGTCAGCCGCCTTGGCCTCTGCCCGCCCGGCTCGGCTCAGCTCAGCCGCCCCTCGGGGCTCCCCCCTCGCCTGCATCCCTGCTGGAGCCCCTGTGTCCACTTTTTATCACATGTATCCACGGACGTAATTTCCTTTCCTTCCCTCTTAATTCTAGCAAATGACTGCTGAGAAAAGCGCGAGGCGTGGAATCGCCTCCACAGAACTCACACCTCGACTCTCTGAGCTCACCTTGGAGTCCTCATTGTGCAGGGGTCCCGGTCACTCCTACGCAGGTCAGAGAGGCTGCCGACAGTCCCCTGGGCGGAGCCCAGGGCTTCCAGCCGCACCTCACCTGGGCGCGGGGCCTCCCAAGCCGCTGTGTTCCTGAAGAACACCTCGGCATCCCTGGGTGTCTCTCTCCCATGTGCTGACCAGTGATGTGTTTGTTAGTTTCATGACTCGGGTCACCCAACTTTGACCCGTGCTGGGAAAGTGTTTGTTTGGCCTTCCCTCCTTCCCGAGGAAATTATAAACTCAAAGACCAGGACACCAAGCTACGCACAAGACCTAACTTCCTCAGAATGCAAGGGAAACGCAGCTGTGAAGTCCGTTTTCACAGCGCCCCTGCCCCTGGCCCCGCCCCACCTCCCAGGCAGCCTCTCCCGGCTCTTCAAGGAGAGGTTCCCGCCTCTGCCTTTCCCACCGGCCCTCAGGAAAGCCCTGCACACGGAGGTGACCCCCGGGTCCATCCCGTCTCCTGCCAATAACCCGTGTCCCTAAATCCAAGTCACCGTCGGGAGTGAGACCCAAAGTGGGCAGCAGGCTTAGCTGGAAGGTGACCAGGGCCTTGCTGTGGCCTCAGAAAGCAATCAGGGAGGGCGGGACCCCCAGCTGGGTCACCGGGCTGCACGCAGCCCTTGGCTCTGCGGTTCCTGGCTAACTGGTTAGACAACACATGTGCACACACCCCTCAAAGGACCAACATCAGGGCTCCGTCTACACCCAGACGAGGAAGGAGTATTTTCTTAACCCTGACTCAGACTTTTCAAGAAGCTTCGCCCTCCTCGGCCAGCAAGTCACAGGGTTGTGGAGAGAAAGGCTTGCTTCCTTCCATTCCTCCCCCACCCCCTCCTCACTGGCCTGATCAGGCTCCCAGGAACAAGGACGCTCCTAATGAGAGTCCCACAGCTCTTCCTGGCCTCTTCCAGGAAGGGGTCCGGTCAGAGCCTCCACAGCCCGCTCACCCCCACCAACGGGGCTGCCCTGAGGACACAGGTGCTGGGGAATCACACGTGGCCTAAGAGGCCACCAAGTAAAGCCCCGAGCGGCTCAACACACCGATGAGCAAGCAGCTGCCTTACCTCGTGCTGGTCTAGATCCCCAGACTCCCCAACACAAGCCCCGGCTGTTTAACACGTGCAAACACGGGTAACGCTTCTGAAACGGGCCAACTCTCTCCCCACCCACGTGCTTCTCTCCACCAGAGAAAACCAACACACGGGCTACTTACTTGAAGTTCTGGACTAATACTTTTTTTCCTTTTATCCATATGACTTACAACTGTGTTTCTCAAATGTATCCAGAATCACCTGGAGGGCTTTTTAAACTCGCTGCGGCCACCACCACCCCCCGCCCCTCCCCCCACCATCCACTCGGCTCAGGAGGTCTGGGTGGGTTAAGCCTCCCCCGTGAATCTGAAGCAGGTGGCCAGTCACCCCCACAGTCAGCTGGAAGTGCTCTTGGAAGGCAATACAAGCCGGCCGAACTGCAAAAAGCATGTTCCTTCCTAAATGGTTAACCTGCCCTCTCTGTGTGCCACACTCTCATTAGAAAAAAAATCAAACACAATCTATTCTAAGGAGTAACCTGTAATTACAAGCTAATGACTACACTGGAGAAGGAAACAAGGAGTGAGAACAATGGAGTCTGTGGATTAATAAGCAATACAACACGGAACTTTGTGCAGCCACATACTGATAAACAAGGACCTCAGACATGCCCTGATCTCTGAAGCTGAAGGAAATCCACTGGGTTGAAAGTCAAATCTGAGGTCTCACATCACTCAAAGGAGTAGAACCATTTGGCAAACAGCATACGATGTGACTTTGTTCTAGTATTTTTTTCCGTGCACTCTACTTACAATTCTTGGGAAGAATTTTTTAAATTAATGAACTTTAAACATTAGATGGGTACATATACCTATCATTCATTTATTAAGTAAAAATCTTACCGAGGATTGAGAGCAAAGACACAGAGAGGGCTGACAGGAGCCCTTGTGGTCACGCTGCCTCAGTGCAGCGGAGATGAAGGAAAATAAATCAAGGTCAGGCGTGTCGGATGGAGACAAAGCACACGGCACAGGCGAGGTACCCAAGAGAAACCCCTGGGGAGGTCAGAGGAGATCCAGCCTGAACTGGGTGTTGAAGATGTAACCGTTTGCCAAGAGGTAAGCGAGGCAAATGGAGGGACAAGAGAACTACAGGAACACAGAGGTGTGACTTTTGGGGTCAGCTAGGATGGGGGGCACGAGGGGACACTGGCTGGAGGCCAATCAGGAGAGGCAGACAGGGGCCAGTTCATGCTTAAAAACTTGGACTTTCTCCTGAAGGCAGCAGGAATCCGTGTAAGGATTTTTCGCAAATATACTGAAATATAATTTGCTGAGAAAGAAAAGTGTGTGGAGGCAGAGGGAGGATCCTTCTGGAAGGTCGTTGCTCTGGGGTTGATGGGGAAGCTGACACGGCCCGAAAAGGGTGGTGCAGGTGGAGGGTCTGCATCCAGCCGGGTCTAAGGGCAGGGTGGACAGGCCAGCGACTAGCTGGATGACGGGGGAAAGCAAATGAGCGAATCTGGGATAACATCCATATGTGTGCTGCGCATAGCTAAGAAGAAGGGGGTACCGGTCACCGAGCTAGGACATGCAAGGGAGGAGCAACTACAGCTCGTGACTGCTGTTGGGGACATACCGGGTTCAAATTCTCACCCATCCTCTCCCAGGCTAGACGCTTCGCCGTGTGGACCTCCAAGGGGCCTGGGCGAGCTCAAGGGCAGGGCTCACGAGGCACGGGCAACGATGGAGCCTCACAGTTCACGAGAGGGAGGCGGGGGACCTCAGCACAAGGTAGGGCTCTGGGGAGCACCAGAGTAAGCCCCCCAGGAAATTGTTCCCCAGAGGGACCTTCACTACAGGGGGTGTCCCCAAGCACGCTGGCGCTGAACTGGGGCTGGACTAGGGGTGAGTGAAGCCGCCCTTGGAGGGATTCCCAATGAAACCGTGTAACTCAGAGTGGGACTTGAACCCATGGTGTTTTAACTGAGATCACACACCTGGTCTCAGGACTTAACGAAGCTCAGGTTCTTGACGTCTCAACACAGAAAGAATTCAGTGAGAGACAAAGTGATAGGTAAGAAGTGGATTTATTTAGAAACACACTCCACAGACAAGAGTGTGGGCCATCTCAGAGGCAAGAGCGGCACCAGGGCATAGGGTTGTCAGTTTTTATAGGGGTGGGTAATTTCATAGGCTAATGAGTGGAGGAGTATTCCAGCTATTTGGGGGGGAGGGTGGCGATCTCCAGGAATTGGCCACCACCTACTTTTTGACCTTTAGGGTCAGCCTTGGAACTGTCATGGCACCTGTGGGTTTGTCATTTAGCTGATGTGTTACAATGAGCCTATACTGAGGCTCAACGTCTAGTGGATGCTGACTAGTCCGCCATCTTGGACGTAGCTGGTTGTAACCAGTTTATGTCATGTCCTCGGGCTATGTTTTCTTTTAAAGCTTGTGCCCTGCCCCTTTCCCTCATATTCCACCACCATGGCACCAAGCTTGGTGCGGCAGCGTCCCCCTCCCCAGACAGGAAACCCGCAAGACCCCACTCACCTGAAAGCATCTCTCTGGGTTCCTGAGTTTACTCCTCTCCTGCCTGTAGTCTCCTTTCCCTGGAGGCTCTCCATTCCCGTCTTCTCCTCCGAAACCGATGGCTAGCAGCAAGTTCCCACGCCCACCCAAGTGCATCCAAGGCGGCGCGAGCGCGCTCTGCAGGGTCCTGGAGAACGTGGAGTCTCAGAGGACGGAAGAACTGTCTGAAGAAAAAATGGACTCTAACACCGCGCAATGATCTGAGAGTGAGAACAAGGCCTTCATCTTCGAAAAAGCAGGTGAAAACTTCGTGTCCTCGTGCAGATGTCAAGGATGCTTATTAAATACGAGAAGAGAATGAAAGATTTGGGTTTCCTGAAAAAGAAACCAGCTGAAAGTTCTTCAGGTAATGAAACTAATGTTGAAATAGGATTTCTAATTCCACTCACTTGTGACCCAGACCCCCACACACACTCCGGCCCGCGGCCCGGCCGGGTACCTCGCACCTGCGCCGCCCCCGCGCAGCCCTACCGGAGGCCCGGCTGGGTCCACCTGGGCGCCAGACGCGGCCGCGAGCCGGCGAGCATGCTCAGTCGGATCCTGACCCATTTCTGCGGCCGGGCCCGCGGCGGGGGTCGGGGCGCTCCCCCGCGAAGCTCGCCGGGGACAGGGAGAGAGGAGGAGAGCGGAGCTGCGTCACCCCGCCCCCGGCAGCGCTACCGCCTGGCGCCTACCGGCGACTACCGGCTCACGGGCGCCGTGGGAAATCTGCAGTTCCGGGTTTTCGCCGCAGCCCGAGGGGGCGGGGAGGGGCGGGGTCGGCAGGGGCGGGGGCAGCCCGAGAAGGAGCTGGGGGCTGGCCTGGCACCAAGCAGTCCCGCAGTCTGGAAAAGGGCAGCTTGCAGTGCGGGACCGAGCCGCTCAACTTCTGCAGGCGCCTTAGAAAACCTGTTTTTCCTCACTGACAAAACACTACAGTGGTCACTAGAGAAAACTTAGAACCTCCAGATAGTCACAAAGGAGGAGAATAGAATCCCAAGCCCGCCGCTCAGAAGCCTCCGGTGGACGTCCCGCTCCTGAGGCTCCGCGCGCGGCGGGGGCGCTGCCGGCGCGGGCACAGCGGCCGCACGGGGGCCCTGCTCGGGGTAGGTCCGGGGTCACGGTCCCAGGGCGGGTCCCGAGCCCCACGTGCGGGAACCCGGGACCCACGCCGAGATGGCCGAGGCTGCAGCACGGCCGCGCGGGGCGGGCGCCGGCCGGGTACAGCTAGGCGCGGGGTCCAGTCGCGGGGCCGCGGGGACTGAGGAGCCGCCTCCCGGCCCTGGCCCCTCCCCCGCGGGCCGGCCCGCTGCCCCGCCCCGCCGCGCTGCCGAGAAGACCCGGCGACGACGCGCGCACTGGGCATGCTCCGCCCTGCCGCTCGGCCCCGCTGCGCTGCGGGTGGCTCCGCGCTCCCGCACACCGCAGCCCGCGCCGCCGCCAGCGCTGGGGCAGAGGCGGCCGCCGGGAGGCTGCGGGCATCGGCGCGGCTCCCGGGATGGCCATGGCTAGGGTCGCGCGGCGGCCGCCGGGGTGGCGAGGCGGCGTCAGGTTAGCCGGGCGCCGGTGGGCGGGGGCGCGGGCGGCGGGGAGCCCAGCACCGCGTGTTGGCCGAGTCGCCACCGCCGGCAACGCGGCCGCGCAACTTTGGGGCTCTCGGGCTGGAGGGGCCCGCGGCCGGGGCTGCGCGCCGGGAGGCGCCCGGATCCCCCCGGCGGGCTCCTGGGTCGCAGGATGCTGCGGGATCCGGGAGCGGCGGGTCGGGAACACGGCGTCCCAGGCTTGTGCCATAGCCTTCCCACGGCTACAGGAGCGTGGTGTCCACAGCGCGCTGCCGAGGAGCCTCCCGGCCTCCGGGGAAAGGGGACGACAAGCCGCGGCGGGGCCTTCGCCGACTCCAGGTCGCCCGGGTCACCGGGCCTCAGTGTCCCCGGGACGGGGGGTGGCGGTGGTGCACTGTCCCGGGTCCGGCAGGCCCTGAGCGCGGGCTGCGCGTCCTGGTGCCGCAGCGGTGCGGGATCTGTGCGCGCCGCCAGCCGCCGCCTCCACTGGAGCTCTCGGAGTTTGTCGCATTTGACTCCATAGCAAGTTGACATCGAATTGCTTCATGGCGTGGAGTAGGTAAACGTGTTTCATCGGCTTAAAAAACGGAGTAATTGCAGAGCCGATTTATTTTAAGCTCGACCATTAACCGGCCTTCCCCTCCAAAAAACTTGAGCTTGCAAGTTGCAAGATTTTTAAAGAAAGCTAGCCAAAAAGAAAAAAAATGTATGCGGGTCCATTACCCGCTCATACTGTAGAAAATAATGTACTGTGGTTGAATGGTCATTGTTTTTAAGCATACTCGTTGCAGAAAGGTTGGGTTACTGTAGCCATCTATGTTGTCCGTTACTTTGGCTTTATGTTAAGCACTTGGAAGCGTAGCATCGCAGAAGCGCAATTTTTTTTTGTAAAGTTTTCTCACTTTTGTTTCTAAAGGAAACACATTTTTTTCTCAGTTGCTACTATGCTGAACATAGTAAAATTGTTCAAGACGAAACGCAAGATGCAAGAAAATTTATTCTCAGAAGGGATTAAGTTAGAGCAATGTAGTTCTACTGGGCGTTTAACTTTTATGGAAAATGAAATTTGAAGGTCCCACCAACGTTTCTGTTGGTTCTTAAAACATTTAGTACCATTATCACCCTTAGGATTACTGGATTTTAGGAGCAACGCAAACAATCCTTTTCCTAGTGGGAACGAGTTCCACCTCTAACTAAAGCTCTAACTCTCAAGCCAGTTTCCATAAGTACCACTTAATGGGTTCAGTTGTTTTATTTATTAAGGTTATTACAAAACATCTGGTTTGCGTTCTTCATAGACCTAGACTTTTGAGGTGCATTTGCTCTTCACTGGGTTGTGAATAGCTTTTAATGTTTGTTCTTTCGTGAGATGGCTCCAGCTCTCATTCCAGATGCTCCAGACCATTTCCCCACGTGGGGTCTGTGTCGTGCCTGTAGGTGACCGAGATGTAATAACAGGAGTGAAGTGTCCAGACAGTAAGAGCAGCAACATGATGACTCTTTCTGCAAATTAGGCCTGCAGTCCTCCATTTTAGCCAGAGTTTGGTTGGTGGTGTTCATTGCCCTAAATGTTTTTCTTAATATATTTATAGAAGAATTTAGAAGTTTGAAAAAAGCCCGACACAAATACTGAGAAATTGTGCTTCTCTTTTCTATAAAAATGCATCCAGTTCAAAATCTGCCGTGTGTACTACATGTATGTACAGCTTATCCGTTACGGCAGGGCCCATGTTCTCAGGCTCCATTCCTCAGTGGGTGTTCGGACCGTCTACCCTCACCCTTGGCTTTTTGCTGACCTGGAGGAAGCAGCTAGGCCTGAGTTTCCGCTTTGTGAATGTGAAGTTTGATACAGATCCGTAGCCCCCCGCCACTTGTGGATCTGAAAATCCTACCTATTTTATCAGTGTTAGGAAAGACAATAAAATTTAACAGAAGGCACATTTAAACACCACTCTTGGCTTTGGGAACTCCACATTCTGCTAACCTGAAACTAACAAAACCAACAGGAGTTAGGTTGAAGAGAGGTTTTATTACTGCTAATGAAGAAAAAATAGCAGAGTAGACTTTTGTATTCAAATTCGGAAACAGGTGATAATCTCTCCTCTTTTGTACCTAACTGTTGCGTTCTTGCAGCTCAACTGCTGGGCACATAGATTTTACTTTTAATTCTGTGTCTTTAGGTTTCTATAGTGCATAGTCCTATTAGTCACATTGGATATTCGTGGCAAACTATTGCCTTTAAAAGTACAGCTTTGCCCATTCACGAGACCGAAATTTATTCAACTCCTTGTTTGCCTTGCAATTTAAAGATTTGAGGCCATTTAAACTTTGCTTAATTTGAACTTTTTGTTCTATGCAAGAACTTCCAGATACTGAAATGTCAAACAAATATTGTGGCAAAGTTGCTTTTAACCCCCAACAAAGTGCAGTCAGATTTGTTAGATGAGAATCATTTTCTTGGAATTCAGAAATAGTGCAAATAAGGTCACTTCCCTAATTCAGCATCTAACCAAGCATTTGGGATGTGGCTTGCCCTTTTCTAGCCAAGCCCAGGAGGACACTTGACAACACTTTGTGATCTGTGGCAAATCACTTTAAAGTCAGAAACAGCCTTAGATGCAAATGGTTGATTTTAAGTTTGCAGGAAGACCTCCCTGGAATCGTTAAAGGATTAAGGGGCTTGGTTGATTATGTGATAAGAACCAGTTAAGAGCTGTCAGAACTAGTTTCTAGGTTATACTCAGAAGTCCTGTGTGTTTATTGGTCTTGCCTCTGCCTGAGGCCTTTACTCATTAAAATATTCATTTTTCTTCCCCACAATCTTTTATAGTTAGGCCCCTAAGGCTGCAAAAATGAGTAAGACGCAGTGATGCACAGTCTAGTCAGAGAGGCAGGCTTGAGCACAAATAAACTGGAGTACAAAGTCAGTGCTGCCAGAGACGTGTCTTGGGTTGGAAGGGGAGGGGCCTCGTGAAAATAGTGACGTTTCTGTAGGATCTTAAGGAATGCCTAAGGAATTGGACAGGAGTCTTCTACCAGGGAAGTCCAGGCAGACCGCCATGATGGTAGTTAGGGTAATGCCCCACCACCACCAAGATGTCCACTTCGGGACTGTGCAGACGTGGTTAAATGGAGGATCTGGAGATGGAGAGGTTATTCTGGATTATCCAGTGGGCCCCACGTAATCGCAAGAGGGAAGCAGAGGTCGGTGTCAGATGCATGTGAGGAAAACTGGCTGGCCATTGCTAGCCTTGAAGATGAAGGGGCCAAGGAATGGGGGCAGCCTCTGGAAGCTGGTAAAGGCCAGGACACAGATGGCTGCCCCCCCAGCTTCCAGAAGGAGCACAGGCCTGCCAGCTCCTTGATTAGCCCATCCTGACCCATGTGGAACTTTTCACCCACAGAACTGAAAGATAACCAATGTGTGTATAAGTCAATAAACGACTTGGTGCCTTAGAAAGGAGCCATAGAAAGGTCATCCAGCCATAGACAAAGAACGGTTTGGTGTGATGGAGTCGGGCCGGGGCACAGGAGTCTGGATTTCATCCTATTATAGATAAACGATGGGAAATCAACTGAAGATTTTTAAACAGGAGCATGTGATGGACAAACCGCTGCCAGTTTTCTCTTCCTGAAAAAGCAGTATACAGCTAAACCCCAGGTTTCACAGGGCAGTTCGACAAAGGGTGTGTAACTAGAGGTGGTCAGTGGCAGATGGGAGTCTGGAACCAGCGTGTCGTATAATTCAGTACTCTCCATTGATCTGAAATGACATTAGTACGCATGTGTGGAATTAAGAGCTTAAGAAGACTTGTGTTCACAACTAGTAATGCAGGAAGGACGTAGAAAGTAATGCAGGAAGGACGTAGAAAGTAGAGCAGAAGGGCGAGTCACGTTTGGACTACTTTGTTTCTGTTCGTTGCCCTCTTAACAGGCAGCTGCTCTGCTGCATACACACCCGTGCAGACCAGATGTGGGCGGGGCCCTGGGGGAAAGTCAGGTTTAACATAGTTACCTTGAGAATGATGCCACGTCACCTGGGCCAGCTCTGACCAGTTGGTAGGAGCTGCTTGCCATGTCATGGGCTTGTACAGGCTCAGCTGGGAAATTCTGACAACCCGTCAGCAGTGTTATTTGCTGGGGGATGGGCAACAGCTACACTACCAGATGCCCTAACCTGTGGGTTTAAATATAAGAAATTCAGTCATTCTCTCCAAACATATTATTCAGTCTCTTTTATGTACAAGGGCTTAATAGTGTATAAAAACATATGGTCTGGTTGAATTGACATCTCTGTGTGTCTGGAAAACCTCATCTGAAGAAATCTTCTACCTTAGTGTTACAGGAGTGGCTCCAAGTTGAAACCGAACTATATGTAGAAAAATTAGTAAGAGAGAACAGATATTTCAGACAACATGGTGCAGGAAGCCCTGCGTTGGCAAAATCCGATCCTGGGAGCAACAGTAAGACTTGATGAAAACGTATCTTAATGAAAATGGAACTGTGGATCTATACTGTTTAGCTTCCGTTTGCAGAACTTTGTAAGATTTTTACCCATACTTCCTTATATAGTGATGCAATAACTATTTTCCGCTGTACAGGACAGGGTCAGTGTAAACCGTTCTATCTATCTTGAATCTCCTCTCCCTTGGGCTCTGGGATATGGGCCCCTCGTCCTCTGAGGGTCTGTCCTCCCTGGGTTCTAACCTTAGTCCTCTCATTTTGTGGCCCACTGTGTTCCTTCTGGGTGATTTATTTTTCCTCATGACTGCATCAGTCACCCACACGCTGATGTCCCCAAATCTGTACCTTCAGATAAGCCTCTCTCATTCATTCACTGATTCATTCAGCAAATATTGATAACCTGAGAGCTTATAACCTAGCGGAGGGATGGATGTGCACAAAGACGGTTACAGTGAAAATACGAAGTTCTGGGTGAAGGTTGGGTGTCGGGGGCTACCTGGGCAGTCCTGGTTGGCTTTGAACTTGAAGGCTGAGTAGGGGTTTGCCAGATGTGTGAGAATATGGAAGGAGGCACGGTGCAGAGGTGCCAAGGGAGCTCCAGGGATGAGGTTACACAGGCAGGCGGGAGTCAGCGCATGAAGGATCACGTGTGTCCTGCCATGGACTTGAGTTGTACGCTGGTGGCGGGATGAAGACCTGGAATACGTCTGAATCGGATCTCTCAGAGTCAGCCCACTTCAGCAGCCACTTGTTTTGTGGATTGCAGGCAGGCAGGACTCGAGGCAGGTCAGCCAGGACGGGGCCCATCAGAGTGACGTGGGAGAAAGAAAGAAGGGATTAATTCCCTGGTGGTTGTCCAGCTTCTGGACAGAAGCCTCTGGGGCTTGCCAATGAGACTGAGAGGAAGTCGCTGTGGGTGGACTTTCTAATTCTGGATTTAGAAGGTAACTCTTTGAGAAGCTGGGCTGAAGTTGTCTTTGTCATCAGTAGGAAAGAAGAAGCTTGCTGAGCAGATATTTAGATATCATCCCAACCCTTTCCTTCCATTGAGGATTTGAGTTGGCTGAGGGCTCGAGGAAGACTGGAAGGGAAGAGATTGCTCCTTAAAAAAAAAAAAGAATCAGTGGATTGGAGTAGTTACCCATTGACAGCACTGGAGGTGGCAGGCTGGATTCATTAAAGCAGTAGGTCTCCTAGACAAGATGGGATGTGCCTGTTCCCACGTCTGTACCTTTCCGTACCCTCTCGAAACTAGCGAGAGCTCTGTGATATTTGTGGCAGTGGGGACCATCCCAAGTTGGCCAGCTAACCCCTTTCTCCCCTGCAAAGGGGAGGGGGGTAGGTAGGTGTACAGCCACTGTGCTTTCTTAAAGGTGCAGAGCCCACTTTCTCTGGTCCTCTGCAGGAGAAGGTATTGGAGTGAAGACTGACCGCATTCGTGTTTGCCTCCCACCCAGTCCTTCCTTCTGGGTCTTCACACCCTGGGATGGCCCGTGGGGTGGCTTAAACTTCCAGCAGCCATGGAGCTGTGCTTGCTTCTCAGATGCTGTTGTTAGTTTCATCTTGTAGATTTCTGCTGCGATGCTAAAGACCGCGCTGGGCTGCACTGCCCTGTCACTAGATGTGCTGGAGGGAAGGGTTTTGTCCTTCAGGGTTTGGACAGCCCTAGATGACTTGGTCTCTGAGTGAGTCTAGCTCTTGTTAGACTCCCCAAAGGTAACACGGCTTTCTCCATTTTAAAACACTTCTGAGGAACTTGAAATTAATTTCCAGAAAATATCTGAGCATTACCAGTCCTTTACCTGACTGGGGGCTGGGCATTTCTCCCTGTACATCGGACCCCAGGACCTATATTGGACTTGATTCCCTCCTGCCTTTGTAGAGCATCCATCCCTTCCTCCAGATTTTGGCTGTCTCCCCTCCTTCTTTCACTGGGGTAATGGATCTCTGTCGCAAAGTCCTCTTTGTCCTTGCTCCTAAGACGCCCTGGAGGCCCTCTTATTAAGTAGAACTTCTGGAGGAGTGCCCTGATGTGCCAGCGTTCTTGAGATGAGCACACACAGCAGATCCACGGCCTGAGTCCTGCTGAAACATACTGTAGTGAAGGGTTTTGTTTTTAATTGGGAGGCCGTGCTTTATTTCCACCCCTACTTGCTAAACTAAGCCGTTACTCCTGCTGGGGAAACTGTCCTGTCTCCTTTACTCTCACCCTTCAAGACTTGGCCAGTCCCAGTGACCATTCTTTGACCTTTCCAGCTGGCCCTCATCTGAATTTCTGTGGTATTTACCCAGTAGTGCTTAATTAATGATGTATCATTTTGTATACAGGTTATCACCAAGATTGTAAGCACCTTTAGGGTAAAGACCTGGTCTTAAAAAGTTTTTTTAAGCCCCACAGCAGTTGGAACTGAAGTGGTACTAGTGGCCTCTTAAATACTTCCCCTTCATTGAGATGACTGAGTCCTAATTGTTTTTATCACCCAGATGAATCTGACTGCCCCACTGAGAGATCGTTGAGAACACCCAGAGCGTGTGCCCAGCCTAGCAGGGCCTTCTCCCGTCAGAGCTGAGAGAAAAGCAAAGCTTCCTTCAGAGATGCTGCATGGAAACCACTGAAGCCACATTTCCAACTTCCTTCTGGTGTTTTTGTTAAGATGATTTTCCATAGTGCCACATTGAAACCCACTTAAATTGGGGGGAGGACTGACCTTAGGATATACGCATTAAACTCAGCTAGAAGATTATTCCGGTCCAACTGAATTTTGAAAAGTATTGCCCTATGCACAGAATTTTAAAATAATAATCATTCTTTAAATAATACATAATCACAGTATTTTTAAATTATCATTTTAAAATAACAGTTATGACAGTTTGGATGTTAGTGGCATTTAGCCAGTTTGCCGGGGCTGTGGTGTCCACTCCCAGGTCTCCCTGCCTCCCGTGGGCAGGCGAAAGGAGCCCTTTGGGTGGGCCCTGGGGTGATGTGGTCCTGGAGGGGCTTCCATGCACAGGTTGGCGGCTTGGCCTCTGCCTCTTTGGCTGTCATTGTAGACAGATCTGCGTGGTCCTTCCCCACGTCATAGGCTTGTGGCAAGGCGAGGCTGAGTAACATCCTCGGGTCTGTCTTGTAAACCATAAATGCTAGGTGAGTATAAGGGATGTTGCCTTCATGCTGTTAATAAGAATGAAATCAAGCAGAGTGTGAATTCAGAATCTCTTCTGACCTGTTTTTCCTGACATCCAGTTCTCAGAGAGTCTGGTAAGAACACTCGTCTGACTCGGAAACACGTTGGTCGTACAATTACACTTTGTGAAAATGGGCTGGTAAAGGAGGGAGAAAGAAAAGGATTTTAACTACTCTCGGCAGTTACTGAGCATATTTTCTCAAATAGATGAGATTTTATCCTGATGAAAGAAGAAACCCTGGGTGATCCAGTTCCTCTGTGGTGACTCTGAGTGGCCTTCATCAGACACCAGCAAGACAAGGAATGAGGGATGGTTTTGACGCTGTGAAATATAAATTCCATTTCAGCAGCCCTAGGAATGTACATTTCAGGTGTAGAAGAGAGTCACGTAAACCTCACTCACCTCGCAGGCCCGAGTCCTCCAACGGCGGATCCTGTGGCCCCCATGGTCCCCCCCC
Source organism: Tursiops truncatus (assembly GCF_011762595.2). NCBI lineage: Eukaryota > Metazoa > Chordata > Mammalia > Artiodactyla > Delphinidae > Tursiops > Tursiops truncatus. Next base: position 3,394,089 of record NC_047039.1, on the reverse strand, counting down.
AGGTCCTGGGCCTCTGCTCCCAGGTCCACGTGGGAGCACCTGCCTCTCCTGCAAGGGAAGGATGTGCTGTGAAGACTGAGCTCTGGGGAAACCTTGGTTTATGTTTTAAAGTTAGGTGTGTGGTAAAGAATGGACACAGTTACCTAGAATTCCTAAGAAATGGGTGGAATTTGGAGGAAAGCAGGGCCAGTGTGGATGCCCAGTGAGTTAGTCAGCTGTTTAAAGGAAAGGACCCAGAGGGGTTTAAGCTCACCCAGTGGGTAGCCAGGTGCTTGCCATGAGGGGGGCGGCAACCCACGTGACCACGAACCACCCTCGTGACCACGAACCACCCTCGTCTGGGACAGAAGCCCAGCCCCCGGGAGAGGGAGGGGGGAGCACACCGACTCACATCACACAAGGGGGAGGGTGCTGACGAGGTGACATTTGAGAGTCAGAATGGGGGTGTGCAGGAGCCTTGCCGGCATCCCAGGGGCTCGGACCTGAGGAAGGAATGGCGCGGGCGGCTTCCCGCGAGCCTGGCGTCTTCCGGGGTTAGCGGAGCCCAGGTGGCTAGCAGGGAGCGAGAGGGGCAAAAAGGTCAGAAATTGAGGCTGGGAGGCAGCCAGTGAGCAGATATTGTAGTGGCCATGGGAAGACCCTCTGGCTTTATTTTTTTCTTTTTATAAATTTATTTACTTATTTTTGGCTGCGTTGGGTTTTTGTTGCTATGCGCGGGCGTTCTCTAGTTGCGGCGAGCGGGGGCTACTCTTCGCTGTGGTGCGCAAGCTTCTCGTTGCGGTGGCTCCTCTTGTTGCAGAGCACGGGCTCTAGGTGCGCGGGCTTCAGTAGTTGTGGCACGTGGGCTCAGTAGTTGTGGCCCGCGGGCTCTAGAGTGCAGGGTCAGTAGGTGTGGCGCACAGGCTTAGCTGCTCCGCGGTGTGTGGAATCTTCCCCGACCAGGGCTCGAACCCGTGTCCCCTGCATTGGCCGGCGGATTCTTAACCACTGCGCCACCAGGGAAGTCCCGGCCCTCTGGCTTTTACCCTTCAGTGAGGAGCCCTGGGAAATGTGCATTGCGCTAACTAAAGAGTGTTCCTGGTGTGTTTTCCTTGAGGCCTCCCCACGCACAGGCCACTACCAGACATTTACAAAAGTACGTAACGAACGCCTGGTGCCCAGGATGGCGGCAGGTATTTGAGCACCAACCACACCTTTCTGTAGTTCACATAGAATTTACAGAGAATATGTCCGGTCACAGCATCGCCAGGATAACAGTGATACCCCCAGGTTGCAAGAGCAGTTGCAGGGCCTCTCTGTCAAGCATTAGCAAGCGAAATGGAGCTGGCAGGGCCCGGGCAGGGGCACAGCAGGGGCTAACTCCGTGGTGGGCCTTGGTCTGAAGAGGGGGCGCTGGGTGGTGTGGCCACGGCACCCGGGTCCTCACCGCCGTCCACGCGAGCAGCGAGGCTCTGTGGTGGCGCTGAGCTCGCCAGGGGTGGGGCTGAGGGAGAGCCCTGACCCTGCCGCAGGAGGAGGGTCCCTCCCCGCAGCCCCCAGCCACCCCATCCCGCCTGCGCATACAGGCGCCGCTAGGGACCTGAGCTGCTTCCCCTCTGTGTTGAGGTGAGGCATCTGGAGGGTGTGGATGGAGGTCTAAAGGCTTCAGGAGCTGGCGCCCTGTTGTACAGGATGGTGGGAACACTCAGGAAGGTGCATCCCCGGCAAAGGACAAGTCCCCACGTGCTGTGTGGTACCCAGGCCACTTCCTGGCCATCCACTAAGTCCTGGACAGCTGGCAACCTGGTGCTCTGCCCTGACTGTTCCCTGCAGGGGGACCTTGGTCTGGACACAGACACCTCCCTGTTCCTTCCCTCCACAGCTCAGCCACACCCCTGCTCGTTGCGGTACAGGATGGTGGATTTGGAGGAGAAATAATCAATCATCCCTTAGGGATGGCTTCTGTGGAAAAGGGCCCCCCTCAGTGCACACAGTGCCTCACCCTTGGCAGTTGGGAGGTGGTCTGTGTACAGGCAGGTGGGGTTGAGAAAGGGGCTTTCACTGCCACGGCCTTAAGTGTTTACGGCGTGTGCCAGAATCCGCGAGAAAATCTAAACTCGCAATCGCGTCGGGCCTAAACATCATATTTAGGAAGCAGGTTAAGAATATTGGTCTCTGATTTTGGCAGTCGGGGTGGGGGGGGCGCATTGCCCCTCTGTCCAGGCAGAACGCTGGCCTTGCGAGCAGGCAGCCGGGGGTCAGCGTGTCCATCCAACATCGCCCCAAGACGTCGAATCCTCTGGCCACTTTTCCAGGCCAGCCTGTTGATACGTCCAGGCTCCCATACGCCCACCAGCTCCTGTCTGGCTTCGCTCTGGACAGAGGAGCTTATGCATGAACTACATCAAGAGCGTCTCGGGAAACGGGCTTGCAATGAAATTACAACAAGAATTGAAGGTTGGCTGAAGTTGTGCTGTAGGTTAGCCCGTAAGAGAAATTAACTGCACTAGGGTGAAAATATGTATCTCGCTATATACACGTTCCAAAGAGTAGGGAGGATGTTTGGAAAGGACAGTTTTTTTAAGTGGAGTTGGGAGATGCTGGACAACCTATCTAGTGGTAGAGGCGGGCAGAGAAAGACAAGCAGCCCCAGGTGCTTGTGGACCAGCTTCAGGGCCCGTATAGGATCTGATCATCAGAGTTTCAAGGTAAGAGAAAAATGCCAACACAGCATCCTCACCTTTTATCTGCATCGTGATGTGTTTCAGGAACAGGTTTGGTAGCACAAAGGCACCGTCCACCAGTGTATGTGTCCCATCTGTATTCAGTTCCCAGGTTTGGCTTACTCCTTGGACCGTCAGATTCCTGAGGAAGTATCTCTCTGATCAATTAAGAATTTACATTAATTGGGCCCTAAAGTGTTTTAGCCTATTCATTTAGAATGACAATTAGAAGACGTTAACTACACCCTAAAACATCAATAAGCTCTTCTAAAAGATACGCTTGTGATTAGAATAGTCCTCTGTGCCTGTCTCAACTGCTAGAACAACGAAAAATCGCCTTTACGGAATGAGAGGTTTTAACGTGATATCAGGCCTGACATGGGCGTGACGTTGTATCCTGGTTTGAAGCCAATAAATTGTGTGACCTTAGGCCAGTTGCTTACCTTCTTTGGTCTCCCTTTCTCATCTTGTGTAAAAAAAAACGCCTTTGAGAAGAGATACCCAGGTTCTTCCAGATCTACTCCTCTTGTTCTGTGAACAAACCCATGTGATGGGACCATTTTTATCTCACCTGACAATAGTCATTGTCTGTAGAGGGAAGCCTTTAATACTCTTCTTTTTCTCTTTCTCCTTTTCTAACCATTATATTTATGAGAGCTTTATCTTACATGATTCTTACTTTTAACCAGAAAAACGTACCCTGTGGAAAAACTGTTGAAGCTCTAAGAAGGGTTTCTTCACACGATGCACCCATAGAAAATAACCTATTACTCAGATGGCATCTCTGGGCCTGTCATTCATTGTTAGGTCTGAAAGACAGTGATTTAAAACAGATCCGTTTTTGAAAAGTAGGTGCCTTTTGTGTATCGGAAAAATAGAGGCCTGAACATCAGTGTAGTTGGTAAAGTAGGAATGAGACCTTTTGTTCTCGCTCCTTCTGAATTGTGCAGTGAGCTTGCCGACCTTGTCTGGAGGTCACTCCCCCCGTTACCTGTGGGCGCGCCCCATCCTTGGTGTTACAGGCCCCCCCTTGTTATCCGGGCGCTCTGCCTTTCCAGCCCCCCGCCTTATGCACGTCACCAGTGATGCCTAATGCACACCTTTCCGCGAGTGTGTTGGGTCCTCTCTAATCACCGTTTCCTCTTATAGGGTCAGCTTCTGGCCCCGGCCCCCTTGGTGGACTCCTTTGTAATTAAACCGCTGGGTCACTTCTTGGAAGAAAGGTCTTCCTGGGCTCTCTGCCGCTTGGGTCTCCTGTCCTGTACCATGTGGATCCTTGACCCCTCTCTGATGGGGCGGTTGCCACACTGTCCTGTAATTATTGGTTGACTTTGTCCTCCTCCTTGACTCTTGGGTGACAGGGGTGAGGACCGTGTCTTCCCTGGGTGTTCCACACCCCGGCAGTGTGCCTCGCACAGGGAATCTTCTCAGTTACAGTGTAGTGGTTTGGATTGGTGCTCGGTGCTTCTGAACGTCACCTAAACAGGATGCTCTTCATGCTTTCATGTAACTATCACCATCTGAGTCAAGAGTTACCTTTGTGTGGTTAGAGACATCAGGAGTCCCTGCCCAGACAGATTCTAGGACACATGTCGGGAAGAAAGAAGGCCCAGATGAACCTCTTTCTGTAGCGCAACTTTGGACATTGAGATAGAACTTAGCTGATTTAGAGCTTAAATGATGTGATGCTGGGCTACAGTCACCGTGGCAGGAACGTGCTTCTTCCACAAAGCTCTTCATCTTTGACTTTGGATTCCCGTAGTCCATGTTCAGACATCACCTTAACTACCTAAAAACTCAAGTTAGGGGAGAAAGAATGGCCTGGTAGAATTTTGTCATTTTTCTTTAACATTGCCAAAGAAAATCTTTTTTAAACCATGTTTGTAAAACAGGTTAGCATAGGTAGTTTTCATTGATTATGATGCATGGGAAAGGAAGTTGCAGAAAGATATCTGTAAGTAGGGTGGCCGCAGCTGGCTACCCCTTTTGAACGTTAGCATCTACGATGTAATGAGCACATCAGGCCCTGTCCATTCCACCGGAAGTTGAGATTTCCCACCTCGCCTGATGAGTAGGGACCTATCAAGATTGTGTCTTATCTAAAAGGTGGCGCCTGTGCCCGTCACATCATTTACGCACAAATGAAAAATGGTGATAGCTCTTCGTAGATTTTGTGACAAAACCCCATTCTGTGAAGTATAAAATTATTCATCACAGTTGATGGGGAAATGCCAGCACGAATACTGCCAAGAAAAAACAATCCTGTACGTTCATGTAGTTCAAAACACCCTGAAACAAGAGGCCCTTTTCCTTCCAACTCCAGAAATTCATGGTCAGTAGTCATGTTTTATTATAGGTGCAGAGATAGCAAATAAGCCTCCACAAAGCATTTTATTAAAATGCTTTTAGATAAGATGCAATTGTTGGAAAGTAAGAAAGGGGTCAAGTTAAAGAAAGGACATTTGATGCTTGCTAAGCGTTTTCTCTTTTGTTTCATTCGTTTAAAAAAAAAAAAAAAAAAGTCAAGTATTCTGTGAACGTTTTCCCAAAGGCCCTGAGCAAACATGTGAACCTTAACAATTTGTCCATTGTGGCTGTCCCTAAACCCCGGTTTGGGAATCTGTGGCCTTCGTTGTTGTATTTTGAAGGACTGCGTTTTAAGCCGCCGGATTACAGTCCTCGTGGTTAATTCTACAGTGGCTGAAATGTCTTTCCCAGCGTGACAGTCTTATCAACTGAACTTGTCACGGTGCTGTCTGCAGAGTCCGACAGGCTGAACAAAGTACGTTTGTTTCCCCAGCGTTCAGAGGGACGCGATGTCTTTATGTCCTTCTTGCACCTCCCTCCCCTTGAGCAGGTGCCGGTGGATCCCACCCCAGCGTGGCCACAGGGCAGGTATGGGAGGGAAGCAGGACCGTGGGCGGCCGAGATGGAGGAAACTCTGCAGAACTGCGCCGAGTCCCTGCCCTCCACGCGTTCTCCTTGTTACCGAGCGGATGTTTCCCCAGCACGGAACTGGGAAAAGGCAAGGGCCTGGGTGGGAGGGGTGTCAGGAGGCTGGCACAAGCTGCATCTGCCCCGGGATGGGCGGTGGGACTCCTGGAGGTGGGGAGGGGAGCTGGGCTGGGCCTGGATGCGGCCAACAGCCACTCCCGGTCTCCCAGCACCTGCACAGTGCATTGAATTTACCTGTCTCTCTCCACAAGGGATTGTAAGCGGACACGGCCTGTGGCTTGTTGGGTTCCTAGCGCCCCCAACGCCCCCTGCCGCCCCCAAGCGCCTGGCGGTGTGCCCAACACATAATAAATACTTTTTTGAGAATCTGAACTGAAAGGACACGGCGTGAGACACGGTGAATTCTTTACCAAAGCCTGTTAATTCGTTAGTGCGCCTTTTCAAAAATGAGTGCTTTCTTTTCAAAAATGAGCGTTCACAGAGAGTTTTAGAGTACAAACGCTTGGCTTCCAAACAGCGCATAGGCGACGTGTTCTGCTTTCGAAGCACCCCAGTGACTTTTCAGATGGAAAAGGAGGGGAGGGATGAGTCAGCTCTCCAACGTGCCCTCAGCAGAGGGGAAGCCTCTCCCCTCACCTGGTCAGGCCTCTAAGCGAGCTCGTGCCATTTCAGAGCAGTCACTGTGTGTCCAGCCCAGAACACCCACTGACGTGATTAAAAGATGACAGCACAGCCGTCTCCCCTTCCCTTTGTCCTGGCTGGCACCGTGTGTTGGAAAGGAGAAACCATGTGGCCAGCCTTTGTTTGAAAGCAGCTCTGATTTACACACCTTAAAACCCACTGTGGGGCTTCCCTGGTGGCGCAGTGGTTGAGGGTCCGCCTGCCGATGCGGGGGGCACGGGTTCGTGCCCCAGTCTGGGAGGATCCCGCGTGCCGCGGAGCGGCTGGGCCCGTGAGCCGTGGCCGCTGGGCCTGCGCGTCCGGAGCCTGTGCTCCGCAGTGGGAGAGGCCACAGCAGTGAGAGGCCCGCGAACTGCAAAAAAAAAAAAAAAAAAAAAAAAAAACCCACTGTGATCTCCCATTTGCTGCATTCTCCCTAGTTGTGGGAAAAAAGGTCACAGTGTATTTACTGCACATATTTATGAGAACCTGTCTCGCTCACCGACTTGTTTCTGATCCTCCCTGAGGTCCTTGGTCGGGCGTCTGCCCCGGCCTCATGCCAGGGAGTGAGTGTCCCCAGGCGCTCTCTGCCCACAGAGCTCATGCTTCTCAGACCTGAGTCTCACCAAAGGAACCAGTGCCAGGAACCATTTGTCATGACTTCTGGTGGTGGGATGGTAGTCATAATGTATTCAGCAAAACCAAAAACAAGGTGTGATAACAACCTGAAATAAGAATAAACTCGAGAAGCGTAGTTTCAGTAAAGGACGCTTTATATGCTGTATTAGTAATTTTTATTTTTCAAGCTGAGCAATGCATGCTTGATGTATATTTGATCATGAATCCTTGTTAACAGTCCTTACGTGGTAAGTCCTGGGCCGGAAACACCCAGGCCGTCGGGGTGGTTGGATCCGGGTGGGATCCCAGTCGCTCTCAAACCTGAGGCCATGCTCTTAAGCGTTCTGTATGGCGCAGGTCAGCTTTCCTGCTAAAAGGAAACCACAAGATGAGCCCAAGTATAGAAAACCATTGACAGAGCCACGGCAGGGTGTCTGTCATGCTCCTCGGCCCTACAATTCCTACTGGGAAGTCATGTGTGTTGTGGGCCGCCTTGGACAGGAAGGCACCCGGCCCCGTGGGGTGTATGTGTGGAAGGCTGTAGCTCTAAGAAAACCCGTGTCTTTCCGACTGAAGAAGTCTGTGGTCTGAGGCTGCTTTATCACCCCTGGTACTTCTTCAGTGTTACTGTCCACACGATTGAAGTGATAATTTCTGCTTTTGCAGACAGATTCATTCGTTCAGCAATCCGTTGGGCATGTAAAGTGTCAGGGACAATTTCAGACTCTGTAGATACCAAGAAAGTTGAGGCAGACAGTACGGTCAGGGTGACATCGGACTCGGGGCAGGCATTGGCACTAGTGGGACAGCAGGAAGAGTTTAGTGATAGAGTCACTGTGTTTGAGACACAGTCCGCTGAGAGAGGATGGTCTTTTCTACAGGTGGTGCAGAAATGGCTGGATGTCCGTGTGGGGAGATCCCTCCCTCACGCCGTACACAGAAGTAACTGGAATGGGTCCGTGGCAAAACTGAAACTGGGAAGGGACACAAGGGAACTTTGGGTCGTGATGGAAACATTCTATATCTTGTTTATCGTGGTGGTTATATGAGTGTATAAATCTGTCAAAGCCTATTAAAATGCATACGTAAAATGGGCACTTTTTTAATTTGTAAATTATGCCACAGTAAAGTTGATCTTAAGAAAGACAAATCATATCCTGTCCCTTCCCTGCTTAACATTTTTCAATGAACGTCAGCTAAAATCCAGATTCCTTACTCTGTCCTCCAAAGCCCTAGGTGATCTGGGCCCATCTCGTAGCGCCCCGTTTCCTTTGGTTGTCGGCTCTTCCTGGAATGCTCTTCTCCGGGGTCTAGGCATGGTTGATTCCCAAAGAGCCCTCAGCTCTGGGGCCACCTCCTCAGTGAAGTTCTCCTGGATTGCCAGCTGTCACAGAGGACCTGGCTGGGGCTGGCGACCGTCCTCTTATTCTTGTGGTCACGTCATGGGTGTAGGATGCCCACCCAGTCCTGCTCCGGTCTCCAAGGAGTAGGAGCTGGGACGGCAAGCGATGGGTGGATCGCGGCTGGGCGCTGGCAGAGGGATTGTGGCGGGAGAGTGAGAGCTGAGGGTGCAGGGGGTGCAGTCCGTGTGCCCGGGTGTGGGCAGGGGGCGGAAAGGAAGTGAGCCAGCTGGGTGAGAGGGAGGACCTGAGGAGAGTAGGACGGCCAGGAAGCCCAGTGAGGGGACTGAGAAGGTGGGGTGCAGGGAAAGACGGGTATTGAGAACTTCAGAATGAACTGGAACTTCAGAATTTAGACTTTGGAGAGAAGAAGGGTCCTGGGTGTGGCCATGTGATTAGTGGATGAAATGGAGAGTAGAGGTGTAGGTGAAGGTTAGATCCTTGGGTGAAGAAGTGCAGCCACCCGTCATGTCACCCCCTGCATCCAGGGAGGCAGGTGAAGATGGAAAGCAAGGCATTCAGCGAGGGATGAGGGCAGGTGGCGCGGGTCGCCCGGAAGCTCCAGGAGCCGGGGCAGTTGCCTGAAAGGGGAAGGGGGTGTCTTGGTGGGGGTGAGGGGGACACCGCCCTGGTTCTGGGGGGCCCTTCCGATGTGGCAGAGCCCAGGTGCTCACTGCAGGAGCTGGAATTCATTTCGGCCAGCAGAGAGGTTAGGAGGGCCCAGGTGCACCACCAGTGTCCACGACAGGGACAGGTGAGGGATGGGAGGAGGCCTCGAGGTGCGGGATGAAAGAAGCAGGGGTCAGCTTTTTTTTTTTTTTTTTTTTTTGCGGTACGCGGGCCTCTCACTGTTGTGGCCTCTCTCGTTGTGGAGCGCAGGCTCCGGACACACAGGCTCAGCGGCCATGGCTCACGGGCCCAGCCGCTCCGCGGCACATGGAATCTTCCCAGACCGGGGCACGAACCCATGTCCCCTGCATCGGCAGGCTGACTCTCAACCACTGTGCCACCAGGGAAGCCCGGAGTCAGGTTTTGAGCCCCAGGAAGTCGTGTGGTACAAAGTTAACATGTTCCTGCTAAGAGTCATATGTTTCAGTAGCAAAAATAACAGACGTGTATCATCACGATTTCCATGAATATTTGGAACATCTTCTGAATTTGTGTGCTATTTAAAAATTACACAGATGTGTACTTTAGCTGGGTTTCTAACATTTTATAAATAATCCTTTTAAAGTATGGGCGCTAACATTTCCGTGGTTTTTTTTTGTTTGTTTTCTTTACAGAGGTTCTTAATCCAGAGCCAACTCCATGGACCCAGGCCGGGTTTGGCCCTTGGCCTGCTGTGAGCAGGGTGTTGTCTGCTAGAAGACTCCCCTGGCCCACCTGCTCTGGTGCCTTGCAGAGCAAGCGAAGAGGATGGACGGAGTGACGCGCCCTCTGCCTGTGTGCCTGCTGCCTTCTGCGTCCTTGTTAATCCTAGTGTCCACTCTGGCGACTGCTAAGAGTGTGGCCAACAGCACTTTAAATGGCACTGACACGGTCGTGGGCTCAGTGCCCGTGGTCATTGCCAGAACCGACCATATCATCGTCAAGGAAGGGAACAGTGCCTTGATCAACTGTAGCGTGTATGGCCTCCCTGAGCCCCAGCTCAAGTGGTATAACTCCGTGGGCAAGCTGCTGCATGAGGACAGCAAGGACCGAGGGGCAGGTAGGCTGTTCAGTCCCGTGTCAGAAACTACGGGGAGGGACTTGGGGGCCGGCACCCTCAGTGTCCGTTGTTCTTCTGCAGATCGTTTCAACATCTCCTTTTGTCTTATTCTTCTAAGGCAAGAGAGAGATATCCAAGAAGTAGATATCCTTAAGGGTTCAAAGCAGTAATGAATTCATTCTTCCACTCTTGACTCAGAAGACAAAACGCAAACAGCTTCTCCCCTCTAATGAAAGTATCACAGTAACGAAAATATTGTATGTATTGTTTGAGTCTTTTAAAAGGCCTCTTGGAATGTTGCAGTATAACGCGTACAGGATGTTGTAGGGGTGGATGTAAAGTGGATTTTCCTTAAGTATATGTTCTGTGTATATGGGAGTTTTAATTTGTCTCAAGGAACATAGCAGTTGTCTATCATTAAAGGTCAGTTTAATGCGTGCACTGTGGGTTTAAAGGTCACATCTTTTGAGAGCAGTCTCTGTGCAGCTTCTCACCAGCAGCCAGAGATCATGTGTGCTCCTGGGGACCCGGCTGAAGTTTCTAGACTGTTGGCCAGGGGGGGAGAAATAACCCGTGGCATAGGGGCAGTGCTTGGCTTCTCGTGAATGAGTTTCTGGCCAAAAGGTGCACATCCCCTTCCCACGTACCAGATCACTTCAGGAAGGACTGTGGCCGGAGCGGGGCACTGTGGGCCCTCAGCAGTCTACATGCTTCCTATCTCAGGTGTGAGAACCAAGCCTGATTGATTGACCTGAAGGCCCGGGATGTACTTTCTGAGCCTCTCCAGTAATGACCTGGCAGGTGGGGGTGAGGGTGAAAGGACCCGGATCTGACCTAGCAGCTGCTCCGTTTCTGCCGCCCTTTCCCTCGTGTACCTCCCAGCCCACAGCCCTCTAACCCCCAGAAGAGTCTCTGCCCCAGGAAGGCCTGCATTGCTAATCTCTTTTCCTCATTTTATCTTAATCGCTCTGAAAAAGAGCAGAGGCTGGGACTTCCCTGGCGGTCCAGCGGTTAAGACTTCGCCTTCCAATGCAGGGGGTGCGGGTTCGATCCCTGGTCGGGGAGCTTAGATCCCACATCCTGTGCGGCCAAAAAGTAAAAACGCAGAGCAGAAGCAATATTGTAACAAATTCAATAAAGGCTTTGAAAATGGTCCACATCAAAAAAATCTTAACAGAAAAAAAAGAAAGCCCAGAGGCTAACACTGCGTCTCCTTAGGTGCCAGGTGATGGGGTGTCTGACACGTCCAGGCTTCGGCTCCCAGTCATGCCCCGACATTCACTGCCTGTGCTGCTCCTTACACGGCCGTTCAAGGCCAGGCAGCATCATGCAGCTTCTCCCCTCTAGTGCAAGTATCATGGTCACGAAAATACCATGTGTACGTTTGCATGCTTCACCTGGCAGAGGGGAACTCCCTCCCCACCAAGTAAAACGATGGGACCGCAGAACTTTCCCATTAGAAGGGACCCTGGAGACAGTGCAGTCCCAACCCCTCTTTTATGTGACGTTTCCCCGGTCCTGTGGTCATTAAGTGGCTGTGACTGGACCGTCCGTGCTGACAGTGGGCAGATGGGACGGCGCAGCCCCTTCCTCCTACTGCAGGACAGGAGGAAGTGATGTCACACCTGTGCAGGGGCAGTGACCATGGCAACGTGTACACACTCAGGTCCCTGGACCCCACCGGGTCTTTCTGCTGGGCTGGCCTCGGGGAGGATTCTCGGGGGACCAGGGACTCCAGACCGAGCCTGCGGCTCCCGTGGGCCCGGAGCAGAGGTGGTCCCGGGTATAAAGAGCCAGGGTGGGGCTCTGAGCCCTGTATCCGGGAGAGGAGGGAAGCGTGGGAACAGAGTGGGGCTGGGGCCTGGACCTCAACCGTGGCTTTGTGAGGGCTGCCTTGGAGTCGTAGTGGCCCCGCCAGGGAGATTGCGCGAAGTCTTGATGGTAGGGGTCCAGCCTTGGCAAGCGGCCCCCGTATGTCGTTTCTCTCATTGGGAGGTTGGCAGAGCCGGGGTCCCCTGGGCTCACTTCTCTTCCGTCCTTGGGCGCCGGGAGAGGAAGGGGCAGACACCAGTGCCTCGGAGACAGAGCCTGGGTGCAGGGCGGGGCATCAGAAGCCTCTGGGCATGCTTGTGGCCAGTGGCTGTGCTGAGAAATCCGTTGGCTGTTCTCAAACCTCGTAAGGAAGACACACTGTGGAGTTTGTAAAAGAACTGGTGATCCTGGCCTTTGATGTTCCAGCTCAGCTTTGGTAGTCACCGTACATCGTAACAGGCATTTCAGGACACAAGTAACACGGAGCAATATTCAGAACAACCAGGCAAAACAGGGGAAACGGCAGAACGTTTATCCTCATCATAAAATACATGCATGGTGGTGCCACTCGAGGACCCGTGGTCTCTAAGTCTCCGTCTCTGACAGGAAGATGCCCGCGTGCTAACCAGGATGTAGATTTCCGTTTCTGGGCTGATTGGCTAGGAGTTTGAATGCAGCAGTGTTAGTAACAAGGAGGTGATTGATACAGCGTGGAAAATGGTGCTCCTACGTAGGAATGTTACCTGTGTACACAGTAGACCACTGCTGAAAGCAAACAAAATGAGTGTAATTCCCGTTAGCAACCACTCCCGTTGACTAAGCCCTCGTACCACGTTGCACACCTTGTTTCTGGTCCTTCCAGTGAGTGTGAGAGTTTGGTGGCCTTGGTGCTCACACATCCAGATGAGAAGCGGGTGCGTGGTGCCCACTGTGCCCAGCAGCACCTGCTCGTCCTCCCGATCTTGGAAGGCAAGGGGTGGTGAAAGCCTCTGACCAGACGGAGTGGATGAGAGGCTGATGGTCGCTGCACCAGCCCCGTCACCGTCACAAAGAAGCAGGGTTAGGACCCTGCCATGATCTGCGTACGAGGCGTGCACACACCCAGGTGTGTTCAGAGCCGTCTGGCGAGTTGCCCACCACGGGTGCTCTGTGATTCCAGGAGGAGTTTCGTTTCTTGTTGGTACTGAGAAAGTGAGACGGCTGTTCCCGGCGCCAGCCCCGCGGGCCCTAGAAGGGACGGGCTCTTTCCTGTCCCTGGCAGGGGCAGCAGCTGCTTTGCTTTGTGTCCCTCGTGTTGTCACTTCATTCCCACAGATGAGGAGAGGCTAATGTGTGAGCTATTTCCGGAGGAAGACTTTTTTTGGAGTTCACCGAAGGACACGTTTGGGGTGGTCCACCAACCATGTTACAGAAATAACCCACAAGTCCAATAACATGAGGAACCACAAATGGCCACAGAATGTCCTGTTTTCAGTTTTCCTTTTGCTGGAGGTAAGTAGGAATATATAGGTGCCAGAAAGTGGTTCCCTGTTATTTCAGGTACCAGTTACCCAGTGTATTTTTGCTGTAGCTCCGTACTCTGACTTTAAACCATTGAAACGCACGTTGGCACCTTTATCAGATGATAAATAAACATTTCAAGAAAGTCAGCTTTACAGAAATAGAGACACAGATATACAGGACAAACTTATGGTTACCAAGGGGGGAGGGGAGGGTGGGATGAACTGGGTGATTGGAATGGACATATACACACTACTACGTATAAAATAGGTAACTAATGAGAACCTGCTGTTTAGCACAAGGAACTCTCCTCAGTGCTCTGCGGTGACCTAAATGGGAAGGAAATCTAAAAAAGGGGATGTATGTATACATAAAGCTGATTCACTTTCCTGTACAGCAGAAACTAACACAACATTGCAAAGCAACTATACTCCAATAAAAATTTTTAAAAAATAAAAAAGTCAGCTTTGGAAAAGGCACAGGCCTTTGTAAACATGCCTGGTTCGTTAGCAATTAACTTGGAAATTCTTCCTTCAGGAGAGGTTTTAGACTTTTCCTGTGGATTTGTTTTCCATTCCCCTGTAGCATTCTGCCACCAAAAATAACTAAGAATTATCTCTGCAAATAAACATGCACAGCGTAAGGAAGCCGAGCCGAACTGTACAAAGTTCACAGTTGTCTCACAGCTACTCGACCTTTGTGGAATTTATTGTTATACATTTTGCTTTCGTTTACATGGCTCTAGTGTTTTTATCCTCTGCTTTGCAAATGTTTTTAGTAGCCCGTGAGATGCTTTCAACTCCTTCTGTCAGGGGGCCTCAACAAACTGTGCCAGCCACGTCTTGAGACCTGAGTGTATCACCCCCTGCAACATATCCAGGAGGGGGTCAGCGCCCACAGCACTAAGTGTACAGCATCCTTTGCCTCTCAGATGAAGCGTGGAGTAGTGCATTAACCTAGGGAAGTGTTATACCGAATTTCTCTTAAATATGTTCAGTATTTGAGATTTAAAAAATCAACTCCTCAAAAGGCATGAGACAAAATTTATGTAACTATAAATATATTACTGCAAATTCAGCAGAACAGCACAATGGCATCTCTTTGAGCAAGTTCCTCAACTTTTCGGAGCCAGTTTTCCTATCTGTAAAGCGGAGATAATCCTCTTTTACCGCCAGGCAGGGCTGTGCAATTTGTGTCGTGTATGAAATGTCAGTCCAGCACGTGGAACACACCAAGCCATCAGTAGACGGCAGCTGCCACCGTCATCGGTCACATCACCAGTGTCCTGTGTTGTCACAGGCAGGATCCCAAGTGCGTCTGTCTCTGCTTCGTAGTACGGTGTGTTTTGTAAAGAAAGGAAATAGTTTTCTGGGCAGTTTCTTATTCGCTCTCTCAAGTTCTCAACCTTTTAAAAAAACATTCAGTAAAGACCAAAAACATTTATATCCCTTAAGTGTTGTTTAGAAGCTCGAGTTAACGCTGGGACGGATGTGATGGCGAGAGTGGCGCCCCCCCCTCCACCAGCAACATCCCCCACCCCCCGACACATACCCTCCGCATGCAAGGGGCCCGCTGCTCTCCAACGCGCCCAAGCCTCGGAGCAGCGAGTGTGGATGTTACGGAGTATGGTATGCACAGGATGAACTTTCCCTTTGCCTAACCCACTGGTTCTCTCACCCAGAGGACGCCGGCCAAGTCTGGAGGTGTTTTTGGTTGTCATAGCCGGGGCAGGAGGGAAAGGACCGGGGAGATGTACTGCTGGCATCTAGAGGGTGGAAGCCAGGGATGCCCTCAGTATCCTGCAATGCACAGACAGACCCCTCCCAAGAATTATCTGATGCAAAATGCCAGCCCAAGAGAAGAAACCCTGGTCTCAACTAAAGAAGCAACCTCAGCCCGCTAAAGAATCATTCCAAAGTCGGTTAAGTCACTTGCGTGAACCCATAATGTATTTTTCCATAAAAGTGGTACTTCGGTTCATTTGCCAGATTGAGTCACGTCGAGGGCCAGCCTGGTAATGAGCCACCATTTATAGCGTTGTTTTTTAATGGGTTGTGCTCCCCCTTTGGGGTGTGAGCCCAGACTGCTTTAGTCTTAGCAGTGGGAAGACCCTTCCCCATCCCCCTCGGATGAGGATGTGAGGGCTGAGATGCTATTTCCATCCACCCAGTGCAGGGTGCTCTCAGAAGACCACCTACGCCCACTCTCAGAAGAGACTCCTGCCAGCCTGCACGGACTGACGTGCTTGGCACATTTTTAAAAATGGAGATTATCAGGCCAAATGAGCCGGAGGGTCAGATGTTTCCTTTGCCAGGAAATGAAAAGACGGGTTCTTTTCAGATATTATTTATGCCTTGAAGCAAAGCACAACTGCAGGCTTTGAACAGCCCGGGCCTCCCCCCAACCTTCCTGAGCTGAGAGCCGAGCTAATCCCTGATGATCCCAGGCCACCTCTGTCCCACGTGATGTAGGAAGCAGCTTGGTAGAGCTGCCCCAGGACCATGCGAAGAGCCCGCTTGGGAAGCTGGGGGTGGTGTCGCAGGAGCCCTTGCAGCTTGCAGTGTTTATAACATGGGCCTCTGCAGTGGCTTGGGGGAGCTATCATCTCCTGCAGAAGCCCCGTAACAGGTGCAGCCATGCGGGGCTCCATTTGTTCTCAGTTCTGTTTTGTAAAAAGGCTTGGATCCTTTCCCCTCATAGCTTCTATTTCACGTGTTAGAAAATAGACCCCATGCTTACAGACACATGCGCGTGTTTGGTTCTTATTTGAAGAGTGTGGATTCAGTGCGGCATCGCTCAAGTGAGTGTTGCACTTGCTTTCTGTTTGCATAAACGTTATTGGAACTCTCACCACCCAAAGAGTTTTAAGTTGGTTTCAGGAAGATAACCTCCTTGTTTTAGCAGACTGAACTCTCCTCCTTGAAAAGTTTAAGAGCTTCCGTGTCTAAATGGCATTGTGAACAGAGGCTTAATGTTCTCCTACCACCTATCGGGAATGCAGACGAACCACACATCAGCTTGTTGACACTTTCACAGAAAGACATCTTCAAGGAAAAAGAGAAATCCTTTTCTTCTCATAAATAATTTGAGGGAAATTCTAAGAGCTTTTCAGTGGGGCATGGTGTTAATTTTTAATGCTGAGCCATCCTCAGGACGGCTGGAAAGATTGGGGATTTCGGCAGACATGGGTTTGGAGGGAAGTTGTAGTTACAGCATCTTTGTGATTGTGCTGTCACCTTTCTCATGATGCTCGGGTTCCGGGAAGAGTTGGTGCTGCTGTTTCTGTCCAGCGGTCATTTGGTCGGAAGGTGTTGGCACCGGCATTCGTCCTGATCTGTCATGTCGAGTCACAGTAACCCGTGTGCCGTGGCCTTTCCTGGTGGCACGAGTTTTTTTGTTTTGGTTTGGTTTTTTTTGCGGTACGCAGGCCTCTCACTCTTGTGGCCTCTCCCGTTGCGGAGCACAGGCTCCGGACGCGCAGGCTCAGTGGCCGTGGCTCGCGGGCCCAGCCGCTCCGCGGCATGTGGGATCTTCCCAGACTGGGGCACGAACCCACGTCCCCTGCATCGGCAGGCGGGGAGTCTCAACCACTGCGCCACCAGGGAAGCCCGGTGGCACGGGTTTTAACTGTCACCACGCGACACCGCTGACCTGCTTCTCTAGTTGCTGGATGGTCCCCTGACCCAGTTCTGTCGACATGACCTCGTGCCATCCTCAGTGCCTCCCCCTCCCCGTGCCTGGGCCCCACAGTGACACAGTGATACGAGGTCAGCCGCCTTCCTGGCCTGCGACCCCGGTGACGGCTTCACCCAGAGGATGTAGGCCGTGAGGAAGGCTCTAGAACTGTGTCCCTGGGGAGAAAGATGCTGACAAGGAGATTTTTTTCACTACCTTGATTTTCTTACACTCGTTGATATTTTCCCAGTCAATCTAGGCCTGCCTGATTTGAAGCGTTTCAAGAATTCTAGAAGTGGGTCACAGGCTCCATTCATCTTGCACTTTGGTCGATGCGAAAACCCAGCCTTGCAGTGTGCCTTCCCATCCTCCCAGCAACACACTGTATAATCAGGGCCCCCTTCCCCTGGCGCTCTGCAAGGTGGAAAAGTCATCTGTTTTAAAAAATTACTTCAATCTATTTAAATTTAATTATGATTTAACCACAAGTGATTTTGTGCACTTTGACACTACTTGCATTCCTTTTTTCTGTGACTTCTCTGTCCGTCTCCTTTCCCTTTTTTTTTTCCTTTTGGGTTCTTTGTCTTGATTTATAGGAGTTCTTTATGTTTCATAGTTATTAAGCATTTGTCTGTCAAATATTCCAGAATTTTCTCCCACTCTTTCATTTGCTCTCAACTTTAGTGTAACAGATGTTACAGTGTAAAACGTTGAATTTGGGAGAAATCCGATCCCATCAGGGTTCTCTGTTAGAGTTTCTGGGATTCTTGAAATGTTGGAAAAGGCTTTCTGGTCCCAAGGTTAGAAAAATGTTTTCATATCTTTTATTAACTTTATAGTTTTAATTTTATGTTTAGAGTACTTGGAATTTATTTTTAGGTATCACATAAACTAGGAATTTAACTTCATTTTCTTTCAGATGAGTAGTCAGTGATCCCAGTATTCTTCCCCCCGATTTGAAATGACCTTTTCCTTCATTTAAAATTCCCACGCTTGCCAGCATCTTCATCTGGACTTTGAGGTTTCCTCTGCTGAGTGAACCAGGGGTCAGAGCAGGGGACGTGCAGGTGGCGCATCCCCTCTTGGTCTGTACAACGTCTGTCAGCTGCAGCAGTGCACACGGGCTCCCCTCTTTTGCTCACCTGCCCCCTCTGGCCTTGGAAGTGCTTCCTCTCCCTCCTACTCCTCTGCCTGCACCCCCGTGCCGCTCGGGACCACACCCCCGCCGAGCAGCATCCTTACCGTCCCCGCTACGCGCACAGGGCACGCGCCACGCGCCCCAGGTTGGCTGCGAGTCTGCAGCCCTCTCGGGGCCCGCTGGTTTCTGCAGCCGGGGGTCATGTCTTACTCATCTTTGTAGCTGCATCTTCTGGCAGGGAGCCTGGTGACAGACAATGTGTTCCGTAATGTTTGTTGACCGAATGCATGAACAAGATAAAAAATACCACTGTCCTTCTAACTTCATCACACAGCGCAGCACTCAGTGTGCTTCAGCTACAAGCGAACCTCTGTTAGCATTTGTCTTTGCAAAGGCGATGCCCCAGTTCACATGGGCCTCTCATGCCTGGAGTATCCGGGGAGACCGTGAAGGATTCCCGAGAGCCGCACGGCCCATCTCCTGGGGTGTCAGCCTCCAGCCGTGCATCAGGATCAGGACAGAGCGGGAGTATGGGATGGGGAAGGCCATCCCGAGGGGCAGCGGGGGAGCTCCCATCCGAGCACAGGACCGGAACTGGGGACTGCCCTCTCGAGTGTCAAGGAGGCGGTTTCTTGTTGTTGTTTTAAATTTTTATTTATTTATTTATTGGCTGTGTTGGGTCTTCGTTTCTGTGCGAGGGCTTTCTCTAGTTGCGGCGAGCGGGGGCCACTCTTCATCGCAGTGCACGGGCTTCTTACTGTCGTGGCCTCTCTTGATGCGGAGCACAGGCTCCAGACGCGCAGGCTCAGTAGTTGTGGCTCACAGGCCCAGTTGCTCCGCGGCATGTGGGATCCTCCCAGACCAGGGCTCGAACCCGTGTCCCCTGCATTAGCAGGAGGATTCTCAACCACTGCGCCACCAGGGAAGCCCTGTTGTTGTTTTTTTTAATTTTCTTTTTTATACAGCAGGTTCTTATTAGTTATCTATTTTAAACATATTAATGTATATATGTCAATCCCAATCTCCCAATTCATCCCACCACCACCACCCTCCCCCTGCCTTCCTCCCTTGGTGTCCATACATTTGTTCTCTACATCTGTGTCTATTTCTGCCTTGCAAACCAGTTCATCTGTACCATTTTTCGAGATTCCACATATATGCGTTAATATACAATATTTGTTTTTCTCTTTCTACTTATTTCACTTTGTATGACAGCCTCTAGGTCCATCCACAGCGCTACAAATGACCCAATTTCGTTCCTCTCTATGGCTGAGTAATATTCCGTTGTATATATATGTGCCACATCTTCTTTATCCATTCATCTGTCGAGGGACACTTAGGTTGCTTCCATGTCCTGTATTGTAAATAGTGCTGCAGTGAACACTGTGGTACATGAGTCTTTTTGAATTATGGTTTTCTCAGGATATATGCCCTGTAGTGGGATTGCTGGGTCGTATGGTAGTTCTATTTTTAGTTTTTTAAGGAACCTCCATACTGTTCTCCATAGTGGCTGTATCAATTTACATTCCCACCAACAGTGCAAGAGGTTTCCCTTTTCTCCACACCCTTTCCAGCATTTGTTGTTTGTAGATTTTCAGATGATGCCCATTCTAACCAGTGTGAGGTGATACCTCATTGTAGTTTTGATCTGCATTTCTCTAATAATTAGTGATGTTGAGCAGCTTTTCATGTGCTTCTTGGCCATCTGTATGTCTTTGGAGAAATCTCTATTTAGGTCTTCTGCCCATTTTTTGATTGGGTTGTTTGTTTTTTTAATATTGAGCTGCATGAGCTGTTTATATAGTTTGGAGATTAATCCTTTGTTGATTCGTTTGCAAATATTTTCTCCCATTCTGAGGGTTGTTTTTTCATCTTGTTTATGGTTTCCTTTGCTGTGCAAAGGCTTAATTTTAAGTTTCATTTGGTCCCATTTGTTTACTTTTGTTTTTATTTCCATTACTCTAGGAGGTGGGTCAAAAAAGATCTTGCTGTGATTTATGTCAAAGAGTGTTCTTCCTATGTTTTTCTCTAAGAGTTTTATAGTGTCCAGTCTTACATTTAGGTCTTTAATCCATTTTGAGTTTATTTTTGTGTGAGTGTTCTAAATATATTCTTCTACGTGTAGCTGTCCAATTTTCCCAGCCACTTATTGAAGGGACTGTCATTTCTCCATTGTATAGTCTTGCCTCCTTTATCAAAGATAAGGTGACCATAGGTGCATGGGGTTATCTCTGGGCTTTCTATTCTGTTCCATTGATCTGTATTTCTGTTTTTGTGCCAGTACCATACTGTCTTGATGACTGTAGCTTGTAGTATAGTGTGAAGTCCGGGAGCCTGATTCCTCCAGCTCCATTTTTTTCCCTCAAGATTGCTTTGGCTATTCGGGGACTTTTGTGTCTCCATACAAATTTTAAGATTTTTTGTTCTACTTATGTAAAAAATGCCATTGGTAATTTGATAGGGATTCCATTGAATCTGTAGATTGCTTTGGGTAGTATAGTTATTTTCACAATATTGATTCTTCTAATCCAAGAACATGGTATATCTCTCCATATGTTTTCTGTCATCTTTGATTTGTTTCTTCAGTGTCTTATAGTTTTCTGAGTACAGGTCTTTTACCTCCTTAGGTAGGTTTATTCCTAGGTTTTTTATTCTTTTTGTTGGAGTGGTGAAGGGGATTGTTTCCTTAATTTCCCTTTCTGATCTTTCATTGTTAGTGTATAGGAATGCAAGAGATTTCTGTGCATTAATTTTCTATCCTGCAACTTTACCAAGTTCATTTATTAGTTCTAGGAGTTTTCTGGTGGCATCTTTAAGATTCTCTGTGTATAATATGTCATCTACAAACAGTGACACTTTTACTTCTTCTTTTCCAATTTGTATTCCTTCTATTTCTTTTTCTTCTCTGATTGCCATGGCTAGGATTTCTAAACTATGTTGAATAATAGTGATGAAAGTGGACATCCTTGTCTTTTCTTGATCTTAGAGGAAATGCTTTCAGTTTTTCACCATTGAAATGATGTTGGCTGTGGATTTGTCCTATATGGCCTTTATTATGTTGAGGTAGGTGCCCTCTATGCCCACTTTCTGGAGAGGTTTTATCATAACTGGGTGTTAAATTTTGTTACAAGCTTGTTCTGCGTCTATTGAGATGGTCATATCGTTTTTCTTCTTCAATTTGTTAATATGGTGTATCACATTGATTGATTTACTCTGCTAATATTTTGTTGAGGATTTTTGCATCTATATTCCTCAGTGATATTGGTCTGTAATTTTCTTTTTTTGTAGTATCTTTGCCTAGTTTTGGTATCAGGGTGATGGTGGCCTCATAGAATGAGTTTGGGAGTGTTCTTTCCTCCCCAGTTTTTTGGAAGAGTTTGAGAAGAATGGGTGTTAGCTCTTCTCTAAATGTTTGATAGAATTCACCTGCAAAGCCATCTGGTCCTGGACTTTTGTTTGTTTTTTGATTTTTAATCACTTTCATTACTTGTGATTGGTCTGTTCATATTTTCTGTTTCTTCCTGGTTCAGTCTTGGAAGGTTATACCTTTCTAAGAATTTGTCCATTTCTTCCAGGTTGTCCATTTTATTGGCATAGAGTTGCCAATAAAATGGTGTCTGTTGTAACTTCTCCTTTTTCATTTCTAATTTTATTGATTTGAGTCCTCTCCCTCTTCTTCTTCATGAGTCTGGCTAATGGTTTATCAATTTTGTTTATCTTCTCAACGAACCAGCTTTTAGTTTTATTGCTCTTTGCTATTGTTTTCTTTGTTTCTGTTTCATTCATTTCTGCTCTGATCTTTATGATTTCTTTCCTTCTGCTAACTTTGGGTTTTGTTTGTTCTTCTTTCTCCATTTCCTTTAGGTGTAAGTTAGATTGTTTATTTGAGATGTTTGTTGTTTGTTGAGGTAGGCCTGTATAGCTATAAACTTCCCTCTTAGAACTGCTTTTGTGGCATCCCATACGTTTTGGGTTGTCGTGTCTCCATTGTCATTTGTTTCTAGGTATTTTTTGATTTCCTCTTTGATTTCTTCAGTGATCTCTTGGTTATCTAGTAATGTATTGTTTAGCCTCCATGTGTTTGTGTTTTTTACATTTTTTTTGACTGTAATTGATATCTAGTCTCATAGCATTGTGGTCAGAAAAGATGCTTGATATGATTTCAATTTTCTTAAAATTACTGAGGCTTGATTTGTGACCCAAGATGTGATCTGTCCTGGAGAATGTTCCATGCACACTTGAGAAGAAAGTGTAATCTGCTGTTTTTGGATGGAATGTCCTATAAATATCAATTAAATCTATTGGGTCTATTGTGTCATTTAAAGCTTGTGTTTCCTTATTAATTTTCTGTCTGGATAATCTGTCCTTCGGTGTAAGTGAGGTGTTAAAGTCCCCCACTATTATTGTATTACTGTTGATTTCCTCTTTTATAGCTGTTAGCAGTTGCTTTATGTATTAAGATGCTCATGTGTTGGGTGCATATATATTTATAATTGTTATGTCTTCTTGGATTGATCCCTTGATGATTATGTAGTGTGCTTCCTGTCACTTGTAACATTCTTTATTTTAAAGTCTATTTTGTCTGATATCAGTATTGCTACTCCAGCTTTCTTTTGATTCCCACTTGCATGGAATATCTTTTTCCTTCCTCTCACTTTCAGTCTGTATGTGTCCCTAGGTCTGAAGGGCGTCTTTTGTAGGCAGCATATATATGGGTCTTGTTTTTGTATCCATTCAGCAAGCCTGTGTCTTTTGGTTGGAGCATTTAATCCATTCATATTTAAGGTAATTATCAACATGTATTACCAAAACTATCGATATGTATGTTCTTATTACCATTCTCTTAATTGTTTTGGGTTTGTTTTTGTAGTTCCTTTTCTTCTCTTGTGTTTCCCACTTAGAGAAGTTCCTTTAGCATTTGTTGTAGAGCTGGTTTGGTGGTGCTGAATTCTCTTAGCTCTTGTTTGTCTGTAAAGCTTTTGATTTCTCCGTTTTATCTGAATGAGATGCTTGCTGGGTAGAGTAATCTTGGTTGTAGGTTCTTCCCTTTCATAACTTTAAATATATCATGCCCCTCCCTTCTGGCTTGTAGAGTTTCTGCTGAAATCAGCTGTTCACTGTATGGGAGTTCCCTTGTATGTTTTTTGTCGTTTTTCCCTTGTTGCTTTCAATAATTTTTCTTTGTCTTTAATTTTTGCCAATTTGATTACTGTGTGTCTTGGCGTGTTTCTCCTTGGGTTTATCCTGCATGGGGACTCTCTGCGCTTCCTGGACTTGGGTGACTATTTCCTTTCCCATGTTAGGGAAGTTTTCAACTATAATCTCTTCAAATACTTTCTTGGGTCCTCTCTCTCTCTTCTCCTTCTGGGACCCCTATAATGCGAATGTTGGTGCATTTAATGTTGTCCCAGAGGTCTCTTAACCTGTCGTCATTTCTTTTCATTCTTTTTTCTTTATTATGTTCCACGGCAGTGAATTCCACCATTATGTCTTCCAGGTCACTTATCCGTTCTTCTGCCTCAGTTATTCTGCTATTGATTCCTTCTAGTGTATTTTTCATTTCAGTTATTGTACTGTTCATCTCTACTTGTTTGTTCTCTAATTCTTCTAGGTCTTTGTTAAACATTTCTGGCATCTTCTCAATCTTTGCCTCCATTCTTTTTCGAGGTCCTGTATCATCTTCACTATCATTTTTCTGAATTCTTATTTTGGAAGGTTGCCTATCTCCACTTCATTTAGTTGTTTTTCTAGGGTTTGTCTCGTTCCTTCATCTGGTACATAGCCCTCTGCCTTTTCATCTTGTCTGACTTTCTGTGAATGTGGTTTTCATTCCACAGGCTGCAGGGTTGTAGTTCTTGCTTCTGCTGTCTGCCCTCTGGTGGTGAGGCTATCTGAGAGGCTTGTGCAAGTTTCCTGATGGGAGGAACTGGTGGTGGGTAGAGCTGGGTGTTGCTCTGGTGGGCACAGCTCAGTAAAACTTTAATCTGCTTGTCTGCTGTTGCGTGGGGCTGGGTTCCCTCCCTGTTGGTTGTTTGGCCCGTGGCAACCCAACACTGGAGCCTTTCCGGGCTCTTTGGTGGGGCTAATGGCAGACTCCGGGAGGGCTCACGCCAAGGAGTACTTCCCAGAACTTCTGCTGCCAGTGTCCTTGTCCCCACGGTGAGCCACAGCCACCCCCTGCCTCTGCAGGTGACCCTCCAACACTGGCAGGTAGGTCTGGTTTAGTCTCCTATGGGGCCACTCCTCCTTCCCCTGGGTCCCAGTGCGTACACTTTGTGTGTGCCCTCCAAGAGTGGAGTCTCTGTTTCTCCCAGTCCTGTCAGAGTCCTGCAATCAAATCCCACTAGCCGGGCTTCCCTGGTGGCGCAGTGGTTGAGAGTCCGCCTGCTGATGCAGGGGACGCGGGTTCGTGCCCCGGTCTGGGAAGATCCCACATGCCACGGAGCAGCTGGGCCCGTGAGCCATGGCTGCTGAGGCTGCGCGTCCGGAGCCTGTGCTCCGCAACGGGAGAGGCCACAACAGTGAGAGGCCCGTGTACCGCAAAAAAAAAAAAAAAAAAGAAAATCCCACTAGCCTTCAAAGTCTGATTCTCTAGGAATTCCTCCTCCCGTTCCTGGACCCCCAGCTTGGGAAGCCTGACGTGGGGCTCAGAACCTTCACTCCAGTGGGTGGACTTCTGTGGTATAAGTGTTCTCCAGTCTCTGAGTCACCCACCCAGCAGTTATGGGATTTGATTTTACTGTCATTGCACTCCTCCTACCGTCTCACTGTGGCTTCTCCTTTGTCTTTGGATGGTGGGTATCTTTCTTGGTGAGTTCCAGTGTCTTCCTGTCGATGATTGTTCCGCAGTTAGTTGTGATTCCGGTGCTCTCGCAAGAGGGAGTGAGATCACGTCCTTCTAGTCGGCCATCTTGAACCAGTCTGTCAGGGAAACGTTTGACACAGAATCTTTGGTATTAGAATCAGAAAGTGATGGCTCAACATCTGCCTTTAAAAAAAACAAAAAAATATCTGGTTAACTTATTTGGCTGCGCCGGGTCTTAGTTGTGGCATTGAGGTCTTCGCTGGGACATGCAGGATCTCTTACTTGCGGCATGCAGGATCTTTTAGTTGTGCATTTCCTCCAAAGTCATTTCCTCCAAAGTCATTGCCTGTTGAAGTGACTCAGCGTCAGCGGCTCACATTTTAGGTGTTTACTTTTGCTGAAATGATGCAGCTTAGTGAGAATTCAGCACATGGTTGTGACATCCCTGCTCAACTCCAGTTTAAAATCATCCCTGGAGCTGCAGCACCAAGCTTCCCCGCCCCAGGTGGCTGGGTCTTCGGGTCCCTGTGACAGTCACTGGGGCCCTTTTTATTCCCTCGACCTCCTGATGGCTGAAGTCAGACCTTCCAGGCTGGGTCTCAGGACAAGGTATTTACAGACTAAGGAGAAAGGCAACATGTGGCCCAGGAATGTTCTCGAAACGATCCTAGTGGGGCGGCTGCCTGTGATTCTCCATGAGCCTGGGCCCCTGCTGATGTGGTAGGACCCCCAGGGTGGGGTTCATAGTGTTCGGGGCTGCATACAGCAGGAGAACATGCAGAAATCTTTATTTCTCACTAATCGAAGGTCATGCTGAGGCTGAGAGGAAGTATTTAGAGTCTTAGTTCCTGGGAAGGAAGGAATGTATCAGCCTTTAGACAGGACATGATACAGACATACATCACCTTTGAGGCCAGAATCGTCTTTCATCGTGTGTGTGTGTGTGTGTGTGTGTGTGTGTGTGTGTGTGTGTTGGCTTCCCAAGACTCGCTTTGAGATCTGGCAAAACAAGGTTTAGTCCAGGTCACGCGTTCCCTTTACCTCGTCGTACCTGAGAAGCCTAAGCAGCATTACTATGACCTTAATCCATAAAGTAAATGTGACATGTGGTTTGTTTCGAGAGAAATACAGTGAAGGACTGAACCCTGAAGAGAGGGATGTCTTGGTGTCCTTGTCGTGGACTCGAAACAGGGACTTGCTGGCAGAGAGATGGGTCTCAGTTATTTAACTGTAGTGTCACAGCTCCTATTAGGGGTGATACCTGCCTGTTTCAGGATAATCATATGTGATTCATTGTTGTGGTTTATCGTTAGGCAAATATAGTCACTTCGCAGATTCATGGCTGGGCTTCGGGCTTCCGGAACAAACGAGGTTAATTACTGGATAAGGTATATGATAGATGTTCGTCCAAGGACCCACGGCCCTGGGCTGAGAAGCAGAATACGTGCCAAACTAATAAGTTATGCACTGTACATCTCACCGGTTTCCCCAGAACGAACTACAAGTGTCACCTAATTGTGTTTGATTCCAGACTGTGCCTGTTTTGACCGTCCGACAGGGAACTTCTGGAGTGTCTGAGTCGGTATCTGCTTTGAATCGCTTAGGTCCAGGATAGATAAATATACATCAATAGACGATTAAAAACATGCCTAGGGCTTCCCTGGTGGCGCAGTGGTTGAGAGTCCGCCTGCCGATGCAGGGGATGCAGGTTCGTGCCCCGGCCCGGGAAGATCCCACATGCCGCGGAGCGGCTGGGCCCGTGAGCCATGGCCGGTGAGCCTGCGCGTCCGGAGCCTGTGCTCCGCAACGGGAGAGGCCGCAACAGTGAGAGGCCCACGTACCACCAAAAAAAAAAAACATGCCTAAAGATAACTGTAAAATCCAAGTTCAGAAACCCTTTGAATAGTGAGTAGAGGAAATTGTTGGCATCTTGTAACTGGCCTGCATTTTTACACTTCACTTTTCTATCACAATTAGGTGCAGTTATCGCTGAGCGCCTTGCTTAGGTGTGGGGAGAGAGCTGTTTCTGTTCCCGTCAGGTGCCTGCCTTCTGAGTTCAGCACTCCTTTCTGCTCTTCCTCCACACCCCGGTTCCCCCTACCCTGTCCTTGAATTTGTAGATAATTCCTCTGTGTCCTTGAATTTGTAGATAATAATTCCTCCCCAGAGGGAGCGAGGGTGGGAGGTTAGGAGGTGGACAAATTGATCCTAACTGTTCCTCATACAAAGAACCTCACCTTCTCACCTGCTCCCTTCCTATTTCCTGTTGTTCTCCAACAATCAGTATGAGAAACTCCTATAGGTAGAGTCTGTAATTCTCTGGCACCCAGTACCTTCCACATCTATCATAAGCTTTCAGGCAACCGGAGTTGTTATTTTTTTCTGTGCCTGCCGTAGTGTGGTTTGATGAAACATGCCCATTTGAAGAACACAAACGGATCATTTCCCTTGCTCAGATTATTCTCTGTTTGGATAAATCTGCCACTGAAGTATCAAGTTTCATGTTCGGGAACGAACGGACAGGGTGGGAGGCTTGCCTCTGCCCATCTGGACGAGAGAAGGTTTCACAGGCCGGGCGCTAGGGTGGTCTGTTCATATACGTTCACAAGAGACGGAAATGCGCTAGATTTCCCAAACCAGTGTTTCCTACTCTCGGGAAAGTACACTGGCTGCATTATTAGAAGCAGGGTACTTGGGGACACCAGGACCCACTCTTCTCAGATGTTCCTTCAGGAAGCAGAGGAATGTGGCAGCATCTACAAGAGGCTTCCTGCCAGGCTCCCCAGACCAGCGGGAGGAGGGGCTGCAGGTCCCCGACGGCCCCCACGGCTCCGGCCAGCCTCCCGAAGGATGGTCCTTGGAGCAGAGGACCTGGAATAACGGGGGCCTCTGCTGTCTCATCCCACAGTCCCTGGAGACCCTGGTCGCTTTGGTGCTCACAAATTTCTTCTTTTTTTAAAAAATACAAAGTGATATGGGCTTCCCTGGTGGCGCAGTGGTTGAGAGTCCGCCTGCCGATGCAGGAGACGCGGGTTCGTGCCCCGGTCCGGGAGGATCCCACATGCCGCGGAGCGGCTGGGCCCGTGAGCCATGGCTGCTGAGCCTGCGCGTCCGGAGCCTGTGCTCCGCAACGGGAGAGGCCACAGCAGTGAGAGGCCCGCGTACCGCAAAAAATAAATAAATAAATAAATACAAATCGATAATACACCCTTAAAAGGAAACCACGCGCTAAGTTGCCGCATCTCTCAGTAGAGGCCTCTGGCTTGCTTGGGGACGCAAGTGCTTTTATGCAGAAAGATCTTCCTGCTACTCAGAACTCCCCCGAGGCCGGGCCGGGACCCTTCTCTCTCTACAGGACAGTCTAGGGAGGTGGAGGGTTTTCAGAAAGGCTCAGACCCAAGACCTGGAAGGCCAAGCTAGGATCACGTTTCCTGGGGTCCTCTGACCGCGGGTACACAGGCAGACTAAGGAGTAATCCCTAGCAAAGATTAATTCAGGTTAAGAACCTCATTCCCAGGGCAACGATCCTTTCCAGGCCAGAGGGGGGTAGAATTCTTATCTATTACAACGCTTTTCAGTGTGCGTTCTCCATTGTGTGAGGCCTGGTTTCAACCTGATGGGTCTGTGATTTATTTGCAAAGCGAAACCAAATTGTTGCTTATTCACACCCAGCCTCTGAATATCCACAGCATTAGCTTGTAACTTTAAGTGACGTAGTTCATTGTAGCTTCTCAAAATTAATTATTTATGTTTCCATCAACGGAGGTCATACCAGGACTACTTCAATCTCAAATATGAGAAACCCAGGTGAACAATTACAATTCAACTGATTTACTCCAGTTTTTATGTTGATCCTAAAGTACTTTATCTTCTGAAAAGTATTAAAACTCTCCAGTGAACATATATATTCTGTAGAGCCACGCTCACAGGCAGGCTAGAAAATCAGATGCTACATGAAGGAATTCTCTAGTAAGAGCAAGCATTTTCCATACTGTTTATTTTTCTAATTTTGCTCTAGGATGTGGAATCACACAGTATGATTTGGTATTAAGAGTACAGCCTCTTGGGCTCGAGTTCACGTCTAGCTCAACTGCTTCCAAACTGGCGCCCTGGGGAGGTGGCTTAGTGGACCTGTGCCTCAGTTTCCCCATCCTGTAAAATGGGCCAGTGCTGGTAGCTCCTCCCTGAGTTGTGAGGATTAGGCGAGCTAACACCGTCACCGTCTGGCGAGGTCGGCGTTCGCCGTGGGCGCTGTCGGCAGTGGCAGACATGGTGGTGGGAGATGTGCTCAGCGACGTGCGGGGCAGTGGCTGCAGGGAGTGGAGGGCCCGGCTGACTCTGTCCTCTTCCTCCTGCAGGAAAGTGGCAGATGCACGACGGCCTCCTGAACATCACCAAGGTGTCCTTCACGGACCGAGGTCGATACACATGTGTGGCAGCCAACGTCCACGGCACCGTGAACAACACGGTGACGCTGAGGGTGGTCTTCACGTCGGGGGACATGGGCGTGTACTACATGGTGGTGTGCCTGGTGGCCTTCACCGTGGTGCTGGCCCTCAACATCACCCGCCTCTGCATGATGAGTAGCCACCTGAAGAAGACCGAGAAGGCCATCAACGAGTTCTTCCGTACAGAGGGCGCCGAGAAGCTGCAGAAGGCCTTCGAGATCGCCAAGCGCATCCCCATCATCACGTCGGCCAAGACGTTGGAGCTGGCCAAGGTCACACAGTTCAAGACCATGGAGTTCGCCCGCTACATCGAAGAGCTGGCCCGCAGCGTGCCGCTGCCCCCGCTCATCATGAACTGCAGGACCATCGTGGAGGAGCTCATGGAGGTGGTAGGGCTGGAGGAGCAGGGCCAGAACTTCGTGCGCCACGCGCCTGAGGGCCAGGAGGCCACCAGCGGGGACGAGGTCTACACCATCCCCGACGCCCTGCAGCGGAGCGAGTCCCCCACCGCTGACTCAGACGCCTCGTCGCTGCACGAGCAGCCCCAGCAGATTGCCATCGAGGTGTCCGTGCACCCCCAGGCCCGGAGGGAGCCCACGGATGACCGGGACGGGGGGCCCCTCGAGGCCAGAGACGAGGAGGACACCGAGCCCTCGGCCGAGCACTCCCCCGAGTCCGCGGCGCCTTCCACCGAGGTCACGTCCGCGGCGCTGACCTCCGAGGAGCCCACGCCTGTCGAGGTACCGGACCGTGTCCTGCCCCCAGGTCTCCTGGAAGCCACAGAGCCGGCCGGGGCGTGCGACAGCAACGCCCGCGTCGTCTATGAAAGCCATGTCTAACAACGCCCCCCCGAGAAGCTATGCACACCCCGAGAATCAGGGCCGCCCCCCCCACCCCCAGGGCCAGACGCAGTCCGCCCTCGCCGCTAAGCCTTACCGGAGACGCCTGTCCCGTAGGTAGGAGCCAGGCCCCTTCAGAAGGGAGCGCCTGCGTGCATGCTGTGTGCCCGGACCGCGCCCCGCGAAGGAGGATGCAAGCAGCGGCAGGGTGCAGAGCCGGCGACCTGGGGCAGGTGTCTGTGCGCGCGGCATGAATCTCAGAGGCTCTTCTCTGCCGGATACCTTAATCACTGATGCCCTTTTGGTGTGAGAGACTCTGAGGTCAAGAGCCCTGTCCAATGCACACTGCAGCGCTTTTCCTTTAAAAAGTTATAGGTCTGCTACGAGAGCAACTGCACGTCCGTGGGTCTCTTGCACTTTCTTCTCAGTTTTAACCCCCCTTCACCGGTCCCCTATAACCGAGTCGTTGTGATACGGATGCTAATCGTTCCTTCTGGTTTCGTCCCCTTTGCCACTTTGTCCTTATTTCTCTCCCCCCACCCCCTCGAACCCCCCGCCAAGCTTTTACCTCAGAGGCTTTGGTGTCAGGGCTGATACCCACAAGTCATCTGTGATGTTCCAAAGCAGTTACCAGCCTCGTGATTTTTGTCATTTCCCAGGCCTGTCTCCATCCATTGCTTTGTTTGTTTGTTTGTTTCCAATGAAGCTACTGTTGTGAAACTGAGAAAGAAAAAAAAAAAAAAAACCTTGCCCAGGATAGCACTTTAATAGCCACATAAAAATGTGTTGCCTGTCCGATTCTGAGAGCCTCTAGGTGAGCTCAGCTGAGGTGGCAGGGAGACTGTAAACTTGAATTTACCCAAACTGTCCATGAAAGATGCTGTTTTTGCGTGTAAGTGACGTCATCCTCCAAACACGGCTGCTGCTTGATCTGGAACGCATGGTGCGTCCAGAGACAGAGGCATCTGAGGAATCCCTGTAGGTGTAGAATGTGGGCCGCCAGGGGCCGTCCGGTGACCCAAACACTTGGTTTGGGGCAGCAAGTGTGAGGGTCCGTGGGATCGCCTAGCCAGGCCCACTTCCCTGAACTGCAGGGCTAACTTGTCCGTCCTTGAAGGGGAGAGTGAAAGGTTCGGGTGATGGCCTCAAATTTCACGCCAGAATTCTTGAATTCATTTTGTCCCACAAGAAAGCAGTTGTATGTGCGGCAGAATGATGTTATTAGAAACGACAAAACTAGTCACCCAAAGGCTAGCGTCTCGTCTGATGGTGCCAGTAAGCACCGCAGGCTTTGGGCAGGTGGGGCCTCCGTTCCTTCCCTGGCAGAGGGACAGACCAGACGGGCTCGAGCTCCATCTAGATGGTCCCCTCTCCCACAGAATCACCTGGCCCTCCTCCACAATTACTCGAAAGATTTTTCACTTTCCTCTCTGGTTCCTCTAATCTTCTTTATGGTGAAAGTTAGTATTGATGCAAATCAAGAGGTTCGGTTTCAAAAACCAAAATCATTAGGGCAGCGTCTGCAGTTTAGACGTCATCGTGGAAGAATGAGAGGTATTAGTTCCTTTCCATTTATGAGCAGGGGAGCCATAACCTTGAAGTCGTCTTGAGGGTCGCGGCCACATCATGGTTTCCCTGGAGGTTCGCTGGGCCACACGGATCGTGAGGGCAGACCTGATGTTTAGTCCTCACTCTCGCTATCTGGATAAGTGACCTTCGACACCCCCCTGGGTTTAATCTTTCTCATCTGACAAACACGGAGGTGGGACTTGATGGGTCCCCAGATCCCATCCGGCTCAGACATTTTAGAGTTTTAGGGAAAGTTTGTGATGGCCCCCCTTGCAGGAGACAAGCGGTCTTGGGAGCAAACATGGGCACGTGAGGTTAGATACTCTTGCCGCCAACCTTCACGGCAAAAGCATCTGAATCTGTAGCTGAGGGCAGAGGGTTTGGCTTCAGGGGTTTCTCTATGTATAGATAACTGGTGTGACAGGTGGTCTGACAAGACTCAGTTGGATCAGAGTCCTCTTGGCCTCAAATGACCCATTGCCATCAGGTAGGAGTGTCTTGGGTGGTCACATAAAAAATGAGTCGTGAACGGTCCAGAGAAACCTTGACCTCCCACTTGCACTCTCTGGAGAAGGGTTTTCTGTATTGGGGTTGCAGAAGAGTTTTATCTCCACCTCTTAGAATTTTCCACTTGTCATGGAGGTCAGCGGATTCTTACCATGGATCTGTACGCCCAAAGCAACAGCAGGGAGCCACACTCATTTTGTGACACTGCGTGAACTTTTTCCCATTCTGTCCAGTTCTCCCTCCACCGAAACCCATGTGCACATTTCCATGTGGAAATTACAGGAAAAGGCATCTATCTCTCCCATCTAGGCACTGATTAGGGATAGAAAGTTAAAAACGGGCAGATTTTTTTATGGAGCAGGAGCAGAAACGTGTGACCAAAGAATGTTTTCAGGTTGGTTTTAGCTTCTTTAGACTGGCGAGATTATATAGATTTTTCAAAACCTTTCCCCTCTTTAAGGCATCAGAAAGCTCTTGATAGAGTAACAGCCAACCAAAGAGGAGGCTGGCTTACGACGAAGATTTCTCTGTCCAGAAAGGCTACACTCTTCCTGTTCGTCCTGTAGCTTCTTTACAGAATAGGAAAGCTCTCCTGCTAGAATATGGAACAGAGGTGATCTCGTGACTTTGGGCTGATTTTTCAAAGATAAACCGTTGAGCTTCATAGAAATCCATAAAAGTATGGCTGCTTGTGAGCGTGTGTGTGTGTGTGTGTGTGTGTGTGTGTGTGTGTATGCACACATGCATACGTCAGACTCATTTGGGCAGTTTTAACAGCTTAGCACTAAATCCCAAGCCATGTCCTTTGGGTCTTAGGTCATTATTCTCAAAAGTAAGCAGTTTCTGGTTTCTGAGTCATCTGGTCATATCTCTAGCGATTTTTTTTTCTTGAAGTTCTGAAAATGATTCAGATATGTGTGCATATTTAATTCACTTAGATGATCTGTAAACTTGGATGGTATTTATTCTAAATGGGAAAAAATTTTATACTGCAAATCTATGTAATTTATAATGGTTTTGTTTTATATATTATATTTTCATATTTTTAGGGCACATCTATTCTCATCTTTTTGTATATCATGCTTGACAAAAAGAACTAGTAATACTTGACTAAATCTCTAGGAACCAAATGTGACATCTATAATGTATAGAAATCGCTCGGAAAGTAACTGAATGTCCTTACCCATCCTGAGCACTATTGTGCTGTGTCATTACACCCGGAATGATGGCTGGTGAGCGTTTCTTTTTTCAAAACCAAGCCAAAAGGCCTGGCCTCCCACACAGTGGAGTCTGGAATCCTTCCCTTCTTTATCTTTTTCGTTGTGTGTTTCATTTTTAATTGTAGACATCCCGTGTTGTTCAGACTTCCTTTGAAGGGCAAATGTGAGATAAGAAAGCAACTTGATTGAAAGACTTGGCTGGAAGGATGGCTGTGTAACTTATTCACTGGGCTGGTAACATTTCTCATCTAATGGTTGGATTGTTCTTTATTGGTGATCTCAGAGCTGTTCAGCTGTTTAGCTCGTGAAGAAAATGTTAGGCAGACAGAATGTTTGCAAGATTTGGACAGACAGCCTCTAAATGTAGTGCAGCCAACACAGACCAGCTGAGCCTTAGAAACCCCGGTCCCAGCCAGTGGACGAGCCGTTTCAGAAGGCGGATCAGACTCCTGTGTGTGCAGGTTGAATTTCAGTGTTGTACCAGTGCTAAAACTCTTCAAGGGCAGCCCCTGTGGTTCTGTGAACAGGGGTTTCCTCCCAGTGTTTCACTGGGTAAGAAAACGGAGCATTTCCTTTATCTTTCAGATACTCTAATTTATACTCAGCGCAGTTCAGCGACTACTTCCCTGTACCTGTCTTCACGTACCCTTTTGGCAGTCCTTTTAGATCATAATCCTGGTTTCTGTTCTTGCTTTTTAAGCTAATTCATTGGTACTCTTTACATAGCCAGCAGATCTCATTGTATATTCACACACGTGTTTTGAGCACCTGTTACCTTCACGGTGTTAGTCGTTTTTACATTCACCTATTGATTTAAAAATCTTTTAGTAGATAACAGAGTTCATCTTCCTAATGACCCTTAGGGTTAAACCAGTGATTAACAAGGTTTGAATTAAACAAATCAGTGGTGGGGAAAAAATAGAAAAAAACAATTGCTTCTTATGCTTTCTGAAGGACTGAGTGTCTGTTAGACAAGAAAATGTTGTATGAGGGTGATAATGATCTTTCACTGAGATATTTTAGAAATGTCATTTTTAAGGGGACTAATGCTTAGAATACCACAGTCGAAACTGAAGCTCATAGAGAATGTAAAAACAGAAAGCAAATAGTTCTAAGAATATTCTGGCATAAATTATTTTTATTTAACGAGGAATTGAAACCTTCATTGTATCTCTCAGACACCCCAGCACCGCTCACAGAAGGTGCTGGCACTCAACGTTTGATGTGCTATTCCTCTGGTTCTGGAATTTCTTTGTTAAAGCCAGGAAATAAGATGGAAAAATGTATCTGCGTGGAAATGTCAAACTGTTGATTTGTGAGCTATAAATGTTCACCTTTTAAGAATAATTTAAAGGTGTAAACAAATGACTAATATTTAAATTGATACAGAAGCAAAAAAGCAAAAAAACATGTGAGCCATCCTGTATTTTGGTTGTTGCTTTAATAAAGGATTTGCACAGGTGTGCCGAGCGTGTCGTGTCCCAGCTCAAGGCTGTGTGAGTGTGGCCTGATTTACTCTTTCCAGTGGTAAGAAATCTGTAGTCAATCCTCACCCCTACCTTTTGCATCTGTGGCACATCTTGGGGAAAAGGGAAAAACGAAGTAATTGTTACGTGAATCTACAAACTTTATCCAAATTCAAAAATCCTAACTCTGGCCTGACAAACAGGATAGCCATTTATTTTTTATAAATGGCTATCTATACGAAGAAATAATTTTTAACATGTAACATCAAGCTTATTGTAGAAAATCCACAAAGACCAGGAAACTCCCCTACCCAGAACATTCCACGGGAGAAGGCATTAGTCATAGATCCAACACGAAACACCTAGACAGAACCCAGTCCAGACCAAATCCAAGAATATGCTAAGGAGGTGCCCTTTGAAAGCTTTGAAAGCTGGATTCCTCTCAGATAGATAGGATGAGGTCATGTAAACAAAACAAGAAAGGACAACACCAAATGGGAAAGAAAATCAGTGTTTTGCTGTAGATCTGGAGAGGGCAACAAAATTATTGAATGGGTTACCGGATAAACTGTGCATATAACTGAGATCCAGAGGTTCTGTCAAGCAAAAAAAAAGGTTTAAGAGAACTATGGTGGCATTCATGGAAAAATGAACAATTGTGCCACCAGGGAAGAGAAGATAGGAAAGTTTTGTCCTAACTGCGTAATTTTGACCGGTACCTATCTTCAGACCCAGAACAAACAGCTGCCATTTTTTTTTTTTTTACAGGTTTTGGAATAGTGCATTCTCATGGGCCTTAATCACAGGAGCCTAGGTAAGGCTTAATATTAATCTGAGTGATTTTCAAAGCGTGTAGTCACAGAGCTGGAAAACAAGTGTCAGGTTTTCTGATTTCCCTGTCTTTTCGGCAGAGTCCCTAACACGCAGGGGTTCCGCTCTGCTTGAACATCTCTGGTGTAGCAGAGCCCATGACCACGTTGAGGACATGCTCCGGTGTTGGTAGGTTTTAAGCGCTGAGTCAGAAATCTTAAAAGTGGTTCCACACTGGTCCTTGTTGAGCATCTGGAGCTGAAAGCGTGAGTTTGTCCTGCCACGATAAAATGTTCCTTTACTGTCAACCCCAGATGAAACTTATAAGTGTATTCACGTCAAAGAGACGATTACCAAAAAACGTGGGTGCTCCTGGCACCCACGACATGAATTACACGCCATGTGGCACAGACCCTTTTGAGTTGAAATGGTTTCTGCCAACGGTGTTGGAGGCAGAAGTAGGCGAATCAGGTGCTCCGCCAACCCCGGGGATGCCCTGATGCTACAGCTCATTAAGTAAAGGATGGTTCAACTGCCAGAAAAATGAAAGAACCAGGAAATTAAGTGCCTCAGTAGATTAGTATGTTTTGGCAGGACCATTAGAGATGACACACTGAAAGAAGTGTATGTGTGTGTTAAGTGGCTTATTGAGGTATTTTTCAATAATAGGTGAATCAGAGCCAGCACCAATTGCATTTAACTGTTGGGTAAAATAAAGACGCCAAGGGTAAAATAAGAATTTTCCTAAGATATTAACTCATATTAAATAAACTAAAAACTACAAATGAAGATTGATGCATAGCAGTATGAATTTTTCAAGAAGCGAATTTCTCACTGCCAATGGCGTAGGTTTTCTTATAAGGGACTCATGTTTTAAAGCTCATTATGGAATGGGAATTCACAGGAATCATGCAAAAAAAAATTACCTGGGCATAGAACTCTAGCTAGATTGAGGGTCTTTCTGTTGTTCAGTTTTCATGCTGTACAGCATCTGTTTCCTGAAAGTTTTCATGATTCGTAGGAAGCTCACATGCATTGGAGACCCTGACGGGATCGGCGTCTCTGATTTTTAGGTCTGACGGATTATTTCTTCTACTGTGGCATACTTCTTCCACCCAGCCGTTTGATGAGGTGAATAAAGTTGTCCCAAAACTTTAAAAATATTCCTAGTTCTAAACCTCAAGGTTTTTACATGAAGTAGGAAAGAAAGGACAAGTCTGTCTGAAGAAAAGAGGTAAACTTCTTCCATACCAGCTGTGCAGATAGCCCTCACTGTCAGATGATGTCTCCTGTCTTTCCTGCTAGCATTACCTCACCTGTTGGGCCAGTGGACCAAGCTATTATGCATGAAGTAAGATGCTTGATTACAGTTAGAGACTGAGAAAACTCATCCACCAGGTAGCAGACACTTGAACAGACAAGAGGTACATTTTAATATTGGCTCCACTTGAGATGATTCTAAAGCTGAAACATTACAGAAATTAAGACCTGGCACCATATTTGTAGAAATGTCTTCATCTCATGAAGAAGAAATTTTGAAAGTGTTAAGACCTCAGAAATTATAGAAAATTTAAATACATTTGTAGGAAAAAGAAAGATGACAGCTCATATGGGAAGTCTGGGATCCGTTTTTTTGTGTGTTCAGAATACAACTTCCTAACTTTTTGTCATTATAGTAGTTATTGAGATACATTAGTGATATTTCTGAAACCCTGCCAGATCCTGAAAAAAAAAAAAATTAACCCAAGTTTTTTTTAAAATATATGCAGATAAATAGTTAGATATCATCTAACTATTTTATGTTACCTTCTCTCATCCCATAATGGATTTGAGGTGACTGAGTTAAATATATTTTACTCTCTGTGCATCCTCTGACAATAGTAATTGCTGTGTTTCATACAAGTTCACTAACTCAATAACCAGACTACTTTATTAATCGGACATTTTATTCCCAATCATTTTGAACCCATGAGAGATTTTCAGTATGACTCTAAAAGAAGAACAGCTGGATGATCTAGAAATGCTTTTCTTTATCTGTAGCTAAAAATGGAAGGTTTTCTGCTGTAACACAAGAATAAGATGATTATGCCGTACTCACAAACAGACTGAATGTGTCCCCTCAAAAACTGTACATCGAAATCCTAAACCCCAATGTGATGGTATTGGGTGGTGGGGCCTCTGGAAGGTGATGGGGTCATGAGGGTGGAGCCCTTATGAACAGGGTTAGTGTCCTTATAAAAGAGGCCCAGAGCACTCCGAAGACACAGCGGGAAGATAGCCATCTCTGAACCAGGAAGCCGGCCTCACCAGGCCTTGAATCTTCCAGAGCCTTGATTATGGACTTCCCAGCCTCCAGAACTGTGAGAAATAAATGCTTTTTTTAAGATGCCAGTCTATGGTAATTAGACCTTTCATTTTGAGAGTTCTAGATTCCCACATGGTTGTAAGAAATACTACAGAGAGATCCCACGTACACTTAACCAGTTCCCCCGGTGATTATCTCTCACAAAAGCATTGCACACCATCGCAGCAGGGCATCAATACTGATAGAGTTCTCCAGTCTTAACCAGGTCACCCCAGTTTTCCACGCACTCATTTGTGTGTGAGCATTTAGTTCTGTGAAATGTTACCACACATGTAGGTCTGTGCATCCACCCCCACCAGCAAGGTGCAGAACATTCCATGAGTACAAAGACCCCTGAGTTGCCCTTTCACAAGCACACCTCCCTCCCTGCCACCCCAGAACATATATATATGTTTTTTTACATCGGTAAACTTAACTAGATAACGTAAGCTTCTCTGGAACCAACTGTAATAAGTATGTTTTACCAATAGAAATATATGGGAATTTGTCACTTTCTTGATGTCTGAATTCCTGTTGCTTTAAAAGGACTTGTACAATGAAGACAGACAGGTGTGGTTTCTGAAACACAAAGGGAAGACAGCCAGACATTTGAAATCCTTGAAAACCCTTCAGAAGGAGGAACGTGAGGCAGGTGTCTTGGAGGAGGAACTCTGGGATGCCCAGTTCACGCCTTGCACTCTGGAGCAGCCGGAAGATGCAGAGCACGGAACAAGGGCGTGGTTGCTCCATGCCTTGAAAAGTCTCCAAGAGAAAGTACTCCCTCCCAAATGTACAACGTCTAGGGACAGTCCAGAAGTTCCAAAACTAAGGCGCAGAGGGGTAAAGGCTCAGACAAGCTCTGTGATGCTGGGGATCTCGATAGCCTTGTTTTCCGCTCCCTTGGGTAAGACGGGAGGGGCAGGTTAGTGCCAGCCCCTAGGCCGCCATGAGGTACCTGTCACTTCTGACGTTATATTAAGAAAGCATCTCAAGTGTTGAACTTAAGACAGCCGGCCACAGTGGTGAGGAAAAGATCCTCTGCCCGACGCAGGAAGGCACAGGAGGCAGATTCCAGAACAGGGGCATCTGAGGAGTCTCGAAGAGTCCTCATTCGGAGCCGCTGGAAAGGCACCGTGAAAGAATCCTTCCAAGTAATATTGTTCTCTTACTGTGCAGATGCCCTGGACTCGTAATCACATTTGGCTTCCATCAGGCATTATGGGTACAGAGCGTGGGTTGGTTTGCTCCTATGACTCTAACAACCAGCTGAAATCTGAGTGCCCAGGACCCAGGAGTGTTGAGGAGGGTATGGGACTTCCAGGAGGCCAGCCCTGGCCGGAGGTCCTGAGCAGCCTGAAGCTGGACGCTGACCTCTTGGAAGCAGGAGAAAACTGAAAAACAACTCTCCTTCACGCTGTTAGCCAGGGGCAGCTGTGCCCAGATAAAAGTGAATTTTTAAAATATGGAAAATGGTAAATGCATTAGCTTGTGTGAATCAGTCATAAAAATTACAGAAAATTGGGCTTCCCTGGTGGCGCGGTGGTTGAGAGTCCGCCTGCCGATGCAGGGGACACGGGTTCGTGCCCCGGTCCGGGAGGATCCCACATGCCGCGGAGCGGCTGGGCCTGTGAGCCATGGCCGCTGAGCCTGCGCGTCCGGAGCCTGTGCTCCGCAACGGGAGAGGCCACAACAGTGAGAGGCCCGCGTACAGCAAAAAAAAAAAAAAAAAAATTACAGAAAATTATACTCATTACCTAATGTCCAGCCAAGAAACCCCTCCAGTTTTGGTCCTGGTTGTCTCCTCAGTGACACGAACCTCAACGACTGAAGCATTTTGTGCTAAGCTAATCAGTAGGGTCCTGTTACAAAACTCAGGTTATTAAACCATTACTAAGAAATGATTCCCAGTGATAGTGGAGGGCAGACTTTCCGTTAAGCAGCAACATTGAAGCCTCTTTCAAATATTTATTTTGAGTGTGCTACATTAGGATACTTTGTCTCCATCAAGTTCAAAAATGTGTCTCCATCAAGTTCAAGAATGTTTTTGTCATAATTGCCACGTCAGTAAAGTTGCTGTTCTGCATTTCCCACTCGAAACTCAGGACTAAGCCCGAGATGTGCACACCATGCTCTGACCATGAGGTTCAGGTTTATTCTGTACCAGCTAAGTTTTGCTCTGTTTCCTCTGCATAAGCAGTATTTCACAGCCTTACAAAATTGTATGTGCTCATTCATCAGCAGTGGGATGTAACATTTCCTGTCATTTTTCATATCAAAGAGTATTTAGGTAAAGCTGGGTAAACCCTTAAGTCTTTTTGTCGTTGTTGTTGAATTGTAATAGTTCTTTATTATATTCTAGATACAAGTCCCCTATCAGATATATGATTGCATAAACCCTTAAGTCTTTTCTTTGGTTTCCCCTTCATAACAAGACGCACCCTTCTTCTTCCCTGTCTTACCGGCAGGGTAACCTAACAGATGATCCCATGTTCTAAACAAAAAAGTCATTTTCCCAAGAGCATAAGAGAATCTACAGCTACCAGACCATGAGCTCTGTGCAGACAGCAATCATGTCTGTATCCCCACAATGCTTCCTACAGAAGCGTAAAGATTACTAGCCTTTAGTAAACGTTCATTAAATGAAAACAAATCTGTCTTCTAGCTAATTAGGATTTATTGATATTGGATTAAATGTCTTCATTCATAGGGCCCAGTGAAGGGTAAAAAGTACACTTTGAAGAATCTCTTGGCACCTAAAACCATACTTGAACAGACTTCCCCCGTCACAGGATGGGGTAGGTTTCTTTTTCAAGGAGTAGATTATAACTCTTCTCTTTTTGTCGAACTTTAACTTAATATATTTTTTTAAAGAGCCGTTTAAAAGTCTTCCGTCCACTCTGGTGGTGTCTTGGTGAGACAGCTTTCCACAATTAGAAACCTGCAGTGGATTCAACAGAAAGGAATAGTGACACTGGAATCACCTCTATGTCATTTCATGTCGTATTCTCTGAGGGCACTTTTCAGACCCTGGAGGGTCGAGCAGAATAAGAACCGCATCCTTTCTGCAGCTCAGATGCTGGTGAGGACGGTCCATGCATCCCAGGGACAGGTCAGTGCTTAACCACCCAGGCTGCCCTGGCCCCCTTCTAAGTTTCTTTTACCTCAAAAGAAACAACAAAGTTCTAGTGGAGAATCCCCTTCCTCGAGCCCAAGCTGCCCCTCTCCTTAAATCTTCACCAGGGCAGACCAGCCCCAGTGGAAAATGAACCCACACACAGCTGATGGGTTTAACTGTTCCTGAACAACCAGGGGTGTGTACCCCCCTGAATTGCTTTCAGGGCACAGCAGGGCAGCACTGCCCACGGGCCTCATTGTAGGAGCGGGAAAACCGGGCTCGTTAAGTGAGGGAATTATTTCAGGATTGAGGAGAGACAGGATGTGACATCATAGGCATGCCACCCCGACTCACGCGTGTGCTGCCGCTGAGCTGCGTGCTGTGGCGTTGCCCACGAGGGCTTCTTGGTGCAGCCGGTGCCCGGGGTTTGTGAAGGGCCGCCGCTCACCACCCTCCTGGGGAGATGAAGGGCCTCTGCAGCTGCAGCCTCGTCTCAAGGGGTCACCATCATTTCCTCCCCAGCTTCCCCTCCATCTTGGTCTTGTCGTGGGGCCTCAGCCCCCGGCAGGCAGGGACCACCTGTGTTTTCCTCCCGTCTTGAAGTCAGGTGCTTCCTGGGGAGGGGCTGGGCTCAGGCTCCCACAGAAGGCCCCAGCATGCAGCCCAGGAGGTGGAGGCTTCCACCGGCGCTCGTGTTTCCATCTTGGGGACCTCTGGTCCCCTTCAGCCACTCTTGGTCACCATATGCCACTACTAAGGCACATAGACACGTCCAAACAGCGACTGCTTTCAGTGCTGTGAGTTACCTCCCCCCGCCCCGGTGCTCACCAGGCTCTTTGAAAGATCAGCCTGCCTACTTGCTCAATTCCACCTTTCCTTCCAAACGTCACAGGGGAGCAGGCCAAGCTGCCCTCCACTAGGGCTGATTCCTCCTTACTCTCCTAGGCTGGGCCGCACAAACCCAGCCTCCCCTCTTCCCCAGCCTCCCTCCACTGACCAGCCCCAGCCCTGGCCCCGGCCCCGGCACCACCATCAGAGCATCATCGTCACTGTTCACCCTTGACCTCGGGAACTGTGCAGACCCTTCTGAGAGGCCTCGAGCTGTTGGGCCATGAACTGCTTCCCTGTATAACAAACTACTGAGGTGCCATGAGCCCGACTTTCCCATCACGCCGCACACGTGCACACACACACACACAAACACACGCGCCCCAGCACCCCCTGCAACCGGAGGCAGGCAAGGAGGAAGAAGAGCTTCTTCCAGGGCTGTGATCCCTCCTGGTCCCTCTCAGAAACAGTAACTATGGAAAATCAAGGGGATGCTCTTCCAATAGCAGAACCACATCAACACGTGGTACACACGCGGTCTTGCCATGGGGCGACTGAGATCTGAGCTATAAGAACCCCTGTCACCCCCTCCATGGCATCCACCTGGACAGAAACGCACCTGCCACCAGGTCATCCAGGTCTCTGTCTTGGTCCTAACGCCACCCTCCCATCCGAACGTTGAGTAACCATCCAGAGGCAGTAACGGGGGAACATTTCCACTGGGGTCCACGGAGGCCACTCTGTCCCACACCCCTGTGGAGCCTGGTTCCGTAATCGCTGCTGCTCAGACCGGAGAAGGGCCCAGACCCAGAGCTCCATCCACTGCCCCGGCATCCGGCAGGGTGACTGGGCGCCTACTTGCTTATGTAACATCAGCCGTGCCCAACCTCGCTGTAAATCCTCTTTCCTGGCATCTGCAGTCACAAGAGGCTAGACTCTAGGTATTAATTATAGGGTAGAAATCCTTCTGAACCCTTTGTGACTCACTTCTGTCTACTTTGCTTTGTGTCTCAGCTGCCCCTGATTTCTTTATCTCCACCCGATAAAGGACCTGTTCCATCCTGATATGGGTTAAAGGTGGGTCCAGTTGGTTTTTACTTTTGTACGAATATTGTGCAAATAAAATCTTAATTGCTCCTGTTAAATACGCAGGAATTCAGTTTTACCAGTGATCAAGTGTTTACTCCGTCACCTGTCCTTAAAGTGAGTCAGAACAAATCCTACTATGGTATCTAGTTACATCATCTTCTTACCCAACAAG
The DNA here is from genome assembly GCF_011762595.2 of Tursiops truncatus. NCBI lineage: Eukaryota > Metazoa > Chordata > Mammalia > Artiodactyla > Delphinidae > Tursiops > Tursiops truncatus. Next base: position 3,350,709 of record NC_047039.1, on the reverse strand, counting down.
CAGTAAGTTCATGGACATGAATAGGGTTTATTTACTCGACAGTTTTCCTGATCTGATAACCTCTGGGTCTACTTCTGTTTTACACTGTGTATTAAATTTAATCTAAATAGTAGGGGGAAAAAATAAGCATAAGAAAACGTGGAGGGTAAGCCTAGATGTGTCTCAGAATTCCCCCAGCATGAGTCTGTGGTGCGTTTCTTTTCTGCAGATTAGCTGAGTACAGGTTCCTGGGGTCCAGCAGGAAGTCCTGGTGTTAACTGCCCACTAGGTAACACGCACCTCATCGTCTCGTGGTGCCTACACATGAACAGTAGGACATCGCCTTGATCAGTAGAGAAGTCTGCCCAGCGAAGACATAGGCATTGGCTTGTTGAAAAGCATCCTTCATATTGATATTGGTACACATAATCTTTTGACTCGTTGAAAAGTGGTGTTTTTCAGTAAAGCAAAACAGTCCTTTTTTGTAAAGTTCAAGTGATAATCTTCAGATGAAAGGCCAAAAAGTGCTTATAAATTTGGGGGAATAATCCTGAAGCATGTATGTTATTCAAACTCTTTCAGATTAATATGAATCTTTCTGAAATAGAAAACAAAGGTATCTATCCTGTTTTGCAGTTAATATGATTCTGCATTCATCAACCCTTAACGGATTCTCCCTCATACAGTCGATTAGTGACCAGCTGAACCAAATAATGTCCCTTTATTTTTTTTGCAAAATTTTATTTCATTTTAATTAATCAGATGATGATAAGGTTTGGACACACAAAACAGGATTCAACAGAAAGCCAGTCCCTCTTTAGTAATTCAACTTTCTTTTAGTTTACAGAGCACACTCTCAAGTCCTGCCCTGTGAGCAATTCCAAGGTCAAGCAGGCACTTCCTAACTGCAGAGGTACCGAGAGAAAGCAGTTCTGTCAAACTGTGTGTTTACAGACAGGTATCTTTATTGGATGTTTGTAAGGGCCAAGGAAACACTAGACTCCAAGAGCATAAAAATGAACAAGACCTGGTTCCTGTCCTTAAAACTTTTTAGAAAGTACTTAAGGTATGTAGTAAATATCTACAGTAGATGATTTTTCCAAAAGTAATAAATGTTGGAGAAAAGGTGGCACACCCTCAGAGATTTTAGGGATTGAAAAGAGTAGCTCAAGATTAGATTGCAACATCATTGTGAAACACATGCCTCAGATGTTTGTCTTCTGCTACTGGTGATCATGGAGTGTGAAACTCCAGAGCAGCACGGATCTCATTACAAGAGGAAGAACTACCAACACCCCGTTCTTGGTAAAAACACTTACTTAATGTTAAAGAGAGGCCAGAATGAAGACAGGGTTTTTGCTCTGTGGATAAAACTGATTATGTACTGTGAAGCATAAATCCACTTAATCCAGCTCTCAAGAAATGCCTAGAACTGTGGTCAGGCATCTGAGATACCATTCCTTGTGCCTATAAGGACACACTACACCTGTGGGGAAGCAAGAATTTTATTATATTTTATTTGATCAGAATATTATAACTTGCAGAAAAAAAATCTAGTTGGTTCAGGTTTATGTTGTATTTTGAAAGTCTGTTCTTGTTCAAACAGACATAGCTCTATAGAAGCATCAGCTCTTGTATAAAATGCTCCAATTTGCACCTCTCTATCAAATCCATTAAAAGTGAATCTTGGGGCTTCCCTGGTGGCACAGTGGTTGTGAGTCCGCCTGCCGATGCAGGGGACACGGGTTCGTGCCCTGGTCTGGGAAGATCCCACATGCCGTGGAGTGGCTGGGCCCGTGAGCCATGACCGCTGAGCCTGTGCGTCCGGAGCCTGTGCTCCGCAACGGGAGAGGCCACAACAGTGAGAGTCCCACGTACCGCAAAAAAAAAAAAAGTAATAAATGCCCTCATGGATAGAGAACTGAAATCCTAGTAAAAGTCAAGGGAGGAATGCCATACTTTTGACTGGGAGAAATCAGGAGAACTCTGAATAAAAAAGTAATTTCAGGGGATCTCCCTGGTGGCGCAGTGGTTAAGAATCCACCTGCCAATGCAGGGGACACGGGTTCAAGCCCTAGTCGGGGAAGACCCCACACGCCGCGGAGCAACTAAGCCCGAGCTCCACAACTACTGAGCCTGCACTCTAGAGCCCATGAGCCACAACTACTGAGCCCACGTGCCGCAACTACTGAAGCCTGTGCGCCTAGAGCCCGTGCTCTGCAACAAGAGAAGCCACCGCAATGAGAAGCCCACGCACCACAACGAAGAGTAGCCCCCGCTTGCTGCAACTAGAGAAAAAGCCCGCACGCAGCAACAAAGGCCCAATGCAACCAAAACTAAATAAATAAAAATTAAATAGAAAAAAAATAGTAATTTCAGATCATCTGTGACGGGTAGTTGGGATTTCGGCAGATGGAGACGGACTGGATGTGAGGTGAAGGGTGACGGCAATAAAGGGCCCAGAGGGCCGTCTGTTGGGCTGGAGTGGGGAACGCGGGGCGCAGGGGAGAAGTGGGTTGAGGTCTCCTAAAGGCCAGTGTGCAGAGTGGACAGGACAGACCTCTGCTTTGGAAAGATGCTCGGGAGAGAGTGAAGCCCCTCGTGGGGGTTTCAGAGGCTCTTGATGAGGGTCTGAACCCAGTGAGTGGCAGGAACGGCAGGGTGATCTGCCTGGACCTGAGAGATGTTTCTGAGGGCCTCGTCGGGGGCTTGGGCCACAGTAGTTTCTGGAGTAAGAGGGTAGGAGAAGCAGAAATAAATTGGAGGTTTTAAGCCTGGATGGCTAAGAGAATCACATTGCCATCAGAGAAGCGGGGAGGAGAACGTAAGAAAAATCGAACACTTGGAACAGTTACACCCATTACTGCTGTGATGTTTGCAAGTCCTTTCCGGCTGCTTGAGATTGACAGATACGTGTCTATAAACACGTAGATGGACCACTGCTTTCTCTCGGTACCTCTGCAGTTAGGAAGTGCCTGCTTGTTCTTGGACCTGCGCACAGGGCAGGACTTGAGAGTGTGCAGTGGCGCTTTGTAAACTGAAAATACGATACAAACAACACTGAACAATAGAATCAGTGATTTGTCTTCTGTTGGAGGTGGAGACTCATCTATTTGACATATTGACGTATTCGTTACTAGAAAATCCTACTGTTGTTCCAAAGTCCCCAAGCCAGGGGTTTATAAAGACATGTTGAGCAAACAGCAGAGTCACATGGCTTAGTTAGGGTGCCTTGGGCTGCCAGGAAGGTAGAAAACACAATTCAAAGTGACTGAAGCAACGTTAGGATTTTTTTTTTTTTTTTTTTTTTTTTTGTACTCTCACATGATAAGAGCTCTGGCGGTGGAGGGTTTCTCAGGGTGATTAAATCATCAGCATAATTAAGTACTGAGGTTTTATCCAGCCTCCAACAGTTCCATTTCCCCTGGACCTTCACTGGCTTCCCTCATGGTCTCCAGGTGGAAAAGCAAGTACAGGCATCACCCTTCACACTCGGCATTCGGAAACAGAAAATACAAAAGGGCCATTTCTTCTTATTCTTGTTTGTTCGTTTTGTTTGTTTTAAGGAAGGGAAGTCTTTCTCAGAAGTACACCCAGCTGAGCTGGTCAGACATCTCTTTTTTTCCCTGGACTGAGTGAAATGCCTGTCCCTAAATCAGTCCCTGGCTTATATCAACCATGATGAACCCCCCGTGGACGGGGCCAGTCTCGCCTGAAATCTAACCACGTCAGCTATGAAGAGGGGTGAGGAGGCCTGAGCAAAACCAGGGTTATATTAGAAAGGAGGGCAGTAGAGGCCGATGGAGGCTGGGAGGCCTCAGTGGCATTCGCTGTAATGCCAGTGGTAGGAGGTGGAGAGGGAGAGGATGAACAGCTAGAGGGTGGATTTTCTTTTAACATTTTACATCAATGTATTGAGAAATTGAGAGCAACCTGCCCTTATTTTCTGCCACTCAGGGAAGTCTCGTAGCCATAGAAACGAGGACCACTTGGAATCAAGTTCTCCAGCCACAGCCATGGTTTGTCAGGGAATTCTACACCCTCAGGGAGCTGGCGCTCTTCTTAGGAGGATGTGGGACTCGGGCTGCCAGGCTGGCTGGGACGGGCAGCTCTGCAACAAGCACAGTCACCCAGCGCAGGGAAAGGGGTTCAGGTTCTAAATGCTCTCTTGGGAACAGAGAGAAGGCAGCCCGTGGGAACAGCGGACAGGCAGGCTTTGTCAGAAAAGTGGAGTCGTTGATTCTGTCACGAATGCCTAAATGGTCATTATGCTGTGGTTCAGAATAGAAGTGCCGCAGCCTCTGATGTTCTGTTTACACTCCCTTGATACAAGCATCGCGACACATCAGACTGTCTCGGGTTTGTTTAAACCCATCGTCCTCAAATTCATGAGAGTATTTGCACGTGAATCCAGCTTCCCTTTCTGTTTGTCGTGCCTCCGGGACTTTTCTTACCTGATGAGGGGGTGGCTGATACATGTGTGAGGTGTGGGTAGCATGAAGATTGCGTGCAGAACTGAACTCTTGGCGTCTTCATGTCAATCTGAAGATGTGTGCATTGGCCATCACCGGGCAGTATGAAAGCCTGAAAAATGCATGCCCAACTGTCCAAATCCAACTGCCTGGACACCTATTCTTAGGAGCAGGGTAATAGACCACCCTGTCTACACTCGCTGGGTCATAGAGAAACTACCACTACCAGGTTATCCAGGACACCCTGGCCCACTTGCTGGCTGGACTGTTCTCCATTCCTCTCTAGCCACGTTCTCATAAATCAACGTGAAGAATATATATCAATATACCGATATCAGAATACGATACTGCAGCACATAACAACGATGGTCATGATGACCACTGTTGTTCATTTAACAGATGTGGTTACTTGCCTACTCATATGTCTGCCATATTCTGGGTGTTGGAAACCAGCAGTGAACAGGCAGGGTCCCCACCCTTAGTTTTTTTTTTTTTTTTCAGATATATACCGAGGAGTGGAATTCCTGGGTCATACGGTAGTTCTATTTTTAATATTTCGAGAAACCTCCATACTGTTTTCCACAGTGGCTGCGCCAATTTACATTCCCTCCAAGAGTGTAGGGGGGTTCCCTGTTCTCCACATCCTTAACAACATTTGTTTATTTGTGTTCCTTTTGTTGATGGCCATTCTGACAGGTATGTGATGATACCTTGATGTGCATTTCCCTCATGATTAGCGATGTTGAGCATCTTTTCAGGTGCCTGTTGGCCATCTGTCTGTCTTCTTTGGAAAAATGTCTGTTCAGGTCTTCTGCCCATTTTTGGATTGGGTTGTTTTTTTTTTTTTTGATGTTGAGTTGTGTGAGCTGTTTATATATGTTGGATACTAACCCCTTATCAGTCATATCATTTGCAAATATTTTCTCCCACACGGTAGGTCTTTTCATTTTGTCGATAATTTCCTTTGCTGTGTAAAAGCTTTTAAGTTTCATGAGGTCCCCTTTGTTTATTTTTGCTTTTATTTCCTTTGCTTTAGGAGACAGATCCAAAAAAATATTGCTACGAGGTATGTCAAAGAGTTTTATGGTTTCCAGTCTTACGTTTAGGTCTAATTTTTTTAGTGTAGAGAGAGGGAATTTAATAAATAATGGCAGAGGGAGTATTTAGTAAGTGATGGTACCTTCCTTATACACTGACACTCTGCTGGAGTACATGGGGTGTTTATAACATTTCACTGACTTTCTACTGTACTTTATTTCCCCTTCAGTTTTATTGAGATATACTTGACATATAACAGTGTATTAGTTTAAGGTATGCAACATAAGTATTTTGTGTATGTATACATTGCAAAATGACCACCGCAGTAAGTTAATATCCATCACCTCGCCTAGTTACAAAGTTTTTTTGAGCGTGTGAGGGAACTTTTAAGATTTGTTCTCCTAGCAACTTTCATGTATGCAGTACAGTGTTAACTATAGTCACTGTGCTGTGCGTGACATCCCCAGGACTTATTTATTTTACAACTGGGAGTTTGTACACTTTGACCCCCTTCACCCATTTCTCTCACCCTCCACCCCCGCCTCTGGCAACCACCAATCTGTTCTGTTTCCATGAGTTTGTTTGTTTTAGATTCCACATATAAATGAGATCATACCATGTTCGTCTTTCTCTGTCTGACTTACTTCATTTAGCATAATCCCCTCAAGTTCCATCCACATTGTCACAAATGGCAAGATTTCCATCTTTCTTACGGCTGAACAATATTCTATTACACATACACACATATATGTGTGTGTGTATATATGTATAGTGATATAGGTACAGTATGTATATATGTATTACATATATATTTGTAGATAGAGATGTATAGATTGCTTTATCCATTCGTCAGTGGACACTTAGGTTGTTTCTATGTCTTGGCTACTGTGAATACCGCTGCAGTGAGTATGAGGGTACAGATATTTCTTCATGATAGTGATTTCATTTCCTTTGAATAAATACCCAGAAGTAGGATTGCTGGATCATATGGTAGTTTTATTTCAAAAGTTTTGAGGAGCCTCCGTACCATTTTCCATCGTTGTTGCACCAATTTATGTTCCCACCAGCGATGCACAAGGGATCCCTTTTCTTCACATCCTCACCAGCACTTGTTATTTTTAGTCATTTTGATAATGGCCATTCTGACAGGTATGAAGCAATATCTCAGTGTGGTTTTGATTTGCATTTCCCTGTTGATTAGTAATGTGGAGCATCTTTTTATGTGCCTGTTGGCCATTTGTATGTCTTTTTTCGGAAGGATGTCTATTCAGGTCCTTTGCCTATTTTTAAGCCAGATTTTTTTTCTATTGAGTCTTATGAATTCTTAAAATATTTTTTGATATTAACCCCTTATCCGATATATGATTTGCATATATTTTCTCCCATTCCATAGTTGCCTTTTCATTTTGTTGATGGTTTTCTTTGCTGTGCAGAAGATTTTTAGTTTGAAACAGTTCCACTTGTTTATGTTTTCCTTTTGTTGTCTTTGCTTTTGGTGTCAGATTCAAAAAATCATTGCCAAGACCAGCGTCTAGGAGCTTACTGCCTGTGTTTTCTAGGAGTTTTATGGTTTCAGGTCTTACATTCAAGTGTTTACTCCATTTTGAGTTGATTTTTGTGTGTGGCCTAAGACAGGGGTCCAGTTTCATTCTTTTGCATGTAGCTGTCCAGTTTTCCCACCGTTTTATATTCTTGGCTCTTTTGTTGTAAATTAATTGACCATATAGACATGGAAAAGACTTGAATTCTCTAAATCTAAAACTTTCCTATAACTGTTGTCATCCCTAAAATCGGCTCATAGACTTTGTAAACATAGAAGCTTGGGTCTGTACAAATTATATTCTTTTTTTTTCTTTCCTCTGATCTGCCATCTTGCTGCTCAAGAGAAAAACATTCCCAGATGTCCCAGCCAGATTTGAAAGCTCCATCCATCTTCAGTGTGTCAGCACACTGAGTTGAGCAAGCCACCTCCCTAGAGCTGTCAACAGACAATTCTTTTTCAGACTGGTAGGTCTTAGGACACTGAAACTGGTCATCAGTTGAAACAACAGAAAAAAGGGGCGGGGGGGAAGGAAATTAAGAATACATGCTGTAGAGTTTGACTGTTCTTAAAATCTGAAAGTTGAAGTTATCATATACAAAGGGCAACATTTTGTAGGGAGGCTCTGGTTTTTGAATCCCATCTATCTATAGATGTATTATTTATGAATAGCTTTCCACTGAGATGGCCCAAGTTTTGTCTGGAAATAGCATCTTGCCATTACCTTTTACTTCTCAGCTGTCTTAAGGATCAGTGAGCAAATATAACTGTCAAACATACAAGCTCCCCAGAGTATTGAGGTACATAATATTATCAGCCATGATTTTGGCCATTAACATAAAATTCTGGGGAACATGCTTTTTGTTTGTTTGTTTCTTTGTGTGTTTGTTTCCCAATGGCGTATAAAAATGAAATATCAGGGTAAAAATGTACTGATTCACCAGGTTGAAATCTCTCAGAAGATGAGACGTATTTCCAATGGTTTCCCACATAACTATTTTAGACCAAAATATTTCTCCAGATTGGACTTGTGCCTAATCATACAATCACATTGCTTCAACCACCCAGATGCTTATGGGCAAAAAATAATAACTCCACATTAAGTTATTATTAGCTTCTTCTGTCTGAATCATGGCTAAGTTCTCTTTGTCTTCAGAAGTGATATTGGCATAATCAAATTACAATCCATTTGAATATTTTCTTCCCAGCTTGTGCCCCTCTTAGCAGCTCTCAGTTAGAAAGCCTCTCATAAATGAACGAAGCATCCTTTCGTAAGCTTAGTCAGTTCACCCATAAAACTTGAAACTTTCAGGAAGTCTGACCTACTGTATATGTTATGGTAACAAGCTTTTTACTTAAAAAACATTGGTATTGGATATAGCTACTATTATTTTAGGTCTAGGGTTGTAACACTGAAGCTAGTCACCCTGGAGGATGAGAGATTCTGAAACAGTGAGAATTACCTGTTACACAAGGTATCTCAGTCAGGATGGTCAAGTCATTTGTGTACGTTGGCAGTGCCCTTTATCTTTAGAGCATGACGTACAGGGACCACCGTATAAAGGTGGAGTGTGTGTGCATATTTAATTGGAGTGATCATTTGGGACGTTTTCTTTCACTTGGTTTTAAATAAGCTTCCAGTCTTGAGGTAACAATTCTAAGCCACATAAAATCCTCTCTATTAGTGGACAGAACACAGATACGTTAATTTGAAATATAGTTTTTTCATTATTCAGAAGGTATGAATCGGGTCTTACTTTTAAAGGCAGAATTTGTGTTTTTCCAGACTAGCAGTTCAGGTTTAACATGAGTTACTGGCCTAATTAACTCTTTTGTGAAGTAGCTCTTTGAGGAAATTGGGCCAAATTAAACCCAATTAAACTGGGATCTTTGTTTTGTCAGTTTCCCTTCTTCCCAGAGTCCCCCCTACCCACCCCCCTTCCTGATGCCCCTGCTTTCAAGAGTCCTGTCTCAGCCCACACTTCTTCCAGGCCTTATGTCCATCCAGCTATTCAGTGAATCTCCAAGTTGAAGTTTGAATCTGATAACTGTTTAAACAACATCAAAGAAATATCACCAGTGGTGGGATTTCAGGCAGATGATAGGCAGTTGGACCCAGGCGGTGTGCTGGGAAAGAATCTGAAATGAGGTTTATGAATCCACCTGCCACCTCTTAGGTTCTAAGTGTCAGAGATGAAGGATGTTGAGGACACCCCATCACTCCTGTGTCTGCCTGCCACAAACTTTTCCAGACCAACCCCCAACCAATGCCCTTAAAATAGAAAGGCCAGAACTATTGGCTCACTCTGACCTAGCATTCTTGTGTCAATAAAATATTAACAACTATAAATAACTTAAAAGGCTGTGACTGGGAAAAATGGCAAAGCACAAGTTCATTCTTCAGTGACAGAGAAGAGTAACATTTTAAATCAGATTGAAGCACTGACAGTATTTAATAAAATGTTTCTAAGCAACAAGGTAGAAGAATCAAAGAGCTTCAATAGACCTAACATTCATAGAATAAAAAGGAATCCAAAAATAGTCTCACTTTCTTGTAAGCAATTCAGTCTGGAAGGTAAAACAAACTCGTTCCCAAAACTCAGCCTATTGAATAATCTTCTCTTTCTAAACATCCCATGTATGGTTTCAGCATGGAATAACCATGTTAGTAGCCAAGTTTTAATATGCATGAAAACCTTGGAGAGTAAATACTGGGGAACAGCAATGATTTAAATGCCCTGGGCATGAGATACACCCTCTTCAACCCTTGTTATCAAGATAACTTACAAATAAAAAGGGACACTCAGTACTCTCTCTTATGTGGACTTTAGGCCCATCTAAGTGGAAGTTTTGATATTCTGTTGCTAATGACACCCTCGCTTTGTCAGCAAGAAAGACTTTCTAAAGAAAATTTTCAATGTCTATAATAGACCCAAATAAGTACTTAGTAGATTCAAGTCTAGAAGAGAATATGACATCTTTTCATGTCATCTTAATGCCACAAAAGCAAGAATGCTTTAATACTTGTAGAGCCATTTTCCCACAACTGTGTCTTTGAAATGACAGCTTAGAAATCCACGTATCTTCTCATAGCTTCCCCAAGAGACGGCTACAGTGTGTGTGAATGTCTAGTCTGTGCAGAAGGCTTGTGGCATACAAATGGGTATTCTTGGCTCACTTTTACTCTGCACCAGAAAACATGTATAATGGGCTCAAGAAAGAGAAAAAGGAGGCTGCTTTTCTGGCTGTTGGTCTGGTTGACAAACTAACACTAGATGCTTTGATGTCTCTGTTTCTGCTGCCACTGGAGTTTGGTACAGGAAGTCAGGTAGGGGACCACGCAGGTCATTTCACTAGAGAGAAAGGCATTTAGTGAAATCCATCCATCCATCCTTCCATCCATCCATCCCTCCATCCATGCAGGAAGCATAGTTTTTAGAGTCATTTATTTAATTAACCACTTTTTAGAAAACTCGCCAAAAATATGTGTTTGGGGTTTTTTTATTTTGTTTTGTTTTTTCCTTTTGTGATTGGTTTATTTCACTTAGCCTATGTCTTCAAGTTTCATCCATGTTGCAGCATGTATCAGAATTTTCTTCCTTTCTAAGGCTGAATAATTGTGTAGACTTTTTTTTATTGAAGTATAATTGATTTACAATGTTTCAAATGTACAGCAAAGTGATTCAGTTATATATATTTATTCTTTTACAGATCCTTTTCCATTATAGGTTATTACGAGATATTGAACATAGTTCCTTGTGCTATGCAGTAGGTCCTTGTTGTTTATCTATTTTATATATAGTAGTGTGTATCTGTTAAACCCAAATTCCCAATTTATCCCCCCCTTCCCCTTTGGTAACCATAAGTTTGTTTTCCAAGTCTGTGAGTCTGTTTCTGTTTTATAAATAATTCATTCGTATTATTTTATAGATTCCACATGTAAGCAATACCATATATTTGTCTTTCTCTGTCTGACTTACTTCACTTAGTATGATAATCTCTAGGTTCATCCATGTTGCTGCAAATGGCATCATTTCATTCTTTTTTATGGCTGAGTAGTATTCCATTGTGTATGTATGTACCACATCTTCTTTATCCATTCATCTGTCAATGGACATTTAGGTTGTTTCCATGTCTTGGCTATTGTAAATAGTGCTGCTGTGAACCTTGGGGTGCATGTGTCTTTTTGAATTAGGGTTTTCTCTGGATACATGTCCAGCAGTGGGATTCTTGGATCATATGGTAGCTCTATTTTTAGTTTTTTAAGGAACCTCCATACTGTTCTCCATAGTGGCTGCACCAATTTACATTCCCACCAACAGTGCAAGAGGGTTCCCTTTTCTCCACACCCTCTCCAGCATTTATTGCTTGTAGACTTTTTGATGATGGCCATTCTGACTGGTGTGAGGTGGTACCTCATCGTAGTTTTGATCTGCATTTCTCTAATGATGAGTGATGTGGAGCATCTTTTCATGTGCCTCTTGGCCATCTGTATGTCTTCTTTGGAGAAATGGCTATTTAGACCTTCTGACCATTTTCTGATTGTGTTGTTTGTTTGTTTGTTTTGATATTGAGGTGTATAAGCCATTTGTGTATTTTACAAATTAATCCCTTGTCGGTCTCATCATTTGCAAATATTTTCTCCCAGTGTATAGGTGTCTTTTCATTTTGTTTATGGTTTCCTTTGCTGTGCAGCAAAACTACATATGCTGTGTGTCCACTGAAGCTCACCAGAGGTGACTCATGAGACTGAGGGCACACAGCTCTGGTCCCAGCCTCGTGATCACACACCTCCTGTCAAAACAAGCCTGACTTCCCTCCCAGGTCATGCCTTTAGACTCTGTACACAAATTCTAGAACTGTTGATTTGATCCTTTAAACTACCTTCAATTTCAAAATGATCCACTTCACCTGCCCTGGTCTTTTTGCATGAGGCTGTTTGGAGGACGTTTTTGTGCCAAGGGCTTGATATTATGGTTTTTGTTGTTTTTATTATTCCTACCACTTCCTAATATATCTCAGTGAACGTGGAAAGTCATCACAAAGTAAACGGTCTAAATTTTTTATAGAAGATGATGAGATTAGCACAATGTCCATTTAAAAGCGCTTCCCCAGAACCCGGAATTGAGCTGCCAGCTGCTCCCACCGTTTTCCTGGGTCACAGTGTACCTCCACCACTTTCTTAAGCATTGTGCATCTTAGGTTCTATACTAAGTACCTGAGGGATGATAACATCGTGGTGTTTTCATTCAGACCTTCTGCCCATGCGATGCTGTCTGTCCTGATGTCAGCATGTGCATCTAAATGGTACCACACGGCACAGCAAAGCATTAGGTCAACCACAGCTCAGGGCGGTAAAAACAGTGCTGAGTTGATGGGGAAATTAAACTGCCGTAATATATGGCATTTTATCTTTGCGAGTCAAACCACAGAATATGCTTGGCCTTGTTCTAGATTAGCCTTAAAACGTCCCATGTAGGTTAGGACCTCGCCTGGGAGACCCTGCCCCTGACCCCATGGGGTAGCCCCATTGCTGGTTTCTTCCAGAGTCTAGACTCTTACGTCGTCATTGGAGAGATCAGAAGAGGTGCTGGACCAGAAGGTGCTCTCTTCGGGCACGCGAGAGGGAACAGTGAAGAACGCTGAATAGGGAAGCAAGAGACTTGTCTATCTGGACCAGCCCAGAACCAGCCGTGTGAGCTGTGTGCGCACAGTTTAGATCACATTCCTTGCCGTTTCAGGTGGCCCTAAAGGGCTTCTGGTCTCCACACAGATCAGTCTCCCGGGGTGGCCTTCAGTTTCAGCCTCTGTTCTGCCCCCGCTGTCTGAGGGGTGGCCCCGTGCAGGGGTCAGGTGTCCAGACTCTGTGGTCAGGCTACCTGCTTTGAATCCTAGGTGTGCCCCTGGCCAGCTGAGCAGGTAACCCCACCTCTCTGGACCTCAGCTTCCCCATCTGTCAGCGAGGTAGTAACAGGAGTCGCCTTGTAGGGTGGTGGTTAGGATTGAGTGAGTGGAAACGGCCCTGTCCTTGGTGCCCACAGGGAGTACGTGCTAGATGTTTGCTAAAGAACAGCTGTCCCTTCACTTTCAAGCCTGACTTTAAACCCACGTGCTCCACGGCACTTTCCCGAGGCGATGCACCTGGTTTAAGGATCAGTGAGCAATGGTTGGGTTGAGTTAGCAGTTCCGACGCTTGATGTATCCAGAGAATGGGAGAGCAGTGAGACTGATTTTCCTCTGATGCTTGATCTGTTCGTGGTCCCCCGCTTGGATTCCTCCTTCTACCTCTGTGTCCCCATGGGTGTGTGAGCCTGGGATGCTGTTCTTGACACCCTCACCACTTCTCCTGGCAAACTTCCACTCCTCAGGATGCAGCCCAAACGTCACCTCTTCCATGAAGCCTTCCCTGACTCCCCAGCTAGGAAGGTGCTCTCTTCACAGCAGTTTTTTTTTGTTTGTTTTGTTTTTGCGGTACGCGGGCCTCTCACCGCCGCGGCCTCTCCCGTTGCGGGGCACAGGCTCCGGACGCGCAGGCTCAGCGGCCATGGCTCACGGGCCCAGCCGCTCCACGGCACGTGGGATCTTCCCGGACCGGGGCACGAACCCGTGTCCCCTGCATCGGCAGGCGGACTCTCAACCACTGCGCCACCAGGGAAGCCCCACAGCAGTTTTTATAAATGGCCACAGAATTCTTCGACATTCCCCGCACTGAGAGTTTGGGTCCACGTCCGTCCTCTTGCTTCTGGGCAGGCTTCATCCAACAGAGTCTGTGGCAGGAGAGACACTGGTGTCTTATGAGGCTGGGCCCTGAAAGACAATGTGGCTTCCACCCTGTTGGCTGGAACTCATCCCCTTGGAGCTGTGAGGAAGCCTAGCTCTTTGCAGAGGCCATGTGTACACACCCGGTGGGCAGACCTGGTCGTCCTGTTTCCAGGTGGGGCCCCTCCTCCATGCTCCGTGCCTCTCCAAATCCCTAACCCACCGAATCCGTGAGAATAATACGATGGTTGCCTTATGCCACTAAGTCCTGGGCTAATTTATTATCATCCAGCAAAAGGGACTGGAGCAACTTTCTGTGAGTCCCAAAGGCTTTGTATATTCCAATGTTACAGCACTCAACAGCCCTGCAGAACCCTCGTCACTGGATTGCAGGCTCCCCAAAGACTGGAACCCTGCTTTACTCATCTTTCTGTTCCTGGCACCAAGCACGGTGCCTGGAACTTGGGAGATACTCAAGATGCATGTTGAATAAACTGTTCCTTAGAGGGTACAGACGTCAAAAAAAGTTACATTAATTTGTAATCAAATTATTATATATAACTTATATTTATAATCACTGGAAGGTTTTACCTAGTGCCTGAAACTCTGAGTTCTCAAAAGCACACACACCGCATGCAGAGCTGTGTCTGCGCATCCGTGACACATGTGAACGTCACACACATCGTGAGTGTTGGTTCCCCTGGACTCCCCCCACCCCTGCCTTGCCAGCACCTGGGTATTTACTGGGCTTTTCTCTAACCTAGACCAGCTTAGAGAAACGCTTCCTCCTTCCTGCCTGAGCTCAAAGCCCTCCTTGAAGCCGTCACACTGAACTAGCCCAGAACACGGCCGAGAGCTGGCCGTGGCGTCTGACGTCACGTTCTCAGCAGACTCCTCCACGGTGGGCTGAGTACACACCCCTCCCGTAGCAGGGCTCACACAGCGTTCCGTCTTTCTGTGCAGTTTAGTAAGCCAAGAAAGTACAGAGCTTCTGTTGTCACTGCCACCTTCAGCTGACTATTTATAGACGCGTGTTCTGTGCTCTCATAGAAACGTAGAACATCCATGTATATTCACACCAAGTTTTTGTCGGGTTAGCAGCTGAGCTGGTTCGACTCTGCAGCTTAGAACTCCCGGTGCTGCGTCGGGAGCCGCTGTTCACTTGCTCCTCCGTGCTGTGCCCGGGAGGAATCCCTGCCAGCCCCGCTCAGTGCCAAGCAGGAGACTCGTGCCGGCTTCATTAATTTTGTTGGATTTGAGGTACATCTTTGATGCAGCATCTACTTGCAAACCAAGTTTGCCACTTCTCCAGTGTCTAATCCTGTGACTAGAATTGCAAGAAGCCAGGTGAGTCAACAAGCCTGTAAAGTGCTGAGATTAGACTGTGCGTGAAATTTACCCCAGACTGACAGCACTGACTCTGAGAAGGGGGCTGATGGGGGCAGGCCAGCCTGTGAGCCATGAAGAGTGCACGGTGGGGTTTTCTGGCGTGGGCGGCACCTGCGACAGCACAGATGGAAAGTGGTGGCCTCGGAGAGAGGACATAATGGCCTGTGGGCTCCGGCCTGAAAAGCGTCCGTATTCAAGGACCTGGTAAATTACATAAAGGAAAACCAAAGAGGGGTCAGGCATTTCCTGAGCACTGGTGAACTGTGTGCCAGGAAGATTTCCAGGTACTGTACTTGCTGGTCCATGTACTTTACACCATGCTGGTGACAAGTCACGTGATGCCTCTGAAGCTGATCCCTCCTCTGTGGCCATCCCGTCCCCTCCCCCCGCAAGGCTATTCCACCCACTCCCACCCCTCACTTTCCACAATCTACCCCCTTCACTGGGATCAGGGCTGTCTGTTGTGAACTCACTCCGCCTCCAAAGTTCTCATTATCAGTTTGTTGTTTTTCTTTACTGATTTCAGAAAAACTTTCCAAGACTCCATCTTTGATCCCAATTTTCCTCTCTCATACCTTCCAGTATTACCTCTGATTTGGCCCATTTCCTTCAGCCCGTAAATGTTCCTAAATCTCGGGCTATCTCCTGACTGCTCCCTCCTCCAGTGGTGGCCTTCCCTGTCCACTTTGAGAAGTGTTGACCGCTGACTGTGATGTTCAAGTCCCTCATGACCACATTCAGGTCCCTTTCAATGTGGTTGAAAGGATCTTCCACTCCGCTCCATTCGCACCAGAGATTCTAGATCTATCCGGTTACTCGTTGTTCTCTGCCCTCTTCCCCAATCCACCTGCATGTTCCCATATCTGTCTCTTTGGATATAAACATACACCCTGCCTGCTTCCTTCTCTGTCCCCTGAAATCCTACTTACACCTCCAAGGAAACCTGACATCGCACCCGCTCCGAGAATACTTACTCAATATCCGCCAGTAAAACGAAATTCTTCTCTTCCAGGGTATTAATCTCTTTCTGTGCGGTAGCAAACAACCCCCAAATCTCTGGCTTACAGTAAAGGCGTCTTACTCTTGTCACATTGCAGACTGTGCGTTCTCCCATTCTGGGACCTGGGCAGACTGGTGAAATCTCACAGTGACTCTGCACCTTCTGCTTGGAGGTGATACACAACTGGTTCTTGCACATGCCGTTGACCAAAGCACATTACGTGGCCAAGTCCAAAGTCTGAGGCGGTGGGGATATCTGGTCCTCTTCCAGGGACAGATGTAAGTAACTGCAGATGTTGTCTCTTGGTGCTGGGCTGGTACCTTTAAGATGACGTGAGGAGCCATATGCCTTGTATCCCTCTCACTTGGGGTAAGAACTAAGCTTTTTTCACATTTCTTATTTATTTTCTTTTAAACCAATTTTTTTAAAACAGCTTTATTATTGAATAAGCTTTTTTCTTTCTTTCTTTCTTAGCCATGCAGCATGTGGGATCTTAGTTACCTGACCAGGGATCAAACCCATGCCCTCTGCACTGGCAGCTCAGGTTCTTAACCACTGGACCACCAGGGAAGTCCCCACATTTTTTAAAATTCAGTTATAATTGACAGGTAGAACATTCGGGTATAATTCAGGTAGAACATTGTGTTAGTTTCAGGTGTACAGCCTAATGATTCGCTATTCATATACAGCGTGAAATGGTGGCCGCAGTTAAGTGTAGCTAACATCCATCATCTCACAGTTACAGAATTTGTTTCTTGTGATGAGAACCTTTAAGGTGTACTCTCTCAGCAACTTTCAAATATGCAGCACAGTTTATTAACTGTAGACACCATGCTGTGTATTACATCCCAGGACTTAGTTACTTTATAACTGGAAGTTTGTACCTTTTGACCCCCTCCACCCATTTCACCTACCCCTGCCTCTGGAGACCACCAGTCTCATTAAGAACTAGGTTTTCGGGCTTCTCTGGTGGTGCAGTGGTTAAGAATCCACCTGCCAATGCAGGGGGCATGGGTTCGATCCCTGGTCCGGGAAGATCCCACATACTGCAGAGTGACTAAGTCCATGTGCCACAACTACTGAGCCCACATGCCACAACTACTGAAGCCCACGCTCTTACAGCCCGTGTTCCACAACAAGAGAAGCCACCACAGGTATGATGAACTGGGAGATTGGGATTGACAAATACACACTAATATCTATAAAATGGATAACTAATCAGAACCTGCTGTATAAAAGATTAAAATTAAATTAAAAAAAAAAGAGAAGCCACTGCAATGAGAAGCCTGTGCACCACGACGAAGTGTAGCCCCTGCTCACCACAACTAAAGCCCACATGCAGCAACAAGGACCCAACACAGCCAAAAATAAAATTAAAATAAATAAAAAATAAATAAATTTATTTTTTAAAAAAGAAGTAGGTTTTCATCATCTGGTATCCTCCATGTGTGTCTTATATTTTGAGAAACTGGAGTATTTAGAGATTTTAAAATACTGTAAGTTGCTTAATGTAGGACATATTAGTTAATCTTTCAATGAAGCCCTTTCATGTTGGACAAGCAGTGCGTTTAATAAACGTTTATTATGTGTCAAGGAAAACCTCCTATTTCCCCAAGGAGAGCCCAAAGCAGCCACGTAGAGTCCAGCTCAGTAGCCTGACTGAGTCCTTAGTGAGGTTTTAACAGCCGCAGTCCAGGTTTTCAAGCAGAATGGGATTTCATACAGGATACTGGGCACCTCCAAAATCACAGCCAAGTGCAGGAGTAGCTGGAGAGCTGCTACCAGACTTACCTCCATAGGTGAGATTCAGAGACCAGAGGCTGATCCTGCTGTCACCTCCACTCCCAGCACAGACGCCTCCCATCCTCACTGGACTGAGGGCTACACACTGGGATGCTGAGTCCAGCCGTAAACCCCCGCGCCTCCCTGACCCAGCGCGGCAGCTGTCTCAGCAGCACAGAGAGGACCTCTGCTCCTCTTCACCTTCCACGATGGGTCTCACGCTGCAGTGTGTTCACATCCAGAACCCTAGCTGCAAGGGAGTCGGGAAAATTCTGGTTCTGGCTTTCCGGCTTTCTGGGGTTTAGAAAGGTGAACGCCAGGATGAGAGCACATGCTGAGGGCCTTCTACCAGGGGCAGCCCACTCACAAGGCTACCTGAGCCCTCTAGCCCAGCAGTTGTGGAACCTTCCATATGCCACCTGCACTCTACTATGGGGGATAGTGGCTCAAGATTTCATCATAGACATGGAGATGAACTCACAACATTGCTGTATGAAATCCATGGTTGTACTGAGACATAACATAGGTGGTAATCGATGTCGTTTATTAAATTGCAGTACTGCTAGGGCTGTGTAGGAACTCAGACTAATTTTTTTTTTTTTTTTTGCGGTACGCGGGCCTCTCATTGTTGTGGCCTCTCCCATTGCGGAGCACAGGCTCCGGACGTACAGGCTTAGCGGCCATGGCTCATGGGCCCAGCTGCTCTGCGGCATGTGGGATCTTCCCGGACCGGGGCACGAACCTGCGTCCCCTGCATCGTCAGGTGGACTCTCTACCACTGCGCCACCAGGGAAGCCCTCGGACTAATTTTTTTTTTTTTAAGAAGATGTTGAGGGTAGGAGTTTATTAATTTTTTTTTTTTTTTTTTTTTTTTTTTGCTGTGTTGGGTCTTCATTTCTGTGCGAGGGCTTTCTCTAGTTGTGGCAAGTGGGGGCCACTCTTCATCGCGGTGCGCAGGCCTCTCACTGTTGTGGCCTCTCCCGTTGCAGAGCACAGGCTCCAGATGCGCAGGCTCAGTAGTTGTGGCTCACGGGCCTAGTTGCTCCGCAGCATGTGGGATCCTCCCAGACCAGGGCTCGAACCCGTGTCCCCTGCATTAGCAGGCAGATTCTCAACCACTGTGCCACCAGGGAAGCCCCCTCGGACTAATTTTTGAGGCTAAAATAGGACTCTGAAAATAGCCTTGCTTTACTGTCATGCATCAGGGCTGAAGTGATGGTGGCAGACAAGTAGGTAAAGGGGGGCAGGAAGGCGAGAGATTGGGCGTCAACTGAGAAACATGAGAAGCTCCATCTGCTCCCAGAAGGGGTGAGGCTGAGTCTCGTTCGGCTGTGAGGGCACAGAATTCTATGCGGGAAGGTACTGGATTTCTCACACTTCTCTGAGGGATGCTACCCAGGTGAGAACTGGAGTTTGCAAGCTGACCAACGTCAGCAGGAAGCAGAATGGCAGGCCTTTCCTTTGGAACGTGCGTCCATAATTGCAGTTCACTTTAAAGATATTTTCATGCTGAAATACTAAGCCAATGTTGAAGGAACTTCTGCATCTCAAACGACTCATCCTGAGCACACAACCACCTTCACTGTTCCGTGTTCTCCTTGGGTCTTCAGTCCTGGGCTTCTGCCATGATCAGGCATGGTGCAGGGTTCTAGGACATAGGGGTGAGTGGGAAAGACACAGAACTTAGAACAGATTCTAGTGGCAGAGTGAGACCGTGAACAAGCAGTGAACAAATAAGAATCGGTGTGTCCAGGTGCTCTCAAGAAACAAAAGGGGGCAGAGGACCCCTTTATACTGGAAGGACTGGGATGGCCTCTCTGAGGGCAATTACAGCCCCAAGGTGTATATATGATTAACTATTGGGAATCCAAGTTTTCCACATTGAATTAAAAAATGCTCTGCATATTGCTTAGATTTATTTTTTTCCTTAAAATAGTATTAATAAAATATCCTCATTGCTTATGACTTTGGGCCTAAATCCAATTTCAGGTAACAGGCCAGGAACGATATCAATATATTTATACAATACTCTATTACAATTTGTCATACATTGAATTAACTCTTATTTTTATCTACTTAAAATAGGCATAGTTCAATGTAGGATTCATGTTATAAAAATAAAAACGTATGCAAAATAAGGTAACACTGTATACCACAAGATTTTCCTGGAAGGACATGATAGCTTTAGTGCAAAACCCCATGCCTGTCAGACCATGATAAAATACACTGTGCACTACAGTTCAACCATTAGAACATAGCAATTAGCACTCTTACTTTCCCCCATCTTTGACCCCTGTTGTGCTCCAGGTTTCTGTGGCTGCATGCCAACATGTACTGTCTTAATGGATAAACAAAATGTGGTATATCCATTCAAGGGCATACGCTTGCTGGGTTTCCTCCCTTCCTAGGGTTTAGCAGGGTTGGGTCTGCAGGAAGGCACTCAAGGTCACCACCCACCCCAGTGTGAGTGTACCCAAGGGTAACACTCCTGACAGCTCCCAATGTTTGGAATTGTCTTAACTCCAAGAGCCATTCATTGGTTCAACAAATATTTATTGAGAAATGACTGTGAACCAGGCCCCCTGAAAGATATTGCAGGTAGGATAACTAATAAGACAGAGGAGTGGTGGACACGAACGAGAAGGTTAATCCTATAGAAGGTGGTGCTGGGTTCATGTCCCATAACAGAGATTGAAGCCAGGATGAAGGAGGCTTCCTAGAGGTGCTATCAGCCTGTGAACTGATTCCTAAAGGGTGAGTTGGGATGAGCCAGGTGGAGAGGGAGGTGTAGACAAGGAGGCTGGAGGGTTACCCTGGGACCCGATAATGAAGGTGCTGAATTATCCTGCTAAGGGATTTGTTCTGTAACACACGTAATGTGAATCCCTGTGCCCAGCACAAATAATAAGTTCCTGGTAAATCTTATCCTTTATTATTTATTCTATGGGCCATAGGAAGTCAGTGAAGGATTTTAAATGGTGTGTGTATGTCCGGGTAGGGGCTACTGACATAATGAGATTTGCATTTTGCAAGGTCCCTTTGGCTACAAGGAAGAAAACAGATTGTAGAGGATCGATACTAGAAGTAGTGAGGCAGTGCAGGAGCCTGAGGGGGTGAACTGACCAAATGTGTTGGTAGCTGGGGTGGGAGAGTGGCCATAGTGAAGGGAGAAAAGTGGTCCAGTGTTACAGATGGGATGGGATGGGGTGAAGAAAAGGACATGTCAGGGATGACACTGGGTTTCCTAGTTGAGCAAAGCGTCTGTGTGGGTGCCCTTCCCCCACATAGGAAACATCGGGGAAGGGGAGGGAGAGAAAGGATGCTTTCCGTGTGTGAAATGTCCAGCTTTAGTGCCTGTGGGACGTGTGGGCTCCTGGGCTGAAACTAATGAGAAAATCTGTGCTGGAAATACACCTTTGGGAAGTTGGCAGCCTTTCGAGAGTAATTAAATCCACAGGAGGCGATGCAATGGCCCTGAGAGGAGGGAAGAGGGGCAGGCCTAAGGAGGAACCCTGAGGAGGAAGAGATCAGGGCTTCAGGGAAGCAGGAGAGGGTGTCTTACAGGAGCCAAGGGAGGGGGTATTTCATGGAGAGGGAACTTCACGTTTTGCTGGAAATTCAAATGAGATTAAGAATTAAGAATCAAAATTCTCTTTACATCATTCCCCTAGTCATTGAGCCTACTACTTGCCTTCCTGGGAATCTCTTGCCCTTTCTACTCTCTGTTCTTACCATTTTCTACTTGCTCTTGACCTCATTTGCCTCCTGAGGTGGCTTAAATCCCATAACCAGCCGTTTTAATAATGGCCCAACCACTGTTGGCCGACAGTTCTAAATCAGTGCGTGTTCACCTACACTGACCCTGTGTGCTGATCAAGATCCTTTGCTCTCCTTTTTCTCACTTCTGATCAACCTTGATGACATTCAGCACAGCACCTGTTTCAGATACTTTCTCCTTTCCTCAAAACATGAATCCCCACTCAACTCTCAGACCCAGTAAATAGCCTCACCTCCTGTCGGCCAGGAAGATGGAGGCCCACCACATGAGCTTTCTTGGAAACATCCCCCTTTACACTTTAAAACTTCTTTTATCTTCTCCAATTCCTTCCCTCTTCCTATAGATTCAAAAGAAAAGAAGTCCTCCTCTCCAAATCTAACTTATGTGGACCTTGGCCCCTGTCCACCAGTCACCCCTGGTCTGTCTCTAAAGATGGATTTTCGCTCTACACTGGCCACTGCCTTCCAGCCTAGAAGCAAATGCAAGTCTTTTGTGGCAGGGACAGTCCCTGGAATCCCCACCTCCTGGTGTTCAGGACCTTGTGTGCAGGTGTGACCTGTGACTTGCTTTGTAACAACTAGAATGCGGCAAAGGCGACAGGATGTACGTGATTGTGTGGCTGTGATTAAGGGACATTGTGCCTGTCTTGGGAGCACTCTCTCTCTTTCGGGCCTTGAGCCGCCACATTGGGAAGTCTGGGGTCGCAAGGAGCTCACAGTGGCCTCCAGCCAGTGGCCTTCAAAACTGTGCTCCTGGGGCTTCCCTGGTGGCGCTGTGGTTGAGAGTCCGCCTGCCGATGCAGGGGACACGGGTTCGTGCCCCGGTCCGGGAAGATCCCACATGCCGCGGAGCGGCTGGGCCCGTGAGCCATGGCCGCTGAGCCTGCGCGTCCGGAGCCTGTGCTCCGCAATGGGAGAGGCCACGGCAGTGAGAGGCCCGCGTACCCCCCAAAAAAACAAAACAAAAAAAACCTGTGCTCCTTGGTCCAACAGTCCACAAGGAATCAAAAGCTGCTCAAAGCCACAAAATCCTGGAAATAGATCCTCTCCCCCGCCCCGCCCCTCTGGAGCATCAGATGAGACCGCAGCCCCAACTGATACTTTGACCACAGCTCTGTGAGGCCGTGACGCAGAGCACCCAGCTCGGCCGAGCCTGGACTCTCGATCCGCAGAAACTGTGAGGTAACAAATGTCACTGTTGTAAGCTGTACATATGTGGTAATGCTGGTGACCAGCACTCCATGAGATGAGTAACCTGTACCCTACAAAGGCCCTTCCCTAAAACCTCTGGGCTCTGAAACAACCGCCCTTCACTGCAATAGCTCTTGAAAGGTAAGTAACCCACATTCCC
Organism: Tursiops truncatus; assembly: GCF_011762595.2. Taxonomy (NCBI): domain Eukaryota; kingdom Metazoa; phylum Chordata; class Mammalia; order Artiodactyla; family Delphinidae; genus Tursiops; species Tursiops truncatus. The sequence continues at coordinate 3,327,622 of NC_047039.1, read as the reverse complement.
AGCACCCACCCTCTGGGTGGTTTAAAACGGCCTCAAATCTTGGTCGTTCCTCCCCAGGGGAGGTGGAGTGTATTTCCCCATCCCCTTGAATCTGGGTCTGACGTGTGTCTTGCTTTTACTAACACAATATTGTTGAAATGATGTGTAACTTCAGAGATTTAAGAGATGTACAGCTTTGACTTTATGTACTTGGGACCCATCTTCCCGGAATCCTGCTGCCCCATGAGAAGCCCAGGTCTTGTGGAGAAACTACCTATGGGGAGGAAAACCAGGGTCCTAGGTCACCAGCCCCAGCTGAGCGCCCGCCAGCAGCCAGCACTAAGTGCCAGGGTGAGAGGGGCCATGTGGGAAAGTTCCTGCCCCATCGAGCCTCTCAGGGCCCCAGCCCCAGCCGACACACGCATGCAGCTGGAGAACCACCAGCGAGCGGGGCCTCATCAACCTACAGAAACGCAACGATGATGCTAATTTTTAAAACGCTGTAAGGTTGTTTGTTAATTAGCAGCAGATAACTGAAACACTCCCAATGCTAATCTTCACTCCTCTGGTGAAGCAGTTCCTTTAAGGATCAACAGTGACCTCAGCTGAAAATTCGGGGGCCTCCTCTTCGTCTTTTTCTTTCTGGACGGCTCCAAGGCATGTGGCGCTCCTGAAACTCCTGCTCTTGGTGCTTCCGTCTCCTTTCATTTCCATGGCCTCCCCTAGGGCTCAGCCTCTTCCCCTCATCCCCTGAATGTGGAGGTTCCCAAGGTGATGTGCTTGGACATTCTCTATAAACTCTCTTCTCAGTGGTTTCCTCCAATCTCATTGCTTTAAATGTCACCTGTGGGGCTTCCCTGGTGGCACAGTGGTTAAGAGTCCGCCTGCCAATGCAGGGGACACAGGTTCGAGCCCTGGTCCGGGAAGATCCCACATGCCACGGAGCAACTAAGCCCATGTGCCCCAACTACTGAACCTGCGCTCTAGGGCCCACGTGCCACAACTACTGAAGCCCGCGCACCTAGAGCCTGTGCTCTGGAACAAGAGAAGCCACCGCAATGAGAAGCCTGCGCACCACAATGAAGAGTAGCCCCCGCTCGCCGCAACTAGAGAAAGCCGGTGCGCAGCAACGAAGACCCAACGCAGCCAAAAATAAATAAAAATAAATTTAAAAAATAAAAATAAACGTCACCTCCATACAGATAATGTCCAAATCCTGGGAGAGGTATAATGATTAGAGTCTCCAAGTCTGGAAATGGGCCAGACAGGCCTTTAATCCTGCATCTGCCGGCGACATTGACGCCAACCATGAAAGTGGTTTAACCCCTCTAAACCTCCATTTTCTCCTGTCTTCAATCTGGATAATAATAGCATCTTGCTCATGGGGACATCACTCTAGCCTGCCCCAGCATGAGTACTCGGTAAAGCAGAGCTTTCCCATGCTTTACAGCTTTTCATTCCACTGCTTACGTAAGAAAAAATATTTGTACGCAAGCCAGGGTAAGTGGAGGTGACTGAGGTCAGAAAGAATTGGCCGCAGGGCTCTGGCCTCTCCAGCCCCTGCCCAGCCCCACCCTAGGGGCTGACGACTCTTCAGGCCCTCACCCCACTGCTGGCAAGCCAGTGGGAAGCGGGGCAGTAAATGGTAACAGTTTTTATCCTCATCTCTGGTCCTGACCTCTCTCCAGGGCTCCAGCGCCACCGTCACAATGCTGCCGGGTTCCACCCACGTCCTCTACCCCAAAGACCAGAGGGTGATTCTCAAAGCGAGGTCCCTGGTCAGCAGCCTCAGCCTTACTGGAGAACCTGTTAGACCTGCAAATTCTCAAGCCCCGGCTCAAACCTACCGAATCAGCACCTCTGGGGATGGGCCAGCGCTCGATCGGTATGTTAATGACCCCCCACCAGGTGATTCTGAGAACCAGCGACCAGTAGTGATTTTAGCTGAGTAGCTCTGCCTGCTCCGCCACCCCGCCCCTAGGTGTGTTCATTAGTCCCACTACCTCCCGGCTACCTGGGCTCAAAACCTCAGATCCATCCTTGATGCCTGCACCTACCAGCCGGCCCTGTCTAACCAGTCATCAGCCCGGACTTGCCCTCGTCACTCAAATCCTTCTCCTCTCTGTCCCCACCGCCATGCCGCCCGAGGAGGAGCTGGCCAGCCTCTGCCAAACCGAGTCACTCGAAATCCAATTTGACTGCAACCAATTTCACCAACAGCCAGTTAGGTTAAAGCAAGTTTAATTTAAAAATTAAATTAATTAAAATTGGATTCACATTTAAACAAATATTAATTAAACTGTAACTAAAATTTAATTCTGTAATTAAAGTGAATTTAAATTTATAATTTTAAAATATTAATGAAATAGAAATTTAATTTCATTTAAAAATTAATTTCATAGTCAAATCTGCCCATTATTTTCCTTGTGACCTGTACCACTTCTAAATTCACTCTGTCCTTACTCCCCCAGATGGTTGATAAATATCTAATTGTATTCTTCTAGTTGCTCTACCCTTTAATTTTCTTACATTCAACTTCCTAATTGTCTGGAGTTTGCTGTGATTCTTGGTGTAAAGTGAAGTTCACATCACCTGCGGGAGGGAAAAGGACTCCTCATTACGATGCTAAGTTCTGGGTCTCGTTCCCCCACAGGCCTCGCGTAAAGATCGAAGGCGATAACCAGGCATCTGGGTGGTTGTCCCACTTTCTACGTGGGATGGACTTTCTCTAGAGCTTCTCAGTAGTAGCTTGAAATGGGCTTATTTGCTAGAAACTGAGGCATACGTGTTCTTGGACAGGTTCCCCTGGAAATCCTTAAACGCTCAAGACTGCGTGCTGGGAAATACACCTTCTGGGTCCTTCCAGGGAGGGAGGAGATGGACAAATGTCACTCTAGACCGGAGATGGTAGGCCCGCCCTCTGCCTGGACAGATGCCTGGGGAGCAGGGTCTGGGGAGACACACGAGGGTCGGAAATCAGGGGCTGCCCCTCCCACTGCTGGTCCTGAGGGGAAGCATCACAGAGACAAGGAAGCCGGAGCCAGGAGGGACGTACGGGGCGGGTCCAGAACACACGGGCTGCGGCAGCCGCGGCAGGAGGCAGGGCCGCCTACTGAGAGCTCCGCTCCTGTGCAAGGAGGTAGGGTGCCCTCGTGCACCGGGAGAGCAAGGGCACCGAGGACAGAGCACTGGGCTGAGCCGGGGGCTGCCGTGGTGCCGGCGAAGAGGACCTGCTGAAGGGGCTTCTCAGGCTTGATGGAGTTGCAGCTAAGACCCAGAGCCGCCTCCGCTGTGCTCCAGGACCCTGGGGGCCGGGTCGGCAGGGGTACCCCCAGCAGCTGATGCACCAAGAGGAACCGGAAGTCCTCCCACTCCCAGCTTCATGGCAGCCGGCGGCCCTGGGGCCGGGCAAGACCAGAGGGCTAAGGAGGACAGCAAGAGGGGCCGGACTAGACACACCTCCCTCTGTGGACCCACGCCACACCCCAGATGCCACGCCCGGAGGACTAGGGGCAGGAGGGGGCAGCTGAGAGACTGACACTTCCCAAAGAGAAGGAGTCGCCTGGAAAAGACCCCTGAAATCTGTAGACACAGAGGACCCCCGACCGCCCAGCAGCACCCAGAGGGTCTGGGTGGACGAGGGGCAGGAAAAGAACTGCACATCTTTGCACATCTGAGCAGTGGACGCGTGTAAATCAGCAGCCCCGCTACCTGATCAAAGTAGAAGAGACATCTAGAAGCTTGTAGAAATGCAGAAAGGTCTGGAAATCTCCTACCATAAATGAACTGTTCGTTTTCCCCCATAAAATAGTGCCAACTGGCCTAAATTAATTTTCAACTTATTAAATAATGAATAAATAAAAATGCAAAGTATGACTAATGTATGAAAAATACTGGTTCAACAAAACCCATCTGTCCATAGGCCCATTTATAATAAAGGACACACTCTCGCCCTGCTGGCCCTCCCACCACCACCCCCAGCCCCGCCCACTTGATCCCCCCAGAGGGACCACTCTCCTGGGTTCTGCCCCATCATTCCCTCGTTTTTCTTAACAGTTTTACCACGTGTTTGTTTCTCTAAACAATATACATAGTTCAGCTTTGTAGGGCTTTCTTTTTTGTTTGTTTGTTTGTTTTTTTGCTGTACGCGGACCTCTCACTGCTGTGGCCTCTCCCGTTGTGGAGCACAGGCTCCGGATGTGCAGGCTCAGCGGCCATGGCTCACGGGCCCAGCCGCTCCGCGGCATGTAGGGATCTTCCCGGACCGGGGCACGAACCCGTGTCTCCTGCATCAGCAGGCGGACCCCCAACCACTACGCCACCAGGGAAGCCCTGTAGGGCTTTCTTAACTTGCTATAGGTAGCCTTTGCTGTATGTATTCTTTGGGGACATTTTTTTAATTGAAGTATAGCTGATTTACAATGTTGTGTTAGTTTCTGGTGTACAACAAAGTGATTCAGTTATACATACATAACATATATATATATATATATATATAAAACATATATATATTCTTTTTCAGATTCTTTTCCATTATAGGTTGATATTGAATATAGTTCCATATGCTATACAGTAGGTCCTTGTTTATCTGTTTTATATAGAGTAATGTGTATATGTTAATCCCAAACTCCTAGTTTATTCCCCCCCGCACCCCGCTATCCCCTTTGGTAACCATAAGTTTGTTTTCTGAGTCTGTTTCTCTTTTGTAAATAAGTTCATTTGTATCCTTGTTTTAGATTCCGCCTATAAGTGATATCATATGATCTATTTGTCTTTCTGAGTGAAGTTTGAGTCACTTTACTCAGTATGACAGTCTCTAGGTCCATCCACCTCATTACAAATAACTCAATTTCATTTCTTATTATGGCTGAGTAATATTCCATTGTATATAGGTACCACATCTTCTTTATCCATTCATCTGTTGATGGACACTTAGGTTGCTTCCATGTCCGGGCTATTGTAAATAGAGCTGCAATGAACATTGTGGTACATGACTCTTTCTGAATTATGGTTTTCTCAGGGTATATGCCCAGGCGTGGGATTGCTGGGTTGTATGGTAGTTCTATTTTTAGTTTTTTAAGGAACCTACATACTGTTCTCCATAGTGGCTGTATCAATTTACATTCCCACCAACAGTGTAGTTCCTTTAGGGACTTTTTTTCAGTAAGTATTTTGTTTCTCAGGTGCTTCAATGTGGTTATAAGTGTAGAGGAGAAAAGAGTTTTCCTCCACTGTCTCAGGGCCCCTGTCTGGGTCTGAAAATTACACCAACAAAGAGAGATTAGTAGGAGAAAAGCATGCAGATTTATTTAATATAAGTTTCACATGGGACTTCCATGGTGGTGCAGTGGTAAAGAATCCACCTGCCAATGCAGGGGACACGGGTTCGAGCCCTGGTCTGGGAAGATCCCACATGCCACACAGCAACTAAGCCCAAACGCCACAACTACTGAACCTGTGCTCTAGAGCCCGCAAGCCACACTACTGAGCCCACGAGCCACAACTACTGAGCCCATGAACCATAACTACTGAGCCCATGTGCCACAACTACTGAGCCCATGAACCACAACTACTGTGCCCATGAACCACAACTGCTGAGCCTGCATGCCACACCTACTGAGCCCACAAGCCAAGACTACTGAGCCCGTGAGGCACAACTACTGAGCCCATGAGCCATGACTACGGAGCCCACAAGCCACAACTACTGAGCCCACGAGCCACAACTACTGAGCCCATGCACCACGACTACTGAGCCCATGTGCCACGACTACTGAAGCTCGCGTGCCTAGAGCCCGTGCTCTGCAACAAGAGAAGCCACCACAGTGAGAAGCCTGCACACCGCAACAAAGACCCAACACAGCCAAAAATAAATAAATAAACAAAAAAATTTCACGTGACATGGGCGCCTCCATAAGGACACGAGAACCCAAAGAAACAGACCTGAGCACGTGATGCTGGGTGTGGTGCAGAGCGGGCAGTCGTGGAGGACGGCGGGGCTCGGGGAGGATGAGTGATGTAGTAACTGGGGGGGGTCAGCAAGGCCTGCTTGTCGGGACTCTTCTTGGTTCCCTCCGTGTGTGGAGATGCAGACATTCTTTTCCTCTGGGTGTGCAGAGGGCACCTCTCACCTGAGGGCTTTGTGACCCGCTTCAGGGGAGAGAGGTGGGGGAAGCTCAGAGGGACCTTCATGCTTCTGCCATTTTCTCAAACTCTAGTAGCTTAAAATATTCAATAGGCCGAGACACCGTGTTTGTGGTATCATGTCCCGAACCCCATCCCAGGTAACCGATTCATCCCTTGGCCTTTCAGGGCATGTCTGTGCCCCCAACTCACCCGCCCACATCTGAGCTGTTGCCACCCATGCTCCCCCGAGCATCCCTGTGTGGATCCCGGGGCCCACATCCCGGGGCTCCTCTAAGGTGTGCGCCTGGGAATGGGCATGGAAACTGGGTGGTCACACAGGGGCCCATTGCCTACGAGGACCTGCACTGCCTCAAAGCTCTGCTGTCTCCATCTGGCATTCTTCGTTTCTGCGAAGGGGCTCTGCATTTTCTTTTGCACCGGCTCCACTAAAATAGAGCTGGTCCTAGAGCTTGAGTGGGCGCTCTGGTCCCAGCATAAGCTTCCATGGACTGTCGTGCTATTGGCAGGAGGACAGCGAGAGGGTCCAGACACATGGATGTCCAGACCCACCCGAGGGTGAAAGTTCACGCTGCTCCACAGCCCTGCCCACACTTTTTGTCCAGCTTCTTACATTTTGTCACTCTGGTAGGTATGAAATGCCGTTCGTGCATTATTTTTTAATTACCCTTTTTATTTTGTGATCATTGTAGATTCACGTGCAGCTGTTAGAAACAACACAGAGAGACACCCTAAGCCCACCACCCAGTGCCCCCAATGGCAGTACCTGCAAAACGTCAGTGCAGTGTCACAGCCTGGACACGGGCACAGACACACCCACTGACGCCGCTGAGGTCACCTGTTCTCGGCTGTATGTATGTGCACTTCGTTCTGTGCGGTTTTATCACGCGTTGCTTTGTGTATCCACCACCACAGAAAGGATCCAGAACACTCCCCCACCATCACAGGGATCCCCTGTGTTGCCGAAAACAACCACACCCACTGATCTCCCACCGCATCCCTCACTCCTGACAGCCGAGCATCTATTATCCATTTCTACAATTCGTCTCATTTCACGAAGGCTGCAGATGGAATCATCCAATGTGCAACCCTTTGGGATTTCCTTTTTTCATTCAGCACAACACCCCTGAGATCCACCCTGGTTCTCTCATGGGTCACAGGTCATCCGTTTTATGGCTAAAAGAAGCAGTTCAAGGTCTGGATGGACCCGTTTCTTGGACCATTCACCAGTTTTAGGAGAATCTGGGTTGTGTCCAGTTTGGGGCTATTACAAATTCAGTTGCTATTGTATTGAGGTACAAACTTTTGTGTTAACTCTCATTGTACTTTTAAGATTAATTTCCCTGAAAACTCAAGTGAAACATTCTTCTCGTTTGTTTACAGGCAACTTAGGTTTTCTCTTCTCCGAAATGTCTTTTGACCATGGCTCTTTCTAGTTATTTATCTTTCTCGTTTTGACTCGTGGGAATTCTTTATAGATTCTGAATACTAATCTTTTGTCCATAATATATGTTATCAATATCTCCCCGTCTCCAGTTTGCCTTTTCCCTCTCAGGTGTCCTTAGATGAACATAAATTTTTAATCTTAATGTGGTCAGACTTATCGCTGTCACCCTTTTGTTTGTGCTTTTGTGTTCTGTTTAAGAAGTTATTCCTTACCCCGGGATCACAAAGAGAACCAGCACGGTCTCCTAAAGTTGTAGGGTTTTGCCTTTCACATTTAAATCCTTCATCCTCCTGGAGTTGGGTTAGTGTGAGAGATTTAGGCAGGGGTCCAATGGCGGTGTTTGAACACGAATGCCCAGTTGTCCTAAGACCATTTATTGAAAAGTCTGTTCTTTCCCCAGTGATCTGCAAAGCCACCTCTTTTGTGTATTGTGTCTATATATTCTCGAGTCTGTTTTTGGGTTCTCTCTACTCAGTAGCAGAAAACGAGCAAGTTCCGCTTGCGGGGAGTGGGGGAGATGGGGCAGGTTTATCCCTGGGACCCATGTGCCTTTTCAGGTCCTAGCCTGTGCCGGTGGTCAGTGTCTCTTTTGAGAAGCCCTGCCCTTCGAGGGCCTGGGCTTTGTCTGGTCTTTGATCCCTCAGGGGGCTCCGGAAGGTCCGCAAATGCCAGCTTCGGGGGATCCACCCCCCGCTCGGGCACCTGGCCACTCATTAGTCGGCCTTCTTGCCAGTTTAAGTTCTTATCAATTTTTTCCCTTCTTTACTGGGTGTTTTCACGGGGGCGTCACTCGGAGTATCTCGTGCGGCCAGGAAGGGAAACACAGGGGATTCACATCTCAGCCAAACTGGCAGCTCAGCTGACTCCAGGAGAACTGGAGTTGGGGCAAACGGGCTTCCAGCCCTTCTTCACTGCTTTGTGGCGCCCACTTCGGGTAGTTCGAAAGCCTCCAAACTCATCTCCCAGCTCGAATCTCTCACCAGCGCAACCCACGTCCCCCATGACTGCCAGAGTCACCCCTTCGGAGCAGATCCCTGACCAGGACACAGCGCCCTCCTCCACCCTGTCCTCCTTCGTGGCTGTTTGGCTCGAAAGGGTCTCGTCCGCCGCCTCTGAAAGCAGGGCCGAGGCCCCCAGCCCCGCCCTGGAACTCAGACTGCCCCGCCCCCGCACCACGTGCCCACTCTGAGCCGCGCCACGTGCCCACTCTGAGCCCCGCCCTGTGCACGTGTCACGTGCCACGGCAAGCAGGACTTTGCAGCTGTGATTGGAGGAACAAGCCTTTAATTAGGGAGAGTCTCCGGCATTATCAGGTGGGCCTTAATTACGCACATGCGCCTTTAAGAGCGGAGGACGTCCTTGAGCTGGAGGCGAGAGCAGAGAGGGAGAGCCGCGAAGTGTGAGAAGGGCGGGCCTGGAAGGTGAGGCCCAGGGCCCGAGGAGAGCGGGCAACCCCGGAGGCTGGGAGTGACCCTCGGCTGACAGCAGCGGCCGGGAAGCAGGGACCTCGGTCACAGGGACACCCGGACCTGAATTCTGCCCACGAAGGAGCCTGGAAGCAGGTCTCCTCAGAGCTCCCAGCAGAGCCCTGCCCGCCCCGCCTTGATTTTGGCCTTGGGAGACCCGGAGCTGAAAACCAGGCAAGGCCCCCAGACTTCCCACCTGAAAAACGGAGGTAAGAAATTTGCGTTGTTTATTTCAATAAAGCGTGTGGTGATTTGTGAGAATGGCAGTGGGAATGAATACATGCACCTCTGAGCGGGAAGGGCGCTGCGTCCCGTGCGTTCACATCACCTGTCTCAGGTACGGCTACCCAGCCTCTCCCAGCCTTTGTTCTGTTTTTCATTGGAAAGGAGTGTAGATCCCCGAGTGGCTTCCCTCACAGGCTTTCTGGGGTGATGCAGTATGATAAGTTCCACAAAATGCCCGCCTGTGCTAATGAACAGAGGTCCCCTCTTCGCACGTACCGCCCTCTCCCGCGGTCATACCTTCCTCTGGCCTCTGATGCTCTAACCTCTTCACACCGACCTGCTGCCTGTTCTCCAAGGCCCAGGTGGGCTGTCGCCTCTCACACACAAAGCGGGGATCCCCCTTCTACAAGTAAAGCCCTTCTCCTAAGAATTCGTGCAGTTTGCCATCTTTACTCCTACATCAGAACAAGATTACAGCGCAGGCCTCTTCTTTCCGTGGAATCTCAGGAAATAGCAGAAAGGAGATGCAGGACTTTTAAAAGCTCCCACCACCTCTCCTTTGTTTCATCATGGGGTTCAGGGAGCAGGTGTCAGGTGCCTCAGAGCAAGGCCTCTACCAGGTCTCTGAATCCCACCCACTGCCCCTCCGGACCAACTGTATATCAGGACTGTGAAGTGAGATGGACTGAACTGTGTTCCCCCAAATCCAAATGTTGAAGCCCTAACCTCCAGGACCTCAGAATGTGCCTGTATTTGAAGATAGGGCCTTTGAAGTGGTGATTAACTAAAATGGGGCCATTAGGTGGGCCCTGATCCAACCCGTGTCCTTATAAAAAAAAAAAAAGGGAAATTTGGAGACACAGAGAGATATGAGGGGTGGGAGCACCGAGGAAGGACCATGTCCTCACAGTGAGAGGGCAGCCATGGCCTCGGGAGGAACCAAACCTGCCGACACCTGGATCTTGGACTTGTAGCCTCCAGAACTGTGAGAGATAAAATTCTGTTGTTTAAGCCGCCCAGCCTGTGTTACGGCAGCCTTAGCAAACACATACAGGAAGAATAAAACCATGAGGAGACGCCTGATAGTAGTTGATTGTTCAGTAATCCACAAGGTGTACCTGGCTGTGTTCAGAGTTGACTTCAAGTTTAAAATTTTACTTTTTTGATTATAACAGTATATTATGAAAACAGATCTTCAAGGGCCACCGTAACATAATTTTAGGGCAATGCTCCGGGATAAAACAAGAATCAGCATAACCAGGGAGTGTTGGAATCTACGTCTCTTTACGGAAGTAACGACTATTGAATTCTGGTCCAAGGTGCAAGGGAGAGGACCAGCTTAAGGCCAGGTTATTCCATGATTGTCTAAGAAATCTCTGTCAGAACCAGATCACTGATCATTCAGTGATTCTCCTGTGACTGGCCATGTCTCGGAGGAGGCAGTGACTGCTCCTGTGTGAAAGACTCTGTTCTTCCAATAATGAAAGTTGCTGAGTAGCTGCTCTCTACCTATGCAGCTGGTGGGTCAAGAGCTCCCACCTGGTACCGGCCTCTGCCACGATGACAGTCATGCTTGCCGGTTCCATCCCAATTGCAGGCATTGCTGCCAGACATACGTTGATCATGCCTTGTTCATAGCTTGTGTATTTTTACACAGCTGTGATTAAACTGACAGAAATGTGTAAAGGCAGGAGGGAGAAAAAGAAGGAGCAGGGGCTCCACGTGGGACCACAGCTACGCTGTGGTTGTTTCGTCACAGGCACCGTGTTACTGAACTTGGGTTCAGCTGCTCTTGGCTCAAGAATCCAGTACTGAGAGTTCCTTGGGTAAAAGGAAAGGTAGTTGTGTTGAGGAAGCCGGCAGTCGTGGGGAGAGGGTGGACTCGTCCCAAAGAACCAACTCCCCCTTGCCGATCAAGAGCAAGAGCTCTTAAACAGGAGTTTCAGGGGTGCACATGCGGGGTGAGGGCTACGTGCAGAGCAGTACAGTCAGCTCTGACAGTCATCTTGAAATTGGTCATCGGTGGTCTGATCAGTATCATCTTGATTGTTTTAAGTACAGTTAATCTTCAGCTCCAGGGTCGGTGGGTTTGTTCCCATTTCCTTGAGGCCAGTTCTTGGACTTGTGTAAGATGGAGCATCTTATATCATGGCTACATTCTGGTCATCATGTAGTTAACTTCTTCCACCTGTTGGGGATTTCAGTATCTGCAAAACAGCTCAAAGAATAGGCTCAGACTAGTATCTTTAGTCCTTGAAGAGGAACTAAAGGTCCTTGACTTCGTTTAATGGCTAAACTATTATTATATGGTCTGTTTGACTCTTTTCCCTTGCTTTTTCATTTTCTCAATTCTCTGACTAAATTTGTTCTTTGGCTAAAGTTTTTCTACTGACAAGAGGCAGGTGAGGACATGGGGTGGGGGGAGGGGTCTGTCCCAGGAAGGCCCCATAGGGTTCTGCTCAGTTTCAACCTCACTGTCCTTTTATTTTTTTCCAGTTATGTGGTTCCTGATCATGTGGGCCTTCTATATCTGTATTGGTTTTTTTAATTGAAGTATAGTTCCTGGACAATATTGTGTAAGTTACAGGTGTACAATATAGTGATTTACAATTTTTAAAGGTTATACTCCATTTCTAGTTATTATAAAATATTGGCTGTATTCCCTGTGCTGTACAACATATCTTGGTGCTCATTTATTTTATACTTAATAGTTTGTACACCTCTCCTATCTTTTCCCTCCCCCATCCCATCCCCCACCCCACTGGTGACCACTGGTTTGTTCTGTGTGTCTTACCTCCCTGTCCTTCCCAAAACACTGTGGTACAGCCTCACATACATCCTGTGAGTAGCATCTTCTTTCTCTGTATCTTCCCACATCGCTAGCATCAAAGCATTTGCCTGAAATATGCAGTTTTTAAATTACACTTAGATCATTATTTTGAATGTATCCACGTACTGTTTACCTCCTTGGAGAGATTACAAGCTCCTGGGCACAGGAACTGGGATCTCTTCTTGGTACCAGCACAGTGCCTGGTACCAGGGAGGCAGGTAATAACTATTTAGTTAACAAATGAAACCCAGTTCCCAAGAAAAATACCACCAGAGCCTTAGGGAAGGAATGCCTTAATAAATCACCTTCCATCCCACTTATCTGTCTCCGAATTCTTTTAGACTCTAAATATTTGAGCGTTCTAAAATGCATGGTTTTAGCAGAATCTAATCAGTCTCTTTGGGGCTTTATCAGGGCAAAATCTGGCCACAGCCAATGCGTGTCCACCTCCCCCCACCCCCCGCCATCACCTTTTCTCTCCTTTATGCCCCTTCCTCCGCCTGCAAGCCCTTCCCCTCGTGTCCCTTTCCAGAGTCTCTGCTTCCTTCTTTGGCAAAGCTTAGCCCAAGGCTTGTGTTTCACACCGGTCTTGCCCTCTTTAAATCCCGTTGCATTATCGGCATCTAATTCCCGTGGTGTGGGTTCGTGTCACACCCACCCACGGGCCACGCAGCGTGACTGTGTGTCTTCGGCGGCCCCTGACCCATGTGCCTGCTCACCTCTGTGTCCTGGGAGAGGGAGACATGCTCACTCTCTGCCACCCGCCTTCTCGCTTCTTCCCGGGAGGCAGAGATGCCCCAGCACTTGGTCTCATGGCAGAACATCGTGGGACCCACGTTTGCTTTGGGGAGGATGACTTAAAAGTCACTTACTTATTCAGCCACTGTTTATCGAGAACACGTTGAACTAGATTTACAGACACTGCTTCACAGACACTGCTTGGGTCCCTGGAGACGTGGCCGTGAAGTGGCGTGGGGCGCCATCGCAGAGGGGGTGACAAGGACATCGACACACACATGAGAGCGTTTTAGATGAAAGAACGCTAAGGATGAGACAGAACAGAGTAGTGGGGCTACAGTGGGAAGGTGGCTTATTCAGTTTAAGGTGTCCGGAAAGGGCCCTCCAAGGAGGTAACAGTTTAGCCTAAAGACAGGGTTCAAGACAGGGAACCTGTTATGCAGAAAGCTGGAGATGAGGCCGGAGAGAGTGGGGGGTAGGTGGGGGGTGGTCAAGAGTGGGTGCAGGAAGCGGGGGAAGTGGAGAGCTGCCAGGCCCTGGGGGCCCCGGGGGTGGCTTGGCCTGGAGGTGGGCGTTTTATTCCAGACGCAGTGGGAGCCACTGGGGGATCGTGCTCAGGAGAGGAGGTGGACTGATGGGCATTTGGGCTTCGGTGCCGGATGGTGGTGCTGAGGCAGGGATGCAGCAGGGCCGTCGCTAGGACCGTGTCGCAGTGGCCCCTGCAGGAGGCAGGGGAGGGCTGGACTAAGGTCGTAGCCGTGAAAACAGCGGGAAGTGTGCAGCTTCCGAGGAGATTTTGGCGGTAAAAGCAACAGGACTCGCTGCTGGGTCAGACATTGTGGGTGGGAGGGAGGAAAAGGGAGGAATTTAGTGACTCATCGATTTTTGGCCCTAGCAACTGGTGCTGTTAACTGAGATGGGAAAGACGCAGGCTTAGAATGGGGGCTGGGTGCAGACCCCAGTCTTCAGCAGGTTAAGGTAACTCTTAGACATTCAGTCAAGCCCAGGAAGAAGGGTCACTTAAGGCCCCAGGACTCGGCTTGGGACCGGCCTTCACTCCTTTCCTTTTGCGTGGCTCCCTGAGCTGGCCGATCGGTGTCTCCCTGACGCGTGGAACGTTTCTGTGCCGTATCGCTATGCAGAGGTGGAGCGTGTGGGATTTCAGCTTTCAGGGTCATGGGGAAGTGAAAGCTCCACACTGGCCTCTGGCCTAAGCCCCATGCTTCTTCTTAGGAAGGTGGGCATCACATAATAAGGAATAGTGCTTCGATGAGGACCAAAAGAAGATGAGCCCAGGGTCCAGGTTTTCACCCTCCTGCCTCGGCTGTTTACCGTATAGTTTATTCTTTGTTTTGCACCCCTACCTGAATGTAACACACTATACAGAGAAGCTGGGAGATAGCCACTGGTCACACGATTCTCTCCTGAGGCTTGTCTTAATATTTTCTTGCTCTCTGAGCTAAGGACCCTGGCAGCTGCCGGTACTAAACTATTTCTGTGATTAGAATCTCTGAAGTTACCTGAATCCTTTGTACACATTGCTAGGAAACGTTTCCATTGGGTGAAACTATTCACGTTGGGGGGGGAATGGGTGGTATCACGCTTAGATCAGGCTCTAAACGTTTTTGCAAAAGTAAATAAATACACTCTTTCTTATTTATCGTTCCTGTGTGTGTGAATAGCTCCCATGAGAACCTCATAAGAGGAGGCATCCTCTGTCTAATTACCATCAAATAATATCCAGTTCCTAACGTCATCCTAGAAAAGAGCTGATACTACTTTCGTATAAAGATTGCACTGTATTCATTAACATACATCACAGCTAAACGCCAGCAGGAAACAAGGTATTAGAGCACGTGTATTCTGGAACTATTTGCCGAATAACCTTAAAGGAGCTTTATGGTTTATAAAAGGACCTAGCAGTTAATCTAGGTTGTGGAAAATGGGCACAAGCATAATTGTACTTGTGAGCTATCCTGACAGCCCTTTGTAAGGACGTCAACCACTAAGTCACTGAGGCTGTGGACAGAGACTGGAAAAGTCAAAAAAAAAAAAAAGGGCTTCCCTGGTAGCGCAGTGGTTGAGAGTCCGCCTGCCGAAGCAGGGGACACAGGTTCGTGCCCCGGTCCAGGAAGATCCCACATGCCGCGGAGCGCCCGGGCCCATGAGCCATGGCCGCTGAGCCTGCGCGTCCGGAGCCTGTGCTCCGCAACGGGAGAGGCCACAGCAGTGAGAGGCCCGCGTATCGAAAAAAGAAAGAAAAGTCAGACCAAGCCCGTGCAGTGGTTTCCCGGCCGTTGATGGGCATTACGTGTTGGCCCACAGTCTCACAGGCCCTATACATGTGTATCCCTAAGTACGCAGCCCATCACCATTTTGAATACCCACTCCAAGCAAAAGACCGTATTTAAAACACGTTGAAATTCTCTTCCTTTGTCTTTCCCTAGGCTCTAGGAGCTAAGGCCATATTTGAGGCAAAGCTACCAAATGATTTAATGCGATATTACCCAGAAAAAAAAATTAAACAAGGATCCCCATGTCCCTGTCATGGGAAATGGATCAAGAGGGAAGTCTTCCCCGAAGGAGATCCAGTCCTCCCTTGGCAAGAAGATTCCTGATCTTGTCCTCACATCAGAGGCTGTGCCTCAACTCTGCACTGGAGCTCAAGACACTGGAGATTTTTCTATTTAAAGCCCAGAGGGAAATCGAGTTGGCATGAATCCCTCCAGGAATAAGAAGCTGTCTTTCTGCTCAGTCCATCTTATCCAGGCCCCTTCCTGAGATCCCTCATAACACAAGGCAGCCCTTGTCTTAGGGCCGCTGGGCTGATACTCCAACCTGGTCCCCAGAGGCCCCACAAAGACCTGAGGGCTTTGCAAGCCTGGTCTCAGCAGCTTAACATCAAACCAGCGTGGTTTTGAACTGACTCTCCCCCTTCATGGGGATTTTTCTCCTTTCTCTGTTATCAGTCACTGGTCCAAGTGTTTTATTACTTACGGTGCGTTATTTCTCACTGAACAGGGCGTTTTCCCCTCAGTATTTAGATTACGGAGGACTTCACTCAACAGTGTCCAAGTTTAAGGTCACTGAAATGCTTCTCTCTGCAACTAACTTAATTTTTTAAAGAGAGAATTTCTTAGATCTCGTGCGACTTTCAAACTAAAGCCTGATTCAATGAAAGGAAGAGAGCTCAGAGCTTCCCCATGTTTGTGGTTTTAACGTTTACAACTCTGCTGAGCAGCATGGAAGGGTGGGTGTAACACAGAAAGCCAGCCTCGTGGCCCCTATTTCTCTCGGGCAGGAGGCTGTTTCAGGCGCTGTGTCTTCCACTCTCTTCTTTTCCACTATCTCAACTAAAAGTAACCCCTCGCAAGCTGGCCTCATCTTCAGGTGTTGCACAGTGTTGTCTTAGTGGGGTTTGTGTAGAAGGGTAATGATGCCTCGGCCATCAGCAGTGCTTCACGGCCGTTCATCATAACCCAGAATTTGCCAGTGATGATTTGCCACTCCAGACATAGGGACTTTCTATTTCCATCAAGAAAAAGAGTTTTTGAAAGTTCGCCCCTGACTTTGATGAAGCAGAGGTCTAAATGCCATCATAACAGAAATGCAGGCCGCATTTTTTAAAGCTACCCCAAGGGAAATAAAACAAACACACAGCAGCCACTATAAAATATCTCTGAGCGTTTAGGCTATAAATATTAATAGTATCTTCAACTTGCGAAAGCAGTTTACGGTTACAAAGAGGTTTGTCATTTATTCCCCACAACACCCAGGCGATAAAGGAAAAAAGCTATTATTATTTTTTTTCTATTTTCCAAATGGCACAACCAGGGTTCAGAGCCCCAAGGTCATAGGGCTGGTGAGTGGCCTGAGCTTGAAGCTGGGTCCAGCACATTCTCACCATATTGTCAATAACGTGCTCTTCTTCAAACATGAGGCCAAGGTCTTTGTGTTGCTTTTTCCAGTAATTGTGACGGGCAGACGTGCCATAAACCTTCTGTAGCCCAGTCAGCTTACGTCTAGGGATGCACATTGCTTAAAAGGCCAGTCCCAGCTGGGGGCTCCGGCTATCAATGTGGACTAGACTGTTTAATTTATTTGGCCTTTGTGAAGATCAAGATTGTGATTACGCTGGCGCCATGCTTTACCCGGAATATGTTTTCCAATTGCTAAAAAAAGAGCTGTACAGGTATACAATATCCACGCTCCTGCTATGACGCAGATTTTTAACAGAAACAAAAATATGAGCTGTGACCAGAATGGAGACACATGGCACTTCACAGATCACCGTACTTGTTGAACATTTGTGATGTTCTGGTGAGACTTGGGCCCTCGTGGCACTACACTCTCTTGTCACCAACCACAGTAGCCAAAGAAGTATTTGACAGCCACTCTGCCCATCCGAATAATCCACAGGGGAGGATGCAGTCATTGGAGCTGCTCTTCAAAGGATGGTGATTCAGGGAGTGGGGATGAGCTGTGCTCACCCAGATGACGAGGCAGGAATCACCTCCTGGACGGTGCTTCTACCGTCTTGCTGTGCGCTTGCATTCAGCAGACGGGACAAGCAGTTACCATCTGCACTGCATCTAACCTTCCCCTGTGGAATGTGGGGTCTACGTCATTTGGGTTTTCTTCCGCACTAGGGCTGTCCGTGAGGAGGAAATCTGTGGGTCCAAATGATATCCTTGATTCTCAGGTGTTCCTGGGTCCACCCTGCACACTCCCACAGCTCGTGACGGAGGTTCTAGTTCACAAGATGCCTGGAAAAGGAGACGGGAAGATTACTGGACATAACCCCTGAGTCTGGAACGAAGGCAGATTTCTCCCGTCTATTTTGATAACGACTCAATTTTTACAGTAGTGAGGATGGTAGGACCCAAGGTAGGGTGGAGTGGGGGGAGGGATGTTTCCACAGGGAGAGAAAGTTTACTTTTAGAAGACCTTGTCAAAATATATTCCTCTGAACTGGGCATGGGCTTCACACTGTCCCTCCCATGATGCCGGTGGACATCAGGAGGCCGGTCAGTGTTTCCACAGCCCCACACGTGAGGGTGTCCCTTCACTGTTTCCCCTAGAGCTCACAGAGCAAGGTGAGAGATTCCAGGGGTGGACACGCAGTTCCATCTTCCTGACGGCGCTGTAGTGGGAAGAAGAGAAGAGAGAATCGTGGAGGATGGGAGCATGTGGGGAAACGCTGAAAGCGTCGGGAGTGTTCTGAAGCAACTCAAAACCAAGGTCACACCTCCTGGTTCTGAATGTGGAAACAGGGATGAAACCATCACACCACAGCTGTCACCTTTCTCTCTTTTCCTTTTTTTTTTTTTTTTTGATTGGAGTATAGTTGCTTTACAATGTTGTGTTAGTTTCTGCTGTATAACCAAGTGAATCAGCTCTATGTAGACATATATCCCCTCCCTCTGGGACCTCCCTCCCATCCCCCCACCATCCACCCATCTAGGTCATCCCAGAGCACCGAGCTGAGCCCCTTGTGCTTTATAGCAGGTTCCCACTCGCTGTTTTACACATGGTAGTGTGTATATGTCAATCCTAGTCTCCCAGTTTATCCCGCCCTCCCCTTCCCCCTCTGCGTCCACACGTCCGATCTCTACGTCTGCGTCTCTATTCCTGCACTGCAAATATGTTCATCTGTATCATTTTTCTAGGTTCCACATACATGCATTAATTGATGACACTTGTTTTTTTCTTTCTGGCTTACGTCCTTCTGTGCTGATGCACTGAGCTGTCACTGTGTCCCCGCAAAGCACTGTGCATGAATCACTTCACTTCATCTGCACAAGATGCCTGCTAGGTGCCAGTGTATCCTCGCTTTCCCAAAGAGGGAAGTGTGTATAAGGAGGCTGAGGAACTCACCCAGGGTATTCTCTAGAAGGTTCAACAGACCAGTCTCCGTCCTGTACCTTCATGATTCTGGGTCTGCACGGCCCCCAGAGGATGTTTTGTGTGAGACCCTCCTGCTCTGTGGGGCTCCCGTAATTTGCCCAAAATACTGAGGCAGCTCCCCAGGTCTCAGCTCTTCTCAGGGACTCTGATGAAGGGCAGCCGGTGTCACAGAAAGAGGCCAAACTAAGGGTCAAAATCTTCTTTTCCATCACAGACACTTGGAAGACACAGGAGCCTGAGCTCATCTTTTGGCCTCAGATACAAACTGGGGATAGGTTTTCTCTTGCAACCTCAGGTGATTGTTGGAAAATGGGAAGGAGAGAATATCGTGTATGTGACCAAATCTGAACACTGTGAAGTACTAGCAAATGTACTGTTAGCGTGAGAATAGGAGTGGGCTTGGGGGGCTTAATCTACCTGGATCATCTTCCCCGTGACCCCTGTTGGGTGGCTGGTTTCTAGGTGTTTCAAGAGGTTTACAGGAAAGGTTGAGCAGGGAGCAAGCACACTTAGGTCGCTAGTGTACCCAACTCACTCATCCTCCTTCCTGTCCCTAATCTCTCCGGAATGAAATGGATTGAACATAGAAGTGCTGGCTGTGACAGCTTCCCACTTACCTCTCTGCTGATTTCTTTATCTGCCAAATAAGTGTGATCTGTGCTGTCTAGTACATGGCGCTGGCCAGAAGCTGCTGCTTCATCCTTCGGAGTGTCAGGCATTTAGGCATTTCAAGCAGTTGCACTGAAGAAAAAAGTATATGCATTAGCTTCTATTCCATTTTTAAATGCTGACACAAACATCTCCCAGGCATTAATAACTGAAAAAAACACACACAAAAACATCTCCTAGGACTCCAAGACCAAAAGTCAAAGTTTAAAGTTTTGCAAGACCGTTTTATCAGGTTTTTTCTCTGACAATCCGCCAAGACTTGAGAATGTCTAACTCCCCCTTGTCCCGCCCTCCTTTCTCTCTCTCCCTCATTCCTTCTGCCTCTTTTATTTTCTTTCTTTGTCTTTTTCTTTATGTTTTTTCTTTCTTCCTCCCTCCCTCCCTCCTTCCTTCTCTCTCTCTATTTTTTCATCTTAAAGCGCACTAGGTGTATTTATCTATTGCCCCTGCATCCAGAGTTGTCAAAAATTATTCTGGGTGCAATAACCCCACATTAGGAAGAATCTGGAAAACTGGAGAAAATGACAGCAAGGGGGGCCGCCTGTACCTCCACTGCTCCTGCCCAGTGGCCATCAGCACTCCCATCTAGCGCCCCCGAAGGTTTCTTACATAAATACTGGTTTCATTTTTACTATATTGGTATAATTATACTACATATGCAAATGTACTCCTTTTGTAGGAATAACATTTCTTTTCTTTTTTTTTGGCTGCGTTGGGTCTTCGTTGCGGTGCGCGGGCTTCTCATTGCAGTGGCTTCTCGTTGTGGAGCACGGGCTCTAGGTTCACGGGCTTCAGTAGTTGTGGCACGTGGGCTCAGTAGTTGTGGCTCGTGGCTCAGTAGTTGCGGCTCGCGGGCTCTAGAGCACAGGCTCAGTAGTTGTGGCACACAGGCCTTAGTTGCTCTGCAGCATGTGGGATCTTCCGAGACCAGGGTTCGAACCCGTGTCCCCTGCACTGGCAGGCAGATTCTTAACCACTGCGCCACCAAGGAAGTCCCAAGAATAACATGTCTATTTTTCACATTGACCAATATAAAATTAGTGCTTTAAATAGAGCACTTTTTCTTTTTTGGCTGCGCTGCGCGGCATGGGGGATCTTAGTTCCCCGACCAGGGATCGAACTCGCACCCCCTTCAGTGGAAGAGCAGAGTCTTAACCAGTGGACCGCCAGGGAAGCCCTAGAGCACTTATTTTTCACTCATTCTTTCTAAAAGCAGCCCTGCTGGGTGGGGGAGGAAAGAGGAAGCAGTGTCCCCTTTAAAGTGACATTAAGCCAGATGAGCTTGGTCAGAGAGTCTAAGGATGCCACGCCCTCAGATGAGCTTCTGCTGGGCCCAAGAAAGAAAGAGGAAAGTCTTAGGGAACTTGGGAGTGGTCAAGAGAAAGCCCACCCAGCTGCAAGAAAACACGAGGTGGGTCATAGACGAGGTAATGTTTATTCAGATTTCCGCCGGGTTAGTCTCAGCCCACAACTTTCTAACGCACATGTGGCCTACAATTCAATTTTAAGAATCGTTACATCTTTCCATGGATTTAACTTCCAGTCGAAAAGAGGGTAGTCCACTTCCCTGCCCCAAAGCACTTAAATAATTAAAGTTCTTTGGGTTGCAAATAACAGAACCCACTTCTGCTTAGCTTAAGGGGAAAAAAACAAACAAACCCAAGTGGGAGTTCTTGGGAAGATGCAGTAGCCCACAGAACCCTAGAAGTTCAAGTCCACGCCCCTCCTCTTAGAAAGCTGGCTCCACACGGCTCAGCCCTGAAAGCCCCCAGACTCCAGGCCACTCGGGCGCAAGCTTCAAATTTCCAGGTGAGAAATGAAGACAGTTCGCTTGGGGCCAAGCCTGTAGCTTCTGCCAGCCGGCTTAGGGCAGAAGCACGTGGGGCCACCAGGGATGCTGGACGGTCCCCAGGGTGAGCCCAAGGGATCAATGACTCTCCTTTCGGGGAAAGCACTCCGTCTTATCTTGAGCAGCACATTTTATTCTGGGAGCTTTTTACTAGACCTTTCTGGGAGGCTACCTATAAACGTGTTGGTAGGGGGATGGGTCCTGCTTTAATAGTACTGGGTGCAGATGCTGTTGGGGAAGAGGTTCGCGGAAGCCCCCCGAGTTCCAGAGGGAGAAGCCCCTCCTGTCACTCAGACTCGAATGCCAGCTGCCTCGCATTTGGCCGGTCAACAGCCATCCTTTCCCAAAGGCCACTGTAGTGAGAGCAGCATCAGCTTCTAGATAGTGCGGGGCTTGGCCAGCTGACAGCGTGAGGATGTCGGCTGCATCCTCAACGGTGCAGAGCTGAGGTTCGGCAGGCCTTGCCCCACAGAGTTCAAAGGCCCCCCATCAGTGCCATCTTCCCCAGGCATGTCCGCCCTCCAGACCCTGTCGGGTGGCTGCCCTGGGCTCCGACTACCGTGAAGTGGTCTTTGAATCTGATGCCCCCCAGTTATTGCCATGAAGACACATCAGTGCTAGGTCTCACCCATCTGTTTTCTGCTACTTTCAAACGTGTCGTTGTGATCAAGAAAATCATTCAAGATATCGCAACAGCTGTATATAAGTATATATAGTTCCTCAGTCAACAGACAATTCAAGTAATTGTTGCAGGTGGGGTTTCCCCCAAGTGTTTGCTGTTGGTGTGAAATAACAGGGAAAAGGAGGAGGGTCAGCAAAGGCCACAGCACCAGCTGGACAAGGGGACAGAGACCCACGCTGGGCCGTGGCGGAGGGTTCCCTTAGCAGCCCCCCGGCTCTGGCTTTAGTGAGGGGTCGTTTGAAGCCAACTCCAGAATTATTCTTTGTGTTCATTTCACCTTGTGACATATGACATTATGTCACATGAAAGCTATGTTCAAATTTGTGGTTTATTAAATATATATACATATATATTTACATAGGTAGTTTAACTTTATTAATTAAAATTCATTAGTATCTTAATAAATTTAATAAAGTTAAACTCAACAGGGGAAAAAAAGAGTGACCCATGCTCAAAAAAGTCAGGAATTCCTTTAGTCTGTCCCATTCCTGCGACAAACATCACCTCAGTGGTCCTTGTCATTTGCATAAGTTTTCTCTCTTTTTATTCTCTGTTACAGTCTCCCTTTGTTTCTCTGGTAGGAAGTGCTCAGTTGGTACTTGTTTCTGGGAGTTTAGATCTCCCTGGGGCAAAATGAGATTGTTAGTGGGAACCACTGCAGAAATGGTTCTGCCTTCCCAGGCTCTGCCGGGCCCTGCTTTGGGACCGTGCCTCCGAGCTGCTCTGCGCCAGCCACGCCCTGCTTACCATCCCACCAGACCCACTGGGAAACCTGGCTTCCTCCCCCGTCTCACAAGAGGAACTTAATTCTTCCAGTCTAGGACTAATAAAACAGTGCTTCTCCAAATCCAGCTGCGGGAAACATTTAAACCAGTAACTCATCTCTGTTTATAAAAAGTTCATCTGTAAGGAGATGTAGAGAACAAACGTATGGACACCAAAGGAGGAAAGCGGGAGGGGGCGGCGGTGGTGGTGGGATGAACTGGGAGATGGGGATTGACATGTATACACTGATCTATATAAAATTGTAACTAATAAGAACCTGCTGTATTAAAAAAAAAATAAAATGAAATTCAAAAAAATTTTTTTAACCTGTAAGGAAAGAAAAATCTAATAAGCCAAGACCTTCTGCTAACCACTTAACTTCAGATTTACCCAGACGCAAAGGAGATCATTAAATCTCCAATGAATTAGAGGTTCACCTGGTCTAAGGCACAGTGTTTAGCTCTGCAGGTCAATTTCAGCTTCGCCTTGCCTTCTGCTGAATGGGTGGTTTTCCTTGTAGTGAATGATGCTGACTTGAACTTTGATTTTGCCGCGTCATATTTTTTTCTAGCACATCTCCTGATGGCCAGGTCCTGATGGCCAGGTTCACATTTTACTTAAGTGCCCCAGTTGCTGAACCAAAAAGCTGGTACAGTTCTAAAAAAAATTTTTTTTTCCCAAATAAATGACTATGCAGAGTGATATTTACTTGGCACTGTGTGGAGCCTGGGGGGCAGGAGCAAGAGCCTGAGGCCAAGGTGGGAGCTTTGCCAACCGAGATACCAGCACCTCGACTGTGCTGTCCCGCAGCACAGGGATGTCAGGATTACATTTCAGGGACGGCTCCAGGCTCCAACAGCTGCAGGAGCACCTCGCTTCCTGTTTCCTAACTCCCGGCCTCGCTGTTAACGCCCTCATTTTCTTTTGTGCTCCAAGAGAGAGGCTGTAGCCTGGTGTGGGCATGGTGATCACCGGGCCAAAGTGGGACTGTGGGACAGACCGGTGGAGCTGTAGGTTCTGATTCCAGACAGTGAGTTCACTTCCCTTTCTTCTTCCCTTGCCATCACGCTGCACTCTCTGCAACTTCTCTCTCTCCTTCCTCCACCCTCATCTCCATCCCTGCCTCCACCCCTACCCCTATTCCCATCCCCGCCCCCTCCTAATGCAGTTCACACCAACAGGACTGCAGGACCTCAGGCTCCTTGGACCTCGAGAATGAGAATCGGAGTGAATAGCTAAGAGAGCCTTGAAGTACCACTCAGAGTAGGCAGATCTCTGTATGCAGCACCACCATTTCCCCACCAAAGAGAAGACAGAACAAATTCAAGAACATTCAGAAGGAAAATTAAGGGATTTTTGCTTTTTTTTTTTTTCCCCTTGGGTTGTGAATAGCGTCTTTAAATCACAACCTTCTTAGAGGCCTGATAGTTTAGGTCTAAACATCTTGCCTGTCCATTTGAAATATTAAGTCACCACACCAAAGACAATATAATTAGGACACATTGCGATAAATAATAATGATGATAACAATTAAGTTTCCCCATGTATTCATAGTACACGTAGTGTGTACTGTACAGGGTCCTCCCTGACCCTCTAGCACATCTGCTGTTTCTCCTGCTGCCTGGAGAGCAGACAAACGCTCTCCATCCTGTAACAAGGTTATGTGTGTTGGGGGAGGGGGATGAGAGATGGGGAGAAGTATACAGGGAAAAAGAAAGGGGCTGAGAAGCAGAGAGCTGTGTGCGTGCAAACATAAGCTGAGCTTCAGGAGGAAGAGCGAGACCACCTAGCCAGGTTCCCCCAACACCCTCTCTGGGGTGCCCCGGCGGACATACAGCTCCAAATGGTCTTGAATCGTGTCACTTCAGGGGTTCCCAGATTGTCCTCGTTCATCCAGAAAGGAAGAAAAGCCGACCAAAGAGTGAGAGAGGTCAGTGAGTGTCCTTCCAAGGAAGCTGAAAGAATACACTTCCATCCTGGCCTTCTTAACAGCGGGCTCAGGCAGGGCAGGTGGCGAGGACCTGACCAGAGTCACGGTGAGAGGCTGAGGGGGGGGCACATGACAACGGGGGTCCTCCAGACAGCACCTTGGTAACCAGTACGCCCTGCGGTTGCGTTTGTACCAAGTGTGAGCTTCAGGATCCAGATGCATGCTTTTAGTTCAAACTTCGGCACATCCTCAGCTTAGGAACCTGAGCAGTACATGATAGGAGGCATTTCTTTCCCCCATGGTTACTTTCTAGTCAGGGAACAGACTGACTGTTGGGTCATGACAGCTGTCCTCTACATTCCTGCGCCATTTGCATTAAATACACCCAAGCAGGAAGAAGTGCATCTTTGCATTTGCTGTTAAGTGTAATCAGAGACTCTCTTTCTGACCTTTCTGATTGCTATCATCAGCACAGTGATTACCTTAGAGGCTGTAATCACACGTGTGTGAAGTATAGACACGCGGGGGGTCAGAAGTAGGAGGGCAAGAAGTGCCTGCGAACACTTTACAGAAGCTGTAATGAACGTTGAAAATTAACTGATTTCTATAAGGGAACAACTTCGTAGACAATATCCTTCGCTCGATGGGTTCTGCAAAGAAGAAGTGTTAGAAAGTAAAAAGCCGTACCCACGACCTTGATGCTTGAAGTTCCACCATTAGAAATAATCTACATTATGTGGACTGAAGACTCATCTCCAGTCAAATTATAAATACCTTTGGATGAGGATGTGCCTGGAACCCTGGATTCAGTTACTGTGGAAGTAGCTCTGTGTGCATTTCTACCGGAAAACAGAGATGCTATGTTGCAATGTGGTTTTCTTCCTTTCTCTTCCTCATTTTCTTACATATGGCATTTCCCCCTTCAACCAGAAGATTCCATCTGCCTGCAGGAGAAGTAGAATTGTTACTGTGGAAATGCGAAGAGAAAGAAAGCTTTGGGCTTCCAGAATAGAATTTTTTTTTTTAATTTATTTATTTATTTATTTTTGGGTGTGTTGGGTCTTCGTTTCTGTGCGAGGGCTTTCTCTAGTTGCGGCAAGCGGGGGCCACCCACAGAAACACAATGGTCTTGAAAGCCGAACCGCAGGAGAGAGAAAAGGAATGTCAGCCTGGAGCACTTCCTTTACATCTCACAAATAAAGCTTGACGACTGACCATCAATTCACTCTAAGCCATTGGCAGGAAGCGCTTAGGGTGTGCTAAAGAAAGTTCCAGCTGGCAGGAAAAGTTTGCACTTCTGTCTTGTTTTACGATTGTGAGTTTATGAGGTAGGAGAGGCCTGAGGATGAATGACATGGCGTGCCGAGCACTGAGTACAGCTCCAGCAGGTGATAGGGACACTCACATGTTGGTAATAGACATTATTGCACCCACCATGTTACCGGCCACCCGTCCATCACCTTTCTTCCTGTCTGCTGCCCTCCTGCCGGGCTGTACATGGATTGAGGCCCGGATGCTGTTTTAGTTGTCATTGCATCCTCAGCTTCTGTCACAGAGCTTGATGCTTGAACACCTGCTGAGTGAATGAGCTTCTCGGCTTCTCGTAACAAAGAAGGAGGGCAATAAGAGGGGGCAGGTGCGACACCATCACGCAAGCACCGTCTGCGGTTATTTGTGGGAAAGGAACTGCAAATCTAAATTAATCATCTGAGCCTGAGATTAGATAGGGATGCAGATTTTTTTACTCTCAGGGTGATAAAGTAATCATAGGGGCCACCAAAAAAACGTGGAGACCTCTGTATCTCTAGTGAGCTCTTTGAGATGCGAAAACACCTGCCTGGATGGTTTAGACATCCCTTTGCCTGAAGACACAGGGCTGGGCCAGGTCATCTCTTCCTGTGCCTTCAGCTCTACTATCCTACGATTCTATTAACCAGTTACTATTTTCCTGTAATTTGCTCTTAGCACCTGACTGATAACATTACCGTTTCTTCCATATGTTGCAATGATGTGACATTAATCTAATAGCGCGTAACAGCTCTGCCTGCCCCCCACCCCCCAGCGTCACTTGCTCTGCGACCCTCAAGAATTATTCAAGGATACCTTCCCTCTTTCCTTTTCTCCAGCTAAACAAAGACCATCCTCAGGGCTTTAAAGTAGTACCTGTCGGAAGGGGGAAGGGTAAGCTGTGACAAGGTGAGAGAGTGGCATGGACATATACACACTACCAAACGTAAAATAGCTAGCTAGTGGGAAGCAGCTGCATAGCACAGGGAGATCAGCTCAGTGCTTTGTGCCCACCTAGAGGGGTGGGATAGGGAGGGTGGGAGGGAGGGAGATGCAAGAGGGAAGAGATGTGGGGATATATGTATACGTATAGCTGATTCACTTTGTTATAAAGCAGAAACTAACACACCACTGTAAAGCAATTATACTCCAATAAAGACGTTAAAAAGATAAATAAATAAATTAATTAAAATTTTAAAAAAAGTAGTACCTGTCATATCCTCAGTACTTCCTAGAAACCCACCTGGAATTTCAGGTCTTTCATTCGCCAGGGTTTACATTCCTCTTTCCTTCTTTTGTGCCATCCAAATTATGTTCTTTTTTTATGGTTATTATTATTATTATTATTATTTTGCGGTACGTGAGCCTCTCACTGTCGTGGCCCCTCCCATTGCGGAGCACAGGCTCCGGACGTGCAGGCTCAGCGGCCATGGCTCATGGGCCCAGCTGCACCGCAGCATGTGGGATCCTCCCGGACCGGGGCACGAACCCATGTCCCCTGCATCGGCAGGCGGACTCTCAACCACTGCGCCACCAGGGAAGCCCGGTTATTATTTTTTTTAATTTTTATTTTATTGGAGTATAGTTGATTTACAATGTTGTGTTAATTTCAGGTGTACAGCAAAGTGATTCGGTTATACATATACATATATTCACTCTTTTTCGGATTCTTTTCCCATATAGGTTATTACGGAATATTGAGTAGAGTTCCCTGTGCTATACAGTAGGTCCTTGTTGATTATGTATTTCATATATGGTAGTGTGTATATGTTAACACCAAACTCCTCATTTATCCTTCCTCCCTCCTTTCCCCCTGGTAACCATAAGTTTGTTCTCTAAGTCTGTGAGTCTGTTTCTGTTTTGTAAATAAGTTCATTTGTATCAGTTTTTTTGGTTCCACATATAAATGATATCATATGGTATTTGTCTTCCTCTCATCGACTTCACCCAGTGTGATAATCTCTAGGTCCATCCATGTTGCTGCAAATGGCATTATTTCATTCTTTTTTGTGGCTAAGTAATATTCCATTGTATATATATATACCACATCTTCTTTATCCATTCATCCATCAGTGGACATTTAGATTGCTTCTATGTCTTGGCTATTGTAAATAGTGCTGCAATAAACATTGGGGTGCATGTATCTTTTCAAATTAGAGTTTTCTCCAGATATGGGCCCAGGAGTGGGACTGCTGGATCATATGGCAGTTCTATTTTTAGTTTTTTAGGGAACCTCCATACTGCTCTTTCTGCCGTGAAGCTCTAAATCAGTTGCTAACCAGAGGACTGGATTGAGAATTTGAGCGTCGTCACATTCCGAATGTCTGAAGATGCCCAAACCTGGCTGTAAGCCTGGGTCCCTCTTTCCTCGGTGGAACAGGCCAGTGTCACCAGCCCCCAGGGACATACCAGAGAAGAGAACCTGCCGGGTCAGAGGATCCGGGTGGCTTGGTGTCTCCATCCCTCTCTGCCCCCCCCCCCCCAGTCTCATGTGACATAAAAGAGAGATTAGAACTGATTATTTAAAGGAAATTTACTGAGACGATAAATGTTACAGCTTCACAAAACAGCTGACTTGTCCCCGAGGAGAATTAAAATCCACGTGGCTCTTTGAAGCTTGAGCCAAAGGTAGCTCTTTCCCTGCCAACAGCTCACACAGCGTGCCACCGAGCCTCTGCCGGGCTTGCTTCTCTACACTTTAAGAATCGAGTACATGGGATTCAGTGACAGCATGTGCAGGGTGCCGTCTGTACCAGGCCCCCGAACCTGGAGTCGTCCCCGGCACCTGCAATGCTGCAGTTCAGCCGTCACACCAACACACAGTTCAATCCTGATAACCGCCTGGGGAGTATTCTCATCCCATTTACAGGTGATGAAACAGACTCATCAAGGAACAAAGAGTCACAGAGGATCAAGAACAGAGCTGGGTTTGAGACTTGGGTCTGGTACCAAAGGCCTCACCGCTGTTAGCGGCTCTGCTGCATGCTCTGGGGTCCAAAAGACCTGGTCTTTCAGGGTTCTGAAATGCAGTTAGAGAAAAGACAGATTCGTGTAAAATTAAATAGCAGTGTAATAATGGTTCAAGTGAAAAGAGAAAACGTGTCACGAGGCAGAGCATGATAAACTGCTAAATGAACCGTCAGGCCGTAATTGGTACCACCGTTTAGAGGTAAGGGACATCTATACATACTTACGAACTTTGGCAAACATACTCCACGTATTGGGACTTTCTAAATAAGTCCCTAACTGGGGGCAGGACAAAGGCAGAAAATAAGAGAAAACTAGGACCTGGTTTCTCCTGCAAAAAGGCCTTGTGGAAGAAAAGTTGGAAGACACACTTTAGGGAAGGAAAAAGGTAAAGGGTTCGTGGCAAAAATGTCAGGACTCTGTGAGAAGGATTTGATGCCATTAGGTTTCCTTTTTTCTTTTTTTTTTTTTACTGAAGTATAGCTAATTTACAAGGTTGTGTTAATTTCTGCTGTACAGCACAGTGACTCAGTTATACACGTATATACAATATTTTTAAAATATTCTTTCCCAGGACATTGAATATAGTTCCCTGCGCTGTACAGTAGCTATGCTGTACCTTCTTGTCCATCCATTCTATATATAATAGTTTGCATCCACTAACCCCAAATTCCCAGTCCATCCCTCTCCCACCTCCATAGAGAATTGGTTTCTTTTGAAAGTTTTCATTTCAGATTTAGCTTAAGGCCTGGGGAGCTCAGTATTTTAAAAGTGTGAAAGATATTATTTAAAGTGAAAATATGGTATATGCTTTGGGTTTTATTTTGTAACTTAATATAAAATTAGCTTAAAGAGCTGTGGTTTTTAAAAAGGACTTGAAGGAGTTTTTAAAGTTTAAGACTGATAAAAAAGAGTTGCACCAGCAAAATCTAAATAGTAGCTTCCAATTTAATTCGAAAACTGCTGGGCATGACAAAGCATTCTTTTTTTTAAATTAATTTTTATTGGAGTCTAGTTGCTTTACAATGTTGTGTTAGTTTCTGCTGTACCACAAAGTGAATCAGCCGTATGCGTACATACATCCCCTCTTTTTTAGATTTCCTGCCACAGCATTGAGTTCCCTGTGCTATACAGTAGGTTCTCATTGGTTATCTATTTTATATATAGTAGTGTGTATGTGTCAATCCCAATCTCCCAATTCATCCCACCCTCCCCTTCCCCGCTTGGTGACCATAAGTTTGTTTTCTACATCTGTGACTATTTCTGCATTGCAAAGAAGTTCATCTGTACCATTCAGTTAAAGCATTCTGTTCTTCCACTTTCCAGCGGGTGGGTAAAGGAGATCTAATTGCTACTGCAGTTTTCTCTTTTAAAGCACAGGCAGGTAGTAGCTGTGTGCACTTTGGACTAAGATCAAGTAAACTTAGGTTTAGAAGAAGCCTAGACACAGAATGCCACATTTAGACCTGGGCTCGGATTCCTTCCTAAGCCAGAACGGTGCTGCTGGCTTTGAACAGTTCCCCAAGTGGGTTATGAAGAAAAGCATGTTACAGTAAGTAGTAGCCAGAGCTATGAGAGCAGAAAAAGTATGCCCCTACACAGTAATATGACTAAAGAAGGACTAATGTTTTATAGAGCTTAGTATGCAAGCATTTTCATATGCATTTAATCTTCAAAACCACCTCTGGGATAAATATGACTATTAGCTCCAATTTATAGGTGAGAAATTAGCTCATAGAAGTTAAATGATTTATCTGGTAAATTGCAAACTCACCCAAACTCATGTGTCCTAATTCTTACGTCAAGAGCTGGCAACAAAGCATTGACAGTGACTCCCCCTGTCAGGAAGATACACACCCCTTCGTTTTTGTTGACTGCTGGGGGAAACATTGAACCCTTCTAAGCCATTGTGACTTCATTCTTCCAGACATGAAGGGTTCCAAATGGGACTGGATTCCGATGCACAGAAAGAGTCGAAAGGAACGAAATTAGGGACAAGCCAATAGCGGATAAAAGCACTGGTTTTGGAGTCAGAAGACAGCTGACCTTGACCTCCACCTGTCACTAGCAATGTGACCTTCAGGAAGTCGTTCAACCCCTCTGGGCCTCAATTTCCTCATTTGTGAAATAAGGGTAACAGGACCTAGGACGTAGCGTAGCTGTGATCATTAAAGGAGATACTGTACAGTAAGAGCATAGTTAATGTCTGGAGAATATAATATGTGCTCAATAAATGGAAAGTCTGCTGCCATCATTTATTCAAAAAATATTGAGTATGTTTCAGATGATGGGAATAAGGAAGGAGAGAATGTGGCTCCTGCCTTCCTATCTGCAAAAGAGTGAGCAATTAAGATCCCGCTGGATTATATCGCACACCCCTTGGAATGTACACAGTCCACCTTGGAGACATTGTTCAGCCCTAGAGTCAAACTTTTCTGTAAAGGGCCAGATAGTCAGAATTTAAGGTTTTGCAAACTCTGTTGCATGGTTGGTTTTGTTTTGTTTTGTTTTTGCTTTAAAAAGAAATGTAGACAACGCTTTAAAGATGTAAAGCAATTTTTAGGTCCAGAGCCATACAAGAACAGGGTTGGGACTGTAGTTTACCCATTTTGCTTTAGAACATAGACTGTTCTAGAATAGATGATTCCAGGCAATGAACGACTCAATAAACAAATACTGTAGTAGGTGCTATGAATGAAGTGAACTGTGGAATGCAGTAGGGGGAAAGGAGAAGAGGCCAGCTTTAGCTGAGATGGTCAGAGAGGGCGGCACTTCAGCTGAGACCTGTCAGGTAGGAAGGACAGAAGAAAACCTTTTTGGCGAAGGGAGGAACCTGTAGGTCCAAGGCCTGAGGTGGGAAGAGCTTGTGTTCCCGGACGGAATGGCAGTCGGAGGGGGCCTGGGGGTCAGGCGGGAGGCAGCCTGGAGACGTCTGAGGGTGATCTCCACACAGTGAAGCGTGGAAGGCAGAGTGGACTTAGAGAAGGTAGAATGAGCAGTGACATGTCTCTGGAATGTAGACAAAGTGAAATACTAACCAGAAGACTGTGGATCAAGGATTGGCTCCTAGGGCAAAACTAAAAGTTAAGGAGTAGACTGCTTCAATTATGTCCTTGAGCTGTTTAAGGCAATCATTAAACTCGTGAGTTCTTTACTGCTCTTTGAACCTGAAATAAAGCCATCTCTGAGGTTATGGTGTTCTGACTCTGATTAACGAAAATAACCAAGCTTAGAACAAAACCCTTAGAGTCCCACATACTCATTTTGTTTTTTTGTTTTTTTTCTGTTTATTCTTTTCAAATTAAAATTGTGTTAAAATGCCTTCCTTGGAAGACCACCTAAGAAGTAGACAACCCTGTTGCCCCAGAGAGGGAAAGTGGCGTCTGTAGCATGCTGCGGGGGGGGGGGGGTGGGGGGGGGGATATACCAGGTAACTTACTGGACCCCCCCCCCAGCATTTGAACCATGGGACTCTAGTGCCTATTCAAAAAGCAAATAAATAGAATTAAATTCAAATTAAAAAATTTAATCTGCACTAGTTGTGTACAGTCCCAGAAAAATGAAACAGTCCTCTAAAAATTCATTTGACTGGGAGAAACAGGCAACTTTGCCACTGCAGTGTTTTCAAGACATGACTGAGGTGACAGCTCTGCAAAGCGTATACATGTAACAACAACATGATACCTGGAAACGTACAAATTAAAAACATTTAGTCTAAGAGAGAAGGGAAGCACAGTATAGGTTGTGTTTTTAAAGCTAGATTGTACTTTGGAAAACAATTTGGCAGTTCTTCAGAAAGTTAAAGTTACCATACGAACCAGCAATTCTACACCTAGGTATCAACCCAAGAGAAATGAAAACCTACGTCCACATGAAAATGTGTACACGAGTGTTTATAGAAGCATTATTCATAAGAGCCAAAGAGTGGAAACAACCCAGTTGTCCCTCAATTAGATGTCCACCCATAGGTGAATGAAACGTGAAATATTCATGCCATGGAATATTCTTAGTCGATAGAATGAAGTACTGAGAAATGCTACAACGTGGATAAACCTTGAAAATATTTTGCTGAGTGAAAAAAGCTAGTGACGACAGACCACGTATTGTGTGGTGCCATTTATATGAAATGTCCAGAATAGGCAAATTCATAGAAACAGATAGTAGATGAGTGATGGCCACGGGCTGATGGAAGGATGGGGACTGAATGCAGTGAGTATTGAATTTCTTTTTTTTTTTTTTAAAGAAGATGTTGGGGGTAGGAGTTTATTAATTAATTAATTTATTTTTGTTGTGTTGGGTCTTCGTTTCTGTGCGAGGGCTTTCTCTAGTTGTGGCAAGCGGGGGCCACTCTTCCTCGCGGTGCGCGGGCCTCTCACTATCGCGGCCTCTCTTGTTGCGGAGCTCAGGCTCAGTAGTTGTGGCTCACGGGCCTAGTTGCTCCGCGGCATGTGGGATCCTCCCAGACCAGGGCTCGAACCCGTGTCCCCTGCACTAGCAGGCAGACTCTCAACCACTGCGCCACCAGGGAAGCCCCTGAATTTCTTTTAGAGCTAAAAATGTTCTAAAATTAAATTATGGTAATGGTTAAATAACCCTGTCAATATACTGAAAAAGATAGAATTTCACACCTTAAGTGGGTAAATTGTATGCTGTGGGAATCTCTATCTAAATAAAGCTGTTTTTCCAAGTCAACTTATAAAGGGCTACTCAACCACCATATTAAAACTAAAGGGGCAGGCTAACTGCCAATTAGAACTAACGAGGCCCACATATGAACACGTGGATTTATAAAAATGGAAACCAACAAGGCATTTTTTTGTTGCAAAAGTTTGGTTTGGATTTCTTACTTGTGCCAAAAGTAGGACCTCTATAGAGTGAGTGATTCTGGAACACAGCAAGTTGCCTGCAGCCACCTCTCTCCCCTAACTGCCCTTGGTTGCACAAGGCAGCCGGCTAAAGAGGTGAAAACATTACAAAACTATAAATAGGCCCGAAATCAATGAGAGTGGCCTTCAGAAAGCACTTTGATACACAGATACTCAACCTGTGTGCCAGGATTACGATTCCCTTCCGCCCACGAGAGAAAGAAACAGATCGTGAAACTGCAGAAAACCTGCAAATAGATGATGACCTGCTTGGGGAAAGCAGAGTTGGCAGTTACCATACGAACCAGCAGTTTTTAGCTGCCCTCCATTCCTGACAGACCTACTGACGAACGTGAGCAGTAGATTCCTTTGTGTTGTAAAAGAGTCCTGCTATTTCACTTTGGTCTTGTTTTTGCCACTTTTGTAAACTCCAGAACCGATATTAGAGAAGTTCAAATGGTAACTGGTAACAGCATACACTGATCATCGTGACCCTTATTCTTGCCATAAAAAAATAACTCCAGATGAGTGATCGCATATGGTCAGATTCAAATTCCCTCTGAGAAAATTCGGCGGCTACCAGGGCGCCATCTCTTCTCTCTGCTCTTCTAAAGATAAATTTTTAAAAACTGGACTCAGTCATAATGTCATAATTTTTTAAGAGCAGATGTTTTCAATCATAATTTGTTCAAAGTATTTTGCAAGCTTTTCAGAGGCAGAACTGCAAGCGAAAACAAATGCATGCGTTCAGTTCATATGAAGAGGTAGAGAAGTGTGAAATGGGGAGGAACTTGTTACAAATGTTGGGTGGAAATCACATGTTTACTAACATCACAAGCCTTTAAAAGGCCAGTGATGGTTTGCAGTAGGTCTCATAAAACGTGTCATTTATATGTTGAGTCTGGGCCTCTTTCCTGCACTCCAGACCCCCGTCTCCAATGCCTGTGTGACATCTGCACGTGAGGTCTGATCAACAGCTCACCTGCACGTTTCCGAAGCACAGCTCCTCACCTTTGCCCCCAGCCCCGCTCCTCCTGAAGTCTCCCCACCCCAGTTAAGGAAAACTCAGTTCTTCCAGTTGCTTAGGACAAAAGCCTTGGTGGCCATCTTCTCTCACACCCCACATCCAGTCTGTAGCAAATCCTTTCAGCTCTACTTTCAAAATACATACGGAATTGGACCACAAAATTTTCCCCATTTCTACTGCCACCTTCCTAATCCCAGCCACCAGCAAGACTTCCCCGATGTCTGCAGTAGTCTCCAACAGGCTTGCTTCTTGCTGGTAGGGCCACCACTGGCCCAGGCAGTGCCTTGGTGCAAATTAGAGAAAGACGCCCCTCTCCATACACTGATTTCCTTCTGCCAGAATGATGTAGAAATAAATGTGTAAAGCCACAGTGAGTGCTGTGTCACTGCCCACCCTTAGACGCGGAACACTGCAGTGCACAACCTGCATAACTGTACGAGATTCCTTGCTTCTTGGGCGATGATATTCTTATTTAACCTTGTTTATTGTCTGTTCCCTCTACAAATTCAGTCTTCATGACGGCAGGGAGTTTTGTATCTTGTTCCCCATGGTATTCCAGCACCTAAACAATGCCTGACACATGAGAACTAACCAATGACTGTTTAGCAAAAATATTCAGAGAACAAAAGGATCACAGCCCCAAAGCCCTGGGAGTGAGCTGCCAGCAGGACGACGAAAACGTCCTCCAGAAATCATTTGATTGAATGCACATTGCCAAGCACTGCTTATGAGAGAAGACTCTTGGAAAATTGGATTTCTTTGAGTTGTTAGTTCCTTGTAACAAACATTGCCATGAATAAATTCTTTATGCTTTTAGTCATTTGTAGGCCGCAATTGTAGGAAGCAAAGTATAATGGAAACAGATCTTGGCTGGGAGCTGGACAAATGGGCCTCATTATTTTGGGGGAAGTGTTGAATAAATGCTTTTAAATAGAAGTAGAGTTGATTTACAGTGTTGTGTTAGTTTCAGATATATGGCAAAGTGATTCAGTTATACAATATATTTTTTTCAGATTCTTTTCCATTATAGGTTCTTACAAGATATTGAATATTGTTCCCTGTGCTATACAATAAATCCTGTTGCTTATATATTTTATGTATAGAATTATGTGACTGTTAATCCCAAACTCCTAATTTATCCCTCCCCCCTGCCCCTGCTTTCCTCTTTGGTAACCATACGTTTCCTATGTCTGTGAGTCTCTTTCTGTCTTGTAAATAGATTCACTTGTATTATTTTTTTAGATTCCATATAAGTGATATCATATAATATTTGTCTTTTTCTGTCTGACTTACTTCACCTAGTATGATAATCTCTAAGTCCATCCATGTTGCTGCAAATGGCATTATTTCATTCTTTTTTATGGCTTAGTATTCTGTTGTGTATCTGTACCACATCTTCTTTATCCATGCATCAGTTGATGGGCACTTGGGTTGATTCCATGTCTTGGCTATTGTGAATAGTGCTGCAGTGAACGTTGGGGAGCATGTATCTTTTCAAATTAGAGTTTCACCTTTTCTGGATAAATACCCAGGAATGGAATTGCTGGATCATATGGTAGTTCTGTTTTTAGTTTTTTAAGGAACCTCCATGCTGTTTTCCATAGTGGCTGCACCAATTTACATTCCCACCAACAGTGTAGGAGGGTTCCCTTTTCTCCACACCCTCTCCAGCATTTATTCTTTGTAGACTTTTTTTTTGGCTGTGTTGGGTCTTCGTTGCTGCGCGTGGGCTTTCTCTAGTTGCGGTGAGCAGGGGCTACTCTTTGTTGCGGTGTGCAGGCTTCTCATTGCAGTGGCTTCTCTTGTTGCACAGCACGGGCTCTAGGCACAGGGGCTTCAGCAGTTGCAGCATGCGGGCTCAGCAGTTGTGGCTCACGGGTTCTAGAGCGCAGGCTCGGTAGTTGTGGCACATGGGCTTAGTTGCTCCGAGGCACATGGAATCTTCCCGGACCAGGGATTGAACCCGTGTTCCCTGCATTGGCAGACAGAATCTCAGCCATTGAGCCACCTGGGAAGCCCTGTAGACTTTTTAATGATGGCCATTCTAACCTGCGTGAGGTGGTACTGCATTGTACTTTTGATTTGCACTTCTCTAACAATTAGCGATGTTGAGCATCTTTCCATGTGCCTATTGGCCATCTGTATGTCTTCTTTGAAAAAGTGTCTATTTAGGTCTTCTGCCCATTTTTTGACTGGGTTGTTTGTTTTTTTGATATTGAGTTGTATGAGCTCTTTGTATATTCTGGAAATTAATCCCTTGTTGGTTCCATTGTTTGCAAACATTTTCTCCCATTCTGTAGGTTGTCTTTTCATTTTGTTTATGGTTTCCTTTGCTGTACAAAAGCATGTAAGTTTGATTAGGTCCCATTTGTTTATTTTTGCTTTTATTTTTATTGTCTTGGGAGACTGACCTAAGAAAAGATTGGTACAATTTATGTCAGAGAATGTTTGCTTCTGTTCTTTTCTAGGAAATTTATGGTGTCATGCCTTATATTTAAGTTTTTAAGTCATTTTGAGTTTATTTTTGTGCATGGTGTGAGGGTGTGTTCTAACTTCATTGATTTACATGTGGCTGTCCAACTTTTCCAACACCACTTGCTGCTGAAGAGACTGTCTTTTCTCCATTGTGTATTCTTGCCTCCTTTGTCAAAGATTAATTGACCATAGGTGTGTACGTTTATTTCTGGTCTCTCTATTCTGTTCCATTGATCCATATGTTCGCTTTTGTGCCAATACCATGCTGTTTTGATTACTGTAGCTTTGTGGTATTGTCTGAAGTCTGGGAGAGTTATGCCTCCATCTTTGTTCTTTTCCCTAAGGATTGCTGTGGCAATTCTGGGTCTTTGATGGTTCCATATAAATTTTAGGATTATTTGTTCTAGTTCTGTGAAAAATGTCATAGGTAATTTGATAGGGATCACATTAAATCTGTAGATTGCTTTGGGTAGTATGGCCATTTTAACAATATTACTTCCAATCCAAGAGTATGGGATATCTTTCCATTTCTTTGAATCATCTTCAGTTTCCTTTATCAGTGTTTTATAGTTCTCAGTATATAGGTCTTTTACCTCCTTGGTTAAGTTTATTCCTAGGTACTTTTTATGTGATTTTAAATCAGTTTTTTCTTTTTTACTTTCTCTTTCTGTTAGTGTAAAGATATGCAATAGATTTCTGTATATTAAGCTTGTATCCTACTACCTTGCTGAATTAATTTATTAATTCAAATAGTTTTTGTTTGAAGTCTTTAGAGTTTTCTATACAGAGTATCATGTCATCTGCATATAATGACAGTTTTACCTCTTCCCTTCCGA
This sequence comes from Tursiops truncatus, assembly GCF_011762595.2. Classification (NCBI taxonomy): domain Eukaryota; kingdom Metazoa; phylum Chordata; class Mammalia; order Artiodactyla; family Delphinidae; genus Tursiops; species Tursiops truncatus. The sequence goes on along the minus strand of NC_047039.1, from coordinate 3,289,537 downwards.
TTTAGATACCTTTTACTTCTTTTTCTTGTCTGATTGGTGTGGCTAGGACTTCCAATACTGTGTTAAATAGAAGTGTTGAGAGTGGGCATCCTTGTCTTGTTCCAGAATTTCACGAGAAAGCTTTCAGCTTTTCACCATTGAATATTATGTTGGCTGTGGGTTTGTCATAAATGGCTTTTATTGTGTTGAGATATGTTCCCTCTATACCCACTTTGGTGAGAGTTTTTATAATGAATGGTTGTTGCATTTTATGAAATGCTTTTTTTGTATCTATTGAGATGACCATGTGGTTTTTGTCTTTTGTTGATGTGGTGTATCACATTGATTGATTTGCATATGTTGAACTGTCCTTACAATCCTGGAATGAATTCAGCTTGATCATGGTATATGATCCTTTTTATGTATCATTGGATTCAGTTTGCTAAAATTTTGTTGAGGATTTTTACATCTATATTCATCAAAGATATTGGCCTGCCATTTTCTTTTTTTGTAGTGTCTCTATCTGGTTTTGGTATCAGGGTGTTGGTGGCTTCATAGAATGATCTTGGGAGTCTTCCCTCCTCTTCAATCTTTTGGATTAGTTTGAGAAGGCTAGGAATAAGCTTTTCTTTGTATGTTTGGTATAATTCCCCAGTGAAGTCATCTGGTCCTGGACTTTTGTTTGCAGGGAGGTTTTATTATTATTATTATTATTATAGATTCTATTTCACTTCTATTGGTCAGTGTGTTCAAATTATCTGTTTCTTCTTGATTCTTCAGTTTTGGTGGGCTGTATGATTCTAGAAACTTGTTCATTCCTTCTAGATTGTACAATTTTTTTTAAACTTTATTCACAGATAATGTGTTAAAGAATGACATTCATTTTTAATTTTTTTTTATTTTTGGCTGCGTTGGGTTCTTGTTGCGTGTGGGCTTTCTTTTTAGTTGCAGTGAGCGGGGGCTACTCTTCATTGCCGTGCACAGGCCTCTCATTGCGGTGGCCTCTCTCGTCTTGGAGCACCGGCTCTAGGCGCGCGGGCTGTAGAGCGCAGGCTCAGCAGTTGTGGCACAGGGGCCCAGCTGCTCCGCAGCATGTGGGATCCTCCCGAACCAGGGCTTGAACCTGTGTCCCCTGAATTGGCAGGCGGATTCCCAAACACTGCGCCACCAGGGAAGCCCCCTAGATTGTACAATTTTTGACATATAACTGTTCAAATTATTTTCTGATGATTTTGTGTATTTCTGCAGTATTGGTTGATATTTCTCCTCTTTTATTTCTTATTTTGTTTATTTGGGTCCTCTCTCTTTTCTTCTTGGTGACCCTGGCTAGAGGTTTGTTGATTTCATTTATCCTTTCAAAGCTCTTGGTTTTATTGATCTTTTCTATTTTTCTTAATCTCTATTTATTTCCTCTCTGATCTTTATTATTTCCTTCCTTCTGCTGACTTTGGGTTTTATTTGTTCTTCTTTTTCCAGTTCTTTTAAGTGGTAGGTTAGGTTGTCTGTTTGAAATTTTTCTTGTTTCTTGAGAAAGGCCTGCATCACTATGAACTTCCCTCTTAGAACCACTTTTGCTGCATCCTGTAGATTTTGTATGGTTGTGTTTTCATTGTCGTTTTCTCACGGTATTTTCTGATGCCCTCTTGATTTTATCATTGACTATTGGTTTTTTAGTAGTATGTTGTTTAGTTTCCATGTAATTGTTTTTTCTCATTTTTCTTTCTGTGGTTGATTTCTGGTTTCATACTGTTATGATCAGAAAAGATGCTTGAAATAATTTCTATCCTTTTAAATTTGTTGAGACTTGCTTTGTGTCCTGGTATGTGGTCTATTGTATTTTGGGTTGTTTTGTTTTGTTTTGTTCTGTTGAATGTAGTGTCCTGAAGATATCAGTTAAGTCTAACTGTTCTATTGTGTCATTTAGGGTCTCTGTTGCCTTACTGATTTTCTGTCTGAAGGTCTGTCCATTGATGTAAGTGGGGTGTTAAAGTCTCCTACTATTATTGTATTCTTGCCAGTTTCTCCTTTTATATCTGTTAGTATTTGTTTTATATATTTAGGTGCTCCTATATTGGGTACATATATGTTAACAAGTGTAATGTCCTCTTCTTGTATTGATCCCTTTATCATTATGTCGTGTCTTTCTTTATGGACTTTGTTTTAAAGTCTATTTTGTGTGATATGAGTATTGCTACCCCTGCTATCTTGTCATTTTTATTTACATGAAATATCTTTTTCCATCCTCTCACTTTCAATCTATGTCTGTCTTTCACCGTAAGATGAGTCTCTTATAGGCAGCATATAGAAGTTTCTTGGTTTTTATCCAATCTGCCACTCTATGTCTTTTGATCAGAGCATTTAGTTCATTGACATTTGAAGTAATTATATATAAGCATGTATTTATTGCCATTTTAAACCTTATATTCCAGCTGATTTTGTGTTCCTTCTTCTTTTTGTTTTTCCTTTTGTGATTTGATAGTTTCTTTTGTATTATGCTTGAGTCTTTCTTTTTGGGTTTTATGAATCTATTGCATGTTTTTGATTTGTGGTTACCCTGTTTTTCAAGTCTGTTAACCCATAACTATATCTACTTGCTTTAGACTGATAGTCATATAAAAGTTCAAACACATTCTAAAAGATATGCTTTTTTTTACTTCCCTTCCCCACGTTTTGTGATTTTGATGTCCTGTTTAACATCTTCGTGTTTATCCTTTGCTGTTAATTATAGTTATAATTTCTTTTATAAAGTTTTTTTAATCTATGTACTGGCTTAAGTGATTTTCAATCCATTTATGTATTTACGCTTCCTATTGTGTTTTTCCCTTTGCTATAGATTCTTGCTTCTTTTCTATTCAGAGAAGACCGTTCAGTATTTCTTTTAGGACAGGTTAAGTATTGCTGTATTCTTTTAGTTTTCGCTTATCTGAGAAGTTCTTAGTCTCTCCTTCTATTCCAAATGATAATCTTGCTGGGTAGAGTATCCTAGGTTGCACATTTTCCCCTTTCAGGATTTTGAATATATGTTGCCACTCCCTTCTGGCCTACAAATTTTCTGTAGAGAAATCATATGATAGCCTTATGGGGTCCCCTTGTAACTGACTTTTTGTTTCTCTCTTTCTGCCTTTCGAATCCTCTCTTTAACTTTTGCCATTTTAATTATAATATGTCTTCTTTTGGGTCTGTTTGGCTTCATCTTGTTTGGGACTCTTTGTGCTTCCTGTACTTGGATATCTGTTTCCTTCTTTAGGCTTGGGAACTTTTCAGCCATAATTTCTTCAGACGCATTTTTGATCCCCTTTTCTCTTTCTTTTCCTTCTAGAATCCCTATTATGTATAGGTTGGCATACTTTATATTATCCCATAGATCTTGTATGTTGCTTTCATGTTTTTTCATTTGTCTTTCTGTCTGCTGTCTTTCTGTCTGATTGGGTGATTTCCATTATTCCATCTTCCAGGTCCGTAATTTGTTCTTCTGAATTATTTAGTCTGCTTTCAGTGCTTTTAGCTTGGTTTTTACCTCAGCAACTGAGCTGTCTAATTTTGATTGGGTCTTCTTTATACCTTCTAGTTCCTTGTTACAGTGATCTGCATTTCTATCAATAATCTTTCTTAATTTCTTTAGCATTTTTCGTACCTCCTTTTTAAACTCAGGGTCTGGTAGACTGGTGAGGTCTGTTTCATTGTTTGTTCTTTCAGGGGATTTCTCTTCTTATAACTGGGAGTAGTTCCTCTGCTTTTTCATTTTGCTTAAATTTCCCTGTCTCTAAATTTTGGAGAAACAATTCTGTGTCGTGGTCTCACAGGGCTGTTTTTATGTGGGAGTGTCCCTTTGTAAACTGTGTGAGTCCAGTATTTTCGGTGTGACGGCTGTATTTAGTCTGGATGCCAGCCACATCTTTTCTCAGAGTGTTCTGGTTGTTATCCCCTTGATAGGGGGTGTGATTGGTGTTGTGGTGACCAGAGCCTGCGCTGGATGTTGGGTGGGTCTTCCTTTTTGCTCTGTGGCTGTCACAGCCCTGTTAAGGGTGGGGTCTGCTCCCCAGTTGTTGGAGTAGAAGCCCTGAGGGTTAGGTTTGCTAAGGCTCTGTTGCCCCTAAGTGTGTGCTCTGTCCCCAAGGAGGTGAGTTCTGAAGCAAGTGAGGCAGCTGTGGTCACAGCAGACCTATGCACAGCCGATGTATGCATCCACGGTTCTGCCCAGAAGCAGCCCAAGTGATGCCCCTTTCTCCATTGTGTTCGTCTGAGGCCTAGAGCTAGGCTGGCACTGGAGGCCGGGGCATTGTGGCTGCAGGAATAAAGGTGGTTGTGCTGCTGCATGAGACCTGGGCTGCCTCTGTGGGAGGGCTCTCCCAGGACCTGTCCACCCCAGATCCCACTCCAAGCTGCAGTGTGATGTGGGCAGGACTGGAGTGCTCCCACTGGGAAAAGAACAGCTGTGAACCCCTCCCCAGGGGCAGTCTGCCAGGCATGTGCGATGCTGTGACACCGCCTGACACACGGTGTGCACACCCACAAAGTCAGGGCCCCGTTACTAGTCAGAGTTCTCCAAAGAAACAACCAAGAGGATGTGTGTATGGAGAGAGATTTATTTTAAGCAACTGATGGTCGGAGTGGACAAGTAGGAAATTTGCAGAGTAGGTCAGAAGACAGAGACTCGAGGAAGCGTTGGTATTGCAGCTCCAGTCTGAAGGCACTATCCCTCTTCCTCAGAAGACCTGAGTCTTTTCTCTTAAGGCCTTCAACTGATTAGACAAAGCCCACCCATGTTATGGAGGATAATCTGCTTTATTCAAAGTCTACTGATTTAGATGTTAATTCATTTTAAAAAATACCTTCACAGTGACATCCAGACTGCCATTTGACCAAATATCTGGGTACTGTGACCTAGTCAAGTTGGCACATAAAATTTACCTCATAGCCTCCAAGTCTGGCATGAGGAAAAGCATGGAGGCCTGAAAGAACGTGCTGAGTTGGATGGAAATCCCATGTGCCATATGGAGAGGAGAAGGGAAAGAGGAGGGTACACAGATGGGGCCTTTGCCACCTCTTCTCTGACCTTGAGAAGGGTCATTGTGCCAAACTACGGCCCTTAATAAAACATTACTGAAAGTTTGGAAATTAAGGAAGAAAACAAGTGTAATAAACAGATTTATTTAGCACTGCTAAGAGAAAGGATTGATCTTAGAGCCCAGAAGCCCAACCCAACCCTTAAATCCCTACTGAGTTCTCAGGCTAGTTCACCCTCCACCAGAGGAATACTCCCAAGCCCCACATAGCAGGCAAGGTCCAACTCTGTGAGCACCCCCAAATATAAAATTTTTCTCTAGCAATTCAAATGCCTATGTTTGGATTATCTCCCCAGAACAATTGACAGGAGAAAGAGTCAACCCCTCCGAATAGAACCCCACCTTTTATTCTCAAAAGTGTGTAATAAGATGGATCAAATAAGACTCAAAACGTGTCCACAGGATACTTCTTAATATCCGAGTGATTGTTTTTTAAGTACCACCAACGTAGGACACCAGCATCCCATCCAAGCTGCACTGTACTTTTCGAGTCCTGCCTCCAAAGTGGCTTAAACAGATTAAAGCAGTATATTTCTCCAGCTGTGATCAAGCTGCAGGTGTCACCTCTCATGTACAAACACTTAGGAAAAGAATCCATCGGATACCCAGACTGGTGGAGGGAAGGGTGTCTTGAACTCTGCAGGGGCCCTGCCCTGATCATGTAACAGAGAACGTACCATAGAACGTAGTGCTTACAAGTGTGGGCTTCGGAGTTATTCCACTTGGACTGAAATCCCAGTTACGTGACCTTGGGCACATTATTGAGCCTCTCTGTGTCTCTATTTCATCAATAGTAAGGGACTGTAAGAGAGTTATGAGTATTAAATCAATTAATGAAAAAAGCTTAGAAGAGTATCTGGCGCACAGGAGTTGGCTCAGTCAATTTTAGTTATTAAGTATTACATTATTAAATAGGCCATTTAACAGCTCACTCTGCAGCATTTTCTCTTGGGGTGTCTCATCAGTGTCATCCACAAGAATAATATTGAAGTCCTCATTACTTCTCCTGTTACTTCTGCATAACTAAAGGTCACTGTCATAATGGTCTCTCCAAACAAAGGGGATTTCCCAAAGATAAACTCCAGTCTCTATTCCTAGAAAATGGAAACAAGCAAACAAACAAAAAACACCACACGACAGAAGCTGCTGGTAACCCTCCCAGTTAACACTTCCCAAATTCAAGCAAAGTGTTAAAGACCGGTCCTCACTGAGCACCTCATTGAGGAAACTGGACGTCAGTCTGATGGCGATGAGGGAGCCGGTGCGGAGTTTTCAGTGCCGTGTGAGTCGATCCAGCTCGTGTTTGTGAGGATCACTCCGGCAGAATGTGGAAGACAGAGGGGAGGGCTGTTGAGAAAGAGGTCCAAGCACAAGGCCGTGGCAATGACCAGACAGGAAATAAGAACAAACCCAGGGCAATGGCCGTTGCAGTCGTGCCAAAAGACCTTCAACGGCCATCACACCTCCACAATACTACATTCAATAGTTATCTGCTTTTTAGTTTACTCTCATGACGTTTGAGTTGTATCGAGTCAGGAAGGGGTGTTCATTGCATGGGCTTAAACTCTTGGCTTCCAGATCTCGAAAAGGATGAGCAAACGTCGTCTATTAATTTATCTTGTGTTTCGTGCTCCTGAATTGCCTTGACTTTCCACAGTGAGGATTGCCCCAGAATGCGGTTTACCGTTTAAACTTGAAAACTATTACGTCATGGCACCTTCCTTTGTCTGAAAACACCCAGGACCTGGGCCTGAGGTTCTGCCTGAGGCCAAAAACCTCCATCAAAAAGAACTGTCGTTGCTGGGTCCGCGGACACCCATCTTTTTCTTCTGGGGGCACCAGCCATCTGCCTACAGCTGTCTTATATTGCAAAACAGAATCCAATTGCCAAGTCTTTCTTTTATCCTTCTTTCCCGAAAACAGGTACAAAATCAAAGAATTCTCTTTTTCGGTAATTTGCTGCATTAGCGTCATTTCTTTTGGGGGCCGTTTAAATGATTTTTAATGCATAACTTCATTAGCTATAATCTTATTCCTATAGAACAAATTACAGGAGAAGAGCAGTGGCTTCTCACCCAAAGTCACGGGCCAGTCAGCCTCCAGCCCGCCCTTCTACAAACCAACAGCCCAGCAGTGAGAAATAAGTAAAAGAAGTAAAAATTATAATCATAAATGCCTGAAAAACACTATACTTTTATGCTCAGACACTTTTAGCAAATACTGTTCTCGTTGATGTTTCATAAACCATGAAACTCCATATACAATATTTCTCTAGTTTCATGAAATTTTGTAGCTCAGTTATTTCTAAAGCAGTGTTTTCTACAGCAAGCCTGCCCCTCTTTCCCTTGTTTCTCCCAAGACCATATCTCCAAGCTCTTCTTTTAATTTCTTATGATAAAACAAAGTAGTAATTCTTGTGACTAATGTTCCAAGATATAAACTCTCAAATAAACAAACACAAACAATGCAACACTGCATGATAGAAAACCTTTTTCAGGAACAAAATATTAATCTTACCTGGCACATCCTCGTGTGTTTGGGGCCATCAATTTTGCTTTATTCATCCGTTAGCTTTTCTTTGTGAGTCTCTTTTTTTTTTAAACAGACACATGGTACTTTAAATAAATAAACCAGGTCTCCACGACCACGATTCCAAGGATTGTCTGTCTCTTTAGAAAAAGTACACTAAGATTGATCTGGTTCTTTCTATTCTTAGCTTGCTTTCTTTTACAGTTCCCAGCTGTCACCATCCTCCAGCACAACCAAGAATCAAATAAAGCAGAAATAAGTACGTGTTTCAAGGACATTTACCAGGGAAGGGTCTGTTCTCAGAAGGACAGAGTGGACCACAGATCCAGCATCCCCAGGGCCAACTAGAGAGGAGCACACAAGCACACTCACTCACGTGTTCTCACCAAACACGAAACAAAAGAAAGCAAGGCCAAACGTCTCCCCTCCCCTGGGAAAGAGACCATGTGTTATTTTTAAGAAAAACTGAAGCTTGTGGCTTTTTCTCCTTTGAGCTTTTCCCTAAGACTGGCCTTTCCATCCTACTTGTAAATAGGAACTTCACCTTGCCCCGCACTCCTGGCTCAAGACAAGTCACAGAACAGGATTTCATCTAGAAAACCCCTCAGGGCACTTAGATAGCAAAGCGCAGATTATTTGAAATTCCAGCCATCATCTTGGGGGCCTGTGCTGTGTGCCAGGCGCTGTGCTTGGGGCTAGCGTTTGCTGTACCCTCACCACAGTCTCTTGAGGAAGGTGTGACCCACACGGTTTACGGGAGACAAAAAAGGCCCCGCCGGGGTTAAGTCATCTGCCAGAGAGAACGTGGCCCATCGGAAGCCAGGCCTGGATGCAGGCCGTGCCCGTGTCACAGACATTTGATGAGAGGCGGGCGTGAGTCACGCCCCGTCCTGGGCCCCGGGCATAGGAAGGAGATAGCAGACAATCAAGTGTGTGTGTGCCTGTGTAGACAGGTGGGTGTCAACGGAGACGTGTAGTCGGAGAGCGAGGACATCACAAAGGAAGTAAAGAGACGAGACGGAGAGGACAGAGTGACAGGGGAAGGGCTGCGGCTCCGAGGAGGGGCCACCACCCCCAGAGCAGGCAGCCTGCCCAGGACCTGCTCCTCGACGGTCCTGGGACCAAACTGCCTGGCCTGTCGCCCAGACCGAAGCCCTACAGCTGCGGGTGCGTCACTGCCGCCCCTCCCCCCCGCACCGTGACAGGGTGAGCCTGTGTCCCCTCTGCTGAGGGCGGCTCCCTGTGTCCTCCCCGTATGGTGACAAGGACGAGCACGGGCGGCCCCAGCCCCAGGCGCCCATTCCTCCGCTAATGTGACATCCCCACACACTCTGCACCTTGATGGTTGTGCCGTGGAGGGAGATTAATCCAGATTCCCAGCCCAGCCACTTGTCCAGGATGCAGGGCCAACGGCAGCCCCTCTTCTGCTCCAGAGGCTTCCAGGAGCTCGGCCAGCAGCCAAGCAGGTGAAGTCCCCACGTCTGAGCTTCAGACTGTGACTTGGTTCAGGGACTGTCCATCAGGAGGGCGTCACAACATTTTGTTTATTCCTAAATATTATGTAACTTGAGGGCGTGTTTTGTGTTCACCCGGAGAAAATAGGCTTTAAAAGGCTGAAAACAGTGGAATAGAGGTCGTCAGCAAGACCTGCGGGAGTGCTGGGTAAAGTGAAGTAGTGACTCTAAGAGGGGGTCCCAGATGATGAGACGGGGTGTCATCACGCCTGTCTGCAGAGGACACAAGGGCAGCAGTGTCCACACACCGCGCCCCTCCCACCTCCCCCCCCCCCCACCCCGCCGCTGTGGGATCACAGGGCAGCCTGGCTCCCCCAGCCCGTGGTCCCTCTGCTGCCTCCCTGACACCATGGTTACATCTCTGTTCCGCAGGTACTGCCCGGGCCAGGACCGCTGGATGCTCCCATGAGGTTACATTCAGCCTCTTCTCTTTACTAAGAACTAATGCTAAGGGCAACACAGTCTAGACCCCTGGCCTTTATAGTCGTCCTTCAGACTACACAGCACAGTGCAGGCCTCAGGGGTACGGGCCCCTTCATCTCCTCACCTGTGCGCCTGTGTGTGTGATATGTGACGCACATATGTAACATACCAGTCACATGTGTGTGTTAGGTATATGCAAATATCTACATCAGTGTATCTTATATTCAGCAGCTACTCATATTTCCATCAGCATAAGACTTTTTTTCATTACAGCTAAAATCCCGTCATCTTTTTTTTTTCTTTTTAATTACTTTTATTTATTTACTTTTGGCTGCGTTGGGTATTCGTTGCTGCGTGTAGGCTTCCTCTAGTTGTGGCGAGCGGGGGCTACTCATTGTTGCGGTGCACAGGCTTCTCATTGCGGTGGCTTCTCTTGTTGCGGAGCACAGGCTCTAGGCACGCAGGCTTCAGTAATTGTGGCTCACGGGCTCTGGAGCAGAGGCTCAGTAGTTGTGGCACGTGGGCTCAGTAGTTGTGGCTCGTGGGCTCTAGAGCCCAGGCTCAGTAGTTGTGGCGCATAGGCTTAGTTGCACCGCGGCATGTGGGATCTTCCCGGACAAGGGCTCGAACCTGCGTCCCCTGCATCGGCAGGCGGACCCTCAACCACTGTACCACCAGGGAAGCCCTTCCTGTCATCTTCTGACATGGTCATTATCCCCACAGATTTTGTGCCTTGATTTTTTTCATCGTGGAGCAAGATTGATTCAGATTTGCGGCCCCAGCCAAGCCTTCTGGGACAAAGGATAGTGAAAGGGCAGTTCCTAGGCCACTGTCTCTCTAGGGTGGCAGGGTGTCTTCGGGACATTGACCCCCCACTTTTTTGTTAAGTAGAAAAGGATAGCTTTATTGCTGTGCCAGGCAAAGGGGGTCACAGCAGGCTCCTGCCTCAAAAAACTGTGTCCCAACTCAGAAGGATTTGATGAGGAGTTTTATAAAAATGGTTCAAGGGGGCTTCCCTGGTGGTGCAGTGGTTGAGAGTCTGCCTGCTGATGCAGGGGACACGGGTTCGTGCCCTGGTCCGGGAAGATCCCACGTGCCGCAGAGCGGCTGGGCCCGTGAGCCATGGCCGCTGAGCCTGCGCGTCCGGAGCCTGTGCTCCGCAGTGGGAGAGGCCACAACAGTGAGAGGCCTGCGTACCGCAAAAAAACAAAAAACAAAAAAGGTTCAAGGGTGGGGCTGCTGATGAGATTAGGGTGCAGTGCAGGGTCTCAGGTGGTCTCCTAATCTTGACGGGCTTCTCTGGGCCCTGTAATCTCGCCTCAGGCGGTTTCTGGGCTGCCGCTCCCTTGATTAGCAACTGTTCGAATCCTCCCTCCCTCCAGGGAAGGTCATGGAGGCTGGAGTCTTGCCTGGCGCTTGGAGAGACTTGTTGTAGCCAGTTGTTTTCAAACTATCGATACTGAAAGCTCAGCTTCTCTGTATACCGGTTCCGAATCAAACCTCAGAGACAGAGTTTTGGGTGAAGTAGAAAAGGAATAGCTTTATGACTTTGCCAGGCAAAGGGGGAACACAGTAGGCTAGCGCCTCAAGAACTGTGCCCCCCTCCCTGGGGCGCAGGGAGAGGTCTTAGGTTGGGGGCTCGTGGTCAGGGGCATCCGGTAAGGATCTAGGCGGGAACAGTCTTGCATTCTTCTGATGGGTTGGTGGTGAGGTAAGTGGGAGTCGGCATCATAAACGTTCAGGTCCAACTGGTCTGGGGTCTGCGTGTTTGTGAGCAGCATGCCATCGTTAATACTTAACTTCTCCCACCTGGAAGGGGGTTTCGACCTCTGCAAAATAGCTCAAAGATATTGTTGTAGGTATTGTTGATGGGGAAACGGGACCTTGCCCCAAGGCTGCTCTTGACTGTTTCTCCCTGGTCTCCCTTCCCTAATTAACAGCTGCTTGGATCTGCCCATAGGAACTCAGGGAAGGTCATGGAGGCTGAATGAAGGCTGTTTCCTGTAATTAAAGAAATGGGGGACACGGAAAGGCTTTGTGCCTTTAAACGGGGACGTTTTTACCCTTCAGCTGTTGGGTGTGAAACAGATACACACACTCCCCCCTCTCCCAGAACAGGTGAAGGCATTTCACCGGCAAGGTCCAGGCAGCTTTGGCTGAGTCTCCCAGCCCTTCTACATTCCTCCTCCTCTTCTTCCTCCTGGCAGGGAATTCCTAGCCGGGATTGTTCTCCACACGCACGCCTACACATACGTATCGAGGGACCCACCATGTCCCCGTGCTTCCTGCCCTGTGCCCATCAAGGGCATTTACCAAAGGTGTGGTCCCAGACTCGGAATTGCTTGCCTTCTTGGTGGAAAACAAAAGCGAAAAAGAAACAAACACAGCATCTGCAGTAGTGACACAAAGGCGTCCAAAAGTGGGTTGGAAGACTTTGTGGAAGGTAGAGACCCAGGCTGACCAGGGACAGCAGATGTGTCTGAGTGCAGGTGTGGCTTGGAGACCATCCCCAAGGAGGCAAGCATTGAGGGGTCAGGGAACAGGAGTCTGAGGGCATCAGAGGTCACAGCACCCGCAGCCGTGGGTGCATCTGTCCAATTGCTAATGACTGAATATTATTTTCCACGCCCCTTGATCAAGAGCAGATCGATGGTAGAACATAACGCAGAATAACTCATAGCCTCTCAGGGAGGAGCTGGAATAATGTAACAGAGGGAGAGATCTCAGGCCAGTCCTGTCATTCTCCCAAAGGAAAAACCCAGAAACTCCTCCAAGTGAGAGACGGATGGCACCAGAAGGATTTTTTTTTGGGGGGGGGGGCTACGCGGGCCTCTCACTGTTGTGGCCTCTCCCGTTGCGGAGCACAGGCTCCGGACACGCAGGCTCAGCGGCCATGGCTCACGGGCCCAGCCGCTCCGCGGCATGTGGGATCCTCCCGGACCGGGGCACGAACCCTTGTCCCCTGCATCGGCAGGCGGACTCTCAGCCACTGCGCCACCAGGGAAGCCCCAGAAGGATGTTTTGACTGGCTTCTCCCCGTCCAGTCCGTGCTTGTGCGAGTCCCTCGTGCACAAGAGGAAGTTCTCTAGATGCTGCTCCGTGTTCCTCTCCCCGCGGTACCGACCTTCCCTGGAGAGCATGTTCGCTCTGAGCCTGCTCCTGCTCTCTGCCTTTCCGTACCTACTATTCCTGAAACGTTTCCATGAGCACAGGTAAACTCCGAATCCCAAGGCTAAAAACGAGCCTCACTGCAAGAGCCTGGCTGTCCCGGGGGGATTCGCAGCCAGGACACGCGGGCTGAGCCCGAGGACTCTGCGGTCTTGCCCAAAACCTACATCTTCTCCCCCCACAACGACCTGCTGTGCTTCTCTGGGCTCCATGACTCACGGCCCCTGCACACGTATAGATGGAATTTGTTCATCTGTAAGGGATATTTGGGGACAGGGGAGAGATCTGGAAGCCCCAGACCATAAAGAACCTCTAAAGTGGTTCAGTTATCTGGTGGAGAGAGCAGTTGCCCCTCAGATATTTGATTCTAGGTTTGGCTGATGGCCGCACCACCCTGACTTTAGCCCCTTTGCTTTGCTGGTAAATGATGCTGGATCAGCCTGGCTGGTGGCCTCCCTCGCTGGCTTGGCCGAGAGCGAAGGAATTATGCTTGACAGGTAATTAAGAAAACTGATAGGAAATAGCATCTGGGCTCTTTGAAGGTGAACTGCAGTTTGTAAGAGATAATCTAAATCTAATTTCCGGAAACCCCAGATGGCAAAGCTCTGGGCAGCATTGCCTCCGTACGAGGCTTGTATTAAATTAATCTTTCTTTACATCTTACCGTTCTTTACATTTTAACTTTAACGTGCAAGGGAGGGCTGAAAACTTTGCATGGCCTGAAAGTGAGATTCCGCAGTTCCCAGGCCACTGCTGAACGTAAGAGGGGAAACGCTGATGGGGGATCAGAGCTCCGGGCTGGAGTGGAACCCAGACTGACCAGCGCCCAGGAACGAGTGTGGCCTCGTGGTGCTGAGGAGGGAAGGGGGTGTTTTATGCATCCAGTGCTGTCGGGCAGAGGCAAGGTACCGCATTCTCCTGCGTGTGGAGAGAGACCCTTCTGCAAGGTTTGGGCTCTGTATGAGTACAGGGACCATCGGGCTCAGATCTGCTGGAAAGGCATCGACTTCACATCTCCCCCTGGGTCCAGGCTACGGTGGGGGAAGGACACTCACTGGTAACCAGCCTCCCCCTCTCCCAGGCACAACCCAGATCTCCTTCCTGTGACACCTACTCTCCATCCATAGCAATGGCTTTTTGCCTCAAGCAGTGGCCGGGAGAGACTCATAGTTGAGGCTCTTGGGCACCCAGGACAGAGGTCCGTTGTGCTCTGCCTTCCTAGGTGCAGGTCTGCAAAGCCAGGAGAGGAGAATTACCTCTCCCGTTCTTCCCAAGACCTTTGGATGCTATTTCCTAGCAAATAAGGAAGAACAAAAAAATTAACCCCTCATCCTTTCTTCTGTCCATTCCAGGAATTTCATGCTAAGACCAATAAATCAACATTGTGCGCCTAACCTAGGAAAAATTGCCTTTTGTAGCCAAGAGGACAGTTGCACGTTACAAAGGGCATGCGTTACGAAATCAAATTTTTCTTCCTTGTGACAGCCTTGGGGGAGAGCCAGCTGTCAGCAGGATTGTGGAGGTGGCCTTGCAAATTGCCACGTGAGCCTCAGTCTTTGGGAGCAGCACGTAGGGCCGTGGGTCTCCACTGTAATGCTCCTGGCACTGGGGGTCATCCACTGTCATTTCCTTAAGAAGATAAAGGAGTCGGGGTGCTGTGCTCAGGCCAGGCCCATCGCACAGCCATGCTCAGGTGCCTCCAGGGACTACCCGCCCAATTCCTAGGTCCTCACAGACAAGCAAGTAGGTCTGCAGGGACCAGATGCACTTCCTCTCTCTCCCCACCTCCCGCCTCATGGAAGGTCTGCACCAACTTCCCTGCACTTCTGACGGCCGCGCCCAGATGCTCCTTATAAACAGGGAGTATGTGGGGTCTCCTTACCCCAGAACGTGACGGCACATCACCTGTGGTTGCACCATCCAAGCAGCCTTTCTTTGAGTAGAGGAGCTCCTCGGGGTTTTTTGAAGTATAGTTGATTTTACAATGTTGTGTTACTTTCTGCTGTACAACAAAGTGATTCAGTTATACACCTATTTTTTTTAACACCTTTATTGGAGTGTAATTGCTTTACAATGTTGTGTTAGTTTCTGCTGTATAACAGAGTGAATCAGCTCTGCAGATACATATATCCCCATATCCCCTCCCTTTTGCGTCTCATATATGTACATTTTTTATATTCTTTTCCATTATGGTTTGTCACAAGGTATTGAATAGAGTTCCCTGTGCTCTACAGTAGGACCTTGTTGTTTATCCATCCTATGTATACTAGTTTGCATCTGCTAACCCCAGACCCCCAGTCCATCCCTCCCCCATCCCCCAACCCCCTCCCCCTTGGCAACCACCAGTCTGTTCTCTATGGAGGAGCCCCTAGTTTTAGAGCCTCCGTTAGAACTCAGAGCCCCAGGAATGGTGGCGTCTTAAATTATTATCAGCTATTACATTACATGGCAGTTACTACATCAGCAGGGAAGGAAAATCAGCAGAGAGTAAGGGACTAGACAATGGGGAAGGTGTTGAGAGAGAAGAAAGGGACTTGGGGGAGAGGGAGGCTCCTGGAAGAAGGCAGAGGCCCTGACGCAGGGCGTGAGACACTTGTCTTACAGAATCCTTGTGAAGAAAGAACGGGACATTTAAGCAGTTTGAATTGCACAGTGCTGTATTTGTATTGCTTTAATGATGTCTGATTCTGAGACTGGCCCTTGCTGTGACTCTTAGAATTATCTTACCTGTCCTGGGTTGTCAGCCTTTAACTCTTTGGAGGAAAGATGCCGTGTAAATCGAAGGATTTGTGGTTTATACAAATATATCATTATAGTACACAATCTTTTTTTAAATAAATTTATTTATTTATTTATTTTTGGCTGCATTGGGTCTTCGTTGCTGCGTGCGGGCTTTCTCTAGTTGCAGCGAGCAGGGGCTACTCTTCGTTGCGGTGCGCGGGCTTCTCATTGCAGTGGCTTCTCTTGTGGTGCACGGGCTCTAGGAGCGCGGGCTTTAGTAGCTGTGGCACGTGGGCTTCAGTAGTTGTGGCTCACGGGCTTAGTTGCTCCATGGCATGTGGGATCTTCCCGGACCAGGGCTCGAACCTGCGTCCCCTGCATTGGCAGACGGATTCCCAGCCAGTGCGCCACCAGGGAAGTCCCAGTACACAATCTTTCAGACTAAATTTTAATCTAACTTATTAACAAGGGATATGTGATATGAAACATTTTACTTTTTCTCATCTAGATATTATCTTTTTCTAAATGAATGGCTGCAAAAGTGGCAGATTGTCGTATTTAGGGTATTTTCACCAACCATTAGTAAGGTGTCTGGACCACCCCAGTCCAGTGGATGGTGACTTTCTTCCTGCACAGTCATGCATCTGCATGGTGGTGGTGGATCCCTGGCTTCTGATCGTAGGCAATGGCCCTCAGCCTGATTTCTGTACCCGGAGGCTGGCTGCTGCAAACCGCCTCTCCGCACCGCACGCTGGGTCTGCTTGTGTGATTCTGATTTTCCCATCAGCCATCAGTGACTCCAGACACCACAAACATTTCCCCTTCCCTGGCATTTCTCCCCAAGTCTCTCCTTTATGAAACTCTTTCTCCGTATTGCTTTTATAACTAAGAGAGCAGGAGCTTTTGATTCGGACAAAACTGGGTTTGAATCCCAGCGGATTCACAGGTTACGTCTATGACTTCAGGCGAATCACTTGACTCCTCTGAGTCTCGGTGTTTTCATCTCTACAAGGGGTTGCTGAGACGAGATAAGAAAAAGAACAAGCTCGGCCCCGGGTAACGTGTCTGGTCAACGGAAGACACCCCATCCACTTCCATCCTCCCGTTTCCTCTGCTGCAGCCAGGAACGTTCCCGGTTGCCCCCGTGTTCAGGGCTCCCACCTGCCTCTTCAAGTCCATTCCAAGCAGGTGGAGGGAAAAGAAATACGTCTGTGTTTCTTCAGGACTCCACGTGGTGTCTTACGTGTGGTGAAGGACCAACAACTGGCCTTTGTTCTTCTTAATGATGACAAGTCACACCCTGGCCTTTCTGTCCATGCTTCTCTAAAAGTAGTCTCTTCCTCCCTATCTGTTCCCCAGAAACACCACACAGAGTGAGAGCTGGACCAGTGAGAGGCATGGCACAGAACGGAGTTCAACTCAGGTCTGAGAAATGACGGCGCTTTAACAAAGGACCACCTTTAGGGGTGTGGGCAGCGAAGGGGGCACCAGCAGGGCGTCTTGGGGGGGGGATGGGTCACAGCAGGAAGCCCCTGCCACCCCCTGCCTGGGGCTGAGAGGATGGGGCGAGTGGGGAGCGGGGGCTGTGATCGTGGGGGGAACGTGGCCGCTGCCGCAGCCTGGAGGCTAACGCACAGCGGTGAGGGTTCCGGGGGCTACATCCCCCCGCACCTCTCTCCTCCCTGCTTTGATCTTTTGTCGGCGTCTCCCATTGGCTGAATCTGTTCAGAGGCCGAGACAGAGGAGGCCGGTGATGGTGCCAGGGGTCCACCCCCAGGGTCTGAAACAAACCTAGGATGGAACAGACAGAGAGTAGCCAGTACACGGCCACCCTCCATTTGTGAGTCCCAGGGTCTCGAAGTTGTCATTTTGCCTCATGTCACAAAATAGAAGGTAGGATTTCAGAAGCCGGTCAGGTTGACATCCAGCATTGGGACAAACCAGCGCCAGGTACCTCTTGGCAGGCTGCACCTTCTGTGAAATTCCACCGAAAACCATCACCAAGCCTGAGCAAACCCCACCTGAGGGCCGTCCACAAAGTATTCCTCAAGGTTGTTAAGGTCGTGAGGGACAGAGTGACAGCGGAACTGCTCCAGATGAAAGAGACTAAGACATGAAATCCAAATGCCGTGCCATCCTGCATGGACCCGGGTCAGAACTTCTGTTCCTTTTACTCGAAAGGACATTAGTCAGACTCTTGACAAAATTCGAGTAAGATCTGTAGATGAGGTATGTATCATGGTTAATTTTCCTGGTGTTGAAAATTGTTCTGATTATGTAAGAAAGAGTCCTTTTCTTGTTTGAAGGAAATATGATGCTACAGTATTTCATGGTAAAAGGCACATCTTCCACATACTCGCAAATGGTTCAGAAAAAAAGTCTGGTGTGTGTGTGTGTACATGTGTGTGTACTTGTAGAGAGATGGAGGGAATGAGTGAGCAAGAAAATAGGGGAAAATGTAAAAAAAAATGGAAGGTTTTGTTAAAGGGTGTTCAGAAGTTCTGTTCTGTCAACTTTTCTGTAAGTGCAGTTACCTTTTAAGAGAGAGAAGAGCCAGCCAGTGTCCGAGGACGAGGACGGTGCAAACGGGAACTGCTCATTTGCATGGTGGGGACGGGGCCCCCAGGGTTTCACCAGGGCCTCCTTGGATGCAGGCGCCCCCCGTTCTTCCTGGATACCCAGCGACTTCTCCTCTAGTGAGAGAACTCCTGTAGGGATTTCTAGTCCATTCATTAGAATTTGTTCTGTTTTTATTTTTAATGACCTGGTCTCACTGTTTCAACATTGGAAGCTGCCTCTAATTCTTCTTGGAAGTGTACATTACAACTTCAAAACAGGAAGAAGCCAAGTACATCAGAAAGTCACGCTGTGTCTGTGTTAGAGGGCTTGGCATGGAATCACAGAATTTTCTGCCACTGATGTGAGGAAGTGAGTGATGAGCGTAATACTTATGCCAGCCTTGAAATTGGATTCTTTTTCTCCTCCACACTAGAACTGCTAATATAACATTGGCTTTCTGGGGGAATGGCAGCAGTTGGCTTATTTCCCCACTGCCCCATCCCATCCCCCGAGCAACTGTTTGAAAAGACTCTGATTACATATACGGTCCGCACATACTTCTTGGATGTCTTAGAGAAAACCGATAACTACAGTGGCTTCGGTGTGGGAAATGCACAGATACACCATTACAACTTCAAGGAAAGTTAGAAAAGTATTCCAGCTTTTAAAAAATTCTGTTAGTAATTAGGGTGATTGGTTTGTTTTGCTGGTCATTATTTTTTGTTTGGGGAGTTTGGGCTGTTGGGGAAATGCCCATATTCCGCCTGCTATCTGCTTTAGCCCAACTGATGTTACTGCAGGACTCAAGAAAAATGAACAAATTCTGTGATGTCACAACATAGGATTAAAAAAGGACATAGTAGTACCAAGTATCAACATGATTGATTTTAAGATTTAGACCACCAGGCAAGTACTATTAGCTGAAATGTCTTTTTTTTTTTTTTTTTTTTTACAGTGCCAGAATTTCAGTGTGTCTTTTTTGTTTGTTTGGGTTTTTTTTGGCTGTGTTGGGTCTTCATTGCTGCGTGCAGGCTTTTTCTCTAGTTGCGGCGAGCGGGGGCTACTCTTCGTTGCGGTGCGCGGGCTTCTCATTGCGGTGGCTTCTCTTGTTGCGGGGCATGGGCTCTAGGCACGTGGGCTTTAGTAGTTGTGACACGTGGGCTCAGTAGTTATGGCTCGCGGGCTCTAGAGTGCAGGCTCAGTAGTTGTGGCCCATGGGTTTAGTTGCCCCGTGGCATCTTCCCAGACCAGGGATCGGACCTGTGTCCCCTGCATTGACGGGAGGATTCTTAACCACTGCACCACCAGGGAAGCCCCTCAGTGTGTCATTAATTCAACAAGTGTGTCTTAAGTATGTGCTTTGTGTCTAGCATGAGGGGGAAACACAGTCAAATAAGACAGACTCTGACTTAATGTTGCCTCATGGTCCATGACTTCCTTTGCCAACAAAATTGATGGGCAATGTAAATACAAGACTATATGTCGGCAGGTGTAAGTTTCTAGAAAACTAGAACTTAATCCGAGAACTATACTTAAAAAAATTTTTCAGGACACTCACTGGGCAGGTGGCTGGGGTAGGGCTGGGGAGTGCATTCAAAGCCCAAAGAGCTAAAATCTCTGAATCAACAGTGTTCATCCCACATACAGTTCCTTCTTATGACAGCTTATTTTTGCAAAGAAATATCATTTTGTTAAGCTGCAGTTGAGTGCCAAAAGCTCATTTTTGACTGTACATCTGGTTTGGTATCACAAACTGAACAGAAGAAGAACAAGAATAAATCCAATGAATGTTCTCCGTGCTAACATAGCTGCCTCATACCACCTTCGAGTTTACTGAAAATAAAATGCTGCAAGACTCTGACGGTAATCTCAAAAGAAGTGTCCCAGGCATGTTTGTGACAACAGCCCAGCATCATCAGCATAAGGTCATAGGTTCCCAAGGTGAGCACTTGAATGATCAGCACTGGTCTGGATGGATGGATAAAACCTGATGTCACTTTTTAAAATAACAACCTCATTGGGAATGTAAACTGGTACAGCCACTGTGGAGAACAGTATGGAGGTTCCTCAAAAAACTAAAAATAGAACTACTATATGATCCAGCCGTCCCACTCATGGGCACATATCTGGAGAAAACACTAATTCAAAAAGATACATGCACCCCTATGTTCATTGCAGCACTATTTACAGTAGCCAAGACATGGACGCAACCTAATTGTCCATCAACGGATGAATGGATAAAGAAGATGTGGTCCATATATATAATGGAATATTACTCAGCCATTAAAAGAATAAAATAATGCCATTTGCAGCAACATGGGTGGACTTGGCGATTTTCCTGATAATCTCTTACTTCACCTAAATGCAGCACAGAAAGAGAAAGACAAATATCATATGACATCACTTATTTGTGGAATCTAAAATATGATACAAATGAACTTATGTACAAAATAGAAACAGATTCACAGACATAGAGAACAGACTTGTGGTTGCCAAGGGGGGGTGGTGGAAGAGGGATGGATTGGGAGTTTGGGGTTCACAGATGCAAACTATTATATGTAGGATGGATAAACAAGGTCCTACTGTAGAGCACAGGGAACTATATTCAATATCCTGGGGTAAACCATAATGGAAAAGAATATAAAAAAGAATGTATGTGTGTATATATATGTGTGTGTGTGTGTGTGTGTGTGTGTGTGTAATGGAATCACTTCGCTATATAGCAGAAATTTAACACAACACTGTAAATCA
Organism: Tursiops truncatus; assembly: GCF_011762595.2. NCBI lineage: Eukaryota > Metazoa > Chordata > Mammalia > Artiodactyla > Delphinidae > Tursiops > Tursiops truncatus. Next base: position 3,268,827 of record NC_047039.1, on the reverse strand, counting down.
GCTATACTTCAATAAAAAATGTAAAATAGCCTCATAACTTTATAATGTCCCTTTGTACATGGATTTGAAGGCCTATAGCAGTAGAATGCAATTAACTGTTACTATTACTAATACAGTAATTTGATGGATGAAATTAATAAATTCAGTTTTATTAATTCATTGAAATACTGTCATAGGAAATAGTTTATAACATGGTAAAATGCTTGTGATAGAGTGTTATACAGGGGAGAGTCTCCGACATGGGCCTGATGTTTCCTACCTCCTGCAAGTATTCATCCTCTCGTAGGGTCGTCTCTCACACTGTACCAGCGCTAGCCTTACGGCCAGTAGAATACAGCACAAACGATGGTATGGCACTCCCAAGATTAGGTCCTAAAAGACTGCAGCTTCTGTCTTGGCTCTCCCTCCCTCCCTCCTCTGTCTCTGTCTCTGTTTCTCTCTCTTCTCCTCCCTCCCTCCATCTCTCCTCTGTCTCTGTCTCTGTCTCTCTCTCCCCCTCCCTCCCTCCCTCCTCTGTCTCTGTCTCTCTGTCTCCCTCCTTCCCTCCCTCCTCTGTCTCTGTCTCTCTGTCTCCCTCTCTCCCTCCCTCCCTCCTGTCTCTGTCTCTGTCTCCCCCTCCCTCCCTCCTTCCTCTGTCTCTGTCTCTCTCCCTCCCTCCCTCTCTCCTCTGTCTCTGTCTCTGTCTCTGTCTCTCCTTCCCTCCCTCCTCTGTCTCTGTCTCTCTGTCTCCCTCCCTCCTGTCTCTGTCTCTGTCTCTCTCTCCCCCTCCCTCCCTCCTTCCTCTGTCTCTCTCCCTCTCCCTCCCTCCCTCCCTCCCTCCTCTGTTTCAGTCTCTCCTCCCCCACTCCCTCGGGAAGCCAGTTTCCTCACAATGTGAGCAGCTCTGTGCCTCTGGGGACAGCTGGTGAGGAACTGAAGCCTCCTGGCAACAGCTCCGGGAATGAGGTTGAAGCCCCTTACCCAACCCCGTCAGGTGGCTGCAGCTTGGCCACAACCCCCTAATAACTCTGATCCAGACCCACTCATCCCAGAGTCTTGACCCTCAGACATTGTGTGAGATGGTGAGTGTTTATTGTTTTAGACAGTTGAGTTTCAGGTTAACTTGTTACATACAAAAGACAATTAATACTGCCAAATGAAAACCAAAAATATATGATAGGAAATATGCCAAAATGTTAATAGCCATGATCACCGACTGATTAGTTACGAGTAATTTTCATTTTTTATTAGACTTTCTGTATCTTTTCTTGATTTTCAGTATTTATTATATATTACTTTTCTTAAAGCAGAAAAAAAAAACCAAAAAGGGAATGTTTTTTAATTTGGGATTTTTTTAAAAAATATTTATTTATTTATCTTTGGCTGCATCGGGTCTTAGTTGTGGCGCGCTGGATCTTTCGTTGCAGTGCGTGGCCTTCTCTCTAGTTGTGGCAGGCGGGCTCCAGAGCACATGGGCTCTGTAGTTGCAGCGCACGCAGGCTTCGTTGCCCCGCCGGCATGTGGGATCTTAGTTCCCCGACCAGGGATCAAACCTGCCGCCCCTGCATTGGAAGGCGGATTCTTAACCACTGGACCTCCAGGGAAGTCCCTGTGCTTTGTTTTAATACAAAGCACAATTTTAAACAAATTTTCTTTCATTTCACTACCATGTGTGGGCCACAGGATTGCAGGAATGATGACTAGCACAGATACAGAAAGAGGGATGGCAATGCCAGGCAGTATAATTTGACCAAGAGTTTGAATAAAGTACCAAACGGAGATTAACAACCCAGCTGATTCTGGCCAGTAAAGCCGCATGCTACCATACCAGTCAGTACTTTGAAAAAGCCTTTTAATTTTGACAGAATTTCATACTGAGGGAAAAGCTGCAGAAATAATACGAAAATATCTGTATAACATCATCCCTAGATACCAGCATTCTCTAATTATGAACATTGTGTCAGATGTGCTTTATTAGTATTCATAAGTAGATGAGAGACAGAGAAAGATAGATAGATAGATGATAGATGGATAGACAGATAGATGATAAGGTGATAGACACTGTGTGAATCTCCTCTTCGTAGCACTTACCACTGTTGTAATTACATTTATTTGTATAATTATTTGATTAATTTTTGTCTTTCCAAGTAGAATATAATTCCCATGATTTTTTTCTTCATTATCTTTTTAAATTGCAGTCTAGTTGATTTACAGTGTTATGCCCCAATCTCTGCTTTATAGCAGAGTGACTCAGTTATACACATATATACATTCTTTTTTTATATTCTTTTCCATATGGTTTATCCCAGGAGATTGGATATAGTTCCCTGTGCCGTACAGTAGGACCTTGTAGTTTATTCATTCTACATATAATAGTTTGCATCTACCAGCCCCAAACTCCCAGTCCATCCCTCTCCCTCCCCCTCCCAATGAGTTTTTTATTTGCCATTTTATGCTGGTGGTTAACACTGGCTCATAGAAATGCTCAACGTTTTGTTTTAGAAATGAAGAAATGAATAAATGAGAGGGATGACAGATAAGGAGATAGACCTGGCCTCAAATCTTAGTTCTAATAAAAGTTGTATGTATTTTATTTGAGCCCATCAGCGGGGTAAGGCAGTAAGATTCAAGATGGAATGCAGAAGTAAAGTCCACCAGTTGTTTGAGGGCCGTAAGAAACAGGGCAGAGGGTTGAGCCCAGACATAGCAGCAAAGCAAGAGATGCAGCAACGCTCCCCCGCTTGGAGCAGGTCACTTAAATTCTACATATCCGTCAGAATGGGCTGGGTTTTGCTGCACTGACAGACTGTCCCAAATCTCAGTGTCTTAGACAAGAAAGATGTATTTCCAGTTCCCAGTTCCTGATCAACACACGATTCTTGGGTCTCAGCTGGGTACTCCACACCACCCTCATCCCAGGACCCTGGCACCCACGATCAGAATTGCTGGTAATCACTCCAGAAGGAAAGGGAGCTCTGGAGGGCGTTTCACCTCACTGATAAAATGCTCTGGCTGAACCGTGACATGGGTCATTGTCATTTCTGCTCACAACTGATTGTCCACAAGTAGTCACATAGGTCCACACCGTCACAAGGGCGCCAGGAAGTAGGATTCGACCACATGCCCAGAGAACAAGAACTGGGAATATTGGGGGAATAGCACGAATGACTGCTAACTTTGATGCAGCTCCGACATTTCCTGCCCACCCAGCAATCTCTGCGACAAATGGGTTTTATGCAGTGGACTGATGACAACTGATGAGAATTTTACAGAAACTCAGCCTAAAGTCATTGCCTCTATTTATCCAAAAGCACAAGAGTTTTCCTCTCTTCCTTCAGTTTCTTCAGCGACATTCCTAGTCATTCCAGAAAGCTTTAAGAACAAAAAACTAGAGCGTAACTAATAATTTGTTTGAATCCTTTTTAGTATTTAGTTATATTCACCCATACATGTGTTCAACATTTATAGCACTCCTGTTGTGTACTAACAGAATAACTCATTCTCATTGCAAAACAGGAGTCATAACAGCTTGTCATTTCAACTCTGGTCCTTTAAGCAAGGTAAAGGTGCGGTAAAGCAAAAACGGCAATGTGGGAATCCAGGTTTCTAGTCTTAACCACATGTTCCAGATAAAAGAGCTGAAGAAAATGGCCTAAATATTAATATCAGATTTCCGCGTGTAACTTGCATTGCCAAAGTCTGATTATGTTGGTCAAACCAAATCATTTGAAACTAAATCTCTAACAAAAACAGATCTGTTTACAATACAATCTTGATATTTATTGAATCATATTTGAAGAAACAACAAAAGCAACATTCAGTACTCTTTGGCAGTGACTAGGCAGTAAACAGAAATAAGAATTGGATCATATTTCAGATAATTTAAATGATGTGAAACAGAGGGTAGGAGTGACCGAATACACCAGACATTTCGTGAACTTTACTAAATCAAGTGCATAATTAAGCTCTCCCGCATGCCAGAATTCCCTTAACCTCTGGGTATTAATTTGCCCTCTTGCAAGTATGTGAGTGTGTGCGGTGTGTGTGTGGTGTATGTGTGTGTGCTGTGTGCATGTGTGGTGTGTGCGTGGTGTATGTGTGTGCGGTGTGTGTGTGGTGTGTGTACGTGCTGTGTGTATGCGTGTGGTGTGTGTGTGTGGTATATGCGTGTGTGTGCGGTGTGCGTGTGTGGTGTGTGTGTGAGTGGTGTGTGTGTGGTGTGTTATGTGTGGTATAGATGGTGTGTGTGGTGTGTGTGGTGTGTGGTGTGTGTGTGTGGTGTGTGTGTGTGTGTGGTGTGTGAGTGTGGTGTGTGTGTGTGGTGTATAGTGTGAGTGTATGTGTGTTGTGTGTGGTGTGTGAGTGGTGTGTGGTGTGTGAGTGTGGTGTGTAGTGTGTGTGGTGTGTGGTGTGTAGTGTGTGTGTGGTGTGTGTGATGTGTGTGTGGTGTGTGTGTGTGGTGTAGTGTGTGTGTGCTGTTTGGTGTGTAGTGTGTGTGGTGTGTAGTATGTGTGTGCTGTGTTTGGTGTGTAGTGTGTGTGGTGTGTGTGGTTTGTAGTGTGTGGTGTGTAGTGTATGTGTGGTGTGCGTGCGTGGTGTGTATGTGTGTAGTGTGTGTGTGTTTTGTGTGTGGTGTGTAGTGTGTGTCTGTGTGGTGTGTTGGAGGCAGTTTTAGGGAGCTGGAAAATTAAATAGAGGAAAGAGAATTGATAATTGGAACATCTTTTGGAAATACTGGAAAGAGGAAAAGCAGCTTTTGCTGTTTCATATTTTTCTCCATTCACTCAGCTCCTCCTACATGCTGGGCACTGTTAAACAGTCAAAGACATGCAATGAATAGGGACTTCCCTGGTGGTCCAGTGGGTAAGTCTCTGCACTCCCAATGCACGGGGCCCAGGTTCCATCCCTGGTGGGGGAACTAAATCCCACATGCACTCAGCAACTAAGAAGTCCGCATGCCGCAACTAAGATCCTGCATGCAGCAACTAAGACCCAGTGCAGCCTAAATAAATCTTAAAAATATTGTTTTTAAAAAGAAATAATGAATAAAATGGGAAGGGTCTCTGCCCTCATGGAGTTTATAGGCTGGTGAAAAGGGGAAAGCAATCAGCACCATATAAATAAATACGGGCATATCAGAGGAGGATAAACACTTTGAAGAAAGTACAACAGGATCGCTTCTTCACATCCCTCAAGTTTGCTTTCAAGATGATATCAGCTTTATCTTAAGGCTGGCTCGTGGAGTACGTGTGTTTTGCCCACATCCTTTCAAGATAGTGAGCTTGGATTGTTTTTGGGAGAGCAAGGGAGCTTTTCAGATGTTCTCCCAAACAGTTCTTTGTGTCCCATAGGTCCTAACCAAGCTCTGTGTCCATCCATTAAAACTATGTTGTGAACATGGAAGCAACCCAAGTGCCCATTAACAGATGATTGGATTAAGAAGATGTGGTATATATACACAGTGGAATATTAGTAAAAACTAGTGAATGAAATTCTGCCATTTGCAGCAACGTGGATGGACCTAGAGAATATTATGCTTAGTAAAAGAGGTCAGACAGACAAATACTGTGTGATATCACTTATATGTGCAATCCAAAAGAGAAAAAAAAAAGATTGTATATGCAAAACAAACAGACGCACAGATATAGAACACAAACTTGTGGTTACCAAAGGGGAGTGGGGAGTGGGGAGAGACAAATTAGGGGTATGGGATTAACAGGTACAAACTACTGTGTACAAAATAAATAAACAACAAGGACATACTGTATAGCACGGGGAATTATAGCCATTATCATAAAATAACTTAAAATGGAATTATATAATGCAAGAATACTGAATCACTATGCTATACACCTAAAAGTAAAATAATATTGTAAATCCACTTTACTTGAATTAAAAAAAAATGTGAAGAGGAAATACAACAGGATCAAGAATGTGGTCAAGGGACTTCCCTGGTGGTGCAGTGGTTAAGAGTCCGCCTGCCAGTGCAGGGGACACGTGTTCGAGTCCTGGTCCGGGAACATCCCACATGCTGCAGAGCAACTAAGCCCGTGAGCCACGACTACTGAGCCTGCGCTCTAGAGCCCACGAGCCACAACTACTGAAGCCCGCATGCCTAGAGCCCATGCTCCACAACAAGAGAAGCCCACGCACCGCAATGAAGAGTAGCCCCCGCTCTCCACAGCTAGAGAAATCCCGCATGCAGCAACGAAGACCCAACACAGCCAATAAATAAATAAATAAAATTTTAAAAAAGCAAAAAAAAAAGAATGTGATCAAGATTGCCTAGGGTTAACAGGACTCAAGATGGCAGATTGGGAAGACCCTGAGCTCACCTTCTCCAATGGACACACCACAATCATGACCACACATGGAACAACTCCCCCTGAGAACGACCTGAAGACGGGCAGCACAGCTCTTCTACCATCAAGGATGTAAAGGAAAAACCACACGCAGACGGGTAGGCGGGGCAGAGACGTGATCGATTCAGGACCCACACCCCCTGTGGGTGACCCACAGTGAGAGGGGACATCACAACTTGGATTCCTCCTTAAGGAGTGAGGGGTTTGAGCCCCACGTGGGCACGCCAGCCCAGGGGACCTGCACTGGGAAAATAAACCCTCATAACAGGCTTAGAAAACCAAATATGTGTCAGTTAAAGGCCTATGTTAAACATGCAAAGTCAGCTATGTTTATAGGATATGCCTAAAGCAAATGAGACAGACATATTAATGTAGGGGAACAGATTAAAGTATACCAAACCAACGCGAGGAGAAAACAAAACCGACAGCGTCAATATCAAAGTGGACTTCAAGAAAAAATTAATTAGATTAAAGGATGGTTATTGGTAAGAGTTTACAACCAACCCACAAAGTAACATATCCTAAACACATTTGCACCAAGTGACAATTGCACTGAACGGAAAAGCTGGTGGGATGCTAAATGTGACATATCCACCATCATATTTGGAGATTTTAACACGCCTCTCTTAGAATTTGAATGAGCATTCAGAAAAGAAACAAACACACAATAAGGAAACAATGATACGAACAATTTAGCTGTCATTTTTTACCTCAAACTGTACATGAAAATTTTCATCAGCAAACATACTTTTTCTCAATTAATTATGTAACATAAAAATTAACTTTATATTAAGCCACGAAGGTAATCACAAAATTATAAAAGAAAAATAATATCATACCATAAGGAAATGAAGTAGAAATAAACATAGGATCATGAGCCACTAGAAAATGTAGATATTAAAATGTATTATAAATCTAGGGAGTGTAAAAGTGTTTGGTATTTGCAATGACCCTAAAGATTGATAGACCAGAAAGTCGAGACATAGATCAAAATAAAAATGGGAAGAAAAAGTAGTATTTCAAATCAGTTGAGGTAAAAAGATTCGTTAAATCATGTTTTACATATTGTTGTAGCCATCTCAGGGAAATAACTGGATTTCTTTCTCATCCTTCAAAATAAATTCCAAACAGACCATCAAGTCAAACATCAAAAAATGAAATGATAAAAGAGGAAAAATATGGGGGTTTTAAAAATAATCAGAATGAAGGAGTCCTTCCTAAGCAAAACATAAAACACAGAAGAGATAAAATAGATTGATAAAATTGATTTAAAATTGTAAATTTCCATAGAACAAAAGCAATAAACAAATCAAGGTAAAATTTAAAACTGGGGGAAATATTTGTAACACTTATAATGAAGACTTAATTTCATTAATATGTGAAAAGTTCTTAAAAATCTATGACTATGATGACCAAACTAACGAAAAATGTTAGATTAAGGACGAAATCAGCTCACAAAGAAATAAATACTATTGCAAAGATGCTCACAATCACCTACAATTATAAACCAAAAAGAGCAGAATCTAAAATAGACCAACAGAACAGACAATCCTTAATAATTCTGACCTTCTAAAACACAAATTCGTAACAGAAAAGTTTTTTTTTAATTTTCCAATTGTCTTTATGATCTCAATACCAAAATCTGACAGATGGCTCAAAAAAAAAAAAAAAACAAAGCACATATCAGTCTCACTTATGAGTATAAATATAAGAATACTAACAAAATCAGAAGTATACTTTTAAAAACACACTAACACCAATTAGGATTCATTTCAGAAATGAAATAATGGTTTCATGTTAGGAAATCCACAAAGTTCATGATAAAAGTCACAATCCAAGCGTATATACTGAAAAGAGATTTGATATGATTTAAAAATATATTCATTACTAATTTAAAAAAATTCTTAATAATTTAAGAGTGAGAGGCACCCTATCTTGGTCAGTGGAGCAAATGTCATAACGAATAGTGAGACACAAAAATGATTTTCTTCCAAAGCAGGAGCAAAACAAGGAGGTTCTTTGTCAGCCTCTGCCTGTTAATTCTGTTATCTGGAGTCTTTGTAAGTTTGTTTCTGTTGTTGATTGTTTCTGTGGGTTCTTGTTCATGGAGTGTTATCACTTGGGGGCCTTTTCCTGATGGTATGCTGGCTCTTTTACTTGAAAAACTATTTGTAGAAATTGAGACCAAAATGATGTGATCTTCTTCCAAAGAGAATTTTTAAAGAATTGCTTTTGCCAAGCACCTGGGGTGCCAGCAGTCTGGGTCACCTCAACCCACATAAGGGCTTAGAATTTTGCTGGCCACCAAGATGGCTGGAATCTGGGTCAGAATCCACGCGAGGACAGGATTCTGCCAGATTGTCTTTACAGGCCGGTGTTTGGAAGAGCCAGCCAGGCCCCAGTGAAGGCTGGTTTGCTAGGCCCACACCCTTGGCAGGGCCTGGATTACAACCTCTGCCCCAGGGGGGCTGGGAACACAGCTCAGCTCTTCCTGTCTCTTCCTGATCTCCAAACGCTCCCAGAGCAAAAGTGGACCCGAACACTTGGCTCCGACTCTGGGTTCTTTTCCTCTAAGGCCTTGCCATCTTCTAAGCAGTTTGAAGAGATTAGGAAAAATGTTCTTACGTTTTGCACAGTTTGGGGGGGGTGGGGTGGGGTGGCGTCCAGAAAGAGGGTCAGTCTAAAACATCTAGAAGCAGAAGTCTTTTTCTGGGGGGGAGGGGTGTGGGTATTATTCTAAGGCCAGAGCTTTTTCTGAACTAAAGTAATCAATATATCTAATAGTGTTGCCCCTTGGGTCATTCTATTAGGAATAGTGGTTAGTAGTCATTTTTTTCCAGTTTTATTGAGATACAACTGAGATACAGCCCTGTGTAAGTTTAAGATGTACAGCATAATAGCTTAGATATTGTGAAATGATTACCCGAGTAAGTTTAGCTAACACCTGTCATCTCATATAGATACCAAAAAAAAAAAGTTTTTTCCTTTGTGATAAGAACTCTTAAGATCTATTCTCTTAACAAATATACCTCCACGGCAGTGTTAACTAGAGTCATCGTGCTGTACATTACATCCCCAGGACATATTTATCTTATGACTGGAAGTCTGTATCTTTTGACCACCTTCCTCCAATCCAGCCCCCGCCCCAACACCAGCCTGCCAACACACACACCCTCCACCTCTGGTAACCACAAATCTGATCCCCTTTTCTATGAGTTTGGGTTTGTTGTTTGTTTGGTACGCGGGCCTCTCACTGTTGTGGCCCCTCCCGTTGCGGAGCACAGGCTCCGGACACACAGGCTCAGCGGCCATGGCTCACGGGCCCAGCCGCTCCGCGGCATGTGGGATCTTCCCGGACCGGGGCACGAACCCGCGTCCCCTGGATCGGCAGGCGGACTCAACCACTGCGCCACCAGGGAAGCGCATGTTGTTTGTTTTTTAGATCCCACACATAAGTGAGTTCATAGAGTATTTGACTTTCTCTGACTTCTTCACTTAGCATCATGCCCTCAAGGTCCATAGAAGCAAAAGTCTTACATCCTTTAAGATTTTTCTGGAAGTTCTGACCAATAAAATAAGACAACAAAAGACTGTAGAAAATGAAAATATTATTCGTGTTTGAAAAACAAAACAAAAAATCTATTAAGCATAACAAAAGCACAGAGGTACAAGATACAAGAAAAATATTTTTTAGGGACTTTCCTGGTGATGCAGTGGTTAAGAATCCATCTGCCAATTCAGGGGACACAGTTTCGATCCCTGGTCTGGGAAGATCCCACATGCTGCGGAGCAACTAAGCCCGTGCGCCACAACTACTGAGCCTGTGCTCTAGAGTCCGGGAGCCACAACTACTGAGCCTGTGCTCTAGAGCCCGCGAGCCACAACTACTGAGCCCTTGTGCCACAACTACTGAAGCCTGCTCACCTAGAGCCCACGCTCCTTAACAAGAGAAGCCACTGCAATGAGAAGCCTGCACACCACAACGAAGAGTAGCCCCCGCTCGCCACAACTAGAGAAAAGCCTGTGCATAGCAATGAAGACCCAACACAGCCATAAATAAATAAATAAATAAATTTTTTTAAAAAAAGAAAACTTTTTTAAATCACTCATTTGTCTATTGAAAATCAATGGACAGAAAATAAGATGAAAACTCTGGAACAAAAAAATCACTAATACAAATGCTATGGTGTTTTTTGTGTCAGCTTGGCTAAATTAATATCCCCAGTATTGAAGCAAATACTAATCTAGGTGTTACTTTGAAGGCATTTTGTAAACATAACTAAAATCCATACTCAGTTGACTTTTAAATAAGGGAGATTATTTTAGGTAATCTGGGTGGGCCTCATTCACTCTGTTTAAGTCCTTAAGAGCAGCACTGAGGTTTCCCAGAAGGAGGAGGAGAAATTCCAGCTGCGTCCCAGCTGTGGACAGCCGTTTCATGCCCAAGGTCTTCTGCCTACCCTTCTCGATGGCCTTACAGATTTGGACTGGCCTCCACAATCCTGTTAACCAATTTTTTACAACAAATCTTTTAACATATACCTCCTACTGGGGTCTTTCTGAAGAAAAATGTCAAATATGGCTGAAGGACATACAAGTAGAAAAGAGACTTCTGTGCTGAAAATTCAAAATACTCCAAGAAATGAATGCAATTAACAATAAAATCCTAGCAAGACTTTTTTTTTTTTGGTGCATTCAACAAGTTTCTGCTAAATAAAAAAGAAGAATCAGGGTGATGGGAGAGAAATTAACCTATCAAATAGTAAAGCATGCCATAAAGCTACAATAAGTTTAAAAGTGTGAAGCTACCAGAAGAAGGAGCAAGGAGGCCAAAGAAACAGAATAAGGAGCTCAGAAACAGACACATGTGTAAATGGGAATTCAGCACACGAAAAGTGTGATATTCAAATCAGTATAGGGAAGAAGGGTACACCAGTTACCTTTTATTGAGAAACACACCATCCAAAAATGCAGTAAATTAAAAGAAGAACCATTTATTTATTTCATGGTTTGGTGGTTTGGCAGTTTGGGCTGGAGTGAGCTGGGTAATTCTTGGGTCTGGGTGCTCCGGGGTGTGCGGTCAGCTGGTGGCTTGACTGGAGCTGAAGGCTTTAATGGTCTCGCTCAGATAACTCAGGAGTCACTGGGAGGAACAGGGGGACTGGGCCACACATCTCACTATCCAACAAGCTCCCTGGGCCTGTTTATGCAGCACAGAGTTCCAGGAGCAGCAGGGGGTGAGCCTCAATTCCCAGGCACTTTTCAACTCTCTGCTCGCATCATGTTTGCTACCAACCCATTGGACAAAGCAAGTCAGATGCCCAAGCAGAGTCAGCAGAGGAGGACATTTGCAAAGAGCTTGGATGCAGGGAGCAGGGAGCTCGTTGGGGCCATTACTGCAGTCGATCCACCATGATGAATTATTCAATAAACGAAGCTGGGGAAACTAAACCATCTGGAGGGAAAGTAGGCTAGATTTTCCTATATGACATCAAGATAAATTCCAGATATGTTAAAAATTAAATGTAAAAATTGCCATAATTTAATAACAATGTTAACAAATGGCAATGTGGAGAAAATATTTGCAACATCTATGGCAATGATTTAAGATCCATAATATACAAAGAGATCTTAGAAATAAATAAGAAAAATGTAAACACCTCCATTAAAGCAGTGGAGAAAAATATAGACAATTCATAGAAGAACTACAAATGGACATTACTCAAAAGAACATACACCCAACATTGGTAATAATCAAAGAAATACAAATGAAAACAAAACTGAGGTATCAATTTTTGCCATTTGGAAAAAATTTAATGGTTAATTAAATTGCTAAAGAGTGTGTGGGAATAGATATCCTTACATAATGTTAGTTAGAATAAAAATTGGCACAGAATTTCTAGAGGGTTGGTTAGCACTACATAGCAAACTTGTTAATTTGCATAGCATTTGATCCATAAATTCAATTTCTGGGAATTTATCCAAAGGATAAGGGCAAAAGAAGTAGATAAAATATATGTATATAAATTAATATTGATGACACCCTTTTTGAAAAAAGCCGAAAATTAGAAACAACCAACTTTTCTGTCAATAGGAATAAATCATGATGTGTACATGCAGTGGAATACTATGCAGAATTCAAATGCATAAAATAGATCTTTATTGCTACAGAAAGATGTCTGTGACAGATTATTGAAAAAATATATGTAAATTAAAGAAAATATGACCCCATTTATGTGTACGATTTTGTCATTTGCATAAAAAATTATAGAAGAATATCAGATGTCAGGGTTGGGTTTTTTTTTTTTTTCACTTTCTCCATTCTGCACACAATTTTTTTACAGTAATAAGCTGGCAACCAAATTTTCTTTTCTTTTGCAATGAAATTAGTAATATTCTGCTTTAAAAATATCACCTCAAAGGATTCTTAGACAAGAAATGTTTTTATGCTACAGCATTCTGGTGAGTTTAAACATTGTAGTTGGGACTTCCCTGGTGGCACAGTAGTTGGGAATCTGCCTGCCAATGCAGGGGACACGAGTTCAAGCCCTGGTCTGGGAAGATCCCACGTGCTACAGAGCAACTAAGCCCGTGCGCCACAACTACTGAGCCCGTGTGCCACAACTACTGAAGCCCGTGCACCTAGAGCCCGTGATCCACAACAAGAGAAGCCACTGCAATGAGAAGCTCGTGCACCGCAACGAAGAGTAGTTCCCGCTCACCGCAACTAGAGAAAGCCTGTGCACAGCAAGGAAGACCCAACGCAGGAATAAATAAATTTATTTTTAAAAAAAAACATTGTAGTTAAAAGTTTGTGAGCTCTGAAGATACAAAATACAATCATGGATTAATGCAACATGCTGCTGCTGGTAATACGGAAGAAGATGAATGTTTTGTTTGCAGGTCTCAAAGAAGAGACATCCTTAAAAGAAAGAAATGTAACGCCGTGTATGAGCTGAAGTCCCATTAGAGATCTTTGGCCCCTACAGTGGGAGTCATAAGAGGGCCTGAAATGAAACGGAAAAGGTTAAGATTAAGGGAGCGAGGAAGGGACCTCAGAAACCCGTCTTCCAGTGAATCTATGTTCTGTAAATCTCTGTGTCATCTTTGAGCCTCAGATGTCTCTCCATCTCTGTATAATTTAAGCCAATGAAGAGGTACACACGTGAGCTAAGCAAAAATCTATGGTCCTAACTAATTCCTCAGAGCCATTCTGCCCTTGCATTAACACCAGCGCTGACTTGAGCATTCGATTTGGTGGAACAACTCTCTCTCTCCAGGAACTCACAGGCCGGTGAGGGTTTTAGCAAGAACCACATTTCTCTAATTGCTCAGCCACAGACCCATGCTGACTGGATTGTTAATTCATCACTTTGGAGATAACTGTCACGAGGAAATAAAAACCTCATAAGTCAAGTTAACAAAGGGCCAAACACAAGGACATTTATTAAATATGAGAAGGATTTAGACATGAGGAGAGTGTGCTGCTTGGCAGACAGAATGAGCTGATCATGACCCAAATTGGCCGTTTCAGTTTTGAAAATGGGTTTGAATTCCTGCGCTCCTGTCTCACCATTTATCAAGTGAGGACGCCGCTCATCGAAGCACTACCCCCCTTTGCGGCTTTCACAGAGGAGATGTGTCATGCGAAAAGCACAGCCGTGGGAATCTGAGTCCGCATCCCAATATCCTCTTCTGAAACGCAGGCAGAGTATTATTCACTTGATAGGATGACGTGAGGACCTAGTGAGACAATGCATGGATGGAGTCTGGAATGTTATAAATACCTGGTCACTGTGTTCCTTTCCTTTCCTTTTCCTCTGTCCATTCTCACTGACTTGCTAGGTGTTCCAGGGTCTTCCCTAGCTGTTCTGTCCTCCCCATCCTGCAAAGCCCTGCACCAAGTGGCTTTTCCTTTTCAATGAACGTCTGCTCCACGTGAGTCACGTGCATGCGTGGAGGATGCATGCTCTTAACAAGTATGTGGTGAGCTCCTGCACTGCTGCAGGCGTGGCCTTCTCTCTTCGGCCGGATCAGCAGTTTCCCGTGCTCTGGGGCATTACCCTAAACTTCTCTGTCGCCCTACAGCACCTAGCATTCAGTAACGTCTAATAAGGAAGTATGAATGGGATTGCATTGCTTGACTGACTCAGATTTTATATAAGGTACCCAAAATGTTTGGGTAAATATTTGAAAAGTGATTCGGCACATCAGTGATGCCAGTGTCAATCACAAGCACCAGGGCTACATGGACGGTTTGTGAAAGAAGGAAGAAGCCAGTTTTCAATCTGGTCTCATGAAATGATACCCATTTCATGATCTTCCAACGCTCTCTTTTTTTTCCCAGTGTAATTAAATGTTTCTCAAAAAAAATCTCCTTTGTGTTTCTGAGGTTTGAAATCCAGTTCCTTGAGGTTTACACAAAAGCACCATATAGTAATTCTTCTTTCAGGTGAAGTGTTGGATAAATGTTTTTGTGTAATTGAAGAACCAGTATATCTGGTTTTGAACATATATTGTGAACTTTGATGCAAAATAATATATAAATGGTTGACTTAATGGTTGAATATATTTTATAAACTTTAACCTAAAAAGTAAATGTGAGTTTTAAAATCTATTGGTTGGCTAAAAAGTTTGGGTTTTTCCGTAACATCTTACAGAAAAACCCGAACAAAATTTTTGGCCAACCCAATATTTTCAGGTGTTATGATTTTGCAAATTTTGTTTATTAACCGAAAAGCTTTGTGTTTTCCACTAACCTGATGAAAAAGGCAAAAAAGCAATCCTGGCATTGTACTAACATTTAATAATCATTATATAACAGGTATATTTCATGGAGAAACAGGTCTTGTCCCTTGGCAATTTTTAAATTTACTCTTCAATCCCTAGATATTTAATTTCCAGTTTTCCATGTTCTGTTCACACATGAATGATTAAGAATGAACACCACCAAAGGCCACTTCAGAACATTTAATGGTGCCTAGCCCTTAGGTAGCAGGATACAGAGGGATGAGCTTCCAGCCAACCCAAATAAGTAATCGAGTGACTTTCTGTGAAGTGAGGGGAATGATTTCTGAAAGCAAGATCTGGGGAGATGGACACCAGCAAATCCCTGTTGGGGAACAAAGAGCTGAGACCAAGTTGGAGAGGAAGAATAACTAGGAAAAGTAGTGCAGTGATTCAAACCCAGGTGCCATTAGTCATTTCAGTTTTTTTTTTTTTTCGGTACGCGGGCCTTTCACTGTTGTGGCCTCTCCCGTTGCGGAGCACAGGCTCACGGGCCCAGCCGCTCCGCGGCATGTGGGATCTTCCCGGACCGGGGCACGAACCCGTGTCCCCTGCCTCGGCAGGTGGGCTCTCAACCACCGTGCCACCAGGGAAGCCCCCATTTCAGTATTTTTAAAGTTTATTTATTTTACTGAAGTATGGTTGATTTACAATGTTGTGTTAATTTCTGCTGTACAGCAAAATGACTCAGTTCTATATATTCCTTTTTGTATTCTTTTCCATTATGGCTTATCCCAGGATAGTGAATATAGTTCCCTGTGCTACCATTCTATATATACTAGTTTGCATCTGCTAACCCCAAACTCCCAGCCCACCCCTTCCCCCGCCCCCCTTCTCCTTGACAACCACAAGTCTGTTTTCTATGTTTGTGAGTCTGTTTCTGTTTCATAGGTAAGTTAATTTGTGTCATATTTTAGATTCCACATATAAGTGATATCACATGGTATTTGTCTTTGTCTTTCTGACTTACTTCACTCAGTATGATCATCTCTAGGTCCATCCGTGTTGCTGTAAATGGCATCATTACATTCTTTTTTACGGCTGAGTAGTATTCCATTGTATATATGGACCACATCTTCTTTATCCATTCCTCTGTCGATGAACACTTAGGTTGCATCCATGTCTTGGCTATTGTGAATTGTGCTGCTATGCATATAGGGGTGTGTGTATCATTGAATTATAGTTTTATCTGGATATATGCCCAGTAGTGGGATTGCTGGATCATAAGGCCACTCTATTTTTAGTTTTTTGAGGAACCTCCATACTGTTCTCCATAGTGGCTGCACCAGTTTACATTCTCACCAACAGTGTAGGAGGGTTCCCTTTTCTCTACACCCCCTCCAACATTTGTTAGTTGTAGACTTTTTAAGGATGGCCATTCTGACCGGTGTGAGGTAGTACCTCATTGCAGTTTGGGGTTTTTTAAAATAAATTTATTTATTTATTTATTTACTTATTTTTGACTGCGTTGGGTCTTCATCGCTGCACGCAGGCTTTCTCTAGTTGCGGTGAGCAGGGGCTACTCTTCGTTGCAGTGCGTGGGCTTCTCATTGTGGTGGCTTCTCTTGTTGCGGAGCACGGGCTCTAGGCATACAGGCTTCAGTAGTTGTGGCACATGGGCTCAGTAGTTGTGGCTCATGGGCTCTAGAGCGCAGGCTCAGTAGTTGTGGCACACAAGCTTAGTTGCTCTGCGGCATGTAGGATCTTCCCGGACCGGGGCTTGAACCTGTGTGCCCTGCATCGGCAGGCGATTCTTAACCACTGCGCCACCAGGCAAGTCCCCCTCATTGTAGTTTTAATTTGCCTTTCTCTAATGATTCGCAATGTTGAGCATCTTTTCCTGTGCCTGTTGGCCATCTGTATGTCTTCTTTGGAGAAATGTCTTCTTAGGTCTTCTGCCCATTTTTTGATTAGATTGTTTTTGTTGTTGTTCTTAAGTTTTATGAGCTGTGTGTTTATTTTGAAAATTAAGCGCTTGTCACTTGCATTATTTGCAAATATTTTCTCCCATTCTGTAGGTTGTCTTTTAATTTTGTTTATGGTTTCCTTTGCTGTGCAAAAGTTTGTAAGTTTGATTAAGTCTCATTTGTTTATTTTTGCTTTTATTTTTTTATTTTTGATATGTACAACACTGCTATATTTAAAATAGATAACCAACAAGGACCTACTGTGTAGCATGAGGAGCTCTGCTCAGTACTCTGTAATAACCTGAATGGGAAAAGAATTTGAAAAAGAAGATACATGTATATGTATAACTGAATCACTTTGCTGTATACCTGAAACTAACACAACATTGTTAATCACCTCTACTCCAATATAAAATAAAAATTAAAAAAATAATATGTACAGTCAAGCCCCATTAATATTAATACAAATATCTTAGCATACATTTGTATTCTTATTATATATAATATTTGAATGAATGCATGGAAATTTTTCAAAATATATTTGTTATTGACGTATAAGTGAGATATAACATTGTGCTAGTTTAAGGTATACAATTTGTTGATTTGATACTTTTATATGTTGCAACATGATTACCACCATAGCTTTAGCTAACACCTCTACCACGTCACATCACTTCTTTTTTGTGGTGAGAACATTTAAGGTCTACTCTCTTGGCAACTTTGAAAGTATATATGCAGTGTTGTTGACTATAATCACAAGACTGAGCATTAGATCTCCAGAACTTACTCATCTTTCAATTGCGAGTTTATAACCTTTGACCAACATCTCTCCAATTCCTCTACCCCCAGCTCCTGGTATCTACCATTCTACTCTGTTTCTACAAGTTCACCTTTTTTAGATTCTCACATATAAGTGAGATTATACAGTGTTTTTCTTTCTCTCTCTGACTTATTTCACTTAGCATAATACCCTCAAGGTCTGTCCATGTTGTTGCAAATGGCAGGATTTCCTTCTTTTTCGTGGCTGAATAATATTCCATCCCTATATATATATCACGGTATCATTGTCCATTCATCAATTGAGGGTCATTTGGGTTGCTTCCATGTCTTGGCTATTGTGGATAATGCTGCAATAAACATGGGAGCGCAGATATCTTTTTTTTCTTCTTCTTTGGTCGAGCTGTGCAGCTTGCAGGGTCTCAGTTCTCTGACTGTGTATGAAACCCAGGCCATGGCAGTGAAAGCCTGGAATTCTAACCACTAGGCCACCAGGGAACTCCCAGATACCTTTTTTTTTTAACAGCAGGTTCTTATTAGTTATCTATTTTATACATATTACTGTATATATGTCAATCCCAATCTCCCAATTCATCCCACCACCACCACCCCGCCATGTTTCCCCCTTGATGTCAATATTTTAGTCCTCCACTTTTCTGTTTCCTGCCTTGCAAACCAGTTCATCTGTACCATTTTTCTAGGTTCCACATATATGCGTTAACATACGATATTTGTTTTTCTCTTTCTGACTTGCTTCACTCTGTATGACAGTCTCTAGATCCGTCCATGTCTCTACAAATGACCTAATTTCATTCCTTTTTATGGCTGAGTAATATTCCGTTGTATATATGTACCACATTTTCTTCATCCATTCGTCCGTCAATGGGCATTTAGGTTGCTTCCATGTCCTGGCTATTGTAAATAGTGCTGCAATGAACATTGGCGTGAATGTGTCTTTTTGAATTATGATTTTCTCTGGGTATATGCCCAGTAGTGGGATTGCTGGATCATATGGTCATTCTATTTTTAGTTTTATAAGGAACGTCCATAGTGTTCTCCATAGTGGGTGTATCAATTTACATTCCCACCAACAGTGCGAGAAGGTTCCCTTTTCTCCACACCCTCTCCAGCATTTGTTGTTTGTAGATTTTCTGATGATGCCCATTCTAACTGGTGTGAGATGATACCTCATTGTAGTTTTGATTTGCATTTCTCTAATAATTAGTGATGTTGAGCATCCTTTCATGTGCCTCTTGACCATCTGTATGTCTTCTTTGGAGAAATGTCTATGTAGGTCTTCTGCCCATTTTGGGATTGGGTTGTTTGTTTGTTTTTTTAATATTGAGCTGCATGAGCTGTTTATATATTTTGAGATTAATTCTTTGTCCGTTGATTCGTTTGCAGATATTTTCTCCCCTTCTGAGGGTTGCCTTTTCATCTTGTTTGTAGTTTCCTTTGCTGTGCAAAAGATTTTAAGTTTCATTAGGTCCCATTTGTTTATTGTTGTTTTTATTTCCATTTCTCTAGGAGATGGATCAAAAAAGATCTTGCTGTGATTTATGTCAAAGAGTATTCTTCCTATGTTTTCCTCTAAGAGTTTTATAGTGTCCAGTCTTACATTTAGTTTTCTAATCTATTTTGAGTTTATTTTTGTGTATGGTTTTAGGGAGTGTTCTAATTTCATTCTTTTACATGTAGCTGTCCAGTTTTCCCAGCACCACTTATTGAAGAGGCTGTCTTTTATCTATTGTATATTCTTGCATCTGTTGTCATAGATTAGTTGACCATCGGTGCATGGGCTTATCCCTGGGCTTTCTATCCTGTTCCATTGAGCTATATTTCTGTTTTTGTGCCAGTACCATACTGTCTTGATTACTGTAGCTTTGTAGTATAGTCTGAAGCCAGGGAGTTGGATTCCTCCAGCTCCGTTTTTTTCTCTCAAGACCGCTTTGGCTATTCGGGGTCTATTGTGTCTCCATACAAATTTTAAGATTTTTTGTTCGAGTCCTGTATAAATGCCATTGGTAATTTTATAGGGATTGCATTGAATCTGTAGATTGCTTTGGATAGTATAGTCATTTTCACAATATTGATTCTTCCAATCCGAGGACATGGTATATCTCTCCATCTGTTTGTATCATCTTTAATTTCCTTCATCGGTGTCATATAGTTTTCTGCATACAGGTCTTTTGTCTCCCTAGGTAGTTTTATTCCTAGGTATTTTATTCTTTTTCTTGCAGTGGTAAATGGGAGTGTTTCTTTAATTTCTCTTCCAGATTTCTCATCATTATTGTATAGGAATACAAGAGATTTCTGTGCATTAATTTTATATCCTGCAACTTTACCAAATTCATTGATTAGCTCTAGTAGTTTTCTGGTGGCATCTTTAGGATTCTCTATGTATAGTATCATGTCATCTGCAAACAGTGACAGTTTTACTGCTTCTTTTCCAATTTGTATTCCTTTTATTTCTTTTTCTATTCTGATTGTTGTGGCTAGGACTTCCAAAACTATGTTGAAAAATAGTGGCGAGAGTGGACATCCTTGTATTGTTCCTGATCTTAGAGGAAATGCTTTCAGTTTTTCACCATCAAGAATGATGTTTGCTGTGGGTTTGTCGTATATGGCCTTCATTATGTTGAGGCAGGTTCCCTCTATGCCCCCTTTCTGGAGAGTTTTTATCATAAATGGGTGTTGAATTTTGTCAAAAGCTATTTCTGCGTCTATTGAGATGATCATATGGTTTTTATTCTTTAATTTGTTAATATGGTGTATCACATTGATTGATTTGCGTATATTGAAGAATCCTTGTGTCCCTGGGATAAATCCCACTTGATCATGGTATATGATCCTTTAAATGTGTTGTTGGATTCTGTTTGCTAGTATTTTCTTGAGAATTTTTGCATCTATATTCATCAGTGATACTGGTCTGTAGTTTTCTTTTTTTGTAGTATCTTTTTCTGGTTTTGGTATTAGGGTGATGGTAGCATCACAGAATGAGTTTGGGTGTGTTCCTTCCTCTGCAATTTTTTGGAAGAGTTTGAGAAGGATGGGTATTAGCTCTTCTCTAAATGTTTGATAGAATTCACCTGTGAAGCCATCTGTTCCTGGACTTTTGTTTGTTGGAATATTTTTAATCACTTTCATTACTTATGATTGGTCTGTTCATATTTTCTATTTCTTCCTGGTTCAGTCTTGGAAGGTTATAGCTTTCTAAGAATTTGTCCATTTCTTCCAGGTTGTTCATTTTATTGGCATAGAGTTGCTTGTAGTAGTCTCTTAGGATGCTTTGTATTTCTGTGGTGTCTGTTGTAACTTCTCCTTTTTCATTTCTAATTTTATTGATTTGAGTCTTCTCCCTCTTTTTCTTGATGAGTCTGGCTAATGGTTTATCAATTTTATTTATCTTCTCAAAGAACCAGCTTTTAGTTTTATTGATCTTTGCTATTGTTTTCTTTGTTTTTGTTTCATTTATTTCTGCTCTGATCTTTATGATTTCTTTCCTTTTACGAACTTTCGGTTTTGTTTGTTCTTCTTTCTCTCTTTCCTTTAGGTGTAAGGTTAGATTGTTTATTTGAGATGTTTCTTGTTTCTTGAGGTAGTTTGTATTGCTATAACCTTCCCTCTTAGAACTGTTTTTGCAGCATCCCGTAGGTTTTGGATCGTCGTGTTTTCATTGTCATTTGTCTCTAGGTATTTTTTGATTTCCTCTTTGATTTCTTCAGTGATCTCTTGGTTATTTAGTAACGTATTGTTTAGCTTCTGTGTGTTTGTGTTTTTTACATTTTTTCCCTGTAAATGATACCTAATCTCAGCGTCGTGGTCCGAAAAGATGCTTGATATGATTTCAATTTTCTTAAATTTACTGAGGCTTGATTTGTGACCGAAGATGTGATCTGTCCTGGAGAATGTTCCGTGCGCACTTGAGAAGAAAGTGTAATCTGCTGTTTTTGGATGGAATGTCCTATAAATATCAATTAAACCTATCTGGTCTGTTGTGTTATTTAAAGCTTGTGTTTCCTTTTTAATTTTCTGTCTGGATAATCTGTCTATTGGTGAAAGTGAGGTGTTAAAGTCCCTCACTATTATTGTGTTACTGTCAGTTTCCTCTTTTATAGCTGTTAACAATTGCTTTATGTATTAAGGTGCTCCTATGTTGGGTGCATATATGTTTATAATTGTTATATCTTCTTGGATTGATCCCTTGATCACTATTTAGTGTCCTTCCTTGTCACTTGTAGCATTCTTTATTTTAAAGTCTATTTTATCTGATATGAGTATTGCTACTCCAGCTTTCTTTGGATTTCCATTTCCATGGAATATCTTTTTCCATCCCCTAACTTTCAGTCTATATGTGTCCCTAGGTCTGAAGTGGGTCTTTTGTAGACAGCATATATATGGGTCTTGTTTTTGTATCCATTCAGCGAGCCTGTGTCTTTTGGTTGTAGCGTTTAATCCATTCACGTTTAAGGTAATTATCGATAAGTATGTTCCTATTACCATTTTATTATTGTTTTGGGTTTGTTTTTGTAGGTCCTTTTCTTCTCTTGTGTTTCCCACTTAGAGAAGTTCCTTTAGCATTTGTTTTAGAGCTGGTTTGGTGGTGCTGAATCCTCTTAGCTTTTGCTTGTCTGTAAAGCTTTTGATTTCTCCATCGAATCTGAATGAGATCCTTGCCGGGTAGAGTAATGTTGGCTGTAGGTTCTTCTTTTTCATCACTTTAAGTATGTCATGCCACTCCCTTCTGGCTTGTAGAGTTTCAGCTGAGAAATCAGCTCTTAACCTTATGGGAGTTCCCTTGTATATTATTTGTCATTTTTCACTCGCTGCTTTCAATAATTCTTCTTTGTCTTTAATTTTTGCCAATTTGATTACTGTGTGTCTCAGCATGTTTCTCCTTGGGTTTATCCTGCCTGGGACTCTGTGGCTTGGGTGGCTATTTCCTTTCCCATGTTAGGGACGTTTTCAACTATAATCTCTTCAAATATTTTCTCTGGTCCTTTCTCTCTCTCTTCTCCTTCTGGGACCCCTATAATGCGAATTTTGGTGTATTTAATGTTGTCCCAGAGGTCTCTTAGGCTGTCTTCATTTCTTTTCATTGTTTTTTCTTTATTCTGTTCCATAGCAGTGAATTCCACCATTCTGTCTTCCAGGTCACGTGTCCGTTCTTCTGCCCCAGTTATTCTGCTATTGATTCCTTCTAGTGTATTTTTCATTTTAGTTATTGTATTGTTCATCTCTATTTGTTTGTTCTTTAATTCTTCTAGATGTTTGTTAAACATTTCTGGCATCTTCTCAATCTTTGCCTCCATTCTTTTTCCGAGGTCCTGCCTCATCTTCACTGTCATTATTCTGAATTCCTTTTCTGGAAGGTTGCCTATCTCCGCTCATTTAGTTGTTTTTCTGGGATTTTATCTTGTTCCTTCATCTGGTACATAGCCCTCTGCCTTTTCATCTTGTCTGTCTTCCTGTGAATGTGGTTTTTGTTCCACAGGCTGTAGGACTGTAGTTCTTCTTGCCTCTGCTGTCTGCCCTCTGGTGGATGAGGCTATCTAGGAGGCTTGTGCAAGCTTCCTGGTGGGTGGGACTGGTGGTAGGTAGAGGTGGGTGTTGCTCTGGTGGGCAGAGCTCAGTAAAACTTTAATCCACTTGTCTGCTGATGGGTGGGGCTGGGTTCCCTCCCTGTTGGTTGTTTGGCCTGAGGCGACCCAACACTGGAGCCTACCTGGGCTCTTTGGTGGGGCTAATGGCAGACTCTGGGAGGGCTCTGGCCAAGGAGTACTTCCCAGAACTTCTGCTGCCAGTGTCCTTGTCCTCACAGTGAGACACAGCCACCACCACCCCCTCCCTCTGCAGGAGACCCTCCAACACTAGCAGGGATGTCTGGTTCAGTCTCCTTTGGGGTCACTGGTCCTTCCCCTGGGTCCTGATGTGCACACTACTTTGTGTGTGCCCTCCAAGAGTGGAGTCTCTGTTTCCCCCAGTCCTGTCAAAGTCCTGCAGTCAGATCCCACTAGACTTCAAAGTCTGTTTCTCTAGGAATTCCTCCTCCCGTTGCCGGGCCTCCAGGTTGGGAAGCCTGACATGGGGCTCAGAACCTTCACTCCAGTGGGTGGACTTCTGTGGTATAAGTGTTCTCCAGTCTGTGAGTCACCCAGGCAGCAGTTATGGGGTTTGATTCTATTGTGATTGTGCCCCTCCTCCCCTCTCAGTGTGGCTTCTCCTTTGTCTCTGGATGTGGGGTATCCTCCTTGGTGAGTGCCAGTGTCTTCCTGTCGATGACGGCTAAGCAGTTAGTTGTAATTCCAGTGCTCTTGCAAGAGGGAGTGAGAGCACGTCCTTCTACTCCGCCATCTTGAACCAGTCTCCTCAGTGTGATGCCAGTGTGGTGTGGTAGATTTAAAAGGGTTTAGCTGCAATCTATTTTTATTTTTTGATGGCCAATTCATTACCATCCTCAGGACAAATAAAATAAGGAGTTTTCCCTTAAGTTTGGGGAGTTTTTTGGATTTTGTTTGTGCTATGAGGAAAGGCCAAATATTGAATAATTGGTTGCAAACTAAAAATCTACTATGTAGGGCTTCCCTGGTGGTGCAGTGGTTGAGAGTCCGCCTGCCGATGCAGGCAACGCGGGTTCGTGCCCCGGTCCGGGAAGATCCCACATGCCGCGGAGCGGCTGGGCCCGTGAGCCATGGCCGCTGAGCCTGCGCGTCCGGAGCCTGTGCTCCGCAACGGGAGAGGCCACAACAGTGAGAGGCCAGCGTACTGCAGAAAAAAAAACAAAAAAATCTACTATGTAGACGTAGAGAATAAATGGCTCTATATCCCACAAAATCTTGAATCTGGGAGACACGCACACGTATGTGTGTGTGCATATATGTGTGTACAAAGAGCACAGAACGTGTGCTGTAAAAATCTGCAGTCTTGTACCATGGGCAGGTCTCGATTCCACAGTTAAAAAACTAATGTAAAAGTTTGTGATACAGCATTGTAAAGCAATTATACTCCAGTAAAGATGTTTATAAAAAAAGAAAAATTTGTGAGAATTCGAGCAGATCCAACAGAAACAAACCTCAAATTGCTCAATAAACCGAAAGCATTTGAGTTTCCCACATAAAAAAGAAACCTATCTAAAAATGGGCCAAACATTAAAAAAATCACAAACCTCACACAGAAGCAGTCTGCTGTAAGGAAGAGTCCGCATATGAGACCATGTGAAAACTGACACCTCCAGAAGCCAACCCCTTAGAGCAGCCAGAGAGGCTGTGCAATTAGTATGTCTAAAGTTCCTGAAGGACCGTAACAGTTAACGTTTATTTAATGCTTGATTTGTAAAAGTATAATTGCCGACATCAATGGAGAGCTTAAATGACTCAGATAGACTTACAGAAATTAACGAGAATTCAGCACAAAACAATGAAGTTATAAAAGGTATGAAAAAGTTTAATAGAGTATGGAACTTAAAAGATATATATATATACATGTACATGGAGAGAGAGAGAGAGAGCTCTTTTTAATTTTGAGTTTCAGAAGAAAAAGGTCTCCAAATTGAGGAAAGACATAAGTCCTCAGATATAAAGGGCTCTCTGAGTACAATGTAAGTAAATAAAAGACAAATGGAAGTGAAACTACAGCACATCATGGATCAAGAGAAAACCTTAAAAGTAACAAAACAAAGCAAAAAACCAGATCACCTGCAAAGGTGTGACAGTTGCCATCAGCAACATGCATGATATCTCCAAAGTCCTAATGCTCTGGACCCAGATAAGACATCATTCAAGCGTCAGAGTGCGTAATAAACCTTTTCAGAGAAACAAAGTCAAAGAACAACAGATCCTTACAGAAAGAATTGAAAGACAAAGAAAACCGAACCAAGAAGGAAGGAATGAGGGGAAGGGAAGTGAGTGAGGAAGGTGGTGAACATAAAGTAAATGAGGGTAAGGATTTTCTTTAAAAAAAAAAAATGGAAAGGACAGTTAAAAGGAGATGCACCTAAAATGCTGGGCACGAAAAATGTGAAAAACAGCACAGGGAAAGTAGAATTAAAACTTCATAAGTTTTCAAGAATGGTAGAGACATCACTTTGGACTTTGATATGTCAATTATGCATGTTAAAAATGTAAAGGATACCATAAAAAATAGAATGTACAAAATCAGAACTTAATAGGGAAAAGAAAGAATAAAGAGAAGTCAGGAAAGAAGCAGGAAGAAGCTGCCCAAAAGAAAAAGGAGTGGCAAAATGAAAACACAGTAGTAGCACAACTAAAACCAGATGCAGCAGTGTCGTATATGGACATGATGGATAAATGAAGCAGTCCGAAGTCAGAACTTTTTATATGGATTTTTTTAATCAGCTATATGCTAAAAGACACAAGTTAGAAACATATGAGCCCAGAATGGTCAAGGACAAACTGATGGAGAAAGATACACTAGGCTTCTCCACGAAATCAGCCAAGCTAAAGGCTGCAGGTACCGCTGGTGCTCAGGACAGACAGAGCACAAGGACAGGGGCAGGGACTGTCTTGGACACCCAGGCTGGGTCATCTGATCAAGGACGTGATGATCAAGTTCCCGGAGGAGATCCCTCTCGTTTCCTTCCTTGACTTCTTCTGGGCCCATTTCTTGAGGATGAGGCACTAAGGGTCGCACTCTTCCAGAGAAATGAAAGAGGTGACCAAAAACGACCTCTGAGTTACCCTGGGCTGCTGGGAACCAGATGGCACGTTGGTCAAGATTTGAACGCTCACAGGAAGTGGCAACTGCCGTTCCTGTGTCATCACCTGGGCCAGACATCCCTGACCTCTTGGAGGCAAGACTGCTGGGGAAGCAGCCCTCTCCCTCCTGGCAAGGGGGTTGGGCGCCGCGCCTCTGTGCCTGTGCCTCCCACCCCTCCCCCGGAGCGCAGGGTCCCCATCCCTCTGCTCAGCTGTTCAGTGGTATGCTGCCCACCTGGGTGCCTCGGCTGAAGCTGCCTGATGCCATCTCCAAAGCACTGCTCTCTCGCTCTGACTCAGTGTCCCCACTGGGAATCTCCTGATCCTTCAAGGTCCACATCTGATCTCACTGCAGAGCACTCAGGACTCTGCTGTGGCCACCACAGTGGTTTCATACCAGCAAAAACAAAGTGAATTAAACCTAAGGAGAAAAAACTAGCTATACCAAGCAAATGTTAAACAACATAGACTTTTAGACTAAAAAAAAAAATTAGTAGAAAAGAAGAGATTAATAACCTAATGATTAGAAAGGAAAAGTTCACCAGGAAGATGGAATCCTGGACCTGTGTACCTCTAAGACGTAGGTTCAAATTTTTCAAAGCAAAGATTGACAGGTTTACAAAGAGAAACTGACAAATCCATAGTCGCATAGAAATTTTATACAGCCCTCTCAGCAACAGATAACATAAGCGATCAGTAAAGTATCTGACAGATAAGAACCGCAAAACATTCCGCTAACAACTCCCAAATAATCCCCTGTGGAGAGCAGACTACGTTCTGCCTTACGAAGAGGTTTCCTGGGAGAAAACTAAAAAACCACGGGATTCCACAGGGACCAGCCAATGAGGCCAGTTTCCCTTGTGCCTGAGAAAAAGGCAGGACTAGAAACAACCTAGGGGCTTAGGAAACTACGGTGGAGGGAGAGCCCAGAGCCCAGGCTGATGCTGTGAAGAACAGCGACCACAGCACTTCCGAAGGGGGCTATCGAGAGGGTGGCCCAGACTTCAGGGAACGAAGCCTCCAGACCCTCAGTGGAGCACACAGCTCAGGGGAAGGCAGTGGGCCTCCAGCTGCCCGGTCATGTCTGCTATAAGTTTGATTAGAAAGGCTATACTGGGTGATCCGGACGGTCGGGCCAAGCTCTGCTTGGTCATCTGGGCAGAGCAACCTTTGCAGATCGGACTGAAGGTTCTTCCTGGGAACGAGAGACTTGTACCAGGTGGCGATTTGAGTTCTCAGCACACACTGGCCTCCCTCTTTCCTTTCACCCCCAGCCAAACCCCTCGAATGCCTCCCTTTATAACCAGGAAGTGGCTGATAGGCTGTAGAACGGGCTCTAAAGAGATGCTGAAATAATTAACTCAGCTGGGTTCACTCTGCAGTTAAGCATCCCCAGGCCGCAGGGAGGTACATACCGCAGGATTTCAGAGGGAAGGTAGGGAGGACTGCGGTTTGGAGGCCCTCCCCCTCTACACACGCACTGTGTGTCTCCAAAGTCGGGTTGCAGGAAATGAGGGCAGAGAGATTAAACAACTGGTTTGGCCAGGGAACTGCACAGTGGAGATGAGAACTCCAGGCTCCCCAAGCCACTGCCGCTGTGTCACGCTGCTGCCTTACTTCCTGTTTTTCCACTCAAGCTAATCATGGCATGAGATATTTGAAAACCAGTTACCGGGCTGAAGACTGCAGTATTCAGGTGGTGAAGGGCGTTATTTACAAAGAGCCAGGAGAACGCGGTCTATCCGTGAAACATCCATCCCCTGCATGTAAAAGAGATGCGAACTACAGCTATCGGGGTGAATATCCTACTTTGTGTTGCGTTTGGCTGACAGTTTGATCACAGCTAGACCTGTTTGGAGTGAGGGATGCTAAAGCTCTCTTTGTTTCTTGGTGTTAACTTTTCAACAAAACTCACCACTTAAAATAGCAAGAAATGAATCAATCCATCAGTCAACCAATCCAGAACCTATATGTTTTTGCCCCCGTCTTAAAATATGTATTTATTTATAATTTGAACAGCCTGCAGTGGAAATAAGGTGCTTTCTAAGAACTAAAGCATTTTATTCTTCTTGTAAATAGCTAAGCTAGAAACATTCGTTACAGCAAATGGCTTGTCCTGCCATGTACTCATTCGTCATGTGTTCTTTTGTGATGTTGGTTCATTTTTTTTTTATGCTCTACAGCAGGGATTGGTAAACTTTCTCTGTCAAGGGCCAGAGAGAACATACTTTCAGCTTTATGATCCAGGCTCTCCCTGTGCGATGACTCACCTCTGCCTCTATAACAAGAGGGCAGCCCTGGGAGGGAGGTAAGCAAGGGAGAGCAGCTGGACTTGGCCCCAGGCTGCAGGTGCTAGGTCCCTGCTGGGCAGCGAAAACCGTGCTGTGTGGCCAGCAGAGTTTGCGGGCGAAATGTCCAGCCTATACTTGGTGCAACTAAACATCCTTCATCTGTGCTCTTCATAACCTAACGTACTTGGATGCCTGTCTCACCAAGGAGAGGATAAGCCTGTTGGATGACGGGACAGTACCTCATGATCGGATATTCTCCCGAACTTCACACCAGAAAACATGTCCCAGAGGAAAGAGCGTGGGTTTGACTTTATCCCTTCCCCCATGCCCACCCCTTTGGTAACCACAAGTTTGTTTTCTTTGTCTGTGAGTCTGTTTCTGTTTTGTAAATAAGTTCACTTGTATCATTTTTTTTTACATTCCACGGATAAGTGATAACATATGATGTTGGCTTTCTCTGTCTGACTTACTTCACTCAGTATGATCATCTCTAGGTCAATCCATGTTGCTGCAAATGGCATTCTTTCATCCTTTTTTATGGCTGAGCAATATTCCATTGTATATATGTACCACATCTTCTTCATCCATTCCTCTGTCGATGGACATTTATGTTGATTTACATTCACGTTGTTGTATTGAATACAACAGATCTTTAGAATGTTTTCATCTGGCAAGACTAAAACCCTGCCACCATTAAACAATACCCCCTTACCCTCCTCCAGCACCATTCTTCCTGTCCTTATGAATTTGACTTACCTAGGTAAGTGGACTCATACAGTATTTGTTTTATTGTGGCTGGCTTATTTCAATTTGCATGATGTCCACAAGGTTCATCCTTTTTGCAGCATGTGACAAGGTTTCTTTCTTTTTTAAGGCCAGATAATATTCCTTTGTATGTAGAGACCACGTTTTGTTTATCCATTCTTCTATCCCATTCATCCATCCACGGACACTTAGGTTGCTTTCACCTTTTGGCCATTGTAAATGATGCTGCTATAAACACGGGTGTACAAATATCTCTTCAAGACTGTGCTTTCAATTCTTTTGGGTATATACTCAGAAGCAGAACTGCTGAATTATATGATCATTCTGGTTTTTTTTGTTGTTGTTGTTTTTTGGTGATCGGGATAGGTAAAGTAATTTTATTACAAATTTCAGGGTTTAAAAAGTAACCTGTTACATTTACTAGGATAATCTGAGATGACCTGTCTCAAGCACATGTGTCCCGTCAGTGACACTGACCTCAGGCATGAAGAGATGCCCTCCCCCGTGAGGCATGCGGTCAGTGGATGAGGCTACGCTGAGTCTCCACGGGCACATGCTGACCGTGATCATCATGGTTTGTCACTCTGGCATTTGGGCTGTGATGAGCTCAGTGTAAGCTTCGGTTATGGAATTCTGAAAGCCAAGCTAGAGAACCTCAAGGGCAGCCTCTCTTTCCTGCTTTTTACTTCAATGATGTTTAGGAGGCTTCGTGTACTGAATGAGAGATGATTCACTGGCCTGTAAGCCCACGTGTGGAAACCGTTATCACCTGGCAAGAGACCGCCGAGGAGCGGCCTGACTGGGAAGAAGGCTGAGGCCAGAACCTGCGAATCACCCTAGTCCAGGTCACGGACAGCGATGCCCAGCAAGAGAGACGCTGCCGGCTGGCGAGTCCCCGTCGGCTCAAGGGTGCCCACAGACAAAAGGGCTGCGAGCAACCTCGATAGGCCAGCTAAGCCACCCTCCAGCTTCCAAACGCGGAGACAAACTTGCCCCGCGGTCACGGGCAGGGGCCCCGGGTCTCTTCCGTCTTGTACGTTTAAAGACTAAAGGCAGCATCTTTACAAGGGGAACTGCGGGAAGCATTGGGAGAGCCCTCTCCACAGGGCCTCGGGGCACCCTGGGGCGAGGCGGCTGAGACCCGGCAGAGCACCTGGGCTGCGGGACTGAGGGTGGGAAGAACAGAGGAGCTGAGAGACCCCAGGCAGGAGCGCGCCAGCAGCCGAGGGGCCCACAGCCACGCCCTCCTGCCTGGGGTCTGCCCCCCAGGCCCCCCCACGGGGACCCTCTCGCTCTGAGACTGTGGCTCTCACGGGACGACGTTGTCCCCGGGGGACGTTTGGCAACACGGGGAGACACGTGGGGTGGGACTGTCACCACTGGGGAAGGCGCTACGGGGCTGGTGGGCGGAGGCTGTGCACCCTACAGGGCACAGGCGCCCAGGCCCGGGGCCTCCAATCAGACCACCGCGCGCAGCCTCCAGCTCAAGCCCTAACACGTGGGTCGGCCCCCTGCCCTGCGGACCCAAGTCCTCCTGACCCCGGAGTGTCCAAGGGATGTCCAGCCAGCTCCTGGTCGCTCCAGTCCGGTCGACACGACTAAAACCTTACGCCTTTTTGTCTTCTCTCTCCGAAAAATCTACTTCCTTCTCAGAGCCAGTGCCACCCCAACTGCCACCTCCAGGATGGCAACGGCAGCTGCCCCTCCGCCGAGCGGGAGGGACTTGCCCTCGGGCGGCGGGCCAGCTTTGTCGTGGCCACCGGACAGGGTCCCGCCCGCGGGCCACCTGCTCTCCGCCCGCCCGGCGGGGCTGCTGGGGGCTCCACCGGGGGCTCTGCTCCCGTTCGGCAGCTTCGGACGCGGCCTCTTCTGCCTCTTTTTCAGCAAGTTCCGTGGACAGAGATGTCGTGGGGCCGGCTGTCTGGCCGGCCGACCCCTCGGGGCCAGTCTTCCCGGCCGCCGCCTCCGCGCCCTCAGGAACCCCTGCTTCTCCACGTGCGCGAGGTCCAAGGTGGAGGATTTGCTCGCTCTTCTCTCCGGTCCCGTTGCTGTCCAAGCTCTCGATTTCTTCGGGTCCACTGCGACCTGCTGCCAGGACTCGGGATCCGGGGATGCCCACCGGTGGGCTCTAGGTGCGCCAGCTCTGGCTGCTGGACGGCGACACGGGGAAGCCCTCGGCCCGCCAGGGCGCCCTCGCGGGCGTCGGAGCCTCAGCGGGGCTGGCGAACGTGGAGCCGCCCCTGGGCTGGACGTGGATGTCGTTGCTGTCCCCCGTGGCGCCGCGGGGCACTGCTCGTCTTCCTCCGCGGACTCCAGGTTAAAGGAGATTAAAGGCAGTGCCCTAGCCACCCTGCTGCCTGATGCACTCGGCGGCGTGGTCCTCCGGGAGAGTTGCACCAAACTGCAGCGATGCGCTGCAAGGCTCCTGAGCTCACCTTGTCAACCCCGAGAGTATTGATCGTAGCAAAACCGGAGGCACCAACGTCTTATTCCGGCCGCTGGCGTGAACTGCGGTCTCCAGTGTACATTCCCGACGTGCCTGGTACGCCCCTGGCCTGTGTGCTCCCTGCAGCTCTGCTTGCCTGCAGCGGTCCCTTCACTTCCTTTCCTGAACTGTCTGCCGCGGCTGTGCGCCGCGGAGTCCTCACGGGGGTCTGTCTACCAGGCTGAAGAGCTTTAGCATCCGGCGGAGGGGCGTCTGCAAGGCCCCGCGCAGAGGCGCCCTCGGCTCCTGCGACACCTTCTGCCCAGGTGGGCCAAGCGGTCCTCTGCGGAACTGTCGGGGTTTGTGGGGCTGAACACGGGCTAAGAGTGCCGGGTGAAGCCTGTGCTGGCGAAGGCTTCAGAAATTTCTTCGTCCAGGGATTTTAGCTCTTCAATTTCAGTTTTACCTTTTAATAAAATGTCTTGATCCAGAGATTGTGAAGCCATATCTTGTCGAACCCGTTGGCGTGAGGAAAGATGTTGCTCCCGCAGCTCCTCCTGAGAGAGGACTCCCACGTAGCTGAGGACGACACACCTTGTTTCCTAGTGAGCCCTCAGAGGCACATGGGAGAGGACGCCATGAGGTCGGCTGGCAGAGCTCCGGAACGGTCTGCTTGCAGATGTGTAAAACCTGGCCCGGGCCCCTGCCCCCGAAGAGGTGAAAGGCGCAGCGGCGGCAGATGACTCTTTTTAATTTCTTTTTAAGGCGCCACCCTGCTGTTTTCCACAGCAGCTGCACCGCTTCGTACTCCTACCAGCAGCGTGCGGTGGTGCCTGTGTCGCCACATCCTCCCCAGCACTTGCTGTTTTCTGGGCGTTTGTTTTGTTTTTGTTTTTTGACAGCACCTTCCTAGTGGGTATGGGGTGGTATCCCACTGTGGTTTTGATTTGCATTTTCCTAATGAATAGTGATGTTGAGCATCTTTCCATGTTCTTGTTGGGAGTAGCACAGATCCTATTTAAGCTCGTTTGTTTGATTATAACCTTTTAACTATTTGGACATTCAGCACATGGGCCTCCAACTGAAATCTTGCCTTGAACCCTGCAAACGTTAGGGGCAGACCTGAGTCCAACCCATCCCAAAGCCTTTTACCACCTAGTTAGGTATGGATTGACCCTTTAAAATATTGAGGACAGCAGCATTAGACAGAGACCACTGATTCTATTAAAGAATTTTGTTTTAGCTGAAGAAGAGAAAACTAAGAAGGGTCTGCCTTATCCAGCACCTTGTGTAAGGCGTGCAGGTCCCACACCTCCAAGCGCAGTGCCTAAACCAGCAGGTCAGCATCCCCTAGGGAGTGGTAGACACACAGATGCTCTAGCCCCACTCCAGGTAGACTAACCGTGAGCTGTCCGAGCTTTGACGTTTGAGACGCACTGCTCTGTGTGTGTTCATGAGGGTACCAGGAAGACTAGAAACAAACAACTTGAGCAACACCATCAGTGACCTTACTGAGCACTCACTGTGCACCAAGAACTGCACGATGCTTTTCATGTATTATCATAACAGGTAAACACTTTACAGAAAACTGAGGCTTAGAAATGTTACTTGCCCCACGTCGTGGCTAGTAAGCAGTGGAGCCAGGATTTAAACCCAGGCAGTCTGAAAATAGAATCTGATGAACTTCACATACCATTTCATCTCGTAAAGGAACCAGAGGATTAAAGGGAACAGATAAATAATGACGGAATAAATAAATGAACCGTCATAAATGGAAATCTTAAGTTCAGGAGTTAATCGCTGCGGGCTGGCGTGGCTTTTTCCCCAGTTCTGAAGCTTCCTCCTAAGTGGAGAACAGAGGGGACCCCTGGTCTGTGGTGGAGCCCAGGCACTTCCGAGGCCCTGGACCTCCAGCGCCCACCCCCCTCCAGAGAGCTCGGGCTCAGCAGCGCCCCCTGCAGGAAGGTTCGGAGGCAGGTCAGGCTGCCTGGCCGGTCTGTCCCTGTGGGTTCGGGGTTCCGAAGCCCACTCTTCACAGACAGACCAGCTGATGTTTGGAGCTCCCGCCTGCCTTACTCTTCCTCACATTCCTCTGTCGTTTCAGGACTTGGTCTGAGAAGGGAGGGTGCATTTTTTCAGGCTCCCTCACACTTCAGCATGCACCATTTAAATCATTTGTTTATTTTAAATAATATTTTTTATTTGTTGGTATCTGCTTCTGCTCATTTTCAAAAAGGACTTCCCCAACAGAAAAAAGAATTTAAGTTTTGCAGCAAATATAGGTACATATAATATTTATGTTAATATTTATTTTTAATACATGTTTAAATAATATTGATCCTGTAATATTTTATTTTAAATAATAGTTCAAATAAGTCAATGTTTAATGTAACATAAATACTTACGTAATATAATCTAAAGAGTTTCACGAAATTTCAAAATATTAAAGCTCGCTAAACCAGTGACTCAACTGTGTTTCTCCACAAGGCTCTTCCAAGGACGATGCTCAAGAAAGGATACCAGCGTCCGGTCACAGGGCCAGGTCCCCCGGCTCCCTTCAGCTTAAGGTAAGTTGCCACACGTGATGGTAACTCATATCTACTCCCATCCACACGAGAGATTTGGGTGCTTTTGAAGATGATGTAACAGGTACCGCCTGTCATTTTTGTGTGTAAATTACCTATGGGACATGGGCTTGAAGGGCTGATACAAACTTAAAACCAGTTTATTTGTGCTGTACCTGCTTAGCAATCCAGTGATGGGGGAGGCTTGTTCCATGGTCATGACTGCAGCTCTCAGGGTGTCTCAAGTGTATGGAACCAGAGGTTCCAGCCCCAGCGTTTGACGGTGGGAAGCAAGCAAGCAGTGATGAAGACAGCATTCCAGGCTTTCTTTGTTTGCTTACTGACCATTGAGATGAAAGGGCATGACGGAGCTAGTATTTCTTCCAACTGAAGTGAGCACAAGCCAGGTGCCTTTCAATACCTGAAGCGCTGGGAGGGTGTCAGTTTGGTTGGAACAATGGTCATCAAACCCTGAGGGTCCCAGAGCCGAGAGCAGAGGTCACACTGCCAAGAAGGTAACGTTGAAAGGAAGGCGTTGAAAGGATCGGTGAGAACACCCTGCATGGCTTTATTTTTCTCCCGGGTGTTACAGAGGCGAGAAAGTTGGGTCTGAGAGAACGGAACGTCCTGGTGCCCATGGAGGCTGCGATGTGCTGTGTAGCATCAGAGACACAATCTCACTGCAGTCTTGAGATGTCAGGGGAGAAACTTCATTTGATCCTGCTAAGCTTACAGAGTACAGATGGAGAGAAAGACTCAAAGTAAGCAATGAACAGGAAGGGGGAAAGCCTCCGAAGGATCCTTCCTTATAGATAATCAAGTTGGGGGAGCGGGGGATACCTCCCACTGTAGCTGAATTCCCTGGACACACTTAGTCCCAGACCACTCAGAATGCTCTGGGCCACAGTCCCTTTCAGACAAGCCATTTCTCACAATGGCTGAGAAAGACAGACTAATCCCCATATTCGCCGGGGTGGAGGTAACGAGCAAGGTCAGTCGGCCTGAGGGAGGATACATCAAATGCAAATGGTTTTCGGAATAGCCGTGCCCTGTTCCCTTTGTCCAGCTTCAGGCTGACAGCGTCCAGTCGACTTCCAGTCATTGTTCCATCTGCGAGCGTTGCTTCTGGCAGAGACCTGTTCCCCGGCAACAGTGCTTCCTGCTTACCGAGCACCCTGGCACTTCTCGCCACCTTGTTTCAGCTTCATCACACTCTGCAAGGTAGGTTTTGTGTCCATTCAAGAAATGAAGGCAGTGAGCCCCTGAGAGCTTTGGAAAGTGACGGCAGACACAGGAGAAGAGCCCAGGTCGAAGCCCAAGGCTGTTGATGCCAAAGCTCGTGCACCTTCACCTCCTGCTCTGCTGTCTGTCACAGGGCGAGGCGGACCTCGGACAGGACGTGTGACCCAGGTGAGTGCCTATCAGCTACCCATGAATCCTTCAAAAGAGAATTTCAGTCTCAAATTATGAAAATTGTGTGAGGAACACCTGAGTAGACGGCGTCTGTGAAATGTATATAACTTGGGGAGAACAAAGACGAAGGAACGGGTTTTCTCGTCTTGAGCAGAATCAGGCCAATAACTTGATTTCCTTCCCAGAGGGTTTCCATCACTTCCCTCGCCCAGAGCAGAGCCATCTCCCACCCTCTGGCCGCAGAAGGGTCCCCAGCTCAGGTCAGCCAGCTGCCTTGATAGAACCTGCTCTACTGAGTTTCTGCTGGTCCTCAGTTTCCCCAGAATTTCCATTCCTAAAGGGCTTTGGGGCAGCAGTCTTATCTGAAAGAGGCCGCTGAAACTCCAGTGTTACAGCATTTTGCATAAAATGGAGGAAGCGTGATCGTCTACATCAAAGGAGGGTGGGAGCCCCAGACCTCCCCACTGGAGGCCTCTGCTGTCACCTCTGCTCCCCTTCCTCTGCCCACTGCTCTGTGTCCTCCCTGGGGGCCCCTGTTCCTCTTGTCCAGCTGTTTACGCTCTCAGACTTAAGAAGTCAAAGGAAAATGAGGTCAGAGTTCACGAGCACCTCCAGGGTCCACCGCGGCCCCAGCTCTGTTTTTTTTTTCTGGAAAACAGATGGCTCAGCCGGTGGTGATGGACAAAACCTCAAAGAAGGGGTCTGCGTTGCCTGTGCGTCTCCACCCACTCTGCAGGGGGGTCTTAAGTTTCAATCATTGCTGATCTACATGATTTTATTATCAGGTTGTCGTGGACACAGGCTAAGGGCACTCAGACTGTGCTCCCGGCTCCCCCCGGCGGCCGCCTCCTGTCCCCTTTGGCTCGTGCAGGAGGAGGGGAGAGGCTGGTCCAGAACCCCCTGCACCACCGCCACTGTGACAGGGCTGAGCCGCCACCTCCTAGCAGCCCTGCAGCCTCGGACAAGCACTGAGCCTCCAGGCCTCGGTGACCCTGGCGTCAGGGGGGGCATTCATCTCAGAGATGGGAGTTGTGAGGAATCCTGCAAGGTGCTCAGCTCAGCACGGGCTCCATCTGTGACCGTCTCCTGTTTCTCCCAAACGGCCATGTTCGAATGTCTCTGCTGCCAAGAGGCCTGAGAGTCATGGTGTCCGGATTTAATACACGCTGACACCATCTGGGAAAGGGTTAAAGCCTGAGCTTGTTTCCGCAGCTGACCTCTGCCGGGACCCCGCAGAGATGCAGGCTCCTGGGGGCCAGCCTCACGCAGATGAACATCTTCAGTTCCATCCGCATCATTCAGTTCCATCCGCATCATCCAGCCCCATGCAGGCCCTTCTCCCACCTGCTTGACCCTGACGTCCCTCTGTGCGAGGGCGAAGTTCTTCATCCTTTAATTGGAGATCATGCTTCAATCGTAAAGTTTCCCTCTCTGCGCCCCCCCTCTGCCCTCTGCCCTCTGCCCCAGCACTGCGAACCCAGATGGCCATTTCCTTTTTCCTAAAACGAGCCTCATGCCCACTGTTGTAAGTGCGGGGCAGGTAGAAGGCTCGGGGTGGGGCTGTGTGCTGAGCATCCTTATCTCAGTGTTTAGACACAGCTGGCAGATCCCTGTTCCCTGTTGCCCCTTCTAAGAGAGAGCAGGGGAGGGTCCTTCTCTCGCCTTGGCCCAGGTAACCCCACTGGCACATGAGCAATGAGCATGACCCCACAGGAACAGAAGCAAGGGGACCAGCCATGCCTGGTCCTACGAGGAAGCTCGGAAGAGAGGCTGACAATTGTGTACAGGCGGTACAAGGACGAAAATGCTGTCTCCGTGGAAGGTCCCAGATTTTCTCCAGGCCAAGCCTGAAGGTCTCTTTGTTAGTGAGTCCATAGTGATCAAAGCAGAGATTAAAGGCAGAAGGACCCTGAGGCTGGCTCCACGGAGTGAGCAGGGGGCCCCAGGCCGGGGAGGGTGGGGACACAGCACTGGGCTCCAGTCAGAGGGGCAGACACGCCCATTCCCGGTGAGCGCAGCAATCTGCGCGGGTTCCAGGCCCCTCCTCTCTCTGAACCTCTAGCAGGTCGCCTTGGTAGGGTGCGAAGAATCTCGGTTTCCCCCGCAAAAGCCAGGGGAGTTGGGGATGGAGGTGAGCAGTTTAAAGACATTCAGGAACCAGA
This sequence comes from Tursiops truncatus, assembly GCF_011762595.2. Taxonomy (NCBI): domain Eukaryota; kingdom Metazoa; phylum Chordata; class Mammalia; order Artiodactyla; family Delphinidae; genus Tursiops; species Tursiops truncatus. The sequence goes on along the minus strand of NC_047039.1, from coordinate 3,230,681 downwards.
ACAACCGGGGGAATATTATGTATTTTTCTGGACAGCTTTTAAAGAGGGTTTCACCTCGTGGTAAAACTGCAGACGCCATCTGGACAGGCAATGAGCCTGAAACGCAGTGGAGGGGATTTGGTTCTGCACCTTCACACGGGGCAGAGCTCCTTGTGTCCACTTTTTTTTTGGGCGGGGGGCGGCGGGAGGGCTGTGAAGAAATGCATGCTGCACAGATAAAGGAATGTCCGGCATTAAATAACAGGAGAAAGTGATGATTCTGGAGCCCTTGCAGGTACAGTACAAATTTGATCACCAGGCCCTGGGGCAGAGCGGCCTCTAATTTTAGCCGCTGCCACTTGTTCCTTCTCTGCCCCCACCCCACGACCCCTGCCCCAACTTTCCCCACAGTGAAGATTGCAAGGAACAGCTGTTTTGGGTTTAGAAACCCTCTATCCTGCTTATCAGATCTACTTTGCCATTGGTTAAGACTAATACATGCGATGTCAAGGTTTATCTTTTAATAAAAAGTACAGTTAAATTCATTTTTTCTTCCAATTTTAATAAGATCCTTTGAGATGACTTTTGTTTGGTAAAACCACATTGGGAATCACTGACAGAGTGTGTGTTTGTTGACTTCTTTTCTAAGTTTCTTCTTCTGGAGAAAGTTTGTTTCAGAGGATCATGGATATAGTTCTGCAATCCCTCATCCACAATTGGAAAACCCAAACAGCTCTGAAAACAGGAAGTGTTTGGTAACACAGTTGGCAGCAAAGCCTGACCTGACCTGAATGCTTTCAAAGTCAAAACCTGACCTGAGTTGCATGAGCCTGTTTTAGTTTATCCCACAAGTGGTGTAAATGCAAAGACGCTTTTCTGGAGAAACATTAAGGTGCTTTATTCCACAGTGTTGCCCTAGACCCCGTTTTTACATGCTATATGGTATATTACTGTCCTAAAATCTGAAAGAAATCTGAATTCTGAAACACGGCTGGCCTCACGAGTTTCAGATTAGGAATTGTGGTTCCGTAGACATTTGTTAAATAAATGACCGAGCGTCCTAAGGGCTTCACGAGGGCATGTTTATTCTGCTCACCCAGGCCAGCTCTGCAGCGATGGCTCTAGCCTTTCTGTCACCTCATCAGACCTGCTTCTGTGGGCCTGAGGTGCCCACAGCTTCCTCTGTTTCCTTTGTGGTGTGAGGGGATGAGTGGAGGTTTCACCACATCACCTGCTCGACCACTTGCCCCTCCCTTCAACCACCAAGTATGTGTTGAGTGTCGCCAGCATGCGCTGTGTGAGCACAGAAAGGCAAAGAAGAGTGAGACTCAGGCTCTGACCTCTCACAACTCCTGTTCGTACAGAGAACAGATCGGTGGTTGCCAGAGGTTGGGAGGGGCATGGGCAGTGCAGAAGGGGGTGAAGGGGGTCAAAAGGGACGCACTTGCAGTTATACAATAACTAAGTCCTGGGAAGTACAGCATGTGACTACTGTTAATAATACTGTGTTGCATATTTGAGAGTTGCTGAGAGTAGACTGTAAAGGTTCTCATCACAAGAAAAAAAATATTATAACTGTGGATGCTGATGGATGATAACTTACTGTGGTGACCGTGTAGCAATATATACAAATAGCAAATCACTGTGTCATACACCTGAAACTAATATAATGTTATATGTCCATTATACCTCAATAAAAATAAAATTTTAAAAGAAAGTAAAAACCATGAATAAAATAAAAATAACTCCTATTTGTAATTTAATGTGATGAAAGCAGAATGTTAGAAATCTAAACTATCTTCTCTTGTATAAAATGGTCATTCCTTCGTTCCAGCACATTTATTAAATTCTCCACTCGGCCAGGCACAAGAAGAGGACAGACCTCGTTGGGGCACTAAGTCTAGTGGGAGCCTGATGCCCGAGGAGCGTTTACCCCTCGGCAGCCATCCTCACGCAGTGGGGAGAAAATGCCCGTCTCTGGCCAGAGAGCTTCGCCAAAGGCGGTGCTCTCTGAGCAGACAGGGTGCTTACTTAGGAGAGAACCAGGGCGAGGATATCTAAGGAGAAGGCAGAACCCGTGCAAAGGCACTCAGACTGGACATCATTGGCGCGTGGGGCAAGAGTCCATTGGGAACGTCTGCAGGTCAAGATGCACGTGGAGAAAAAGAACATTTTAAAAGTTTTAAAATGGTACAGATGAACCGGTTTGCAGGGCAGATATAGAGACACAGGTGTAGAGAACAAACGTATGGACACCAAGGGGGGAAAGCGGGGGGAGGGTGGTGGTGGTGGGATGAATTGGGAGATTGGGATTGACATATATACACCAATATGTATAAAACGGATAACTAATAAGAACCTGCTGTATAAAAAATAAATAAAATTAAATTAAAAAAAAAAAAGTCGAGGAGGGTCAGGTCGTGAAAGGGCCGTGCTCCCAGCCCGGAGCACAGGCCGCTGCCTCCAGGCAATGAAGGATAGCTGACTGGCCAATGGACCATGATCCCTCCTCATGTGTAAATAGTTTGGAGGAGAACAAGGTGCGGAATTTGTTTCCAACAAGATGCCCTTTGAATCTGCAAATAAGGAACAAGTGTGTCCTGCAGGGCCGGCCCTATGCGAAAGCGTGAAGGAAGCCCCATGGACGGTCACCACCCTCCTGCCGCTAAACTCCCCACATCGCACCCCCCGTGGAGACCCTCGCGACACTGCGATGCCCAGACTGGCCACGGCTGCACTGAGAAAAACCGGTACACGTTTCTTTTAAATAGAAGGATGATGTCGTAGTCATTTCCTCTTAAAGTATTTGTTGCCACAGGGGAAGAATAGGTAACTTGTGCAACAGAAGCACCATTTTCTCCTTCCTTTTGCCTGAGTACCTGTGCTACATTTCACCTACTCTGAAAGGAAAGGGGCATCCCAAGAACAGCAGTTACTATGGGCTGTTCACATGCAGCCCCTGGGGCCGGCATGATGTGGCGGACATTTTTTGTGAATTCTGGTTTAATTAGTAAAATCTAAAGGCAGTAAGGCCATGATTCTAACAATTGCCTGCCCATTCCTTTATATAAACATGGAACAAATGAGTGTTTGCTAATTCTTAATTTTATTTGGGGGGATTTCTTTAATTGAAATATAGTTGATGTACAATATTATACAAGTTTCAGGTGTACAATATAGTGATTCACAATTTTTAAAGATTATACTCCATTTACAGTTATTATAAAATATTGGCTATAGTCCCTGGACTGTACAATATATCCTCGTAGCTTATTTATTTATTTATTTATTATTATTAATTTTTTTTGCGGTACACGGGCCTCTCACTATTGGGGCCTCTCCCGTCGCGGAGCACAGGCTCCGGACGCGCAGGCTCAGCGGCCATGGCTCAGCGGCCAAGGCTCATGGGCCCAGCCGCTCCGTGGCATGTGGGACCTTCCCGGACCGGGGCACAAACCCGTGTCCCCTGCATCGGCAGGCGGACTCTCAACCACTGCGCCACCAGGGAAGCCCGCTTATTTATTTTATACATAATAGTTTGTGTCTGTTAATCCCCTAACACCAGCTTGCCCCTCCCCGCTTCCCTCTCCCCACTGGTAATCACTAGTTTTCTATATCTGCGTCTGTTTCTTTTTTGTTATATTGACTAGTTTGTTGTATTTTTTAGATTCCACATATAAGTGATGTCACACAGTATTTGTTTTTCTCTGACTTATTTCACTTAGCATAATGCCCTCCAAGTCCATTCATGTTGTTGAAAATGGCAAAATTTCACACTTTTTAATGGCTGAGCGATATTCTATTGTTTATATACACCATATCTTCTTTATCCATTTGTCTGTTGATGGGCACTTGGGTTGCTTTCATATCTTGGCAATTACAAATAACGCTGCTGTGAACATTGGGGTCCATGTATCTTTTCGCTTAAGTGTTTCTGGTTTTTTTCAGACGTATACCCAGGAATGGAATTGCTGGGTCATATGGTAGTTCGATTTTTAGTTTTTTGAGGAAACTCCATACTGTTTTCCACAGTGGCTGCACCAATGTATACTCCCACCAACAGTGCAGGAGGGTTCCCTTTTTTCCACACCCTCTCCGACCTTTGTTACTTGTGTTCTTTTTGATAATAGTCATTCTGACAGGTGTGAGGTGAGATCTCACTGTGGTTTTAATTTGCATTTCTCTGATGACTGACGATGTTGAACATATTTTCGTGTGCGAGTATTTAACTCTTGAGTAAAGCTTGGAAGCACTGAGGGGAAGGAGATGTATATTTACATCCTTTGACTGGACAGGATTTTAAATGAGATTAAGAAATAATCTTACTCCTTGGCCTGAAAACTCTCTCTAGCCTGTTATCGGCTTCAAAAGTTGGGATGTGATTGACAGAACCCTTCACATCGCTCGGTGTGGCTATGGTCACATGGGCATCATAATAAACGAGGTGAGGGTACTGACATGACTTGATCTGAGATGCTCTTATGAACTCCTTCATCTGTGTGCCGTTTGGCTCCACTGAAAATTGAGTTATAATGTTGCCTTCTTCAGGTGTCCTCTTGAAATGTAGATACCTTGGAATGAGTCCTACGTGAAGCCTCATCCAGAGAGGTTAAGTAAGTGGCTCAGAGTCACACAGCTAGCTTGGAAAAACCCAGAATCTAAACCTTGATTTCTGATTGGTCATTCATCTGCACACTTGCTGTTGCCTGATTACCATCTCATCTCTCTGTCTGCCTTCACGCACAGTTGAGATCATATGGCTCACAACCAAAAAATTGACTCTCTGGTCCTCTATAGAAAAGGTTTGCCAACCTCTGGTTTAGATGATTGTTGTACATGTGCAGGAATTTGAAATATAGCACATATATTTTATATCTGGTACAGAAATAGACCTAGGTTGGGACCCATCCTGCCAGAGGAAGGGACGCCTGGACCACTAGCCTTGGATTCACCAGGTGGTGTGGTGGACATGGAGAAACACACCAGGTCATCACTCACACCCGTGAGCCTCTGCCTTTCACCACGTATACCTGGTGAGTCTCCAGAGCAGCCAGGAGGCACTAGGAAGGCATCAAGTGTAAATAAATAAATGGGAATTTAAAAGTAATCTCAAAGGACAGCCTCCTCAGTAAGCGGTGCTGGGAAAACCGGACAGCTACATGGAAAAGCATGAAATTAAACACTCCCGAACACCATACACAAAAATAAACTCAAAATGGATTAGAAACCTAAAGGTAAGGCCAGACACTATCAAACTCTTAGAGGAAAACATAGACAGAACACTCTATGACATAAATCACAGCAAGATCCTTTTGACCCACCTCTTAGAGAAATGGAAATAAAAACAAAAATAAACAAATGGGACCTAATGAAACTTCAAAGCTTTTGCACAGCAAAGGAAACCATAAACAAGATGAAAAGACAACCCTCCGAATGGGAGAAAATATTTTCAAATGAAGCAACTGACAAAGGATTAATCTCCAAAATTTATAAGCAGCTCATGCAGCTTAATAACAAAAAACCAAACAACCCAATCCAAAAACGGGCAGAAGACCTAAATAGACATTTCTCCAAAGAAGACATACAGATTGCCAACAAACACATGAAAGGATGCTCAACACTACTCATCATTAGAGAAATGCAAATCAAAACTACAATGAGGTGTCACCTCACACCGGTCAGAATGGGCATCATCAGAAAATCTACAAACAATAAATGCTGGAGAGGGTATGGAGAAAAGGGAACTCTCTTGCACTGTTCGTGGGAATGTAAATTGATACAGTCACTATGGAGAACAGTATGGAGGTTCCTTAAAAATACTACAAATAGAACTACCATATGACCCAGCAATCCCGCTACTGGGCATATACCCTGAGAAAACCATAATTCAAAAAGTGTCATGTACCACAATGTTTATTGCAGCTCTATTTACAATAGCCAGGACATGGAAGTAACGTACGTGTCCATCGACAGATGACTGGATAAAGAAGATGTGGCACATATATACAATGGAATATTACTCAGCCATAAAAAGAAATGAAATTGAGTTATTTGTAGTGAGGTGGAGGGACCTAGAGTCTGTCATACAGAGGGAAGTAAGTCAGAAAGAGAACAACAAATACCGTATGGTAACACATATATATGGAATCGGAAAAAAAAAATGGTTCTGAAGAACCTAGGGGCAGGACAGGAATAAAGACGCAGACGTAGAGAATGGACTTGAGGACACGGGGAGGGGGCAAGGGGAAGCTGGGATGAAGTGAGAGTGTAGCACTGACATTATATACACTACCAAGTGTAAAATAGGTAGCAAGTGGGAAGCAGCCGCATAGCACAGGGAGATCAGCTCGGTGCTTTGTGACCACCTAGAGGGGTTGGTTAGGGAGGGTGGGAGGGAGACGCAAGAAGGAGGGGATATGGGGATATACGTATATGTATAGCTGATGCACTTTGTTATAAGTCAGAAACTAACACACCATTATAAAGCAATTATACTCCAATAAAGATGTTAAAAAAATAATTTTTAAAAATCTCAGTGGAGAGATAAATTAGGAGTTTGGGATTAACATATACAGACTACAATACATACAACGGATAAACAACAAGGACCTACTGTATAGCACAGGGAACTATATTCAATATCTTGTAATAGCCTATGATTGACTCTGCAAACGAGTACATATATATACATATATGTTTATATATATGTATATTCACTTTGCTATACACCTGAGACTAACACAGCATTGTAAATTAACTACAATTTTACAAAATCATTAAAAATTAAAAAAAATTTTTTAAATAAAAGTAAACTTGGAAACAGTAAGCTGTTACAGATCTGACAGGGTGTTTCCCACAACAGGCTGTGTGGCCTGTGAGAATTAAGGGGCCGACGGGGCAGATGCAAAGAACGTGCAGCTAAGTTGTTTGCACTGTTAAGTCCTCTGTGTGATCCACGTTCAGAGAGATGCTTTCTTTTAAAATAGACATATAATCAAGTGCACAGCTTTTAAGTAGGCACATCAGTGAATTTTTATCATGTGTATGGCTGAGTAACCAGTACCGAGATCAAGGTGTCAAACTTCCCTGCACCCAGAGGCCCCCCTCTGAGCTCCGATTCAGTCGGTGACCCCCTAAAGAGACCAAATATTCTGATGTCTGTCATCATAAATTAGTCATGCCTGGTTCTGGAGCATCAGATGAGCGGAATCGAACAGTGTATGCCCTTGGTGTGGGGCTCCTCTGGCTACGGACAGACCACACGAGTTCAGGATGGGCCGTTCCTGCCCTGGGCTGCAACAACCCAAGGACAGAATAGACGCTGAGGCAACCGCCCCACGCTGCCTACCTAGCCTGGCACGTGGGTACAGGTGGGATCTCACCAGTGCTCTCGAGCCCCTGCAAAAACCAGGTGCGTCTGTTTTCAAAAGGCAAATATTGTTTGCTCCCTAATCGCTGAAGGCCATAGGGGAGAGCCCCTCCCTGAAATCAACACCGGCCTCAGCCTTGCCCGCTTAGCATAAACACTGCACCCTCCTCGCTCTGCCCTCTGGGACCCCTCAGATTTGCTGAAGGCCAACACCTCAGCTTCAGCCCTAGGGAGCCACCTCTGCCTCTAGAGAAACAGGGTCACAGTTTAGAAGCAGCTCCCTGCCTGTGGACAGAGCAGACAGAGAGCGTCTGCACTTGGCACAGAATCCCCAGCACTGATGGCACTGCCACGCCAGACACCACACCCCACGTGGTGGCTTGCCCTGGCTCATGTCATGAGGCTCGGGCCACTGGCGCAGAGATGCTCGGGACTCCCCTCCACGATGAGTCCTGATCCAATTGGGAAACAAGACAAAAGAGTCAGTAAGACACAATCTCTCAGGTCTTACTGATCAAGCCTCGGCTGGTGGACAGATTACATCTGCAGCAAATGGACGTCCTAGGACCAAACCCTAGAAGGAATCAGGCGGCCCTGCACCCGAGGCTTGTCCTGACGGCGTGGAGCAGCTGAGGGGACCGTTGGCTGTCCCCGAAGCAGGCAAGTGGAGGGAGGGGTTACAGGTGCCCAGCGTCTCTGCCTAAGCGCACTAAACAGATTAAATCCTTCTCTCCCGGGGAGAGTGAACGAGAGGCTGCGGAGAAGCCAGTTCTATACTGAGTGGATCTTTCTCCACGTCGAAGGGAACATCAGAAAACAGAAATAAGTGTTCCTTCAACAGAATATAGACTGTGGAACTATCAGTGACTGTTTGTTAAAAATATTAAACCACACTTAAAACATGGAGTAAATATTCACCAGAATATTTTATTAACTAATTGAAAACCCCTTTCACTGACCGTAAAAGATAAGAAGATTGTAATTTTTGCAAGTGCCTTTCAATGTCAGAACAAGAAAATGGCTTACAAATAGGGTATCTGTATTTTATTTTTTTATTGAAGTATGGTTGATTTTACAGTGTTGTGCTAATCTCTGCTGTACAGCAAAGTGACTCAGTTATACACATAGATACATTCTCTTTTAGATTCTTTTCTATTATGGTTTATCCCAGGATATTGAATATAGTCTCCTGTGCTCTGCAGCAGGACCTTGTTGTTTATCCATCCTGTATATAATAGTTTTGCAACTACTAACCCCAAATACCCAGTCCTTCCCTCTCCTTCCCTTCCCCCTCCTTGGCAACCACAAGTCTGTTCTCTGTGTCTTTGAGTCCATTTCTGTTTTGTAAGTCCATTTGTGCCATATTTTAGATTCCACACTATATGTGATATCACATGGTATTCATCTTTCTCTGTCTGGCTTACTTCACTTAGTAGGATAATCTCTAGGTCCATCCATGTTGCTGCAAATGGCAATATTTCGTTCTTTTTTATGGCTGTGTAATATTCCATTGTATATATGGACCACATCTTTATCCATTCATCTGTTGATGCACATTTAGGTTGTTTCCATGTCTTGGCTATTGTAAATAGTGCTGCTGTGAACACTGGGGTGCATGTATCTTTTTGAATTACAGTTTTGTCCGGGTATAAGCGCATCTATATTTTAAACAGGATATACCCATATTCTGGGTCCACTTTAAAAATAAGACGTTTCCTTATAAGAACTACTACGAAACACGAGGTAGAGACCTCATCACAGCTAGGATCCAGAGACTCAAACTTTACTATTTAAATCTTTTCATTACCAACTATTGTCTTACATTTGGATATTTTCATGATCAGTTATCCTGGGCCAGAAATAAAGCAGCTCTGTGCGATCACATAGCCTTGGGAGCAGCGCTGCTGCAGGAAGCCTGCGCTCCCTGTCAGGGGCTCACCTGAACACGCGTAATTACCTGGTCCCCAAGACATGACATCACATCTGTGATGCTCTCGATTCAAATGATGTTTATAAGCATGAATTACCTCCATTCAGGAGCAGTCTCAAAAAGCGGCCTTTAAGAACACAGAAGGGGGAAAAAGCACCAAAGTATCTAAATGATGGATGAAATATACTGTTTTTCAGGACTGAAAACTGGAAAATTGCTTTCCACATGTGAGCTACGACATAAAACAATGATATAATGATCATATTTTAAGCTTCACAGCTGGGTTAGCAAAGTCAACCAAATCTTGCACATTATAAAATGCACTTTCTCAACTAAGAACAAAGATACAAATAGCCGTTTTGATGATGTTTCGTTCCTCCACGGTGGTCCTAGAATCATAATACGTGGTAAAGCCCATCACCAGTAAAGAAACAGAGGCGGCTCTCCCCTCTGCTTAGTAAACCCTGGAAGCTTCCCCGGGGCCAACATGTTTCTCACCTGCCGTCAGTTCTATGGAAACGCTCGAAGTCAGCGAGCCGCCCCTCTAGCTGGCTAAGGACTTAAATCTGGATCCTGGGAGAGTGACCAAATAACCGTGACGCCTTTCTTGTGCTCTACCCACTGTTGTCTCTAGAGTGCCCTTGGTTTAATTCACAGAAACGTTCTTGAGGGGGGGGGGGGGGTAGACAGTACAGTGGTTCAGAATCTAAGAACTCTAAAGCCAATTTATCCAGGTTCATACCTGGCTTTACTCACAATATGTCTCAGAAGGTTATTAATAACTGATCTTTGCTGCAGTTGTTTTTTTGTTTTTTTGTTTTTAATCTGTAGCGGGCAGGTGATACCAACTGCATTAGAGCTCTTGTAAGAATTAAGTAGGATACACATTAATTGCACAGAATGGCATCAAGCCCATAGCAATTGCCAGTGATCGTTCCTATAAAAGGCATCCATGCATCCTCACCCATGAAGGCAGTTTCAATGTATTCACTCTAGAGAATTCCAAGTCCTGGTTATGATTTCAGACTTTGTTAATGGTAACTCTGCAGTGTAGAATTTTAATCATAATTCAGTCATCCCTCAATTACTCTCATTAATGGACAGGAGCATTGGTCTAAACACACATGTACTCTCAGACACACACACACTCACACTCACACACACAGACTCATGCACGCCCTTCTTCATCATGGGAGTGCCATAGCCTGAATGTTTGTCTCCTCAAAATCCATATGTGGGGGCTTCCCTGGTGGCGCAGCGGTTGAGAGTCCGCCTGCCGATGCAGGGGACACGGGTTCGTGCCCCGGTCCGGGAAGATCCCACATGCCGCGGAGCGGCTGGGGCCGTGAGCCATGGCCGCTGAGCCTGCACGTCCGGAGCCTGTGCTCCGCAACGGGAGAGGCCACGACAGTGAGAGGCCCGCACAGTGGAAAAAAAAAAAAAAAAATCCATGTGTGGAAGCCTAATCCCTAATGTGGCGGCATTTGTCAGTGGAGCCTTTCGGGGGCCGTGAGTGGCGCGCTCATGGATGGGATCAGCAGTCACAGGAAGGCTGGTACAAATCTGCTGGCACCTCGGCCTTGCACTTCCAGCCTCCAGACTGAGCAATAGACTCCTGTTGTTTCTAAGCCACCCTGTCTGTGGTGGGCTGTTACAGCAGCCCGAACAGACTAAGGCAGGGAGGGAGTGAGAGAAACCTGAGGTTACTCTCTGCTTTACTCAGATAACCCCTCACTGGCTCATGCAATCACTGAAAACACTGTAGAAACAGGGCAAATTTCTCCCTTCAGGGTCTTTAAACATCAGACTGGAACCTTCAGTCTGAGATGGGGTAGGTGCAGTCAGTCCTGCATGACGTCAGGGACGTGCAATAGATTTCCTAACCCTACACTTGCTTCCCTTCTTCTGGTTCACTTTAGCTCTACTGTTAATTTTTTTTTTTTTCGGAAGTGCTGACTTTTAATTTTTTATTTTTATACCATTTTTAAAGGTAACTTTATATTTACAGTTATTACAAAATATTCCCTGTGTTGTATAATATATCCTTGAGCCCATCTTACACCCAATAGTCTATACTCTTAATTCCCTCCCCTACATTGCCCTTCTCCCTTTCCTTCTCTCCACTGGTAACTGCTAGTTCATTCTCTATATCTGTGAGTCTGGTTTTTTTTTGTTATATTCACCAGTTTGTTGTATTTTTAGATTCCACATATAAGTGATATCATACAGTATTTATCTTTGTCTGACTTACTTCACTTAACGTAATCCCCTCCAGGCCCATCCATGTTGCTGCAAATGGCATTATTTCATTCTTCTTTATTTATGGCTGAGTAATATTTCATTGCTGCCATGTCTTGGCTGCTGTGATCATTGGGGTGCACGTGTCTTTTTGAGTTAGTGTTTTTGTCTTTTTTGGATGTATACCCAGGAGTGGAATTGTAGGATTCTATGGTAGCTCAGGTTTTTGTGGGGTTTTTTTGAGCGACCTCCATGCTGTTCTCCGCAGTGACTGCACCAGTTTCCATTCCCACCAGCAGTGCACTAGGATTTCTTCCTACACCCTCTCCAGCCCTTATTTATAGACGTTTTGGTGACACCTGCTGTTACTTACAACACATTTATGTTACTCTTACTGCTCTTTCTCTTTAATGTTTCAAAAAATAAAATAAACCTGTTCTTGGCCCAAGTTGAAGAGATAAAATGAATTTTCTGTAGTAGCTACAATTTCCAAAATACTGTTGAGCATATAATAAGGAACAATTAAATTACCATAAATGCCTGAGCAAAAAACATTTTCCCAAGATCAATTTAAGTATCTAATGCAGTGGAAATTAAGAGGTTTGCTAACTGTCCAAGTTATTGGTTGGTTGCTCAGTTCAAATGCCATCTTTTTTTCTTAAATCAGGAGAAGCCTTTTATTTGTAACATTGTCTCTTTGATCAGTATTTCTTGTCCTTTCCCTTGTTTTCATCTTGTAAATTACTCTTGCCAGCATCATTCAGTCTGTTTTCAGGCCACAGATTATATAATAGCGAAAAATATATTTCAGATAAGAATCTATTAATATTGCATCTGAGAGCAAGAACCAGTTTTTTCTCTGTACCTCTTTTGAATTGCCCAGAATTGCTGAAGACTGTCTATCAAACCTAAATGTTTGACATCTCTGCTCCTTAGAATTATTCTTAAAATGAGCCTTAAGTCTGCAGGCTTCAAAAACATTTCTTTATGTGTCTTCCTTCCAAGGCTGTTGGAATCATAAGACCTCCCATTCTTAAGTGGGAGGTTGGCAGCAGGCTTACTGGAGTAGCTTTATCTTGGTTTATCTGACAAATGCAGCATTTTGCTGCTCTCAAGGATCTGACAACTCAAGAAAATGGAGCACCCGAACACCTGGATATGTGACAATCATCTAGGAAAAGAAAATGGAACGGTCAATGTGCTGTTTATAAGACGCTGACTTTGAATACTGTATTTTTTTTTTTTTTTTTGGCGGTACGCGGGCCTCTCACTGTTGTGGCCTCTCCCGTTGCGGAGCACAGGCTCCGGACACGCAGGCTCAGCGGCCATGGCTCATGGGCCCAGCCGCTCCGCGGCATGTGGGATCTTCCCAGACCGGGGCATGAACCCGTGTCCCCTGCATCGGCAGGCGGACTCTCAACCACTGCGCCATCAGGGAAGCCCCCGAATACTGTATTTTTAACTATCGTCCCATAAAGATAAAGCTTTAACACTAAAGATTTAACTCTCCATTTACAGACTGCCTCTCTCCCCAGCCATGTCAGACGAGTGAAATATTCATTTAATCCACTGAACAGTATGTGAGGGCTTCCTGTGTGCCCGGCAGTGCGCCGAGCCCTAAAGCGGTAGCCGTGAGCCAGATTGTCAGAGTGCCCCGTGCACCTGGGAGGACGCCGCATTCAATAAGCCACAGCTGTGATGCCGCTGTGCACAGCCGGGAGGACGCAGGAGCCTAATCCCAGGTCTGCCAGCCGCCACCTGTCCCCTGCACTTGCTAAAGCAACATGTTAACCTTTCTCCGCAGCATCCCCATTACCACTGCTGCCTGAAGAACTGCCCTTGTCATTCCTCGCGATTGGATCCTCTCAAATCCATCCTCCAGCTGTGCTAGAGAGAGATTTCTGAAATGCACATATGCTGTGACTCCCTTGCTGCTCGTACGTCAGGAAACAAAGTAGGGGGTGTTTTCCCACGTCATTTCTTGGACCTGCACTTCCACTTCCTTAGCTCCGACCCCGTTCAATTCTAGGAGGCATGAAAGTCCATGGTCAGGAGGCTGCCACACACCAGCTGTGTGTGCCTGAGGGCCGTGTCCCCGTCTCTCTGGCCCCAGGGTCCTCATCCGTGGCACAAAGTCATACGATTAAGCCACCTTCAAATCCCTTCAGCTTTGCGACTTGTCGGGCAGAACCACTGAGGCAGAGTGAGGAGGGCCTGACCTTGCCGAGAGTTCTGGCTCTGCCGCCTAACTAGCTGTTCGGCCTTGTGCTGGTTACTGAACCTCTCTGTGCTGTAGGTTTCATCACGAATGATCCGGTGGCTTCATAGACGCATATGGTACAAAACGTGGAGCCGTGTAACAGAGGTCTGCACGTGTAGGATGTGGCCACGTGACAGCGCCATCCCAGCTGGGTTCTGTGGAAGGTGAAGTCAGTGAGATGGTCATCATTATGGACACTCTGATTGCTCGTGTGGGTCCTAAGATCGATTTTCTGCTCTGTGAATTATCTGAGGAATTCAGGGCGTTTATGTTCCTACCGCACGATTAAGCATCCATCACCGACGGAAATACTAAGTTAGTAACCTAGTGTGGAAAACAGGAAATTCTGTGAAAACGTTTAGACTTATTTGGGGGGCCTCTCACTCATTTCCTAAATCTGATAAAATCATTCTTGAATTACCTGTTATTTGAGGTTCTCCATGCCTTTATCCCTTTATTTTGTTGTAAGCAATTAAATGTTTTCTTAATTTCTTTATATTGGACTATAGTGGATTTACAATGTTGTGTTAGTTTCAGGTGTACAGCAAAGTGATTTAGTTATACATACACATGTATCCTTTTTCAGATTCTTTTCCCATATAAGTTATCACAGAGTGTTGAGTAGAGTTCCCTGTGCTGTACAGTAGGTCCTTGTTGATTATCTGTTTTATATGTAGTAGTGTGTATATGTTAATCCCAAACTCCTAACTTATCCCTCACCTCCCCCCACTTTGGTAACCATAAGTTTGTTTTCTAAGTCTGTGAGTCCGTTTCTGTTTTATAAATAAGTTCATTTGTATCATTGTCTTAGATTCCACATATAAGTGCTATCATACGATATTTGTGTTTCTCTGTCTGACTTGCTTCACTTAGCACGATCATCTCTAGGTCCCCCCATGTTGCTGCAAATGGCATTATTTCATTCTTTTCTGTGGCTGAGTAGTATTCCATTGTATATATGAACCACATCTTCTTTACCCATTCCTCTGTTGGTGGACAGATTGTTGTCTGTCCATGTCAGACAGATGATAGGTTGCTTCCATGTCTTGGCTATTGTAAATAGTGCTGCCGTGAACATTGGGGTGCGTGTATCTTTTCGAATGTAAGCAATTAAATGTTGACAGTCTTGTCTAGTTAGCAAAGTGACATATTAGGAATGATTCATTCTTCAAGCATTTCTTGTGGGAGCCATGCCAGACACTGGGCTTATAAAACAAATGAAACCATACCACCCTGAAAGAGTTCACAGCCTGGAATGCTGGTGGTTCTGGCCTATAATTATGAAAAGCAAAATTCTTTCTTTCAAAGACTTGAAAACAGTATTAAAAATGGACAGCACAGGGCTTCCCTGGTGGCACAGTGGTTGGGGGTCCACCTGCCGATGCAGGGGACGCGGGTTTGTGCCCCGGTCCGGGAAGATCCCACATGCCGCGGAGCGGCTGGGCCCGTGAGCCATGGCCGCTGAGCCTGCGCGTCCCGAGCCTGTGCTCCGCAGCAGGAGAGGCCCCAGCAGTGAGAGGCCCGCGTACCGCCAAAAAATAATAATAATAATAATAATTGACAGCACAATTTTTTTTAATCTATGAGAGAGATGCACAAAGTAGCTTGAACTACATGGTATCAAATCCCTTCCGACTCTAAATTCTAATTTTGTGATCCACCCTACCGACCAAAGGCCGAAAAATAACCTCAAAACCTGGAGCAGGATAAACTGATCTTAAAAGCTTCTCACAGGCTTTCCTGAAAGAAAAGGGGGAGAAATACATTTCATTAGCGCTTCTGAGAGAAGAGGGAGAGAAAGAGATGATAAACGTACAACAGGCCTCCAAGTGGAAACGGCCTTCATTTGGAGGGTTCCGTTGATTGACCGACATTTGAGGGATTAAAGGGGTCCCTCAACCCCTTTCTCCTTGATCTGTTTGTGAGTCACAGTTGGCAGGGTCTTCTTGAATAGCAAGCTTGTTGGTTCTTCTTAAAACTCCCAGGGTCAACACTCTAAGAGGAGGTCATTTTTTTTTTAATGTGAGTTCTGTAAATTTACCCTATTATTACCAGTTAGCATCAATTAAATAAGGCTGTTAAGGACTCTGCTTCATGCTAGAAAGGTAACCCAAAAGGAACTAACCATTCTTCTGAGCATCAATTAAATAAGGCTGTTAAGGACTCTGCTTCATGCTAGAAAGGTAACCCAAAAGGAACTAACCATTCTTCTGAGCATCAATTAAATAAGGCTGTTAAGGACTCTGCTTCATGCTAGAAAGGTAACCCAGAAGGAACTAACCATTCTTCTGAGCATCAATTAAATAAGGCTGTTAAGGACTCTGCTTCATGCTAGAAAGGTAACCCAGAAGGAACTAACCATTCTTCTGAGCATCAATTAAATAAGGCTGTTAAGGACTCTGCTTCATGCTAGAAAGGTAACCCAGAAGGAACTAACCATTCTTCTGAGCAATAATATATATGTATTTATAGCTATACTTGCATATATTCTTTGCTATCATTATATGCTGTTTACTCATAAATTACACATAGAAGTTCTACAAATATCAGCTGGGCTTGAATTCTATAAATGTTCCTGAAACACTCTAGCAGCCTGTATATTTATTACGATTGCATAGGTTAGAAAACTGAGGGCTGAAAGGCTGGGAGGCTTGTGCAAGGTCACCCATCGTAGAGAGACACGTCTCAAAACACAGGTCTGCCTTTTCCACACTACCCACCTGCCCCTCCCATGGAGGTACAGATGGCAAAATGTCTCTTTCCTTCCATCAGCCTAAAGAGCCAGGCCCTAGTACAAAGGTCATGCTCAGAGTGGGCAGATCATTCATTCCTTCATTCATTCATTTATTGAACAAATAGTTTTGATGAGCTCCCACCATGAGTCAGGCACTACTCCAGGCTCTGGGTATAAACGGTGAATGACAGAGAACTCACCCTCTGGAGCTCACAATTCAGTGGGGATTGTTAGGCATAAAACAAATAAATGGGGGACTTCCTTGGTGGTCCAGCGGTTAAGACTTCGCCTTCCAATGCAGGGGGTGTGGGTTCGATCCCTGGTTGGGGAGCTGAGATCCCACATGCCTCGCAGCCAAAAAACCAAAACATAAAACAGAAACAGTATTGTAACAAATTCAATAAAGACTTTAAAAATGGTCCACATCAACAACAACAAAATCTTTAAAAAAGAAAAAACAAATAAATGAACACATGATTTCAATTCGTGGTAAATATCTTGAAGAAAACAAAGAAAGATATGATTGGAATTACTTAGGTTGGTCAGGAAAGGCCTTTCTGAGCAGGCACCATTTGAGCCAAGACCTAAGTAATAAGAATCAGACCTAAATCATAATATGCAAACACTTGAAGATGTGAGGGAGGGAAACGGCCAGTATAGAAACCCCAGACTGGACATGGCCTGGTGTGACCCACGAGGCAGGAGAGCCAGAGGGGGCAGAGGCAGGAGATGCAGTTGCAGAGGCGGGCAGGGCTGCCGTGACTCCCCCAGGCCACCATGGTCAGGAGAGCTTTAAGTAGCAGAGGGAGGGCCACGGTCTGACTTACACTTTTAAAAGATCTCTCCACTCCGTAGAGCTCTGTAGAAGCTGCGTTGCAGGGACAAGAGTGAAAACATGGCAGCAGTTCATAGTTGGGTGCAAACACCTAAGCAGTTGCTAATAGCCGTACAGATGTGAGATATATTTTGAAAGTAGAACTCATAGAACTTGATGCTGGATTGATTGCGGGGAGTGAGGGAAGGAAGGAAACCAAGGATCCCTCCCTGGTTTGGGGCTGGAGTAATTGGCTGAACGGCAGTGCCATCTGCTGAAATGGGATGGGCTGGGGGAAATCGGAGATTCTGTGGGGAGTTTGAAAGGCATGTGCCTTATCCAAGTGGACGTGTTAAGTAGACAGCTGGGTATCCTTGTCTAAAGCCCAGTGAAAAAGTTTATGTCAACAGGTATTAGTTTGGGAGTCATTGGAATATTAACTATTAAGGGGTTTTAAACCCACAAGCTTTGGGGGAAGTGTGTATGTAGAGAAGAGATGAGAAGCCCAGCCCGGAGATCCCCACTTTGTAGGTCTACCAGCTGCCTTGAGGCATGGCCTCTTCATTCCTGATTTATAAGCTGCACTTCACCTCTGACAGCCACGGAGCGGGCCATTTGTCATTTGATATAGAGGCATGTTTTCCGCATCTCAATCCAATACTGTACAACATATAATTTATTACAGTTGCGATGCTTCTGTGTTTCCAGCATTTCCCGTTCTTTAAAAATTCTATAATGTCATATTAGTTGAGGAGAAGACGCATAGCGAAGTTGATTTCTCTTCGTTTGCTCTTTTCAAGTCTGTCAGTTTATCATGTTTTACTAGATGCGGTAGTTCTATGTTGTGACCAAGTCTCCTGGCCAGGTGCCAGCCCTTCTCACCTCTTTCCCCACATTCAGATGCAGTCGTGAAAAAGCGTGTTGTTATTGGGGCAATGAAATAAATTAGACTTATAATGACGACAGCATTTTCTTGGAAAGGCAGTTGTAGTCCATAGGAAACAGAAGGTACATTCACCACATGCCGAGAATTTTGAAATTCTCGACAGGAGCAGGCAGAGGATTTTATACCCTGGACCACTCTGTCTGCCAGAGGTCACCTCCTTGATCCTGCCCTTCCGGGTGCGGGTTAGCGGGCGCTAATCAGGGAGGGGCATTGGCACCTGGAGGAGGTGTTCCCGGCACAGGATGCAGCGTGTGCAAAGACCCGGCGGTGAGAGCACCAGGGTGGCTGAGAGATCTGAGATCTGCCCCATTTCACTGCCTGGGCAGCCAGATGGCAACACAAAGCGAGGCTCTGGAAGTATCAGGGGCTGGATGGTGAAGGGCCTTGCGGGCCGCGCTGAGGAGTTTGGGTTTCATTCTGAGGCTTCAGTAAGATTCTGAACCACGGAAGGAACTTAACCGTATCGTGTGGTAGAAAGATGCCTCTGGCAGCAGATTGGGGGATAGCAGAAGGGGAGCGAGGATGACGAGTAGCGGTGAGTTCAAAGGGGACGTGGCTGAGTTAAGCAGAGGAGATGACAGACGGCCTACCTGTCTCCACGTGGCTGCTTGGGGAGAGGGGTTCACAGGGCTCCGAGCTCAGCCAAAAGGGTGTACGTGTGGTACTGTTCGGGGTGGAAGGGATACGTGAGCTCCCAACTGGGAATGCGGGTTTCTAGATGCAGGTGTCCAGTAAGAAGTAGTGCACAGGATCGTGGAGTTGAGGAGATAGTCTGTCCTAAAAAAATACAGTACGTGTGGGAGCCATTGTCACGTGGAAGGGAGCTGATAGGTCACCAAGAGCACAGTGTTAAGTCTGGGCTCAGCAAACTTGGACTCTCGGATCAAATCTCGCCCACTGCCCGTTTTTCTGAATAAAGTTGTACGGGGACCAGCCACGCCCGTTGTTTACATAGCGTCTGCCGCGGCTGCTTTCACACGACAGCAGCAAGGTTGAATTGTTACAGTAGAGACCGTATGTCCACAAAGCCTAAAATATTTACCATCTGGCTGTTTACAGAAACAATTGCCAACCTTTAGTGTGGAGTAATAAAAAAAAAAGGACTAAAGTCTATACCTGGGAAAACATCCACAGTTAAATGGGAGTCAGGGAAAGAAGAATCTTCGAAGGATGCCGAGAATTGGAGGGTTAAACAGGGACTTCCCTGGCGGTCCAGTCGTTAAGACTCTGCGCTTCCACTGCAGGGGTTAAGGGTTCGATCCCTGGTGTGGGAACTGAGATCCCATATGCCGCGTGGCACGGCCAAAAAAAAAAAAAAAAAGAAAACGGAAAAGAGTGGATTCAAGAGAGAATGAAGATAGAGTCAGCATGTCCAGTATTGTCAGAGGTTTTTAAATAACGTCTGTGGAGTTTAACCAAAAAGAGGACTGTATACCCTTTTACCGCGTGTACCCCGCTACCACTGCCAGCACCACCTTTGTTGCGAACTCCAGCCTAGACCCTGCTGATATCTTTGACTCACTTACACCATCAGCTGTTCCCTTTCGTCCTTTCTCTTTTTATAAACAGCCGTGAATTCACTCCGTCTATCCCTTCTCCATTCCTACGCCACTGCTCTATTCCACTCCAGTTACCCAGTCCTCTGGATCCCGCATCTGCACCATTTTACTGCCTTCCTTGGTTTTTTCCTCTAGTCCCTCTTACTTATTTTTAAATGACTTTATGTTACTCTGTCCTTTACGTCTTTTTGAGTTTCCTCAAAAAAGATGATTATCCCTCAAGAGGCTTTAGTAATCATCTTGCCGGTGGGGTCCTCCTCGATTAGTTGGGGCAGGCTAATCACTGTTTAAACAAATCCACCCCGAGTTCTCAAGGCTCAGCACAAGAGAGGTTTGTTTTTCAGTCATACCAGCTGTCCAAGGCGGATGTCCTTCGGGTGCCCTTTCTTCTGCTCCCCACAGACACACAAATCCTCCCAAAACACGACTTCCCTGACCCAGTGCCGCCTCGCTTCCTGTTCCTGAATGTGCCAGCACATCTTGCCCAGGGCCTTTGTGCTGGCTGGTCCCTCAGCCTGGAAAGTCCTTCCCCTGGAGCACACGGTGTGCTCCTTCCAAAGGTAAGGGAAGCTTCAAGTCCTCACCCAAATATCATCTTCTCAGGGAAGACTCCCCAGTCGCTGCATTTAACACTGTAAAGCTCTCCCTTCACCTCCCACCACGCTTTGTGGCTTTCTTTTCTCACGGCTCCGTCTCTGCCTAAAGTGCTGCGTGTTCGTTTCACTGTGGCTTCCCCTCTGTGTCCATGAGAACCTAAGGCCCATGAAGCAGGGGTTTTTGCCGCTCTGTCTGCTGCTCTTTTCCCAGATCCTAGAACAGTACAGGGCACATAACAAGCAGTAAAAATCTGTTGCTGAAGGAAAGAATCTCAATACACCAAGGGGTGTAAACTTGCAAAGGCTGATGTCAGCTTAAATCAGAAGTAGGGCCATGGGAAAAGAATAGGCGAGAACCACCCAAGAAGGGCAGCTGTGAGAGCAACCAGGGGGTCAGTTCCGCGGAGAGGGGAAGAGTCCTGCAGAGCCTGGACAGAAGGAGAGCCGGGAGGTGGGACCTCGTCCCTCACAGAGGGCAGAGCCCAGCTTTACCCAAAGCTTGGATCAGCTCAACCGAAACCCCCTAACAGTCAAAGATGACTGAGACAAAACAGAATGTGACCTCTCACTTTATTTGCTTTTAATTTAAAAAAAATTTTTACTTTATATTGGCCTGTAGTTGACTTACAATGTTGTGTTAGTTTCAGGCATACAGCAAAGTGATTCAGGTGTACATATACATATATCTATTCTTTTTCAGATTCTTTTCCCATTTAGGATATTACAGAATATCCTCAATAATATCCTAATAATAGTAGAGTTCCCTGTGCTCTACAGTAGGTCCTTGTTGATTATCTATTTTATATATTGTAGTGTGTACATGTCAATCCCAGACTCCTAACTTATCCCTTACCCACCCCCGCCTTTCCCTTTGGCAACCATAAGTTTGTTTTTGAAGTCTGTGAGTCTGTTTCTGTTTTGTAAATAAATTCACTTGTATCCTTTTTTAAAATTCCACATATAAGGGGTATCATGTGATATTTATCTTTCTCTGTCTGACTTACTTCACTTAGTATGATAATCTCTAGGTCCATCCATGTTGCTGCAAATAGCATTATTTCATTCTTTTTTATGGCTGAGTAATATCCCATTGTGTGTGTGTGTGTGTGTGTGTGTGTGTGTATGTGTGTGTGTGTGTGTGTGTATACCACATCTTCTTTATCCATTCATCTGTCGATGGACACTTAGGTTGCTTCCATGTCTTGGTTATTGTGAATAGTGCTGCAGTGAACATTGGGGTGCATGTATCTTTTCAAATTAGGTTTTCTCCAGATATATGCCCAGGAGTGGGATTGCTGGATCATATGGTAACTCTGTTTTTAGTTTTTTAAGGAACCTCCATACTATTTTCCATAGTGGCTGCACCACTTTACATTCCCACCAGCAGTCTTAGAGGGTTCCTTTTTCTCCACACCTGTTATTTGTAGACTTTTTAATGCTGACCATCCTGACTGGTGTGAGGTGATACCTCATTGTAGTTTTGACCTGCATTTCTCTAATAATTAGTGATGTTGAGCATCTTTTCATGTGCCTCTTGGCCATCTATATATCTTCTTTGGAGAAATGTCTATTTAGGTCTTCTGCCCATTTTTTGATTGGGTTGTTTGTTGTTTTTTCTTGAGCTGCAGGAGCTGTTTGTATATTTTGGAGATTAATCCCTTGTCGGTTGCTTTGTTTGCAAATATTTTCTCCCATTCTGTGGGTTGTCTTTTTGTTTTGTTTATGGTTTCCTGTGCTGTGCAAAAGATTTTAAGTTTAATTAGGTCCTTTTTGTTTATTTGTTTATTTTTGTTTTTATTTTCATCACTCTAGGAGGTGGACCCAAAAAGATATTGCTGTGATTTATGTCACAGAGTGTCTGCCTATGTTTTCCTCCAAGAGTTTTATAGTATCCGGTCTTATATTTAGGTCTTTAATCCATTTTTAGTTTATTTTTGGGTATGGTGTTAGATAATGTTCTAATTTCATTCTTTTACATGTAACTGTCCAGTTTTCCCAGCGCCACTTACTGAAGAGACTGTCTTTTCTCCATTGTATATTCTTGCCTCCTTTGTCATAGATTAATTGACCATAGGTGTGTGGATTTATCT
This sequence comes from Tursiops truncatus, assembly GCF_011762595.2. NCBI lineage: Eukaryota > Metazoa > Chordata > Mammalia > Artiodactyla > Delphinidae > Tursiops > Tursiops truncatus. Next base: position 3,208,166 of record NC_047039.1, on the reverse strand, counting down.
CTGGATTTTCTAACCTGTTGCATTGATCTATGTCTATCTTTGTGCCAGACTGTTCTGATTACAGCATCGGGGATGAAGACATTTTCCTCTAGGTTCTTCTGCAAATTAAGTTGACATGAGACAGACAAACAGGAGAAAATCACACAAAAGTTTAATAACATGTATACATGGGAGAGACCCAGGAAAACTGAGTCACTCGTCAAAATGGCCCAAGCCCTCACTTAAATACCATCTTTAGCTAAAGACAAAAAAGGATGCTGGGGGTGGTGGTTTGGACCACAAAGGGGAGGAAGGCAATTCACATGGAGACAGAAAAGCAAATGTTTGGTAAACAAATGTCTGCTGGGCCAGACAGCGACAGCAAGACAGAGAGGATTCTTATCTCTGGGCCCTGCAGAGCCCACGTTCTTTGCAGATATTTCTGGTGATGGTTCTATTCCAGAAACAGGCCCTGTAGCTAAATTCTTTTAGGCCATTCAGAGGGAGGTAAGAAGAAAAACTTCCCGAGTCTTCTATTTCTTGAAACTAATCAGCCTAATTCAATCCTCATGCCAAAGATCATTTTGGGGTGGCAAATTCTGCTCCCCTGCATGGAGAAATTCTCACAACATAAAATTATAAATTTAAAAACTAGCTTCCTGGTTAAGAATCTGGGTTTTGGAGCAAAACCAACATGGATTTAAAATCTTCTTTCTGCAGCACACAGGCTGTGTGACCTTAGGCAAGTCACTTAACCTCTAAGGCTCAGTTTCCTCATCTGTAAACCTAGGATAATAATACTGATTCTCAAGATGATTGTAAATATAAAGAAGATTGTGATTGTAAAGCACTTAACACAGTATTTGACACATAGAAAGGCACTTAATCATAGCACCTGTTATTGTAAGAAAATATTACTTGCTTTTCTTTACTTCTTTGCACTTAGTACGTTTAAGTATTTCTCCAGTTTTCTACCTGGAAGGGCCTGTATTCTTTTTATGAGAAAAAAAAACCCATTATTTCAGAAGACAGTAAATATTTTTGCTCAAGTCTGTGGAGGTAATAGAGATTTTACTAAGACTCTAGGAACCTCTTAAGAATTTCATTTTGTGTGTAGTCTACTATTGGGGCTCAGGGCAGGCGGCCCCAAAATTTGCATCAATGATATATTGATTATTTTGAATTAAGGTTACTTAAGAAACAGTCAACACAAGAGGGATGCTCTGAGCCTCCTGTCCATCTCCCTGAAAGCAGGAAATAAACCTCCCCTGTGAAAGGTGTACCCCTGCATCTGGAGGTAGAAGGATGCCCTTATTGCCAGGGATAAGGGATTTGGGGCAAGAAGCCTGTATCAAAAAACCCTGTGAATTCTTTAATTGGCTACCCCCATCCTAAAATCTGTTTAGATTCTTCACGAATTGAGCTTCCAAAACCTAGGTTGCTTTCTTCTGTCGTGTCATTTCCTCACAAATGTGTTTCTTTGCTTAAAAGCACTAAAGCTGCCTGCTTTGGCCACTTCTTAGGTCCCATTTCTATGGGACCTCCATGCACACGAATTAAAATTTGTTTCTTTTTCTCCTGTTAATCTTTGTGCCAGTTTTACTGTTAGTTCAGCCACAAGAACTCAGGAGAGGTGCGGGGGAAATTTCCATTCCAGTCAAGTGGATTTCAGCTGTTTAACAGTCCTTGTTAAATCATGATCTAGAAGGGTGACGCCCCTAGGTTTACCCCAATATGGAGCCAATTTTAGATAATCAACAATCAGTAGATAAGGGAGATAAAAACGTTGTCTTTAAGATACCCAAGAAAGATTTACAAGAAATCCTTGGAAAACAAGAGAGACAGGAGTGCAGTACAAAGCCCCTCACCTCATCTCATTCTTTCATAATCTCACCAGTCCAGGAGAGAAACAGGAAGGACTTGATGTGAATAGAAAATAATCACTTGCCACCCGTTAAACATACATCCTAACAGGGGTGGAGAATGGAGTCAGAGCTGGCTAACGATGAAATATTCTGTGATGCTGACATCTGAGGTTAAGACAGAAATAAACCTCCCAGAGTGATCCCGGATTCTATCATTCCGTATTTCCAAGTTACATCTGTATTTAGTGAGAAAACTTTAACTCAAGTCGGAACGACGTTCCCCAGGACAGGGGCGATAGGTAAGCAGTCCTCCCTTTCCTTGACAGAAACACGTGTCCAGACAGCCATAAATATATGCCAAGCACTTGAAGGACCCAGCCGAGCTTGGAAACAAGGAAAGGAAAGTAGGAATCACAGCTCTGGACTTGGGCACGCAGGGTTTGAATAGGTGTGAGTAAGGAGCAACTAGAGCTGACCAGCTTTGGCAAGGACGTACATGGCTCTCAGAAGTTTGGGAGTTGGACGTGCCTTCTCTCTTGATGTTTCAGCTGGTGGCCACCTGTCCTGGTCCACCTGAGTTTAGAACGTGTATTTTCCTCCAAGCTGGTTCCTCTACCAGCATCCTCTGGTTGTCCTTGAACAAAAGCCTGATGTTGTCACAAGTTCTGGGTAGATGTACAGAGAACTCAGTTTTCTCTTCATCTTAGAGATGGGATCACTCAGGCTATTTCCCCAGAAGCTATTTATCCAATAGCTCTGAGCAGTAGCAAAGCCAAACCAAAGGTTTATATGCCTTGTAAGGCAGGCTTAATGGGGAAAAAGGGGTCAGATCTAGTCAGGAATATGTGGATTTCCCCAGACACTCCAAAGGGAAAGTTAGATTGGTTTTTTGAGCAGTTATTGCTAAAATAGTTTTTTCCGTTGCATTCGCTTACATGTCAAACATTAGTGGTTAATAGTGACCCAGTGAACTTTACTTTCTGCTGCTAAAACTCTTTCAATTCTACAGACTTCCAGCACTTAGACTGGGAATTAAATATGTTTCAGTGAAACCAAATAATATCCACAAAATTTAAGCCAATTTAAAAAAAATAAATTTATTTATTTATTTTTGGCTTCGTTGGGTCTTCATTGCTGGGCGCAGGCTTCTCATTATGGTGGCTTCTTTTTTTGTGGAGCACAGGCTCTAGGCATGCATGCTTCAGTAGCTGTGGCACGCGGGCTCAGTAGTTGTGGCTCGTGCTGTCTAGAGCACAGGCTCAGTCGTTGTGGCGTACCAGCTCAGTTGCTCCATGGCACACGGGATCTTCCCAGACCAGGGCTTGAACCCGTGTCCCCTGCATTGGCTGGCGGATTCCTAACCACTGCACCACCAGGGAAGTCCCTAAACCAATTTAATTCGAAGTGTGACCCAGAGAAAAGAGTGCTCTAGTATTCCCTAAGGTCTGATACAGATATGGATAAAAAATCATTTCAAGAACCTCCTTTTCTATAAAGCAGCCACACTCAAACCCAGATACCATGAGCAGAAGTGTTAAATAAAATCTGGGCCGTGAGAGAGAAATAAAATGTGGCAATCCTGTGAAATCCGAGGTAACTAGAGTCTAGCAAATACATGGATCTAGTTATCAATTGATTCATTTCTACCTTGAACTGAATTGTCCCAAAATACAGTATTTGCCAGAGTATGGGAGGTGGTTTCTTTTTAATTTTTTTAAATATTGCAAAACATGTAAAATAAAAGTCACTATCTTAACCATATTTCAGTGTTCAGTGGTGCTAACTGTAGTCACATTGTTGTACTGCAGACCTCCAGAACTTTTCCCTCTTGCAAAACTGAAACTCTGTACCCGTTAAACAGCAACTCCCCACGCCGCTCCCACTATCCCTGGCAACCTCCATCCTGCCTTCTGTTTCTTTGAGATTGACCACATTAAATCCCTCATATAAGTGGAATCATACAGCACTTGTCTTTTTGGAACTGGTTTATTGCACTTAGCATCATGTCCTCAAGGTTCATCCACAGTGTAGCACATGTCAGAATTTCCTGTTTTATAAGGCTGAATAATATTCAGTTGTGTGTGTAAATACCACATTTTCTTTTTTTAATAATTTTTAAAAATTATTTCTTTCTTTGGCTGTGCCAGGACTTAGTTGCGGCACACGGGATCTTCGTTGCCACATGCAGGATCTTTAGTTGTGGCTTGCAGGCTCTTAGTTGCATCATGCGGGCTCTTAGTTGTGGCATGCAGGATCTAGTTCCCTGACCAGGGGTCGAACCCAGGCCCCCTGCATTGGGAGCACGGAGTCCTGGCCACTGGACTACCAGGGAAGTTCCCACATTTTCTTTATTCGTTCATCCTTGATGGACATTTAAGTTGTTTTCATAGCTTGGCTATTGTAAATAAGGCTGCAAGGAACATGGGAGTGCTAAGATCCCTTCAGAATTCTGCTTTCAATTCTTTTGGATAAATACCCAAAAGTAGGATTGATGGATCATATGGTAGTTTTATTTTTAATCTTCTGAGGAACCTCAGACTCCAAACCCATAGGGCATGGGTTTTTCAACACACTTTTCCTCAATAACCCCTCTGAAAAGTTTAGATACTACAACTTACTTTCCATTCAGTGAAAGAGATAGACAGGAGGAATTAGACCCAATACTGAAAGGAAACATGGTAAAGGAACCAAGAAGTTATTCCGGGACTGTGACCTTCAGATTCCTAGACCCACTCCCAGACACTCTGATTCATAATATTTATGATTCTGGTCAGAGCCAGGTTTGGGAGCCATTGATTTAGGGCAAAACTAGGGTAGCAGGGCTTCCCTGGTGGCACAGTGGTTGAGAGTCTGCCTGCCGATGCAGGGGACACGGGTTCGTGCCCCGGTCCGGAAAGATCCCATATGCCGTGGAGCGGCTGGGCCCGTGAGCCATGGCCGCTGGGCCTGCGCGTCCAGAGCCTGTGCTCCGCAACGGGAGAGGCCACAACAGTGAGAGGCCCGCGTACCGCAAAAAAACCCAAAAAACAAAAAAAACTAGGATAGCTGTCACAGTGGACGGTGTCCCAGATCCAACAGGCACAGGTCAGACAGGGCAGAGGTTAGGCCAGGCCAGGTCAGCCTCGGTCAGACCAGGCCAACAGGACAGAACTTGGTTCAGGCAGTAGGCATTGCCTCCTTTCTGACTAATTGTCGAGCGCTGGGCAAGCAGGGCAGCAAAAGGACTACGGAGGTTCAGGTCTACAGGATCAGCACCCTGGACAGCTCCCTGCTGGCAAAACTCATCCAAGCAATCCCGAATGTCTTTCACTCTCCAAGACCCGAGTTTCTTAAGCAGGTCCACCCACAGGAGGCTGGTTTTTGGTAAGAGTCTCACACCTGTGCCAGATATAGGTCCTGTAGTGTGCGAGAACCATGCTTACTCCCTCCACCACCTTTGCCCAACTTTTGGTCTCTCTCTCAAATGGGAAGGACTCAGGATTCCAGAGGGCAGCCATGGCCCTGGGGATGACACAGTTTGGTCTCAGCGGCAAAGTACACGGGAAATTTATCTTCCTAGGCCTGGATCTTTCCCAGGTGAACGCCAGGTCCTGCCAGATTTTTCCGCCAATGACTTTCACACTGTCGTTAATACCAAAACACAGCTGTTAAATGAAGGATCATTATGGATAAATTGACACCTGGACACTTTGAGGATAGCAGTTGATCATGTCCAGTGACAACTTCATTTCAAGGCAGGCGTCCAACTAAATGAAAGAGATCCTGGTATTGAAAAGACTCAATGAAACGCAAAGGCTATTTTCACCATCTTTCCACCAAAAAAAGTTACTGTTCTACAGGGGCATTGATAGAGAAGTCCAAAAGATTAGCAAAGATTTTCTAAACAAATGTGTTATCTCCGAATCCAAAGCCTCAAATGCAAGTGTATTACAGAGCAGAGATATTCCCAATGACAATCCAAACATGTCCTTTATGTCATTCATGTTCTTCTAACAGACTCTAACCCAACCTGCAGACAGCAGGCTCTGTAATGCAGATTGTATGCTGAGTCCTGGAATAGGATCGTTAGTACTCAGCACTGACAAAGCCGGGAGCTCTTGAGAAATCTCTCAGGCATTAATTGCTGCGTGGAATTTAGCTCAGAGACCGTGAATTGATCTCTTTAAGGATGCTTAATTTAAATCGGGTGGTAATTTGCCCAGATGGCTACAATGTAAAAAGTTCTCACAAATGCATGAGAGAAAATGCATTTCTGGCACCTCTAACAAAACACGTAATGAAGAAGCAGACCTTCAGAAGCAGATGGTCCCTTGGTCTGTGCTTCACATTGTAACCCCTTTGAAACAAAACCCCGGAAAGTCCAATCAGCCTTGGGTTTTGCCCCACATGGAACAAACTTAAAGGGCGAAAACAGTAATCTTTTGCTTCTGGGTGTTTTTCTCTTCACAGTGATTCTGAGTCACTGTCACCTGGTGTGAAATTCGGTGAAATTGGGTAATCACACTAGAAGATGTATAAAACCACCGCCACCCTGCCCCCAAAAGATGTATGTGCCAGAAGTGACAGGAAACACGAAACTGACAGATGCCCAGGAGAACTGTGTACAGCTCTGCTACTCATGCTGTTGGGGGTTAGGGGAGGAAAGGACTTGGGTTTTCTGTAAAGGATTAATTTGGAAACATCAGCCTTTTGTCATCATAACTGACACCTTCTATTATATGCATCGACATTGGTTTACTTTGAACCACATCAGGCCCCTTGGCTTGTTTATTGTTCAGATGCAGAATTCTAGCCCAATTTTATAATGAATAACTTTCCAATTATTTCCACGTCTTAATGACTACTTGATTATAAGGGGTTTCTTTTTTAGCTTTTGTTAAGGTTGCAAGCCTGTTTCCAAGGTAGCTAGTTGAATCTGATCACCATGTCCAAATCGCTTCCACAAATGCACTTGTTATAACTTTGGGCTGGTTTTACGTGCAGCTCAACTCACAGCAGCGCTTCTCGAAGACTATCCTCGAACACCTGCATCACGTCACCCAGGATGCACATTACACGTGCAGACTCCTGGCCGCTGCCCCAAATGTATGACATCAGTGTTTCTGAGAGTGGAGTCAGGGAAGCTGCTTGTTCGGGAAGCTCCCGAGGTAACCCTGTGCACAGGGAGATTTGAGACCCATGGATTCGCAGGCTGGAATCAATCTGTACCCCTTCCCATTTCACCACTCGACTCATTCGATAGTCAGCTTATGGTTGCCTTGGATTTTCAATTATTTGCTCAACAAATGTTCATTGCACAAGTGTTATGAACAAGGCACTTGACTGGGCATCGGAGAAACACAAGAACACAAGCCAGAAATGTTCCCTGGAAGCACAGGGGCCAATTCCATCAGAGAAGACAATCAACAAATAATTTCATAAGTAATTGTTCAACTACAATTTTGACAGGTGCTACTAAGGGGAAATGGAAGATGTTTATACCAAGAGGGAGTTCAGGGAGGGCGCCTCTGGGAATGGATGCTCAGACAGGGATCGGAGACCTAGGTGGGGAAGAAGGGTCCAGAGAGAGCATTCCAGGCAGAGGGAGCTTGAGCCGAGGCTCTAAGGAAGGAAAACCATGGCGAAGCAGTAGGAGGGTAGCTGCCAGAGTGTGCAAGGGCCAGACCATGCCGGCCTTTTCAGTCCTGTTGAGGATTCTGGATTTTATCCTGAGCACAGAAAGGATCCGCTCAAGAATTTTAAATACACCTGCTTGTCAGTGAGCTCTGCAGCGGTGTAGATGAAGGGGTGAAAGCAAGGGCAGCCAGAACACAGTGAAAGCTTGGGGAGAGCTCTGCCCAGTGACAGTGGGGCAGAGATAGGAACTGTGCATTAGAAATACGGGGCTGGCCAAAAAAGTTCGTTCGGGATTTTCCGTAAGATGTTACGGAAAAACCGGAATGAACTTTTTGGCCAACCCAGTAAAACTTACAAGGGAAGATGTTAAATTGCATCTAATCAAGGCAGTGCCCTGGAACATTTAAGGATGTTAAAATCTTGACAATCTACTTTTATTGATTTAAAAAATAGCCCTCACAACATATAATTTCCTTTTATCCTCAGTGACAGTCATTCATGAGAACAAAAATAAAAACGTCAGTGGACCCCAATGCCACCGGACATTATGTGGTTTGTGGCTGCAGACTCGTGGCTCTCAGAGAACTTGGATTTGGTTGGTGCCCTCTCTCTGGCGGGAAGCACCACCCCTGTAAACATGCAGGCTGCGATCATGGTGGCTTTGAGGAACACGGCACTCAGATCCTGGAGCCTGTTATTCTACAAAGTAAACACAGGTTTAAGTCAAAAGGCAATGTGTATAGTATCATGTCATCTGCAAACAGTGACAGCTTGACTTCTTCTTTTCCGATTTGGATTCCTTTTATTTCCTTTTCTTCTCTGATTGCTGTGGATAAAACTTCCAAAACTATGTTGAATAAGAGTGGTGAGAGTGGGCAACCTTGTCTTGTTCCTGATCTTAGTGGAAATGCTTTCAGTTTTTCACCATTGAGGACAATGTTGCTGTGGGTTTGTCATATATGGCCTTTATTATGTTGAGGAATGTTCCCTCTATGCCTACTTTCTGCAGAGTTTTTATCATAAATGGTGTTGAATTTTGTCGAAAGCTTTCTCTGCATCTATTGAGATGATCATATGATTTTTCTCCTTCAATTTTTTAATATGGTGTATCACGTTGATTTGCGTATATTGAAGAATCCTTGCATTCCTGGAATAAACCTCACTTGATCATAGTGTATGATCCTTTTAATGTGCTGTTGGATTCTGTTTGCTAGTATTTTGTTGAGGATTTTTGCATCTATGTTCATCAGTGATATTGGCCTGTAGTTTTCTTTCTTTGTGACATCCTTGTCTGGATTTGGTATCAGGGTGATGGTGGCCTCGTAGAATGAGTTTGGGAGTGTTCCTCCCTCTGCTATATTTTGGAAGACTTTGAGAAGGATAGGTGTTAGCTCTTCTCTAAATGTTTGATAGAATTCGCCTGTGAAGCCATCTGGTCCTGGGCTTTTGTTTGTTGGAAGATTTTTAATCACAGTTTCAATTTCAGTGCTTGTGATTGGTCTGTTCATATTTTCTATTTCTTCCTGATTCAGTCTTGGAAGGTTGTGCTTTTCTAAGAATTTGCCCATTTCTTCCAGGTTGTCCATTTTATTGGCATAGAGTTGCTTGTAGTAATCTCTCATGATCTTTTGTATTTCTGCAGTGTCAGTTGTTACTTCTCCTTTTTCATTTCTAATTCTATTGATTTGAGTCTTCTCCCTTTTTTTATTGATGAGTCTGGCTAATGGTTTATCAATTTTGTTTATCTTCTCAAAGAACCAGCTTTTAGTTTTATTGATCTTTGCTATCGTTTCCTTCATTTCTTTTTCATTTATTTCTGATCTGATCTTTATGATTTCTTTCCTTCTGCTAACTTTGGGGGTTTTTTGTTCTTCTTTCTCTAATTGCTTTAGGTGCAAGGTTAGGTTGTTTATTTGAGATGTTTCCTGTTTCTTAAGGTAGGATTGTATTGCTCTAAACTTCCCTGTTAGAACTGCGTTTGCTGCATCCCATGGGTTTTGGGTCGTCGTGTCTCCATTGTCATGCTACCAGAAAACTACTAGAGCTAATCAATGAATTTGGTAAAGTAGCAGGATACAAAATTAATGCACAGAAATCTCTGGCATTCCTATACACTAATGATGAAAAATCTGAAAGTGAAATGAAGAAAACACTCCCATTTACCATTGCAACAAAAAGAATAAAGTATCTAGGAATAAACCTACCTAAGGAGACAAAAGACCTGTATGCAGAAAATTATAGGACACTGATGAAAGAAATTAAAGATGATACAAATAGATGGAGAGATATACCATGTTCTTGGATTGGAAGAATCAACATTGTGAAAATGACTCTACTACCCAAAGCAATCTACAGATTCAGTGCAATCCCTACAAACTACCACTGGTATTTTTCAGAGAACTAGAACAAAAAATTTCACAATTTGTATGGAAACACAAAAGACCCCGAATAGCCAAAGCAATCTTGAGAACGAAAAACGGAGCTGGAGGAATCAGGCTCCCTGACTTAAGACTATACTACAAAGCTACAGTAATCAAGACAGTATGGTACTGGCACAAAAACAGAAAGATAGATCAATGGAACAGGATAGAAACCCCAGAGATAAACCCATGCACATATGGTCACCTTATCTTTGATAAAGGAGGCAAGAATGTACAGTGGAGAAAGGACAGCCTCTTCAATAAGTGGTACCGGGAAAACTGGACAGGTACATGTAAAAGTATGAGATTAGAACACTCCCTAACACCATACACAAAAATAAGCTCAAAATGGATTAAATACCTAAATGTAAGGCCAGAAACTCTCAAACTCTTAGAGGAAAACATAGGCAGAACACTCTATGACATAAATCACAGCAAGATCCTTTTTGGCCCACCTCCTAGAGAAATGGAAATAAAAACAAAAATAAACAAATGGGACCTAATGAAGCTTCAAAGCTTTTGCACAGCAAAGGAAACCATAAACAAGACCAAAAGACAACCCTCCGAATGGGAGAAAATATTTGCAAATGAAGCAACTGACAAAGGATTAATCTCCAAAATTTACAAGCAGCTCATGCAGCTCAATAACAAAATAAACAGATAACCCAATCCAATAATGGGCAGAAGACCTAAATAGACATTTCTCCAAAGAAGATATACAGACTGCCAACAAACACATGAAAGAATGCTCAACATCATTAATCATTAGAGAAATGCAAATCAAAACTACAATGAGATATCATCTCACACCAGTCAGAATGGCCATCATCAAAAAATCTAGACACAGTAAATGCTGGAGAGGGTGTGGAGAAAAGGGAACACTCTTGCACTGCTGATGGGAATGTGAATTGGTACAGCTACTATGGAGAACAGTATGGAGATTCCTTAAAAAAACTACAAATAGAACTACCATACAACCCAGCAATCCCACTACTGGTCATATACCCTGAGAAAACCATAATTCAAAAAGAGTCATGTACGAAAATGTTCATTGCAGCTCTATTTACAATAGCCAGGACATGGAAGCAACCTAAGCGTCCATCATCGGATGAATGGGTAAAGAAGATGTGACACATATATACAATGGAATATTACTCAGCCATAAAAAGAAATGAAATTGAGTTATTTGTAGTGAAGTGGATGGACCTAGAGTCTGTCAATACAGAGTGAAGTAAGTCAGAAAGAGAAAGACAAATACTGTATGCTAGCACATATATATGGAATCTAAGAAAAAAAATGTCATGAAGAACCTAGGGGTAAGACGGGAATAAAGACACAGACCTACTAGAGAATGGACTTGAGGATATGGGGAGGGGGAAGGGTAAGCTGGGACAAAGCGAGAGCGTGGCATGGGCATATATACACTACCAAACATAAGGTAGATAGCTAGTGGGAAGCAGCCGCATAGCACAGGGAGATCAGCTCGGTGCTCTGTGACCACCTAGAGGGGTAGTATAGGGAGGGTGGGAGGGAGGGAGACGCAAGACAGAAGAGATATGGGAACATATGTATATGTATAACTGATTCACTTTGTTATAAAGCAGAAACTAACACACCATTGTAAAGCAATTATATTCCAGTAAAGATGTAAAAAAAAAAAAGGCAATGTGTTATTTTAATGCCAACCGCTATTTTAGTCAAAGACACAGAGTGAAGTTAGGGTAACTGGAAAGAGGCTTCAAAGGAAAAAGAAGGAAATCATTTTGGAACTTCTCCTCTGTAACAGGGTCAGCCCCCCTTCTGATCCTGAGCTGCAATGAACAGCAAAGCCCTTTACTCCCGTCCTCCACGCACTGATAACGTGGGTTGAACCTTTGATTTGGAGTATATGCTGCAGTAGCTATACTTTGAAAACATGGCCAGCTATTACAGAGATCCTCTACTGAGAGAAAAGTATTTATAACAACCAGACTTCACAAACAAACTTCATTTAAGTCACCACTAAGTCAAAATCTATGAGATCCAATCTGATCTGAGATTTACATTTAACATGATTATAATCAAAAAGATTATTATGCAAATTTCTAACATAAACAAGATTGGAAGAAGAATTTGTAAAAAAAAAATCTTTAAATATAAAAAAAACCAATATACTCTCATAGGTGTCATCTGTTTAATACATGAGGGCCAGCGCAATCTTTAATAAAGTTCCCAAACATTTGAGAATGTATAGCAAGTTTTTTTCTGATAGCCATAGTTAGATCATTAATTCTGATTAAATATATATTAAATAATATATAATTATATAGTGCTATATAATTATTTGTACATTAATTTTTACATGCAGACTTGCCATATGTACTACAAAGAATTTACCAGTTCTTGAAAAATTGGATAACTAAAAATATTATTTCCAGAAAACTGAACATAATTAACCTGCTTTTTCATATTTATTTATGTTTTCAATGTACCTACAGTAAAATGTCTCACGTCCAGTTCTCTGAGCTATGTAACTTACGCAGAGATTCTTCTAACCACCACAGGCAGGAAACAGCATGACTCCATCACCCCAAGGAATTCCTTCATGTTGACCCTTTGACGTCAGACCCTCTCCCCACCCCAAGCCCTGGGGACCACTGGTCTGGTCTCTACCTCTGCTGTCCTGGCTTTTTCAGAATGTCATGTAAATGGGTTCACACAGTGTGTCATCTTTTGACTCCGGCTTCCGTCACTTAGCACACTTCCTGTGAGATGCATCCGCGTTGCTGCCTGTCTTCTTCTGATGATTCTCTAAGTAGTGCTTTACAGCCCTCATACCACCGATACAACAATATTCATGTAGAAAGTGCAGCCGTAAAAGAAGAAGGAAATAATGCCATTTACAGCAATACGGATGGTCCTAGAGATGATCATACTAAGTGAAGCCAGTCAAAGACAAATACCATATCACTTATATCACTTACATGTGGAATCTAAGAAAATGATACAAATGAACTGATTTATAAAACAGAAACAGACTCACAGACGTAGAAAACAAATTTATGGTCACCAAAGGGGAAAGGGGTAGGAATAAAATAGGAGTTTGGGATTAACATATACACACTACTCCATATAAAATAGATGAACAAGGTCCTACTGCATAGCACAGAGAACTATATTCAATTTATTGATTGATTGATTGGCGGCTCAGCTTGCGGGATCTTAGTTCCCCGGCCAGGGATCAAACCAGTGCCCCTGCAATGGAAGCGCAAACAGGACCGCCAGAGAAGTCCCTTCAATATCGTATAATAATCTATCATGGAAAAGAATCTGAAAAAGAATACATATATATATATATATGTATGTATGTATAACGGAGTCACTTTGCTGTACACCTGAAATGGATACAACATTATAAATCAACTATACTTCAATTTTTTAAATTTTTAAAATAAAAATTAAAAAATAAATGAAAGTGCAGGAGATACGGTGCCGCCAGTTCAGCAGCACAGCTGAGGGATCCTCGGTGTGAACACGATCTCTGGGGCAACCAGCAGGTTTGCAGTTTGTTTCTTTCTAACAAAAGTGCCCGGTAGGAAAACCACAGTCGTTATTTGACCTATGGCTCCTCTGCCGAGCCATGGTCAAGGCTTCCCCGTTGCCCATCGACTGACACCCAAACTCCTCCTCAAACAGAATTCTCTCATTTTCTCGGTCTTATGTCCACCAGTTCCCTAAAATAATCTACTTTTCAGCCAAACTGGGCTGTTCATTCTTCCCTGATTCTTCTACACTTCTCAGCCTTGGAACATCCTGCCTCTTCATGCTTCAAGGACCAATTTCAGTGCCTTTTTTTACACACCATCTTTCCTAATTCCTCCCTTTCTTCCCTCAAGGCTGCCCCAAAGTGGACTTAATCTCCAGTTCACGTGGCATGTTTGGAACCTCTCTCAGGGCACTGTTCACACCCGGTCCCACCCCCTCCTCCCCTCCCCCTCTGCTGCTCTCCTGCCCCTACTGGGTCATCTGCTCCATCAGGGAAAGCTGTGTCTTTCTCATCTCTGGGAAACAGCACCCAGCATGGCATCGTCGACTATTATTAAGGTGACACTGAAGGGTCCTATTACAAAATAACTGCTTGGCCGTGGAAGACAGGAGAGAGAAAAGGGCAGACATCTGAAAATTGTCAGGAAAAGAAAAACTGAGAATTGTGACTCTAATGCCACTGGAAAAAATACTTTGCAGCATGTTCCTGGTAAAAGCATTATGACAGCAATTTCTGGATGAAAATTTTAAACTGGTAAAAAAGTGTAGGCCACTGGTGTTTTGTGTTTGTTTGTTTGTTTGGGGTTTTTTTGCGGTACACAGGCCTCTCACTGTTGTGGCCTCTCCCATTGTGGAGCACAGGCTCCGGACGCGCAGGCTCAGCGGCCATGGCTCACGGGCCCAGCCGCTCCGTGGCATGTGGGATCTTCCCGGACCGGGGCACGAACCCGCGTCCCCTGCATCGGCAGGCGGACTCTCAACTGCTGCGCCACCAGGGAAGCCCAGGCCACTGGTGTTTTATCTTCTATTAAATAGGAGGCTATATGTTTAAGACTCCTGGTCTCCTTAGGAGCCACACATGCCCGCCTCGTGAGACAAAAGAGTGTTCCTCACTGGAGGGACTCACAGAAGCTGGTTCTCCCAAGGATCAGAAAAGTGGGCTACACTTTCGCTTCTAAAACACCAAGTGAGCTGGTTGCCTATAACAGAGCGAGTCATGGCTCTCCCTCAGGTGGTTTATAAATACTAGATGGGCAGGAATCACATCTTAGGCTTTTTGTAACCTTGTATGGTGGCCACTGAAACGCTCCCGGTCCCAAGGTCCTCCTGGACGCCCATCCCCCATGGGTGCACACTCATACACGCCGCACACCCTGACTCCTAAAATGTTTGGGCATTTGAAGTGCAGTCCCAACCATTTCCACTTCCTGGGGTGACACCCAGCTCCTCGGGGCTGTGTCCTCCCTCCCTTCCGACAGGTGCAAGTGCTTAGCGGATATCAGCTGGCACCTGTGAGAATGGCAACAGTCATCTTACAAAATCGACGGCAGCCAGGGAGACGAGGGGACAGGGTCCTAGCTCCAGATCCGTCACTACCCGGACCCACGGCCTTGTGGAAGTCACCAGCCTGCCCGGGGCTCTGGTTTCCTTGCCTGTAAACTGACAGATGGTGTCAGGTGTGTTAGATCCATGCCTTATCCTGGCTCTCACCTTGGGGCTCTCTCAGGGTCTGAGGGGCAGGTGCTTTCATGTTTGGGCTTGACCTTCATCCCCGTCTTGCTTCCTCTCTAGACAAAGCGGAGCCCAAACATGAGGTGCTCGGCTGTCTTTTCCCCTCTCTGGCCTTTCCTGGAAATAGGAGCGCAGGAGGGCTCCAGTCTGACCGCCCCGCCGAGCCATCTTTAGAGTAAATGATAGATGGAAAGAAGAGTCTGTTTCTTTTTGTCCTGTTTTCAGTGACTTCCAAGTTAGAAAAATTGATGATAGGATGAGAGCCTCATCCATATTGAAGACACATAGCGCTCAGGAGCTGCAGATTCCAGTGTTCACAGACCCTCAGTATCTCAGCTGTTAATAGATAATAAAAATGGTCAGAGCTTGAATTTATATTCAGCAGTCCCTCTGACATGTCTGGGGCTCTACATGGATCACCATTCCCCCTTGTCCTCAAGTCTGTCCTTGGGGGTGAATGAGCCTGCTGGGAGGAGCCATTAACTCCCGAAGGTGCCTCTGGGGATCGCTGAGCCAGCTGCCGTGCTCCTGCCCCCTCCCCCCATCACCTGGGAGTCCGGGAGAGCTTTCTAGAGAGTGGGGTGGCAGGGGGCACACTGGGATGTGACCAGTCAGTGGCCCATAGACGGCCAGGGGCTACCCTGCACGCCCCACAAGCTCTCAAGCCACCACCCAAGGACTGGGTACCACTTTCCCATGTACCACTGAGTGGCTGAACTAAGCCAACACTTACTGTCCCTGGACTCAGAATCCCTGAGAAGTGTATAAGCTTAACCAGATGCATATATAGTCATCCACACACGAGAGATCTACCCTCAGTGGTTACAGGACAAAGGCTGTGTCTTCAGACCTCTAGGATCCTTTAAAAGAGAGGAAAGATAGGGTTCTGATGACATAGAAACCTTCACAAAAGAAGTTTAAATGTTTTGGTGCCAAGTGCTTTCAACACACTATCTTGTCTAGTTCTCTTAACAGTGACCTCAGTACTTCAAGGAGTTGGTCCTGTCCACGTTTTCGACCATCTCTAAAAGTCATAGGAATAATAACAGCTAACATTTGTTGAGTAGCACCTCGATTACTAAGTGCTTTGATGCATTAGTTCGTTTCATCCTGACAACAGAACTCTGAGGTCGGGGATTCTATTATTGGCCCCATTTTACAGATAGGAAAACTAAGCACAGAGAAGCCAAGTAGTTTGCTGAAGTCCACACAGCTGGCAAGGCATCCCAGCGCTCTGGTTCCAGGGCCTGTCCTCAACCACGAAGCTCCAGGATCAGTGAGAGGCAGGGAGAAGGGCTGCCAGACTTGGCAAATGCACGCACAAGACACCCAGTTCAATGTGAATTTCAGACGAACAACGAATTATTGTAAGTGCAAGTATCTCCCTTGTAATACTTGGGATATACTTTTATGAAAAGAATTATTTGTTGTTTATCCAAAATTCAAATTGGATTGAACAGCCTCTATTTTTTTTTTTTAATTTTTTTGGCTGTGCCACATGGCATGTGGGATCTTAGTTCCCCCACCAGGGATCGAACCTGCGTCCCCTGCATTGGAAGCACAGAGTCTTACCCAATGGACCGCCAGGGAAGTCCTGAACAGCCTATGCTTAAACGGGCGACCCTGTGGGGAAGGGATACCTGAGGGTTGAGCCTCAGCCTGTCTAATTCCAGAGAACCTTTTCAAATATGCTGCCATATTTGAATACATGCTTCTAAGGGCAGAATCATGTCCCAGTCCTGATGCTGGACTTTGGTCAACCGCTGGAACGAAAAGGCAAGCGGGCTTGACCCTGCATTAACAACAGAAGACAGGCATCCCAAGGCACTGTGATTGTCAGTCCTTCTTAAAATTCATTCAAACTCTGTGCCTGGTTCATAAAAACTTGAGTAAAGATGTGAGGAGACGTTTTAAAAAAAGAAAGGATAAGAAATGGGTCATTTATTTTTATATTCAGGAATGCCATTTTCTCCTAGGTACTCTGATAAGAAAAGCCAGCAATGTTCTCCAAGTACTTAAAGGAGGCCAGCTAGGAGTAGGGTTGAGAGCAGGGTCAGGAGAAAATGCAGGCAGACAGTAGACAGTAGCAAGAGGTCTTTCCCCCTCCCTCACCACCATTCCCACCCCGAGCCAGGAAGATGATCTTTCTGTGTCTGCTCGCAGCACATGTCTGAGTGTTTACTCAGAACACATGCTCAGGCTCTAGACAACTACAGGAAAAGTGTAGGAATTTTTAAAAGTCATGTGCTTAGAGCATTTTCGATGACCTCTCTCGAACATGAAATGGTGTGTGTTCATCATGATTCAGATGAATTTGTCTGTGTTCCCACAAGGCTTGACATCACCCAGGTGAGTCAGCAGAAAACCAGCATCTTTACCACATTTACTATTTGCTGACAATCACCCCAGAAATAGCTGCCCTTGAGACACTATAAAAGCTTTCCTCTCTCCCTCTTAGGGCAAAACATTTTAGGGGAAGAAGAGAATCCTGGCCAAATCCTGGTGTTCTCAATAGGGTAACAATGGACATTCTTGGCCCGTTATAAGGAAGAAGCACATTACCCAGGGCCCAGTGATCTTAACCACACTCAGACTGGCCAGTTGAATAGAATTCCATTCAAGGGCCTCCCCCTGGAGGGGGTTTCAAATCGTGGCTCCCTGACTCAATACAATACAAGACACTCGGGCTTTCTCTCTGAGCCTCAGTTTTCCCATCCCCAAACTGAAACATAACCGTGGCTTCCACACGTCGCTTCCACACGTGCAGGACAGACGGGCTGGCCCATGTGAAGTTCCCAGCACAGAGCCTGGACCGCATGACACTCCCCATGTGTTATCCGCACGGGTCATTTGACTGCATCAAAGCCCCCGCGTGCCCTCTCACTGGCTTCTCAGAAAAGCCTCCTTCTGCCGCTGGGTCAGGCCCTTTCAGCTCAACCATGTCCTCGGGGTGACGGGAGGGCTGGCAGGCGGAGCTACTATAAATTAACTCGTGGTAGGTAAACACATCTGCGATTAGACTCAGTGTCCTTAATGAATTCTCAAGCCATAGGCTCTACATTTCTTTTAAAAATCTGATGATTGGCACCGATATTTAGATATTTGAAATCTTATAGGCTAATTAGTGAAAGAAACAGTAACTTTTTTTAATGAAGTTGATTTACAATGTTGTGTTAGTTTCAGGTGTACAGCAAAGTGATTCAGTTATACATACATACACATTCTTTTTCATATTCTTTCCCATTATGGTTTACCCCAGGGTATTGAATAGAGTTCCCTGTGCTCTACAGTAGGACCTTGTTGTTTATCCATCCTATATATACTAGTTTGCATCTGCTAACCCCAAACTCCCACTCCATCCCTCCCCCAACCCCCTCCCCCTTGGCAACCACAAGTCTGTTCTCTATGTCTGTGAGTCTGTCTCGAAACAGTAACTTTTTAAAGGAAGCTTACTTCGTCCCTGAGGCTGTTTTAGAGAAAAAGGATTTAGAAAAAAAAGATTCATTTCAAAAGGAATTTTCATCTCTTTGTCCGTTCGCTGAATACTTACACTTCCTCGCACTAGTTAAATTAGACTTAGATTTTAAGGGAAAAACAATTCTCTGCCTTTCATAACACTATTTAAAATGCAAATTACTTTGCAGACAAAAAGAATTGGAATTTTTGTAGCTTAAAAAATACTTGGAATTCCGGAGTCAACATCATATAAATAGGTGTCCATCTGGCCAACCTTATGATTGCCAATTTCTTCTCTTTCAATTTTTTTCTTTCTGTTTAACAGGAATTTAAACAGCTCCCTCTTGTGGCCTAAAAAGCCATTGTCAACTCAGAGTTTGGTCAGCTTCGTAGGTCATTTTATTCACTGCACGTTTTCTTAATAAATTATATATTTGCTACAGTGGTGGGCAGGCAGCCAGGGGCTGGGATGGGTGTTGTTGCCTGTGGCTGCAGCGTGTGTGGATGGAATCAGCGTTCCAGTTCCAGGCTGGGACTCCGGCATCGCGTTCTCGCTGCTTCTAATTCAGGGGCTGTGCTTCTCGAGAATGCTTTGGGCAGAGCAGCTCACGAAGGGGATTGTTGCCTTCAGGCACCGACTGAGCTGCACGGTGCTCAGAATTCCTGATGCCCAATCTACCCATTTTCAGCTGCAAAGCTTCAGATCATAAAGGTTTAAAGGGAAGTCCCCTGAGTACATTTTCTGGTACACGCTGTGATGTCCCTGAAACTTTAATCAGTTGTTCATTCCAAAAATATTTGGGGTTGGGGGCGCGGGCTGCCTGCCGGGCACTGTACCAGATGCTGAGATGCAGTAAGCAAACCAGACACGGCCCAGTGATGCCACAGCCTAGTGAGACGACGAATCGTTGTTTAACGTGGGGCATGGCCATCACTGTCCATGTAAACGACCTATTCAGTGTAGACGGGGCGTCAGGGAAGGCGGTGTCTCTGAGAAATGGCTGAGTAGGAATCTGCCAGATGAAGAAGGAAAAATAACAGGTGCCCACGTGGAGAAGCGGGTGGAGCTTGGCTCCTGAGAGACTGGGAGCGCGTGATGGGGGGGCAGTATCAGGCCGAAGCCAGGTGCTTTGTGACCATGGGTGGACACATTCTCAGCTGAGAATGATTCCCAGAGGGACTTGCAGGAGGCTGAGAGTGGCCAGCACTCCTGGGGGCGAGGGGGGAGATGGGGCAGCATCCTGATGTACTGTGGTCTCTTTGAAAGGCCATGCTGGCTGCCTGAGCAGACAGGACAGGAGGGGAGTGGGGATGGAAGTGAGGACACTCCCCAAGGACCATGCAACATCCAGGCAGGATGGCCGGGGCCTGGGTGGTGTGTGCGGAGAGGGCAGGGGGCGCAGGTTTTAGATCTACTTGAAGATCACATCGATAGGATTTGATGATGAAACCAAAGAAGGTGCGGAGGGGAGGTTTAAAATGACCCACACACAGCAAAGACAGGGAATCACCCACAACTATGCACCACAGAAATAGGGATGAACCTCACACCCAAGGTTGAATGAAAGAGCCCGAAGACAAGCAGACACAGAAGACACCTCCAGGCAGCTCCCACCTCCTCCTGTCTCTGAAGCTGCTGGGTGCCCTGCACCACCTGTCTGGTGGCATCTTACAACCCTAAGGTCATCTGCCTTCCAAAATCACACCCAGGAGAACCCACATGGAAAAATCAAAGCCCAAGGTTTGAACAGTAAGAGACGACAGACCCGTGAAGAGATTTCTGTGGAACTCCTTGGAGGTTCCAGGAGCTATTCAGATCAGGACACAAATGGAACATCCTTTCTGAGCATTATATTCAATGCAGCATAATCTGAACGTTCTGACTACAGATTGAGGGAAGTGAAAACCAGAATTCATACATTCTTCTGTAAAGATTGACATGCTCGGTGTGAATATAAGATAGGAGACCCTCCGTGTGCCATGCAAACGGCGAGAAATATTACTTTAAATTTGCTGCTTGTTCTATGCCCTTTGTATCACACATCTTTTAGCTGCTGGTATTGGAATCAAAATAGATTTTCTGGCCCCAAAGTAGAAAGTTTCTCCTAGTCAGGAAAACAAGTGCCAGCCTTTTGGATTGCCTGAAAGCTAGAATTAGTTTGAATAAGGAGCCTAAGTCTTTCAGCTGAGGAAGCGTCTTTGAATGTGGGAGGTCGTCTGAGGACAGCATCCGAGAATTTCCTCTACAAGTATCTGGCAAGAAGCTGGGAGAAAACCAACAGGAAACAAAGTCTGACCCAGGGAGCTGGTGTGCACTGTGGTGGCTAAATTTGGTGATTCCCTTTGTCGACGAAAAATCAAATAACAATCAAGCTAAGAAGAAAGAAAAGAGAATTTTATTCGAGCCAAACTGAGGATTATAACCTGGGAAACAGATTCTCAGAAGCTCTGAGAACTGCTCCATTGATCAGGAATTAAAGATGCAGTTTTATACATTTTTGAGACAAAGAAATTATGTATCATGTTGACAGGTTAGCATTGTATCCATAGTTCAATCAACAAAGGTTTTTTTTCCTTTTTTTCAATTATGCATGTACAGACAAGCCTTTGGTCAATGCCGCCCCTGGTACCCTTGTATGAGATGAAAAAGAAACACAGTAATCATAGAATTACAATATTACAGTGCTGGCCGCTGAAGAAAGGGGCCAACTTTTCCCCACAGGTCGATTTCATCCTCCTGCTTTGAGGAGGTCTGGTTAATGTATAATGGAGATGCACATCGCAGTTTGGGAAAAGCCTGCCCACAGGGGGCATGTCAATTGTCTTCTTTTTTCTTCTTTCTGTCTTAGTTTGATTGTCCTGCCACAGAATATCAATGGTTTTCCTCATCACCTTCGAAGGTAAACGAGAGGGTAGTGTTTAAGCAGAATTGTTTTATTTGTTCTGACAGTTCCCACGCTGAGTCATGAACTTTATCACCTCAGTCCCACAAAGGCGAAAAACGATCTTTGTTAGGGCAGGAGAGCAATGGTCCTCCGTCTGCCTTAGATGCGGTGTCACATTGACCATTTTCAGATTTTGATGCCTTTGTTTCATTCTTCAATATTTATTCTCAGGGAAAAGAGAAAAGCAAGACTGTAAATCCTCAAAGAGCAGACCGGAAGACTTCACAAGTCGGAGAGAGAAAACCATGCCATGACCCCATTTTACTACAGAGCATGAACCACCACGGGCTTGAAACTGCACCTGCTGGCTTTACAGCGGGAAGCAGCAAAGTGGATTGGAGAAGCAGTGGACACTGGCGGCCACCGTAATCCCCCCGCCTGCGGCTGAAGCCACCTGCACTCCCCTCCCCCATCTCCCCCCCCAGGAGTGCTGGCCACTCTCAGCCTCCTGCAAGTCCTTCTGGGAATCATTCTCAGCTGAGAAAGGCCAGCTCACTCGCTCCCTGAGGTCAGCCTGCGCCGAGACTGGTCAAGGTGGGGTGTAAAAGTTCACACGCACACGCACACAGACACACCCCGCGAAATTCGGGAAACTTTAAAAGGCGTCCGTGTCAGTGCTCCTGACGGGGTCAGCCGACGCCTTCGGCAAGACTTCGCTAGAGTCCCCCTTCACCTTTGCTCGATCATGCTTCCCTTCCTTCTGCAGACAGGCGTAAACCCGGATGAAGGTTCTACCGGCTGAACACCGCCTGCAACGTCGCAGCGACCGACCCGGCATGTTAATTCGTTTCTTTGTTTTCCTAGATCTAGGGGTGAAGGTTGGGGGTTCTGGGGTCTGACTCCTAATCATCTTTCATCTTTTTTTTTCCCTGGGGAATTTGAAGGGCTGTCAGGACAAGAGGTTCCATTTCGGAAAACATTCAGAATCCACTTCATGTGACTACGAACCAAGGCAGTCCTCAGTGTACCGATTAATCTCTGTAGCCACAAGCAATTGAGGCGTAAGATACCGCCCGCCCCCTGGAGCTCTCTCTTCCTCTCAGGACAAGAAATTTCTAGCTCTCCTCCTTCCCCCATGATTGGCCAACCCCTTTATTCTCCTTTATTAAAGAAGAGTATGTGGGACTTCCCGGGTGGCGCAGTGGTTAAGAATCCGCCTGCCGATGCAGGGGACACAGGTTTGAGCCCTGGTCCGGGATGATCCCATATGCCTCAGAGCAACTAAGCCCGTGCACCACAACTACTGAGCCTGAACACCTAGAGGCCAAGCTCTGCAACAAGAGAAGCCACCGCAACGAGAAGCCCGCGCACCGCCACGAAGAGCAGCCCCTGCTCGCTGCAACTAGAGAAAGCCCGCATGCAGCAACGAAGACCCAACGCAGCCAAAAATAAATAAAAAATTTTATAAATAAATAAATAAAACTAAAAAATGAAGAGTACGCTACCCAAAGGTATGCAGACATCAGTGAAAACATCGGGATACAGAGCTGTTCACACTTCTCCTTCTTCAGCATTTTCACAATGATAAGAATAAAAGATCTGTGGAAAGCATTTCCTTAATTAACAGCCATACATTGAACACCTCCTGTGCACTCCTGTGGTTTAGAGTTCGGGAAAGAAAAGAGACAGTCTGTCCCTCAGGAGTTTAACATCTGGTGCAGAGAATCTCAACCCTATCAAACCCAGCACTCCTTCTTAAAACAAATATTTTGTAATGCCACCATCACGATTCTGATACAAAATCCATAAGTAGTTTACCTACAGATTCAAAAACCCATTATAATGCCCTAATTGTAAAGTATAACATACATTTATAATATAAATTATAAACTATGTATTTTAGTTATAAACAAAAAGAAAGTTGTAATCTTCTTAATGTAGTTCAGTGTGTAGCTACTACAGAAATACGCAGTTGCTGTGCCTTAAAATAGCACCTGCCAATCATTGTGATAATCAGGACTTCCAGAAATTTTCTAAAATGCTACCAAGAGCTGTTCTGGCTTCCCTAAAAATCACTAATCATTTAAGAGCAGAAAAGGAAACTGTTTGCTACATATTTAAAAGGTGGTATCTACTTCTAATATTTCAAGAATCATGCTTGAGCTTATGTATTTTTATTCTAATTAGAACAAGACTAGACAAGAACAGCATTTTCAGGTAACACCCTGTTAAGGGCTCAGTGTGTCCCCACAAAATCCGTATGTTGATGCCTTAACTGCTGTAGCTCAGAATGTGACTGTGTTTGGAGACGGTGCCTTTAAAGAGGTAATTAAGTTAAAGTGAGGTCATATTACAGCTAGTGTCCTTACAAGAAGAAGATTAGGGCACAGAAAACATGGCAGAAGGACAGCCATGTGCGGACACGGTGAGAAGGCAGCCGTCTGCAAGCCAAGGAGAGAGGCTTCCAAAGAAACTCAACTGCCGACAGCTTGGTCTTGGACTTCAGCCTCCAGAATTGGAGACAGTACATTTCCGTCATTTAAGCCACTCAGCCTGGGGGATTTTGTTATGGCAGCCCTAGCAAACAAATCCACACCCCTAGGTGGGACTTGGGAGGGGACAGCAGCCCTGGGTGCCCTGCCCAGAACTGGTACAAGGAAGCAGGAAGAAAAGGAGGATGAAGAGGGAGCCCTTGAGCAGAAGCAACAGAGCAGCAGGGCTGAATAGCTTTTGTGTTGAAAGAACTGCATTGCCTGCTCGCTTAATTTAGCATTGTGTGCAGCATTTGGGAGAAGAGAGACGCGATCCTCACAGAGAAGTCTGTTAACAATCATCTCTCTGTCAACGCAGTGAAAGAGAGCAGTTGTGAGCAAAAACCCAATTCTCAATTGCATTCTCAAAATGTGGTGTATGCAGAAATGCATAAGGGCAGTTGTGCAAGTAAGTGTCTCATATGTGCATGGGTAGCAAAAGTTTGCTCCAACAAAATGGGGACAAAATGACTCTTGTTGAATAAATTAATGAGGATCCATCTGTAAAGACCTGTTTCTCATTTCTGCGTTCTGTTCTACCACACGTTCATCTCCATGCGCATGTCTGATGGTACTCAGACCCACTAGATTGCCGCTGCATCCTGTGTCTGTTCACCGTCCCTGCCGAGTCACAACAGAGCTGAGTTTACAAATGAAAAGAATTTTTTTCTTACAGTCAGCTTTCCTGTGAATCCTCACGCCTTGTTTTAGTATTACTGACACGGCAGCAATGTCTTGCCTGATGTGTAGAAAGTCCACACCAGCCACCTTGCAAGAGAAGGTGTGGAGAAGTAAGGGGAACGAAGCGGATGGGACACATCCCTCCTCATGGGGGAAATAGGACACAAACAGGAAGAGCGTGGATGCCACGTGAGCTGTACAGAGGAAATGTCTTCTCCCTGGCACTAATTTGTTTATATTTAGTAAGGCTTTACTATGTTGTGGACTTTGCTAAAATACTGCAGAAATACCAAAGAATTGTACAAGGACTCTTGTCCCCAAGAAATGATCATCTACCTGGAAAGACAGCACGAGCATAGAAAGCAGTCATCTAGAGGGCGGTTAGGGGCTGAAGTCTGAGACCCTGAGCGGGACCTGCCCTGCCTGGGGCACCCGAGGTCAGTCCTCAAGCCCGAGCCAGCTCCTTCTTTCAGTAAGAACACAGGACAGGAGCACACCCAGGTCCCTTCGTACCTACAGAGCATTGAGGTGACGCCTGTCAGAGTAAATTACATCATCAGCCAGCACAGAGCATCACTATTGCTCCGGTATTATCTCGGCCTCGTTAACGGTATTTGTGTCTGTGTATTTTATTAATTGTCTTTTATTAATGAGTAATATTGTAGGGGGGGCCAGTGGGAAGATTGAGGCAGCTTCCACGGGAAAGACCCCCCAAGCCGTGAGTAGAGGCAATGGGTAAATAGCTTCCCAGCCTGGTTTCCGGTTCCCATAGACACGACCAAAACTATGTTTAAAACGCAAATGTTTAGGGGAAAACGGCATGGTTTAGGAAGGAGGGGAAGCTAAGAAAGCAAGAAAAGAGGAGTCTCCAAGAGTCGATCGATTTCACGAGATCTCTTCTACTGGGGTAACTGGAGCCTCCCAAGGGCTGCCAGCCGTGCATCTGTATGGGCCATACAAGTTACAGATCAGGGTGAACTGCTCCCAGCCTGCTCTTGTAAGCCGTGTGCCTCCGCGTGCAGCCCTCCATTCACACTCCGCGGCCCTCGCCGGCAGCATCGGGGCTGCGCCCTCGTGGAGTCTGCACTGTCTCCCAAGGAGGGAACCCTGGGGCCTTTACAGCTTGGGGTCTGCACTGCACCACAGTAAGTCGCGTTGCTCCAGGTAACAGGCAGACAGATCTTTTCCCTCTCTGGGTCACACTTTTTCGGCTGAGGATAAACACAGGGCTGCCGTGCCCCGGTGTCGCGCCGTCCTCTCTCTGCCAGCTCGGCAGGCGTCCAGCACGCAGGGCTGGAGAGACACAGCCACATTAACAGCTGGCACAGCACGTGATCCCTGCCACACTCTGCTTGAAGTGGGCTACACAGGTCAACTTAAACCCCCCCTGAGAGGCATGCAACTGCCAACACCCCCAGTGGTAAAAGGAGGTGGAGCGGCTTGTCTGAGACTGGCACCAGCCACTAGGCAGTAGAGCTGGGGGACCTGACCCCAGGCAGGTCCTCTGGCCGCAGAATCTGCACCTGATCCATCAAGCTGCCCTCATCCTTCCATCCTTCCCTGAGGCTCCGCAGACACCACTCTCCTCCAGACATATCCCCGATGAGAATACACTTCTTGGGAGTTGGCTCAAGCTGGGGCCCCTGCCGCACTAGCATCTTGCAAAGTTTCTTTCTCCCATCACAGTTTAAAAGCAGGTCTCCTGTGCGCGCTTCAGCAACACTTATACTAAAATGGAGATGATACAGAGAAGATTAGCATGGCCCTTGCGCAAAGATGACGCACAGATTTATGGAGCATGGCATATTTTTGTTCTGACGTTTTCTTAGGTCAGTCTCCCAAGGCAATAGAAATAAAAACAAAAAATAAACAAATGGGACCTAATCAAACTTACAAGCTTTTGCACAGGAAAGGAAACCATAAAAAAAAAATGAAAAGACAACCTACGGAATGGGAGAAAGTATTTGCAAAAGATGCGACCAACAAGGGCTTAATCTCCAAAATATACAAACAGTTCGTACAACTCAACAGCAAAAAAAACAAAGAGCCCTATCCAAAAATGGGCAGAAGACCTTAATAGACATTTCTCCAAAGAAAACGTACAGATGGCCAGTAGGCACATGAAAAGATGCTCAGCAACACTGATTATTAGAGAAATTCAAATCAAAACTACAATGAGGTATCACCTCACACCAGTCAGAATGGTCATCAGTAGAGAGTCTACAAATAACAGAATGCTGGAGGGGGTCTAGAGAAAAGGGAACCCTCCTGCAGTGTTGGTGGGAATGTAAGTTGGTGCAGCCACTATGGAGAACAGTATGGAGGTTCCTTAAAAAACTCAAACTAGAACTCCCATATGAGCCAGCAATCCCACTCCTGGGCATATACCAGGGGAAAACTATAATTCAAGAAGATACATCACCCCTATGTTCATAGCTGCACTATTTACAATAGTGAAGACGCGGAAGCAACATCAGTGTCTATCAGCAGATGAGTGGGTAAAGAAGATGGCGATATATATATATAGAGAGAGAGAGAGAGAGAGAGAGAGCGAGAGAGAGAGAGAGATACACTCATACAATGCAGTATTACTCAGCCATAAAAAAGAATGAAATCATTCCATTTGCAGCACCATGGATGAAACTAGAGGTTATCATACTAAGTGAAGTAAGTCAGAAAGAGAAAGACAAATGCCATATATCATTTGTATGTGGAGTCTAAAATATGGCACAAATGAACCTATCTACAAAACAGAAACAGACTCACAGGCATAGAGAACAGACTTGTGGTTGCCAAGAGGGAGGGGGGAGGGGGAGGGATGGACTGGGAGTTTGGGGTTAGTAGATGCAAACTATTACATTTAGAGTGGATAAACCACAAGGTCCTAATGTAGAACACGGAACTATAGTCAGTATCCTATGATAAACCATGATGGAAATAGAACTACAGTCAATATCCTATGATAAACCATAAAGGAGAATATGAAAAAAAGAACATATATATGTGTATAACTGAGTCACTTTGCTGTACAGCAGAGATAGCATTGTAAATCAACTATACTGCAATTAAAAAAAGAGAGAGAGGGGCTTCCCTGGTGGCGCAGTGGTTAAGAATCCACCTGCCAATGCAGGGGACACGGGTTTGAGCCCTGGTCTGGGAAGATCCCACGCGCCACAGAGCAACTAAGCCCGTGCACCACAGCTACTGAGCCTGCATTCTAGAGCCCACGAACCACAACTACGGAGCCCGTGTGCCACAACTACTGAAGCCCGCACGCCTAGAGCCCCTGCTCCACAACAAGAGAAGCCACCACAATGAGAGGCCCACACACCGCAACCAAGAGTAGTCCCGGCTCGCCGCAACTAGAGAAAGGTCGTGCACAACAACGAAGACCCAACACAGCCAAAAAAAAAGAATCCGCCTGCCATTGCAGAGGACACGGTTTCGAGCCCTGGTCTGGGAAGATCCCACATGCCGCGGAGCAACTAAGCCTGTGCACCACAACTACTGAAGCCTGCACGCCTAGAGCCCGTGAGCCACAACAAGAGAAGCCACCACTTGCCACAGCTAGAGAAAACCCACGCGCAGCAACCAAGACCCGACGCAGCCAAAAATGAATAAATAAATTTTTATAAAAAGAGAGAGAGAGAAAAAAAAAACAGGTCTCTCAAGCTCCAGTGCCGTGCATTCAGCCATTAGCTCCCACTAATAGCTTCAGCTTGCTTTATATGTCGTACTTTCAGCTGTTCTCTTAGCAGTGATAAATTATCACTGAAGGACAGGAGAGTCTGGAAAGGGGGACACTACTCAGAAGTTACAAATTCAGGGCTCTAAAGTGGGAAGTCATGGGTGACAGTGTGGACTGGAGAGGCAATGACAAGGCAGAGATGAGAAAGAAGCTCAGGACTTCCCTGGCGGTCCAGTGGTTAGGCCTCCGCACTTTCACTGCAGAGGGCCTGGGTTCAATCCCTGTTCGGGGAACTAAGATCCTACAAGCCAAGTGGTACAGCCAAAACAAAAAAGAAAAGGAAGCTGGACAAATAACAAATGTTAATGAGGATATGAGGAAAAGGGAACCCTCCTGCACTGTTGGGGGGGAATGTAAGTTGGTGCAGCCACTGTGGAGAACAGTATGGAGGTTTCTCAAAAAACTAAAAATAGAACGATGACCCAGCAATTCATTCCTGAGGATATATCCAAAAAAAACAAAAACACTGATCCAAAAAGATACATGCACCCCAATGTTCATAGCAGAATTTACAATAGCCAAGACATGGAAGCAACCTAAATGTTCACTGACAGATGAATGGATAAAGAAGATATGGTACATTTATATGGTGGAATATTACTCAGCCATGAAAAAGAATGAAATTTTGCCCTTTTGCAGCAACATGGATGGACTTGGAAGGCGTTATGCTATGTGAAATAAGTCAGACAGAGAAAGACAAACATTGTATATCATTTATATGTGGAATGTAAAAAAAAATACAACAAACTAATGAATATAACAAAAAGACGTACTCACAGATATTGAGAACAAACTAGTGGTTACCACTGAGGAGAGAGAAGCGGGGAGGGGCAACATAGGGGTACGAGACTAAGAGGTGCTAACTATTTGGTATAAAATAAGCTACAAGGACATAATTGTACAGCCCAGGGACTATAGCCAATATTTTATAATAACTATAAATGGAGTATAACCTATAAAAATTGTTAATCACTATATTGTACACCTGTAACATATTCAGTATAATATTGTACATCAACTATACTTCAATAAAAAAAAAAAGAAATGGAAGCTGGAGAGATGACAAAACAACCATCCTCAACTTAGTTTCTACCTTTGGCCACTGAACTAGTGTTTGCTATGATGCTCCAGTGAAACCTGGGTTCTGT
This sequence comes from Tursiops truncatus, assembly GCF_011762595.2. Lineage (NCBI taxonomy): Eukaryota > Metazoa > Chordata > Mammalia > Artiodactyla > Delphinidae > Tursiops > Tursiops truncatus. The sequence continues at coordinate 3,178,581 of NC_047039.1, read as the reverse complement.
AATTATTACTCCAAATCCCTAGGCATTAAAGGAAAACAGTCTGCCTAGTTCCTATCTCTGCCAGCCCTCAAAATGTACCTTTTCCTCCCCAAGCCAATATCAACGGCACCTAATTGAGAGTTCACAATTTCACGTGGAATAATTTGTGAGTGCTGGGTCTCAAGTGGATATCAGGTGCAGCTAACACGCATAATAAAATCTCAAGGGCTTGCCAACTAGAGGTGTAACCTATAAACTGGTTCTAATAGCAGTTCATTCTGTGACAGACACTGCATGATGAAAGCATCCCACAGAATAAAAGAGCTTCTGTTTGCACAGAATACCATGGCAACTGGCAATTGCATCCCGATAGAAACATTAGGGTAAAAGCAATCTAACAGAGATTTGGAAGAATCAGAACTTCCCTGAGAGCCTGGTCAGTTGGAGGGTTTGCTCCTGGCTTGACCTGTGAGGCCCAAGAAGCAAAAGCTGGGCAGTGACTTGGGGAGGGAGCTCACGGGAGATGGCAGGAGGTTGTCACCTGGGGGAGAGAAAAGTAAAAGCCCAGGGTCTCGGAAACCACCACGTCCTCTGCAGCAGTCAAGGCAGCTGGAGAGATGGAGGTGGTAATAGCCGTGAGACCGTGGGTAAGGGGATGGTCTTCCCTCTCATTCCCCGCCCTGCAAACGCTTCTATCTCTCGCTGCTGTTCCATTGGCCAAGGCCACACTGAGTCAGCTCGTGAACCTGGTACCTTGCAGCAGGCCTCCTGGTGTGAAACCCCACCTGACCATTCAGATCCACTCTCTGGGCAGGCTCTTCCTCTTGCATTTGGACAAAAATTCTTACAGTCACCCTCAGATATCCAAAAGCCTCCAGCAATGTTAAGTCATTAAAAATTTGTTTCGATTCAGTGACGACTATATCCAGTCCGGTGCAATGAGTTAAAATTTCAATCTTCGTTCAGAGTTAACGTCTTCTCTCTCAGCTAAGGTCTGACACGGCCAAGTGAACCTGGGGCTTCTCTCTCCTTGGCCTCTCATTCCCACACCTGGGCACCCACGCACTCAGGTGCCTCTGAGTCCCCAGGAGCTGAATCCCAGCCCCAGTTGTCCAGATCTGTGAGTAATGGATTAAGATCGCTACTGGTTTCTGACCACCTACACCTTGGATTGACTCGACAAATTCATTAAAATATCCATTTGACTTTTTGACTTAATAAAAATTGACAGGATAACACTGTGCTAGATACTGCATAAGACACTCCCTGCCCTCCGGAAACTTTGCCTCTAGTTCTGATGAGAAAACACGTACACAGATAACTAGACCGCAAGGCCGCGTAGACTATGGCCCTATTGGTCATGAGCACGGTAAGTGCTACAAGAAATTAGCAAAGGAAACTATCCTTTCCAACATGGCTCATCGGAGAAGACTTTGTGAGGGGGTGGGATGTGAATTTGAGATGTGAATGCTGTGTAATAATAATAGCTCAATATGGTGTTTTGCATGGATATTACCCCTTAATCCCTTCAACAACCTTGTGAAGGGGGTACTATTATTATCTGTAGTTACCGCTGAGAAAATTAAAGCCTGGTGATATCAAGTAATTTGTCTAAGTTCTCATAGCTGGGAAGTGAAGGATCAGAGATTCGAACCAACATTGTCCATTTCTGAAGCCTGGAGAGAACTTTCCAAAATGGGAGATGGAGGTGGAATAACAGACAAAGGAACAAAGTGAGGAAAGGAGAACGATGGCTCAGGTGTGGCTAATCTGATACTTGACCAAAGGAGTCACCTCAGCAGGAGCGACGAAGATAGTCTCGGGGTTAAACAGGGCAGTGGACTCCACCATCTCCACTCTAAGAGCAGCCTTTAAGAACCCTAGGGCTTCCCTGGTGGTGCAGTGGTTAAGAATCTGCCTGCCAACGCAGGCGACACGGGTTCGATTCCAGGTCCGGGAAGATCCCACATGCCATGGAGCAACTAAGCCCATGCACCACAACTACTGAACCTGCAAGCCACAACTACTGAAGCCCGTGTGCCTAGAGCCCATGCTCTGCAACAAGAGAAGCCACCGCAATGAGAAGCCCGCACACCACAACGAAAAGTATCCCCCGCTTGCAGCAACTAGAGAAAGCCCGCTCTCAGCAAGGAAGACCCAACGCAGCCATAAATAAGTATAAGTAAATTTTTTTCAAACTGTATTAAAAAAAAAACACCTCTAACTGAAGAGCGTGTCTGGAAGATATGTGTCCCATTTGCGAGCTCCCAGCGCCCCTGGTGCTGGCTACATGACAGGTTTTTCCTGAGCTCCTGCCTGGGTTTACTTCTTTATTTCCTATGGCAGCAGGATTTGATCTGACAGCCCTGTACAGCAGGGTCTGTATCTGCACAGTCCTGTGTTCATGCACCTGGGCAGCTCATGCTGGTTCCTCTCCTTTTCCTCAACCCAGATAAATAAAAATGCCAATCAGAAGTGTCCAGTAGGGGCTTCCCTGGTGGCGCAGCGGTTGAGAGTCTGCCTGCCGATGCAGGGGACACGGGTTCGTGCCCCGGTCCGGGAAGATCCCACATGCCGCGGAGCGGCTGGGCCCGTGAGCCATGGCCGCTGAGCCCGTGCGTCCGGAGCCTGTGCTCCGCAACGGAAGAGGCCACAACAGTGAGAGGCCCGCATACCGTAAAAAAAAAAAAAAAGTGTCCAGTAGGGCAGGCTGCTTTGGTTTAATCTTCTGGTGTGTTTAGAGGGTAGGTTCGGGGTGGGGAGACATGAGCGATACAGGAAAGAGACTCAGACTAGGGAATTCAACAGCAGGATGATCTAGAGGGTGGATCCGTCAAAACTAAGAAAAATCAATTCATCTGCCCAAAGGCAGTCACGATTTTCAGTGAGTTCTCAGTAGCCACAAAATGCCTTTTTAATTTTTTTTAAAAAAAGTATGTATTACCTATTGTTATGTTTGGTGATTATAGAGTTATTTCATTGTGAAATGATGAGACTAGTGATTTTTCTTTCAAAATCAGCAGCTCACACGCTGCTCCTTCATCCCCTACGGGACCATCTCTCCCCTGGTCTGGGCTCATGTGCTTTAATCCACAAACACAGTCACATTTGTCACCAAGAGTTTGCATTTACCAGACTCCCTAGCTACTACTTTTTTCACCAAATTAAAAAGAGACAAATAAAATGGTAAGTGCAGCCCTTGAGAGCTACAGGAGAGTGAGCTAGAACTTCAAAACTGGGGGTGTCCCGGTTACTGCTGGGTCTGCCCCTGTGTTGTAATGCCTATAAGGGTTCCTGTCAATGAGGTCCAGGAGGAAATTCCAAAAGCATCAGGCAATACAATAATTTATACTTTCCATGTGGTTTTCCCCGTTTCTCAGAAGAGGTATGGTCTCAGGTTTTGGATTCTCTTTTCTGGCATGTTTTTTTGATATAGTAACGTTTGAAACCTTGCTTTTCATCTCCAAGAAGAGCAGCAAATGTGCATAAAATGCCTCTCTAGGAGTTGCAGAGTGGTGTGCTGATAAGCTCTGTAGTAAAGAATTGCACTCAATTTTGTTCCTCCTGGAGGTCCCGATAATTTTCTTCTGGTAATAGCTATTGTCATCTTGTAGAACATGCTAGGAAGCACTGTGAAAGTGAAGGTATGCAGCATCTGGACCATCAGACTGGATTATAATAAAAGTCTTTTCATTGGACAGGAAGAAAAGTAATGGATAGTGCATAACAATAAGTGTTTTTCTCATGCGACACCTGTAAATGAACTGCATATCCTGTTGCTATGAATTTTAAGATGCCTGAGATAAAAATAAAATAAACCAGAGCTTATCAATTCAAGTCTCATTTTCATGCTATTTCCCACAGAAATACACTCTAGGCTTCCAGAAGAATCTCTGGACTTTTCAAATGAACATTCTGAATGTAGCCGAGCTCCATGCCCTGGCTCCTTATTTCACCTGTATAAATAGGTATGACCCACTGAAAACTGCAGAGATGCAGTTATGTGCCAGGAAAGTACAATTGCAGACGTTTTTTTCCCTGGAAACTGGGATGGAGCCCTCCAGTGGCTAATTTAATCAAGCAATGATTCCTACCTAAGCAGAAAAGCGTGCAAAGAAGCAGCTGCACTGCAGCTGTAGTCATGACAAGGTGCTCTGAGTCTAAGAGACCTACGAATAAACAGCCCTGTGACAAGTACGCATTTCCCTGGGAAGAGGACATAAAGCCTGAGGACAGAAGGAACAGAGTTTACCTCCTTCTTTGTGGGTGGCCTCTGAAGCCATTCTCGTCAATTTCATGGTGGTGATTTACAAAAGGGAAAGGCCTGGAGTTCGGTGCCGCGTCAACAGTGAGAGAATATTTGTGGCTAAAAAGAGGAAAACCACCTATTTCCGTGACTCAGATGTCCCAAATGTTAAGCGAAAAAGAATTTTCCATTTATCCAGAAATAATTTATCTGGCAGGTGCTATAGGTTGACGGATTATGTGCCCACAAATTCATATGTTAAAAATCTAACACCCATTGTGATGCTGTGAGGAGGTGGAGCCTTTGGGAGGTCATGAGGTCATGAGGGCAGAGCCCTTAGGAGGGAATTAGTGCCCTTATGAAAGCGACCCCACAGAGCTCCCTCGCCCCTACTGCCGATGCGAGTACAGGTACAGTGAAAAGACAGCCGTCAGCTAGGAGGAAGGTCCTCAGCAGACACGGAATCTACCAGTGCCGTGATCTCGGGCTCACAGCCTCCAGAACTACAGGAATAAATGTCTGTTGTGTATAAACCACCAGTTCGTGGGCTTTTGTTATAGCAGCCCTAACCGACTAAGGCAGACGGTTGGTACCGAGAGTAGGATGCCGCTGTACCAAATCCATAAGAATGTGGAAGACGCTTGGGAATGGGGTAATGGTGAGAGGCTGGAAAAGCTTTGAGGTTCCTGCTGGAAGAAGCCCAGTTGCCATGAACAGACCACGAAGGGCGATTCTGGTCAGAGACCAGAAAGAAAGGAATAGACTTCTAGAGAAGGCCTCAGTTTTTTAGAGAATAAGGAATCCTGAACAGAGTTTTGGTGGGAATATGGACAAGGAAGCCCATTCTGATGAGATCACAGATAGAAATGACAGATGACTGAGGGATGGAGGAGAGGCCAACCTTGTTACAAAGTAGCAACGAGCTTAGAGGAATTATGCTCACCTAGGAGGCTTTTGTGGAAGGTACGGCTTTCGAGGGGTGAAACTGGATATTTGGCTGAGAAAATTTCAAAGTGTCAGAGAAATTGCCCCATGCCTCTTGACTGCTTATAATAAAATGCAAGGAGAGGGCTTCCCTGGTGGCGCAGTGGTTGAGAGTCCGCCTGCCGATGCAGGGGACACGGGTTCGTGCCCCGGTCCGGGAAGATCCCACATGCTGCGGAGCGCCTGGGCCTGTGAGCCATGGCCACTGAGCCTGCGCGTCCGGAGCCTGTGCTCCGCAACGGGAGAGGCCGCAACAGTGAGAGGCCCGCGTACCGCAAAAAAAAAAAAAAAAAAAAAAAAAAAAAAAAGCAAGGGGAGAGACATGCCAAAGATGGAATTGTTGATCAATTATTGTGAGAATCAGGCCTGCCCCTCCCATCACAGGCCCTGAGAGCAAGGGCCTGGGGTCCACCGATTTCCAAGGAGGGGCTCTGCCCCACCCCCTGCACTCCATCGCCCCCCTGGTGGAGCAAAGCTATGGGGACATAGCTGCCTCCTCCCAGACTTCAAAGGATGCCTCCAAGAGCCTCAGGTCCAGGCAGAGAACCGAGGGGGGAGTGGGGCTGCTGCTGAGAGCCCCCGCTAGGGCCACACCAGCAGGACAGCAGAGGGGAGCCAGTGGACTCAGCTGTGGTGTGGTGAGTTCCCGTGGAGAGAGCCGCATGCCTGGGCTCCCACCCAGCAAAGTCCCCGGGGCAGGCCCTGTAGAGCCCTGCAAAGGCGGGCTCCAGAATCCCTGTGTCTGGAAGGCAGAACCTCGTGAGATGGGCCAGAGGCCAGAACACTGAGCCCAAGGTTATCCCTGAACCTTGAGGTGTGACCCACCCTTGCCCTGTTGCATTTTGGAGGTGCTGGGCGCTCTGTCTTTCCTATGTCTGTACTATGCCTGCCTCACCACTGTGGTTTGGAACCAGAGATTCACAGCTGGAGAGGAATTGGAGTCTCCCCCACATCTGCTTTCGATGGTATTTAGAGGAGACTTTGGACTGAGACTTTTGAGTTGATGACATACCAGAAGGACATGAACTTGCTGAGGGGATAAAGGCAAAACAAACCAAGACAGCGGGCCTCGGTTTATCCAAGATACAGCTCAAAACCAGAAAGTAGTAACAGGAAAAAAAATACTGTTCTGAACTTGACCTGTTGAACGCCACTCCTCATCAAGGAACAGAAAGGGCCCTCGCTGTCCTGCCTGCCAAGAAGCGCCGGAGGGTCTGCTCACGCATCCGCGGCAGAACGCGAAGACCACTTCCCGCCTGACTTTTCATATTCCCCCATCTTGGCTCTTCCCAAGGATGCTTTCTCTTCTCTCTGGTCTCAGAGCGTCCATGGATCACCCTGATAACCAATACGTTCCTGGTTCAATCCAGTCTGTGGACCCTCTTCCCCAAAACTGTCCTTGGGGGCAGTGGCTGTCCACACTCCCTAAACGTGTGTGAGCTGCACAACCTTGAAATCTCACCTCCTTCCCTAACGGAAGTGCTCCTGATAAGTCTGTGTGGGGTGGACTGCCCCCGGCTCTAAGTAGGATGGTACCCAGCGCCTAGGTCATTTGGGGGTCATCTGGATGTACTTAGGAAATCACAGAAACCAATTCTCAGTGTCTTACACATGAGTGACCCCTAATATTTGTTAAATGATGGCCTGGATGGATAGATGAATGGTTGAAAGTGTGGTTGTGTGAGACATCAATTCCATTCCTAATTTTTAGGTAATGCATTTTTCATGTTCATTGTGACACATATATATGGCTTCTACAGTTAAAATGAAAGAAAAGGAGCACTTGGTGTCCTCTCTGTGTGATCGTCTTTTATGTGGATACCTATGTTGGGGAGGATAAAGCTAGCTACTGTAACAAGTGACTACCAACGTTTCCATGAGTTAATGTAATAAACGTTTATTTCTTGCTCATGAAACAGTCCAGTCAATTCAGCTGTGCTTAGCTGGCAGTGGCTTTCCTCCCATGATGACTGAGGCATCCAGGTTCTTCTACCTTGCGGCTCTGCCATCCCCTGGGGCCACAGGGCCCTCTTCAGCCACCCAGAAGGGGAACAGTAAGTGGAGAAGGCACACATGCTTCCTGAGAAAACCTGGCCTGGACGTGACACGCATCTCTCCTGCCCACAGTGCATCAGTAACACTGCGTCACTGGACACACTGGGATGCAGGGTGGACTGGGAAATAGTCCCTGGCTGGACCACCGCCTCCCTCCTAGTACAAACTCACGCTAAGAAAAGGTGAGAGGGCTTCCTTGGTGGAGCAGTGGTTAAGAATCCGCCTGCCAGTGCAGGGGACACGGGTTCGAGCCCTGGTCCGGGAAGATCCCACATGCCGCGGAGCAACTAAGCCCGTGCGCCACAACTGCTGAGCCCGTGTGCCACAGCTACTGAAGCCTGTGCGCCTAGAGCCTATGCTCCGCAACAAGAGAAGCCACTGCAGTGAGAAGCCTGCACACCGTAACCAAGAGTAGCCCCTGCTCACCACAACTAGAGAAAGCCCGCGTGCAGTAACGAAGACCCAACACAGCCAAAAATAAATAAATTTATGTTTAAAAAAAAGCACAAACTTTTAGTCAATAGCTAGCATCTTTGCTGTTTAACTTCAAAAGAAATACGAAACAATTAGCAAAATTTTTGTTTGTTTGTTTTTGTTTTGCGGTACACGGGCCTCTCACTGTTGTGGCCTCTCCCGTTGCGGAGCACAGACGCGGAGGCTCAGCGGCCATGGCTCACGGGCCCAGCCGCTCCGCGGCATGTGGGATCTTCGCGGACCGGGGCACGAACCCACGTCCCCTGCATCGGCAGGCGGACTCCCAACCGCGGCGCCACCAGGGAAGCCCAGCAAAGATTATTTTTAACGAGAATTCCCAATGCTGTTTTGAAAAGAGCACTGTGACACACTACTTCTAAATGACAAAACGTTTTTTGCTCTAATTTCAAACTGCTTTATTTAGAAAGCAATTTGCAGTATGTGTTATGACTCTAAGTTTTTCACGTCTTGGGATCTAGCGATCCTTCTGAGGATCCACATTAAGGTAACCTTCCAAAATGTAAGATGTTGAACGTAGAGTTATGCATAGCAACAAAACGTTAGGAAAAATAGTGAAAACTTATTACTAAGAGAAAAGTTCATTATCTTATTAAACATTTGTCCAATGGCATATCTGTGTAGCCATTGAAATATTTATGAAGTATTCATGTTTTTTATGAAGCTTTATTTTTTTAGAGCAAGTTATAAAATTTTAAGAGCAGTATTATCTCAATTATTTAAAAAAAGAAACAAATAAGGAAGTACTGACTATACTAAATGTTTAGCTGAGGCTCCTTCTAGGTGGTGGGATATGATCATTTCTGTATTTTTCCATACTCTTCAGACTTTCTAAAATTAATGTATATTACAACTTTATATTCAGAAATTAAAAAATAAAATTGGAGGGTAAGGAGAATGACCTCATCCAAGACAGATATTACTCAGCAGAATTTGGTTGCATCCTTCCAGTAACTGCTCCCCGAGCTCCCATCTCCTGTCTGCTTGGCTGTTTTCCTCATTCTTGGTCTTGGCTACTGCCTACCCCACCCCCACCCCCAGAACATCACCAGGTGAAGTCCTTGTTTCAGCTGAGCTTGGTCCCCTAATCAAGTACTAATCAATACTGCCCTTTGCTGCTGTGTCATTTGTCATTTCCTGGTAATAACACTACTTGCTCAGAATTCTAGGTCTGATCAACTCTGTGATCCTCTAAGAATAAAATGATTAGAGCAGTTCTTTGAAGGAGGCTGATCTGGAGCAAGACATCTGGAAGACTGGAGTGTGATAAAGACGACCTGATGCTTCTACCTCTTTACGTGGATACAGGATTTTCCATGTCTCCAGGACTCGTCAGTGGCCTGTGAGCTCCTGGAACACACCACCTGCATCGTCTTGGCTTTTCCAGTGCCTAACACAGTTCTGATCCATAACCGGCACTGAATAAATGTTTCGAATGAGTAAATGACTAAACAGATGGAAGGAAGGGTAACTGTTCAATGGTGGTCATGGCTGTTTGCTAATGGAGATCTGCCAGTCAATTAATATTTATCGAGAGCCCATGATGTGCCACTTGGTACTTGGAGCTAGATTCCATGAAATTGTAGTAGAAAAAAAGTGGATTGGTGCATCAGCTGGACCTGTAATCCAGTGTAAATGTGAAGGCTCAGGCATCTGTGAAGCCTTTTAAAGAGGCGTTTGGATCATCCTCCTAGTGCTAACTAAAGGATAAATGGTCCCGGGGCTACTGATCTGGAATAAGCATAGCTGGACAGACCAGGCAGAGTTTAGTCACTGTTCAGTTGGTAGTCTGCCAGGGTGCAGTGGTCACAGGGTCAGACCAGGCTGAGTTTAGTCACTGTTCATTTGGTAGTTTGCCAGGGTCCAGTGGTCACAGACAGGGTCAGCATGCAGTATCAAAGATTAACTCAAGGACTTCCCTGGTGGTCCAGCGGTTAAGAATCCACCTGCCAATGCAGGGGGCACAGGTTCGAGCCCTGGTCTGGGAAGATCCCACATGCCGCGGGGCAACTAAGCCCGTGCGCCCCAACTACTGAGTCTGTGTGCCTGGAGCCCGTGCTCCGCAACAAGAGAAGCCACTGCAATGAGAAGCCCACGCACCACAACCAAGAGTAGCCCCTGCTCACCGTAACTAGAGAAAGCCCACACGCAGCAACGAAGACCCAGCGCAGCCAAAAACAAAACAAAACACACACACACAACAACAACAACAACAAACTGAAGTGGATTGCATCAAGGATTTTACATTAAAAAAAAGATGAGGGGGCTTCCGTGGTGGCGCAGTGGTTGGGAGTCCGCCTGCCGATGCAGGGGACACAGGTTCGTGCCCCGGTCCGGGAAGATCCCACATGCCGCGGAGCGGCTGGGCCCGTGAGCCATGGCCGCTGAGCCTGCGCATCCGGAGCCTGTGCTCTGCAACGGGAGAGGCCACAACAGTGAGAAGCCCGCGTACCGCAAAAGAAAAAAAAAAAGAGATGAATTCGACAGCTCATCTGCAGTCCATCAGTGTAGCAACCACCTGGGACCAGCTCTGTCTGAAGCTGCCTCTGACTTTTGATCTGGCAACTTAGACAAAAATGGACCCCTCCCACCTCTCCCTGTCCTCTGGGTTTAACACAATCACCTGGGTTTCCCTAATTAGGTCCCTCACGATCAACAGTCCCTACAAGAAGTCCTTTCTGCCAGGACAGGCTAGGAACCTGAATGCCCTAGGGGCTCTGGGCCTTATCAATGCCAGTGCTACCCTCCAGGGGTGGGCAGTGCCTTGTCAGGGGCGCATTCCTGATTGGTAGTGTTAATGGTTCCCACATCCAGAGCCTCATACTGCTTCAGTACGAGTCTGGTTTCACCCGAGGACCTGGAATTCCAAGTGCATCCAGTCTTGTCTTTTATTTGCAGCAGCTCTCATAACAAATGCAGAAAGAGGTGTTTATTCCAGAGGCCAGATGTGACATCTATTGTCTTGAAAGCATTAAAAAGATTGGAAATAAATATTCCTTTTAAAATCTTATCTTGGATCAGGAGCTTAAAGTTAGCTGAATCCTAGAATCAATCACTCTTAAGGAATACAGAGGAATTCTGATTCCATTTTCATTGTCTTTTATTAATCCATGTTTCACTAACAGTCTAACCCTAAATAGTAATCCCAGTGACTTTTAGCTCTAAAAAACATATTCGTTTGGTAGCTACTATTTTTGCAGCGTGTGTTTTCTCAGTCTGTACTGTGATTAGCATCCTTTTCAATTTTAGCATTTTATTGGGTCTGAGAGCCTTCAACTATGCGATCTTAAACATTTCACTGATTTTACTTGTCAATTCCCGTTTTCATACAGAGAATTTTCCTTCAAAAGTCCACCAGCACCATCACCAACAAAAATATCTGTTTTAAAGTATGTTGGTGATAATTGTGTTAACCCAAATTTGGCAAAAAAAAAAAAAAAATCCAAACAATTACTATCTTTTCCCCCAGCAAGGTCAACAATCTTATACAAATCTATGGACACACTGTAGCTTAATTCTAGGCAGACTTCAGTTTGTCTTACTGATAAACTTTTATTAACAAAAAAGAATACCTTTCAAAGATACAGATCTCAAGAGGATCTTATTTAAGACCGACTCAGTTAAGTAAAACAAAAGCGTGGGTGGACAGAAATTGTGTGATTTCAAACCACTGAAGATGAATCAGGGCTGGGCAAGAAAAACGCGGTAGGGGAGGGACAGACAGAGGAATCTTTTAAACGAATGCAGACGAAGGAGCACCGGCCTTGCCCCAGTGAAGGCCTGGGGAGGAAGAAGACCTCCGCAGTGTCCGAGTCTGGGCCGGGGTCCATCTGCCCCCGGAGAAGCTCAGGTGGGTCAGCTCGCGGGACGCGCACGCGCGTACAAAGGGCAACCTGCCCAGCTGGCCGGGTGGGCGGGGCCTCGGCCGCGCGCTCGCTTGTGGGGGCGGGGCCTTCCCTATATTTGTGTGCGCCGCGGCGCGGAGAGGTGATTGGTCGCCCTTGAACCGGAAGCAGTCGGCGGCGTACGAGTTCTCGGCGGGACGGGCTTCATCCTGCAGCGGCTACAGGATGGTGGGCGGCGGCGGGAAGCGCAGGCCCGGCGGGGAAGGGCCGCAGGTACCGCGCTGAGGTCCAAGGGCGGCCGCGGGTCCGAGGGTGGCGCGGCGCGTTTGACCCCAGCCGCAGCGGAGAGCGGCGCCTCGCGTCCCTGCGTCCCCCGGGGGCGGGCCCGGGGCGGGTTACAGCCCGGGGTTCCCCCGGGGCCGGGTTGGCGCAGTCAGAGGCCCTCCCCCGGGGAGCGGGTTGACTCAGCCCGGTCCCCCCACAGCACGCTCCCCCAACCCTCTGGTCCGGCCGGCCCCGCCGAGTGTAGAAAGAGCTGCTGACGCCCCGGAAGGAGGGCGTCCCCGAAGGCGGGAAATGCGGCGGAGGGGTGGCCGGGCGCAGCGCCGAGCTCGGCCGCGGGGAGGCCGGGGTGGGGACGGGGGGGCGCTGACCACGGAGGGGCGTCGGCTCAGGCTTTCCTGCGGCCTCACACGTTCTGTCACCACTGCAAGAGCAGCAGGGAGTCAAGCAGGAAAGAAGTAGAGGTTTCCAAAACTCCCTCTGGCTGCGCTGTCAGCTGGATGGGGTGAGACGGTGCAGGAGGGCCGCGTTCTGGGCGTTCATTACTCCGGTCCCGCTCTCCAGGAACAGAAGGGTAAAGGATAAGGGCAGCCCCTGAAGGGCACAGCCGTCCTAAACTCGAGTTATTAGGGATTTGGGGATGCAGCCAGCGTGTGAGCTCAGGCAGAGCTGAAAACACCCTTTTCTCCCTTTGAAAGGGCAGTGAACTTCTTTGACAGAGTGTTAGTCTTAGAAATAAAGCATCAAAAATTACGATTCGTCTACAGAGACTATGGCCAACGGTAATAGCCAGCATTTATGTATTCTGTGCTAGCACTGTTTGTGTATTTTTACAAATAATTTATTCCTTTTAACAACCCTGTGATAGAGGTACTACATAGCCCTTTTTTTGTAGATGAGAGAACGGCACAGAGAGGTTAGGTAACTTGCCCAGGGTGACAGAGCTGGAAATGGGGAAAAGTCAGGAATCAACCAGGGCAGCCTAACCATTATGCAACACTGCCTTTCAGCGAGGTAGATTTAAGGCTCTTCTTTCTAACATCTTAAGTTTGAGCCAGTCTTTGGAAGTCTCAGCAAAGGCGGGCATACACACAGAGGGGAGGCTGGGTCAGGACTTGACATGTTTCTGCTGTTGTGTGTTTGCAGTTGAAGAGACAGCTTGAAGTGGTTGGATCTGCTGGGGGCCGGCCCACCTGGGGTTAAATGCCTGTTCTCCCACTTTCTAGTTAGGGACTCGGGGAAGTCACCTAACGTCAGTTTCCTTGTCTGTAGAATGTGGATAACAGAATCTAGCTCATAAGGAATTTCTGAGGACTAAATGAGTTAATCCATAGAAGGAGTTTAGCACAGTGGCTGGGCACCATAGTAAGTGCATAACAGGTAGTTATTACTGACTGTTTTTACTGTTACATTTCTTACTGTTTGCTATTATCACCATCAATTTTTGGATCCCTATTTGAACAGCCTTCTTGTTCAGTTTAATTTTTTATGACCTCATATAGACATGTTATAATCCTTGGCGTGATACACTGTTATTCTTGGTCATGGTCCTGTTTTACCTTATTCGTTTAATAATACAACAAACACCTGTGAGGCCGTTGCCCAGGCCAAGCACTGAAAGGCTGACCATCTTCATGTTGCTCACCTGTCCTGTCTGCCTAACTCCTTCCTGTCGACCCCATTCGGTGTAGCTGCGATCCTGGACTGTTTGTTTTCCTCTGTCTTCTTTTTATGGCTTTATCACCCATGAGTTGATGCCTGAACAGTATTTTTTGAACTTCATAAAAAGGCTATCATGCTGCATATAATCTTCAGGGACGTTTTTCTTTATTCAGCATTATATTATCAAGATTGATCCATGCTGTGTGTGGCTCTCTTTCCTTTTCACTAAGCGTAATATTCCATTGTTTGAAAGTCCTGTAACCATTCTCCTGTCAATAGGCATTTTCATTTGTCCTGTCTTCCACTCGTAAAACAATGCCATCAAGAACATTCTTGTATATGTCATCTGGTACATAAATACACTTTGCAGACTCTGAAGGATACCCAAAATAACATCAGTAAACTTGAGCCTGCTGGAAGAATGTGAATATGAGAAACATGAGGTTAGAATTTCTCGGTCGTGACCCCTGTGGACGTCTGGGCCAGATAGGTGTTTGTTAAGGGGCCTCTCCTATGCACTGGAGGATGTTTAGTAGCATCCCTGGCCTCTACCCACTGAACGCCAGCAGCACACACACCCCCCCCAAGTTTGTACAACCGAAAAGGTCTCCAGATACTGCTAAACGTGTCCCCTTGGGGGCAGAATACCTCGGGGTTGGGCAGCACTGATGTACTGATCGCTGGAAAGGAAGGACAGGAAGGAAAGGATCCAGGTTCCCAGAAAGAACAACACGCACGGCTGCTCCCAAGACTGAAGATGCGTACCCTCCAACCAAGCATTTTATTTTTGTGGGAATAGGTCACAGGTGTAATAAGCGTTCTAAAGCCTAGCATACTTACAGAATGAACCTATACTGCGGAGCTGCTGGAGCTGAGTTTTATAACCTAGTCTGGCCTTAAACGACCTTTTCTGAAATCATTGTTTTAACTGGTAAATCCCTTGCATCCAGTTATTTCTGGCAATTTGTTTCTGGTGTGGTCACTGAGTCTGTTTAAATGAAAGGCACGATGACACCCTGTTTACCAGAACAGGGCAAAACCTGCCATTTTCTTATTCCTCTTTTTCCTGCTGTTTACCTTTTATACTTTTTGGTTTTTTGTTTTCTGAATTTCCATTATCTTAGGGAAATATGTTTAAAAAGTTGCTGTGTGTGTCCCTCTTGACATCTATATATTATAAACTGTTCTTTCCTTTTTTTCCTCACCCAAAAGAATCCCCAGATTTTACTCAAATACCATTTATAGAGTTTTAAAGGAAACTCATAGAGTTGGGGTGAACAAAAATGAGCAATATTATTAAGCAGTCCAAGTTGCTGAAATTACTTTGGGAGAAACAAAGTTGTGTGTGCGGATTTTCAGTGTGAAAAAGCAGTCGCCGTGAAGAAGGGTAAATGCTGTGAAGCTGACGTGCCCAGTGACCTTCGAAAAGAAGTAGAAAGTCATTACAGGCTTTCTCTGCCTGAAGATTTCTATCACTTCTGGAGGTTCTGTGAAGGACTTGATCCTGAACAGCCAGCTGGTGAGTTGCTCCAGAATCTTCCTCTGGCTTCTGCCAGTGGAAAAGACAGTAGGAAACTGGACCCAGGATCTAAACAGTTCATGGAAAAGGAACTTTTCCAAAGATGTTTCAAATGAGAGAAATAAAATGTCATACTAGCAAAGGTACATCATTCCACAACATGCTTTGATGAGAGTTTGCAAGAAAACAAGCACATACTTCTGTGTGTTCCAGGACTTTTAGTATGACTTAGCAGTGCTGCCCCTAGGGACTTGTCTTAAGGGTTAGGTGAACCCAAACTATGTTAAATGATACTGAAACAAAAAGCAGAAAATGCCTTAAATGCTCATCACTTACCCATCTTTCAGTGGACATACATAGTTTTAAAAGAATCAGGCAGATTTTTAAGCGATGATAAACTATCATGCCTGGAATATTTCAAAAGAAAAAAGAGTAGCATATGCTGCCGTTAGTATTTTTAGGTCAAGAATACACACACACACACACACACACACACACATCCCTACATACTTCCTATGTGCGTATACTATCTCTGAAAAGGTACACTAAAAACTGATAATGTAACAGTTACTTTGCATTGTTACCCTTTGGTACTGTTTAAATGTCTTCACATGAGGTGGGGGGAAGCAGTCCCAGAGACTGCTGACGAAAATGTATACTGGGAGATAACTGAATTTTGGCAGTGTATCAAAACACTGCAATCATGCAGCACCTTCTCAAAAAGTACTCATGGATGTGTACAAACATGTGTTAGCAAAGATATTCACTGAAGCATTGTTTAGAATAAAAAAGAAACAGTAAATGCCTAGCAATGGTAGACATATTAAAGAAACATTTAATAGTATAAGAAACTATTCAGAAGATTTAAATGAGGACAGGATGACGAACAAAAAAACACTACAAAACAGCATGATCTCCATTTAAAACATGTATATATTTATATCTGTTCGTAGAGGGGGGGAAATTAAACTGTCCCCATGCTTTTTTTTCACATTGTTACCTCTTCCAAGAATTTCCTTCCTCTCTCCATCCTCACCTCCTTGCATATCCAGGTCCTGCCTGAAGTGCTTGCCTCGCTCTTAGAGAAGCACGAAGGCCCATCTGATGCTGTAAACGTGTACATTTGAACAGACTTGATGGCTGATCTGTGGATGGAAAAAGAAGGTGGGCTCATCCAGGATTAGGGTGAGCCAGATGGATGGTCAAGGAGGCAATGAGTCGAGAGTGATAATTAGCTGAGGTGGAGGGAAGGGGAAGGAAATACTTACATTAAACACATTTTTAGTTAAATTATTCGTCCTCATGTGCTGTCTGTTGCCTCTCCCTTGGTCTGGATGTGCTACAAGTATTTGAGACCGACAGCAACACAGTAATGAGACAAGGTAAAGGTTTGCAGTGCATAGGAACACAAAGCAGTCTTGTTTTGGCCAAAATAAGAAACAGCAGGAATGTTTGAAATGTCATCAGTGGTAAAGTTAAGAGGAAATCCTAGCCACATCTTCATTGCTCTGATTTCTTTTCCATTGAGTATTTACAACTAACATCTTCACATGTAACTAAAGACTTTTTTCTTTTCCTTTAGAAGCTCTTTTTTAAGACAACTGCTTAGAAATATTTTCTGAATGAAAGGCAGTATTTCCTGTCTGCCTCCAGAAAGGCACTGTCTAAATAAACATATTTAATTTATAGATTCACTTTCTGCAAGCCTTGGACTTCGATTAGTGGGTCCTTATGATATCCTTGCCGGAAGACATAAAATGAAGAAAAAGTCAGCAAGCCTGAACTTTAACCTTCACTGGAGATTTTACTATGATCCTCCTGAGTTCCAGACCATTATTATTGGAGATCGTAAAACTGAGTTCCACATGGGCTATTTCAGGTAAAGGGGCTTTTCTTCTCCTAAAATACAGCTACTGTCCCTGTAATGAGCGTAAGCAGATGTTCACTGGCCTCACCCAAGGTGAAGGACATGTACCCTCTCCTGGTGGGTACACAGGCTGTCTGCCGTTCTAACCTACTAACCTACCCTGGGACGGGTGAGCTCGTTAGGCTGAACCTCTCCAGCTTTTCCTCTGTAGTTATAAACTTTTTTTTTCCTTTTGAGTTCAGAAAAGCTCTTTTAGCCTAGGAAAGGTAATTTAGAGCAGCTGCTGTGACTTAAGCTGGCCCTGTGCTTCCAGGGGCCATAGAATTAAGAACGCGGTTTGGAGGCAGGCTGGTCCTCCTACTTACTACCTGGCTCACCCTGTGCCAGTGACTTGCTGTGACTCAGTTTCCTGTCCTGTGATCATCAGACACGCCCAACGGGAATGCTCGGAGGGTTAAATGATACATGCGGGAAGCTTAGACTCTTAGAAGTCGCGCTGTGGGTGGGGGGTGGCTCCTCCACTTGGAGTGGCGCTGGCGCTGACAGCGAGGCGGGGAGAAGAGGACGTGGAGAAGGTGTGCAGGGGTGCCAGGGAGCCGTGGGCGCGCGGGGCTGGGAGCTGGGGCGCCGGGGTCTGCTGGCTTCCTGCTGCCTCACCAGGACCTCGGCCGAGTCGCTTCGTCTCCATCGGTTCCCTCAGGCGTAGAGTAAAGGGATTTGGTTATAGATGTGAACCGGCTCCTTACGCTGCCAATGTTTTATGATCCTTTCTGTCCTGTTTCTTTTGGTTTTTCCACCTTTCTTTTTTTCACGGACTGTTAAACTGGGGTAGAGATGATTGTGTATAATTTCACCTCCTTTTAACAAGCTTTATTCTTTCCTTCTTTGTACTCACGTATAAAAGTAACTAGGTCCTAAGAATCTTAATTTTAGGTTCTGTTATATAAATAAGATTTGTTATAGATATTCGTAAGAAAACTAGAGCTTAAACCTGGCAAATTCATTGGCAGTTTTTGAAACATGCAGATATAATTTGTTGTTTATAGACCTAAAATTCTACTTTGCTGATAATACAAATTATGGGCAGCTAAATTTGTAATATCTTTTGCTTAAACAGGGATTCTCCTGATGAACTTCCTGTATTTGTCGCTACAAATGAAGCAAAGAAAAATTGTATAATTGTTCAAAATGGAGATAATGTGTTTGCTGCAGTCAAGTAAGAAAATGTTTTATTTCAGTATGTCTCCTATTTATATTGGTTTACAATTTTTGTACTGTATCAGTCCATCTCTGAGGGGAAATGAGGTAACCAAAAATTTTTAGATACCTGGAGATCATTTACATGACTTTTGCAGGCATCTTATCCACACTTCAACTTTTCGCCAAACAACAGACCTCTTTTATAACTAATCATTTAATGAAAATATTACTTAATCTTGACCTTGTTTGTCCCGTGGCAAACTCAAAAGATTTTTTAGGCATCTTAGGTCAAACAGTCTTGAAGAGTTCGTTCCGAGAACCTGTGGTATGTGGTTGAGACGGAAGGTTGAGTGCAGTGAAGCCACTGTCAGGGCACATCGCAGGGAGCCGGAGCGCCAGCTGCGGCCACACGAGTGCTCCGGGACCGCGTGGTCTGGCAGAACCTGCGCCGGTGAGAGTGGGCCCCTGCCCGCCTCCCCTCCACCCGGGAGGCTAAGACCTCTGCGTGCAGGTAGGGCCGGAGCTGGACCTCCACCCCCCGAGGTCAGGGCCCCGCGTCTGCAGCCGGGTGGGGCATCAGCCCTGTCCGGAACGCGAGCTGAAGCGCAGGGCAGGTGGTGCGGCAGCGCCGGGGTGGCTCAGAGCCCAGCCAGGGAGCCGCCCACGGTGCACAGACACAGACACCATCCGGAGCTGCCACAGCAGGTGGGCCGTGGACACTCTAATAAAATGAAGAAAGCACCTTCACCACCTTGAGCAAAATAAGTAGACCATGTTTTGTGTGATCTCTTTACCCTACTTCTTCTTTTTTTTAATTACTTGATTTATTTATTTGTTTTTGGCTGCGTTGGGTCTTCTTGCTGCACGCAGGCTTTCTCTAGTTGTGTCAAGCGGGGGCTACTCTTCACTGCGGTGGCTTCTCTTGTTGTGGAGCACGGGCTCTAGGTGTGCAGGCTCAGTAGTTGTGGCATGCAGGCTCAGTAGTTGTGGCTCGCGGGCTCTAGAGCGCAGGCTCAGTAGTTGTGGCATGTGGACTTTAGTAGTTGTGCCATGCGGGCTTCAGTAGTTGTGGCTCACAGACTCTAGAGCACAGGTTCAGTAGTTGTGGCACACGGGCTCTAGAGTGCAGGCTCATTAGTTGTGGCGTGTGGGATTCAGTAGTTGTGGTGTGTGGGCTTCAGTAGTTGTGGCTCACAGACTCTAGAGCACAGGTTCAGTAGTTGTGGCACACGGGCTCTAGAGCGCAGGCTCATTAGTTGTGGCCTGTGGGATTCAGTAGTTGTGACATGTGGGCTTCAGTAGTTGTGGCACGTGGGCTTCAGTAGTTGTGGCATGCGGGCTTACGTAGTTGTGGCTTGTGGGCTCTACAGCACAGGCTCAGTAGTTGTGGCGTGCAGCCTTCAGTAGTTGTGGCTCGTGGGCTCTAGAGTGCCGGCTCAGTAGTTGTGGCGTGTGGACTTTAGTAGTTGTGGCACGCGGGCTCAGTAGTTGTGGTATGTGGGCTTCAGTAGTTGTGGCACACGGGCTTCAGTAGTTGTGGCGCATGGGCTCTAGAGCTCAGGCTCATTAGTTGTGGCGTGTGGACTTTAGTAGTTGTGGCACGCGGGCTCAGTAGTTGTGGTATGTGGGCTTCAGTAGTTGTGGCACACGGGCTTCAGTAGTTGTGGCGCATGGGCTCTAGAGCTCAGGCTCATTAGTTGTGGCATGTGGGCTTCAGTAGTTGTGGCACATGGGCTTCAGTAGTTGTGGCACGCAGGCTTAAGTAGTTGTGGCATGCGGGCTTAAGTAGTTGTGGCGTGCGGGCTTCAGTAGTTGTGGCTCATGGGCTTTAGAGTGCAAGCTCAGTAGTTGTGGCATGCAGGCTTCAGTAGTTGCAGCCCGCGGGCTCTGGAGCACAGGCTCAGTAGTTGCGGCGTGCGGGCTTCAGTAGTTGTGGCTCTTGGGCACTAGAGCGCCGGCTCAGTAGTTTTGGCGTGTGAACTTCAGTAGTTGTGGCATGCGGGCTTCAGTAGTTGTGGCTCTCAGGCTCTACAGCGCAGGCTCAGTAGTTGTGGCTCATGGGCTTAGTTGCTCCACGGCGTGTGGGATCTTCCCGGACCAGGGCTTGAACCCGTGTCCCCTGCACTGGCAGGTGGATTCTTAACCACTGTGCCACCAGGGAAGTCCCTACCCTACTTTTTAAAAGACTTTCATTCCCTGTGATTTAATAGCACAAATTTGCAGTAAACAGAAAACTAGGTCGATCAGTGCACCTGCTGGGCTGCTGTGTGCATACTGGTGTATCTAAAGGGCATGGGAGATGTCCCAGAAAGGCTCTTTTTTCTTTTCTGATAACTCTGAAATTTATAGAAGACGTTGCTTGCTGTTTATAGTTCTCTACACCCTTCAGATTTATTGTTGAATTTAAATTGGTCCTGTCTTTATTGGAAACAACTGTAGTTATTTCCTTATTGTCTGTCTCTTGCACTAACGTGTAAGTTCATGAGGGCAGAGGCTTTTTCTTGTGCACAGCACTTGCTTTGTAGATGCTCGGTGAATCATTCCACAAACACTCTGACAGCAAAAACAACTAAGTTTTCATTAATCCTAGTGGTCTTACAAAAAAAAAGAAGAAAGATACAGTTGTTATCGAAAATAATGCAAGATCATTCTGGTATTTTTTTAGCTTACTGGAGAACACAGAAAAGGAAATAGAAAACAAAAATACATTGGTGATAGATTTATAACTTAGGTGAAGACCAGCAAGTGAGTATATTTGAGTACCTAATGCTATTTCACACAAAAAATGTTTTGCACCTTCAATAATTTATCTCAAATATAAAGGTAAAAAGGTTATTATACTTTTCAAGTGTTACAGTATATATAGTATTCTTTTTTGAGACTTTACTTAAATCAGCTAATCAAAACAATTTCTATATCAGCCTCAGTAATGTCTTTTAAGGTAGACCGTTTGTTATACACAAATTATTTTTATGCCCAGGGAAACTAGTTCTCTTTGTGTAATATTTAATAGTAGCCAAAGAAATGCAAATTCAGCTAACAAAGATGAGTAAAGATTAAAGAATGGTAATACCCAAGGATGGTTAGGGTATAAGAAACCTTTCTGACATGTGTTAATTGGTAAGACGTTTGTGGAAAGCAGTTGGAATAAGGTTGTTTAAATATTTTTTCAAAGATTACTTAACAGATAATGAACATTGCCAGCTAATATGCTATACCTTAAATCGGTGATTCCATTTTTAGCTATTTATCTGAAGAAATTTTGGATGGGTGCACATAAATATCTGTGTATATTTCAGATTATTTATAAAAAGGAAAAATTAGAAAAAACATACATATCCAGCAGTTAGAGAAAATTAGGTAACTAAATAGAAAATGTCCACAAAGTGTAACACCAGGATATTGATCTGTTGTTTTGGGAAGGAGCTGATACATTATGTGAAGAGGTCAAATAACAGAACAGTGTGGAACGGTTCCCTTTTCACAGCTTCTAATGCACACGGAGAGAAATCTAGATAGATTGAAAGTTTTAAAATACTTATCTTTGGACAACAAAATTAGGAATGATTTTCTTTTTATTCTGTTCTTTTCCCTAAAATAATTGTAGCAATAGTTTGGACCTCATATACCTCCTAAAAGGTCAGGGGTCCCTGGGGTCCACAGACCACTATTTGACCACTGCTGTTTAGTTAATGGTTTCAAACCTGACTACACACGGATGCCTCCCGGGCTTGTGGTTAAGAGCTTCACCTCAGCTTCATTCACTTCAGCATGTCTAGAGCAGGACTCGGGAACGTTCTTTAAAAATACATGTTCCAGGGGCTTCCCTGGTGGTACAGTGGTTGAGAGTCCGCCTGCCGATGCAGGGGACACGGGTTTGTGCCCCGGTCCGGGAAGATCCTACATGCCGTGGAGTGGCTGGGCCCGTGAGCCATGGCCGCTGAGCCTGCGCGTCTGGAACCTGTGCTCCGCAATGGGAGAGGCCACAACAGTGAGAGGCCCGCGTACCGGGGAAAAAAAAAAAAAAAAAAGTTCCAGGTGTATCTAAGTGTAGATATACTTAGAGATCTTAAACCTGTATGTCTATAATTTTAATTCTTAAGTTTAAAAAATTCATTTCAAGTGAATGTTTTAAGTGAATGAACATTCATTTTAACGAACATTTAATGAACGCTTCCTTTGTACGGGCCTATAGACCATTTAAAACACTTGGTGCGTAGTACAAGAGTACGTGTAGGCAAGGTATCAGCTCTTGGGTCGAGACGTGCTGCTAAATAGGCTCTTTTCCTCTTGTCTGCACCCCCAGTATTCTCTGCCACCCTACGTTGCTGTACTGGGTGCTTTCAACCAGGAACCCAGGAGGTTCTGACGTGTAGTCACGTTTAAAACCATTAACTTAACAGCAGCTATCAAACAGTGGGGTGTGGCCCCCAGGGGTGCCTGCCCACTTCCCAGGAGGCCTGTGAGCTGCAAACTCTGGGTGATGACAGGGTGTCGTTCTCACACCAACAGCACAAAGGTGGAGGCGGGTAAGCCCTGCTGGAGCCTCAACGGGGTCGGGGCAGTGGACCTGGTGGGCAGCGGACCGTGGGTTATCACGGCTGGGATGTGACGCGGGTGTCCCTACGGAGGTCCGTGATGACACAGTAAAGGCGGATCAGATCCCTGCCGCTGGGCACGTGTCTTCTTAACGTCCTGCGTGACGGGAGGCACTTCGGCACACTTAGGTGTTAGGGTTTGTCTCGAGGAAAAAGGTCTTGTGAGGCTGAGTTGTGAGCTCAGCTTTTTTCACTTTGCTGAAGAGAGGGACTGGCAGACACTGGTTACTCTGACATGAGTGTTTGGCCGGCGTTGTCTCAAACGAACCGATGAAAACAACGGACTGTGTTTGTCGCCAGTGTTAAAACTTAAGATTTCAAAAGCAAACATTAGAATTGGGGAGAGTTGTAACCACCCTCGTGAGCTTGACAGCTTCTCACTTCCTGAAGACTTCGCTAACGAGGTTGGTAGTACTATTAATGAATGTGGTTTTTTCATATTGTGATAGAATGGAGTAAATCAAATACAGTGAAAAGGGTCACTCTTTGGGAGATCTGCATAACTTAGTGAACCAGTGTTTTCTGCATGACCACTGCAGGACTCACTCAAGGTTCACAGTCTCCCATTAGGTTTAATGGGACAGCACAGAAAGTTCTGGCTGTTTCCATGTGCACATTGCAGCAGAGTATTGCAGCAGAGTATTAGGTTTGAAGCTGAGAGACAAAAGCTTAATAAACTGGAATGGAAGTGGTCCTATAATGTGATAAGGATGAGAAGACCAGTACTGAGGGCCGTCAGGAGAGGTGGACGTCCTCTGAGAGGGTGTTTCCCGTGGGCCTGATGAAGGCGAGAGCCTCCCGGGAGGAAGGGTGCTGTGGACAGAGAACAGCAGCCCCGGGGCCCTGGCGTCGCTGGTGTGCTTTGTATGGTTGTTGTAGATAGAGCCTCTTGATACGCGGCTGGTGAAGTTGAAGGTGAGATTTACTGTGATGCTGTGCTGTAATCATGAGACCGTGATTTTGGTGGTCTTGGCTTCTGTGGCACTTTAATCCACGCACACTAATTCTGTCAGCTTGGGTAAGTTGATTATCCTCTGTGCCTTAGTTTCCTGATCTGTAAAATGGGGATCAGAATAGCACCCGCAGCGCCCATCCCATAGCAAACTGCTGGATGTTAGTGGTGGGCAGGAGCGGGTTTCCTCCTGGGAGCCTGGTAGTGGCTGCAGGAAGGGGACCAACTGTGTCCAGCTGGGCACTGTTTCCAGCTCTTCCTTTCACTCTTGCTCTGATGGCAAAAGTCTTTTTTTTTTTTTTAATTTTTATTGGAGTATAGTTGATTTACAATGTTGTGTTAGTTTCAGGTGTACAGCAAAGCGAATCAGTTATACATATATCCCCTCCTTTTCAGATTCTTTTCCCATATAGGCCATTACAGAGTACAGAGTAGAGTTCCCTGTGCTGTACAGTAGGGCCTTATTAGTTATCTATTTTGTATATGGTAGTGTGTGTATATGCCAGTCCAAATTTCCCAATTTATCCCTCCCTCTTACCCCCTGGTAACCGTAAGTTTGTTTTCTACATCTGTAACTATTTCTGTTTTGTAGATAGGTTCATTTGTACCCTTTTTTTTAGATTCCACATATAAGTGATATCATATGATATTTGTCTTTCTCTATCTGACTTAGTTCACTCAGTATGACAATCTCTAGGTCCATCCATGTGCTGCAAATGGCATTATTTTGTTCTTTTATAGCTGAGTAATATTCTTTATCCATTCCTGTGTCAGTGGACGTTTAGGTTGCTTCCATGTCCTGGCTATTGTAAATAGTGCTGCAGTGAACATAAGGGTGCATGTATCTTTTTGAATTAGGGTTTTCTCCAGACATATGCCCAGGAGTGGGATCTGGTAAACCTAATTTTAGTTTTTAAAGGAACCTCCATGCTGTTTAACATAGTGGCTGTACCAGTTTGCATTCCCACCAGCAGTGTAAGAGGGTTCCCTTTTCTCCACACCCTCTGCAGCATTCTTAACATAAAATTATTTCCGTAACTGGCAATAATATATTGTACTATTCACATACCTTTAAAAAATATTTTGAATTGTGCTTTCGTATCAGCTTATAGAATAGTTTTGCTTTCCTTTTATATTTTTTAAATTTATCTTAATGCAGATTTGAACGTAACATTGAAAAGAATCTCTGATGCTTAAGTATTCTAAACGTCCTCTGGCTCTTTAAGAGTAGAAAATCCTTTTTGGTGTCTCCACACTCTTCTCTCCTGTTACGTCGGCCTTCTCTAAGGCGGTACGCCGCCGATCTCAGCATCAAGCGACGCGACGGGAACTTGGCTTAACCTCATTCTGCTAATACCCTGTGTCTTTGTTGTAGACATTACAGAGATAATACAGACAAATCTTGTTTGCTGTTTCTGTGACTGGCAGCTGTTTATTAATAGTGCTTTTCTCTTGCTTGAAGAACCTGTTCGGGATTCTGGGGGGCTCTGGTGGTGGTTCTGCAGTCTTTCCCTTGCATGGAGTTTGATGTCTGTAACTCGGCTCCCCGTAACTTCCCAAGGTCTGTGTGCTTAGCACAATGGCCTGCATACTAATGAGGGCTTTTACTTCTTTTTCAGATTATTTTTGATGAAAAAACTTAAAGAAGTAACAGATAAAAAGAAAACTAGTCTCTTGAAAACCATAGATGAGAAACTCACAGAAGCAGCCAGAGAACTGGGGTTCTCACTGGAACAGAGAACCGTGAAGATGAAACAGAGAGATAAGAAAGTATGGTTTACGTCTGTTAGTCTCTGACTCTCCTGCTGTTTTAATAGGGGGTTTCCTCTCTTGATTGCTTGCCACCTGCACCTTCTCTCCATCCCTCGCTGCCCTGTCCTGGGGAGAGCTGGACGCTGCCCTCGCGGGGCTCCCTCGGAGGCTGTCCAGGGTCTGGCCTGGGAGGTCCTGCAGGTTGTTGGCCAGGCTGGGTCGCGTGACGCAGTGCCCTTGCGGCGGGTGCAGAACTCAGCCAGGCCTTCTCACTCGTTAATCTTGATTTACCAGTTTCCTGTAGAAGAGTGAAAGCGGCTTTGTACATAATATTTGCTTAAATTTCTTTCTTTAATGGCTAAGGTCTGTTGATTTCGTGCCAAGAGTTTTGGGGGTAGATGTGTAAAGGTCTGCCTTACAGTGCCTTATAGTTATAGCCCCTCAGGCAGTGGGCGTTTGAGAGCGGTGTGTACTGAGGTGTGTAAATCTCTAGGAAATGGTGCATGAGGAGGCCCCTCTCCTTTGCCTATGGAGCCCACCAACCAACGCTTCCCTTGGCACCTGCAGTGTGAGTGGTTTTGTAAACAGCAAATACTTCTTGGGTTTTGGATCCTTTGGGTTTTTCACTTACAGTTGTCAGAGTGAGTTAACAGAGAAGCCAGAAGAATTCTTGCCTGGGGTAAATGAGAATTGTGTAGGACTCTGTCCTAATCACCCTGAGGAAGGAGGGCGTTCATCACTGGAGTCAGGGCAGCCAGCCTCTCAGCAGTGTCTCCTGTGTGTGGCTGCTTCATCTGCGTGTTCTATGCCAAATAAAGTACTCGTTAACCCAGAATAAACTAGTGCTGGCTTACTTAGTTATTGAAAATCCTACTTCAGTGCTTTTTCTGACCTTGACACGGCTGCAGGGGTGATGTTCTGATAAGTTATAGTCACTGAATCGCAGTCTTATCAACTCTTTCTTTAGTCCTTGAGGTCGGAAGCAGTTTCTAAAAATGTTCATTTGAATGAAACTCCTTGCAATGGGGCATTTTTCAGTTGCTCTAAGATTTCATATTGCCATTTCACCTTTCTAGTTTTCATAGGGAGCCTCTCGCACCTTACAGGGTAGGAAGGGGAGCATTTCTCACCCCGTTGTGACGTATCCTAATTTGTCTTGACTAACGACTAAGCTGCTGCGAGCAGACAGCTGCCAGCAGCACATTCTGTCATCAGCAGTAATTTCAGATGAGATTTCATTCATTCTTCCCCATAACTATAAATTAGATAGGAGTCTAATGTAATCTGAGTCTTAATCTAAATTTATTAGATTAAGTTTCATAGGAATGTTTGTCCTGGCCCCCTTCCCCCATGAGGTTTCTTTTTAGTATTTCTTCTTACAAAGATAGCTGGTAAACACAAATTCAAAGAAAAAAAGAACTTCTAAGACAACCATGATTTTATCTTCCCAAAGACAACATGTGGTGATAATGCTTCCAGATCCTTTTCTATTATAAGTTTATTCTTTTATTGTTACTGTGAGATCTTCATGGAATAAATATTTTTCTAGTCCACTAGCATGTGAGTTGGTGACTCGGGCCTTCTGTGTGGAGGTAGCACGTGCATCCCAGGGTAATGGAGCACTCCATGGCACGCTAGCAATCTGTGTTTATACCAGCCGTGCCTTGTAGTGCTTTGGCCGGAGGTCCTTGTGAGCTGCTCATTCCACCCCTACCACCGACAGGCAAGCACAGTAGGTTTGCAGAGGCTGTGCTCCTTGTGCAGAATTTTACATGACAGATCTGAGACCTAAACTCACATCTTTCATAGCTAGCATTCCTTTCACCCTATCTGACTAACTGGCTGTGTGCCACTTTACCTCTTCCAGTACCTAGATGTCACTTCTAAAATCGACATTGAGTTAATGTCGCTGTAAAATGAGGGTCCGTCATTCTGTCCACCTCTAGTTCTGATGCCTCACAACATCACCCACCCTTGTGCAGGGTTTTCCTAAACTGGTAATCTGATTCTTCGTAATAAAATCAGGATTTTGATGCTTTACTAGTAACTGATACCTCTTTATGGACAATTAGTACAGTTTCTCATCAGTGAAAATACGTACATAGTGTGGCTTTTTGTTGGGTGTCAGCCTGAGTCGGGCAGAAGACAGTCGTGCCATCACTGTGGCCTTTTGCGTTCAGCGTCAGCACTGCTTTGTGAACACACTGTGGTCGTCACTCCATGTGCTGCACGGCACGTCTGCCACACAAGGGCGCTGCGCTTATGTTCAGAGTTTAGGGTGCTGAAAACTCCACTCATGCAGACAGCCTGCCATAAATAACGGTTCGCACCTTTACTTGCACACTTACCTGATTATTTCCTTAGAAGAAATTCCTAGATGTAGTATTGCCGGGTCCAAAGTGGTTTTTAAAAAAAATTAATACAGGTATAAAAAAAATTAAGTGTGTGTGTGTTTTCTCTGTTTGCAGAACTCCCCCCCCCCCAGGAGTTGGACTCCTTTGCACCCCACCTGCAGGGGCTGTGCGCCCCTCTCCCTGGGTCCTCGCCGGTGCTGGTCTTACCAATCCCTTTGGTCTTTCCGTCCTGAAAAGTACAAAATGATCTACCATTGTTTCCATCAGCATTTCTTTGATTGTAAAGGACATTAAATCGTTTTCATTTCTCCACTGGCCATTTATATTTCTTCTGTGAACTGCTTGAACTTTGCCCGTTTTTCCATCAGGTTAGAATTACTTGTGTTTTCATTTGGGTGTTAAGTCTTTTCCATTATTTGTAAGACTTGCTTTATAAAGACATTCATCTTTATTAACTTTATTGTTATATGTATATATTGCAGATGTTTTTCATCATTTGTGTTAATTTTGTTCTTGGTTTTTACTTGATTTGTTAATTTTTTTAATCTTTGGCTGCATTGGGTCTTTGTTGCTGTGCACGGGCTTTCTCTAGTTGTGGCGAACAGGGGCTACTCTTCGTTGTGGTGTGCGGGCTTCTCGTTGTGGTGGCTTCTCTTGTTGCGGAGCACAGGCTCTAGGCACGCGGGCTTCAGTAGTTGCAGCACGTGAGCTCAGGAGTTGTGGCTCACGGGCTCTAGAGCGCAGGCTCAGTAGTTGTGGTGCACAGGCTTAGTTGCTCTGCGGCATGTGGGATCTTCCCAGACCAGGGCTTGAACCCGTGTCCCCTGCATTGGGAGGTGGATTCTTAACCACTGCACCACCAGGGAAGTCTAATTTTTTTTTTTTAATGTAGTCAAGTCTATAAGTCTTTTCCTTCTCCAACCCAAAATCATATAAAATGTTTGCCTTTTCTTCTAGTAGTTTTATGGGTTTTACATTTAATTCTAAAATCCAACTGCAAGTTATTTTGGTATCAGGAGTAAGATACAACGTAACTGTGACTTCATTTGTTTTTTCCCAAGGGGTGAGCAGTTGTCTTGGGACTTGTTTGGAATAACCTGTCCCCTGGGTTGCTTAATGAAGGACAGTGAAAGCAGCGAGAGGGTGGAGAGCTGGTACAGAGACTTGGGGGCGAGGACCTTAAAACTGAGAGCGTCCTTCCCTCAGGAATGTCACTGGACTGCACAGAGATACTGGAAGCAGATGTTTTGTTCAGCAAAGACCTAAGAATGCCACTAGTGTAAGAGAAATATGCAGACTGGAAGGGTTATGATGGGGGTTGTGTTTGGACCCCTGTTTGTCTTTGAAAATTAACACTTAAGAAAAGCTCACCGGTTTATGTTATTTGCCTCCACGAAGGGCACCACAACACTAGAAACTGCCCTACTTTGGGGAAGTTTGCTGACGAGCCTGAATTTTCCAGGTAGAAATGGGGGACCTGAATTTAACAAGATGGAAAGGAGTTCTGCCTTCCACGTCTTCCTGCGACAAAAACCATTCCTTCTCCTTCAGGGCCCAGTCCCTCAGGCTTTCTGCCTAGAGGATCCCATGGCCGTGGATGGAACTGACACCGCGCCCTGCTTCCTGTAGTGGGACGCACGGCGCAGACTTCAGACAGCTGACACAGTTAATGAAAGCCGGCTGTTTCACTGTCGTACTTACTTCAAGTGCTTGACTTCTAGCTAATTTTAAAGGAAAGAAATATTAAACTTGTGCCCTGGGGTCCAAATTTACTGAAATAAAAGGGCCATTCAATGTTGCGTTTTGGCAGAAGTCTTGCGGGTTTGTGAGTGTGCTTTGTTTTGGGGTTTTTTTCCCCCCTGTTGTTTTCGTCTATTTACAGTGACTAAATTTTGTTTTTTTTTTCCTTTTTTTTAGGTCGTGACAAAGACCTTTCATGGGGCAGGCTTGGTTGTCCCAGTAGATAAAAATGATGTGGGATACAGAGAGCTCCCTGAAACGGATGGTAACGTATTTCTCACATGAACATGTGTATGTGCGTTAATGTATATGGAGAAAGGTTTCCTTATGTTGAGAAGTAGGTCAGGACATGTGCCATTTGGGGAACAGTCACCTCCCCTTAGTGAAGAAGGGCTCAGGCTCTGTGGTCAGTGAAGCCTGAACTGAAGCTGGGTTTGCCGCTGTGTAGCCTTAGCCAAGTTATTGAACTACCCTGAACCGTGGTCTTCTTCATCCGCCATACGGGTAGTAGTGGTGAATACCATCCGTAGGGGTGTTTGGGGTGTAACCGAGCACGTAAGTGCTTAGCACACTGCTTGCCTGATAGCGCTCAGAACAGTATTTTTACAAGTTTAAAGAATGTGAACCTCTGGTCTAGGTGACTTTTTCTGAACTATTTCAGAGCCTTTGACATTGTAGCCATCAACGTACAATATAGTAATTAGTGGGACAGCACGCGTTTGTTTAGTGCTTTGTGACCAGTCTTGCATCTGTATGTAAGTCTGATTAGCTTTTAGAAGCCAGTGCTGAGTTACTTCATCTGTAAGTATAAAAACGACACAAAATCTAATTATTGCCATGTTGAAAACAGAGGATGAAAATCGCTTCCCAGCTCCCCCTGCCCAACCCCCTTTACTTGAGCACCCCCGAGGGCACCACCTTCTCGTCACCCTGCTCCCTTGGGGGCAGCGGGGCGAGGGGCACTCAGAGAGAGGGAATTAGAGGCGCCCCTGCGCAGCACGTAAAATGCAGGCCCTCGCTTGTTCAGAACAGAGCTGTGGCCTCAGCTGCCCTCCGCCTGGAGGACTCCCAGGGAAAAGCACTGCATGTGGGCCCCGCGGTGGAGGGGCTGAACTTGTGGTCTGGTTTGGTGTTAACTCACTTCCATGTAAAAACTGCAGCAGCGTTAAGTTTTTCCTACATTGACCATGTGTAGAAATGATGCTGTTTCGGATATGTTGGGCTAAATTAGATAGCTTAAAATTACTTTCACATTTCTGTTTTGGTATGATGCCAAGGTGGGTTACACGCGCAGCCTGCTGCACACGCGCTGCACACGCGGGACCTTCCTGGACCTCCTCCCTGAGGCCGGAGGGGAGAGGGGCTGTGTCCCGGGGGCGGGGGTCAAACCCTGGTCTTCGCCGCCTCCCTGTGAGCCAGTCCACCCCGAGCTTTAGCAGCAGCTTTACTGTCCTGTTGGGGAGACTGAGGGCATTTGTTACAGCGATCGCGCTGGGTGTTCAATTGCGGGGCCCTGGAGTAAACCGTTACCTCCCCTGGTTGGGGTTCTGGGTTTTATGTCCAGGGTCACTTTTATCTACTTGTACTTTTTTCTAACGTTCTAGCATTAGATCCTTCCGTGGTTTATTTATTTTTGAATGAGAAGTGGTAGCAGACATAGTTAAGGATCTAGTGTCTCGCTGTTTTGTTTGCCAGGAGGTGTAAGTGGCTGGCGGTCTGTGGACGGGTGACAGCGCTCAGCGGGTCACAGTGAAGTCTGCTCCTGACCAGTTTCCCCCGAGGCTCTCGACACATAACGCTGTAACGTGGCCCGGGGGATACCATTTATTGAGCACTGGATCGTGTCGTGGTTGACGCTGTCGGGGGATGTGTACGCAGTGTTAACTCAGTCCTCACCCAGGCCTTTACGCGGCTCTTATTCTCACGTCCGGGAGGTGGGGACCTGAGACGTGGCTCTGAGTGTCGCGTGATCGCCGAGCTGGCGGCCTGACTTCCCTGCGCTGCAGCCTGTGGCTCCGCGCCATGAGCGGGGGGGCGGTGGCAGCGGGGAGCAGAGCAGCAGCAGGCACTGGAGCGTGGTGACAGTGGAGGCTGCTCGCACAGTCTCGCAGTTTGGGTTCCGTGAGGCGACGCGCTGCAGAATGTTGCCGGTGGAAGAACATGTCTGTCCTCCAGTAAACGTGTCACTGCTGTCTGTCCACTGCAGTACTGCCTGCCACGGGGCGGGGGCAGAACGCAGCCCGTGCCGGGTGTGTGCCGGGGGCGCGCGTTCCGAGGTCAAGCCCTGGCAGACGCTCACCGCTGTCGTCAGCCTGGGTTTGTGGTTAGTGTCAGTAGAGTGTGTAACATCAGCCCCCCGTGCGTGAGACGCAACACCGTGAGTTCCAGGTGTGACTGTTCATGTCGTGGCCGAACCTCGTCCCTGCCAGCGCGGCAGCCCCGTGTCCAGGAACATGTCTGTTGCTCCGAGTGAGTGGCAGCTCGTCCGCGTTATCGGATTTTCCCAGTTTGTCAGAAAGGAAGTCTAACTAGGCATCGTTCGGTGCCTTTCTTCTCACGTGCCTCGTGGGAGCTCACGCACCCTGGCCTCCGAAAGCAGGGAGAAAAACGTTGAAAGTCCAGGTAGAAATGTTAAACCACTCGTTTTTATTTAGATAAATGTTAGTTTTCTCTGTTCTCACCTCAGATTACACTTTGGCCGTAGCTGCACTTCCCCCACTTTGGTAAAAGTACTGGTAAAGGTTTAATTCTACAATGATTTCTTGTCTCTCGTATGTCTTTTTCTGGGTTTTTTTTTTTTTTTTTTTTAAAGTAAGGTAGGAGGGGGCAAAAAGAGCAGACTTTACTGTCTGTCTGGATTTTTTTTAATCCCTCGGTCTCCATATAGTTTTTGTTTTTTCCAACCATTTAAAAATGGAAGAACACTCTTAGCTTGAGGGCAGTTAAAAACAGGTGGGTCAGGTTTGGCCATAGTCTGTGGAACCTGGAGTAGCCCAGGGAAAATCTCTGGAAGCTGGTGTGATTCCTGATTACAGCTAGGTCCCACTGTGCTAATACAAGAAGTCTTTTTCGTTAAGTAAGCCATTTTTATGCTTAATCTTAAGTAGAAAAACCATAAAATGGCCGTTGTAAAATACAGTGCCAACCAAAGAGGCATCCATTGCACTAGGACAGAGTCATGAGGAAACATCCAGGTTACCGTCTGCACCGTGGTGGTTACAGGTAACCTTGTGTCCTTGATCTTTCAGCCAGTCTCAGGAGAATCTGCAAGACGATTGTGGAGGCCCCCAGTGATGCTGAGAGACTCAAAGCTTTTGCTCCTGTTCAGGAAATGATGACTTACGTGCAGTTTGCTAATGATGAGTGCGATTATGGCATGGGGCTGGAGCTGGGGATGGACCTCTTCTGCCACGGTTCCCACGTGAGTGAGCACACCCTGCCCTCCCTCCCCACCCTGCATCCCCTCCACCCCCCCCCACACACACACACTCCGGCTCATTGCTGTCCGCAAGTCCAGCACGCAGGGTATGGATTCAGCTTGAATTTCAAAATGAACATTTTGAAATGATTTTTAAGCAGATAAAGTGAGCATATTTTTTATTTGAAGTTCACCTTGTACTCTGGCCGAGGTGAATGACCCGGATGTTGTGCCCAAGTGACTTCCTAGCTACTTACTAGTACGGCTGTGCCCTTCGCTAGGGTGTGGACACACCTTCCCGGCTCCGCCTCATTTTCCGTGGGGGGTTTGTTCTTGTGCTTGAATTCCGGGATGAAGAGTAAATGCTGTCTGTAAATATGCTGGAAATTCTTTACCATAGAGGAGGTGCTGTTTTACCATGAACTCCCTGCTCATCACGTAGGAGAAACGTACAAGGCAGCTGCAGGAGGCCGCTGAGCCACGGCTGGGGGTCGGGCAGGCGGGAGGAGTGGTGGCCCCGGCCTGAGTCCCGTCTCCCCGGGAGTAGCCGTGTGAGCGTGGGCCGTACTCCCTGCACCTCCGCGCCACCTGGGGCCCTCCCAGGCCATCTGCCCGCTGTGGAGACCACCTAATTCTCCCTTCACCTACCATGTCACCTGTGGCACAGAAAGAGCCCCAGGTGCTCAGGGCCACACAGGCAGGCAGCTCCCGCGTCAGCCTCTACCCCAGAAGGTGACTGCGCAGGCTGTGAAGTGCAGGGTCACCTGGGGACGCCGCGGGGCTGGAGCGTCAGGGTGCCCCGGGGGCTTGTTCCGCACAGGCTGGCGCGCCCCCGACCCCCCAGTCCCCCTGGGCCTCACCGAGTTCCCTTCCCGCTGGGGCCTGAGCATTGGCGTTTCTGATCGACAGTTACTGGGTCAGGCTGACGCCACTGTGGGGGAGTCTGTTTTGGGGACTCCGTCTTTCTCGTGTAGGGCTGTTTGTTAGCAGTAAAAATAATCAGAGTGGTTAACAGCCAGAGAGGGTCAGTGACCGATCAGAATAGCGCTTGAGCAGCTTCACAGAAACTCGGTTGTCTTGAGAATCCAGCAGCATCGGAGAAGGGACGGTGAAGCAGGCAGCAGGCGCCAACGGTGGCTGCCCTCCCTTGTCCTCGGAGCGCGTCTGGGCCCTTGACAGAGGCAGCGACTTCAGGGGTGGAGGCTGACATGGGGCGAGAAAGAACTGAAGACACGAGGGAGCCTTCAGTGCGATGTGAAAACTCACGTTCGGCTCCTTGTTCCGACGGCGCCAGCTAACGGAAATGATGATTGAAGTCTTATGTGGTGGGGACACGCCGACGAGAAGGAAAAGGCATTTGAGCGTACTGGGGGCAAAAGGGGGTGAATAAACCGTATCTGAGGGAATAAGGACGCTTACAGTTTTTACTTGGTTTTCTTCTGAGTTTCCTTCAAGAAGTGCCCTTCGTCCTGAAGAGCTGCACGACTGCCCCAGGGACGTCGCCAGGCGCTGTGTCAGAACTCACTGTTGTCATGCAGACGCTGGCTGAAACCCAGCGTGCGGGGAGTGGGCTTCGTTAACAACTGCTTTTTCCACTGTATTACCTGCTGCGTCCTCTGGCTAATGTCATCTTCTTTTGTTTTTCAGTATTTTCATAAAGTCGCTGGCCAGCTTTTACCTCTTGCGTATAATCTGTTGAAGAGGAATCTCTTTGCAGAAATTATTGAAGCTCACC
Organism: Tursiops truncatus; assembly: GCF_011762595.2. NCBI lineage: Eukaryota > Metazoa > Chordata > Mammalia > Artiodactyla > Delphinidae > Tursiops > Tursiops truncatus. The sequence continues at coordinate 3,143,901 of NC_047039.1, read as the reverse complement.
TGGCGAACAGAAGCAGAGAGGACGTGGACCAGCTTGCAGCATGAGTGGGAGGTGCCTCTCGGGCATACAGTATTTCAGAGCTTCAGTATGAAACAAGATGTTTGTTTTTAAGGAGTACAGAAAATAAATGGACGGAAACATTTGCTAAAAACTTTTCTGAAGCTCTCGTGGCTGGTTTTTTCTTTCACGTGCAGTCAGATCGTCTGCATGGTGATGCCCTCATCACGTGTGAAGAGGGGATGCACCTGCCGTGGTCCTCGCCGATGTCGTCATAGGATGTCACGCCTGACACCTGTGGACGAGCACGCGGTCCTCCCCTCCCAGGAGTGAGTCCTGCTTCAGCGTTTAACACGTAGGCAGCGAGGAATGTGTTTCTGGGACTTGAGTTGACGAGAGCGGCAGCTGTAAGCACTGGGCTTCTGGGCAGCAGGGAGGGCACAGGGGAGCAGACTCAGGACCCACCCCGGATCCTCCACAGCTGCATCTGAACAGCAGCTGCAGGCACTCCGGGCCTCGCCCCACGAGCGTCCACTCGCTCCGTTAGGTCCATTCCTTGTAGCAGCGCTCCTCGGGCTGTCTGTACCTGCCAATCGACACAGCATTAGGGTGTCGACACAGTATGCAGTCAGTGTACCATTCAAGTTTTCCATTGGGTTTCCAGTACAGTCTGGGTAGTTGTGTTTGACCAGCTTCAGATCCTTCTTCAACCTGACAGAACGTCCTTCACCTTAAAACCTCAGAGCTCACAGTGAAACACAAAATAATAGCAAACTGTGGATTGGGCCAAAGGGCCCCTTAGTGAGGTTTCCCTCGTGAGGTTCAAGGTGGGAAAGCCCGCAGATCACCTGGCTCACCCCCCATCTTGCAGGACTGACTGGACCTGCCCACAGAACTCTCCAAAGTTAACTGGGTCAGCCGCCTCCTTAGAACCCACCTGAGACCCGGACTCTTTGTGGCAGAAGGGTGAGGAGACGGGCAGGAGTTTGACGGGGGCAGGACTCCCTCCCTGGTGAGGCTGTGGGCTTTCAGGTCCCTCAGTAGCGCCAACCCTTGAACATAAGCGTATCTGTTAACCACCGTGGCCCACACTCAGCGCCAGGGGAACCCACGCTAGCACGGTCTGGGGAACTGCTTGGTGAGATGCCCAGAAGTTGGGAAGCCCTCTGCTGCAGCCCACGTGCGGCAGCCGTCCTCCTCCCCATGGCCGTGCTGCCGCTGTGCGCAGTTAAGACTCAGCTGATGGCGCCTCTCCCTCCCTTTCAGTCCCTTTCAGGAACGTCCTCATCCTGACAGCAGGTCTCCCGTTCTAAGAACGGACAGAGTTCCGTTACGTGAGGCCCTGCCTGCAGCTACCTGGGCCCATCTGAACACTGAGCTGCTGTATGTTAAAACGTGACAGTAACAATTAGCTCACACGTACTTTGATTCGGAAAAAAACAGATCACGTTTGGTCTTAAATAACCTTTTAAGAAGCTCTTGAGCTTTTTCCCACAGATTTCTTTACTTTCTAGGGTGCCTGTCAGTACTGTGGCAGTATTTAAAAATAGTTAACACATTTATCTAAAATACTGATTATGAAACTCAAGCGTCTTTCATTAAAACCGTTTGCTCAGCTAGAAATCCTAGGTTCCCTTAATTTTGCTATTTGTTGATCCAACAATCCCAAATGTGAGTTTTTTAAATTTGCCTTCTTGTGATCAGTAATGAGGATTTCAACAGGATTTCCTACCAAGGAATAAATGAAAGGGGACAGAAAAATTCAGCTTCTCATCCACACCTTACACAAACCTGAGTGCAAATCTTCAGAAAGCTGGGTATACTGGAGCCAAGACAGGATTTGGACAGGAGTGCCAAGAACGTGGCAGTTACAATTTGGATGCTGTAGCTGTGAGCAGAGCTTCCTGAGGACAAGAGTCTTGTGAAATAGAGACATTTCCAGTCTCAAAGCCCAGCGGTTGTGTCCGAGGGCTGGCAGCGCGTTTCAGGAGGGACTGGCCTTCCAAGGACCGAGCCTTGGCCATTCAAGAACAAGCTCCTCCCGCCAGCCCGACACCAAGCACTCCTTTCTTACCTTTTTCCTGCACTAAAGGCACAGTCCTTTGAAACCTCGTTTACTAGATATTTTTATCTCCTCTTCATTGGCTATTGTGGCCTCCAAATGCCACCTGCCTTCCTGTTCATTTTAAGTACCTGGGCTCTTTCACGAGTAAAGCACCTTGACCCAATCAGAATTTAACAAAATCATTACCTAGCTCAAATTTAGCTAAGCTCACACCTGGAGCGTGAAAATTTTTTTCTGTGTAACCTCTAACACGTAGAATGATTCACCCAAGAAAATAAGCGGAAGCAGTAAACCTCACCAGAGACCGTGATCTCAACTGTCTCCACAAGGGCACATCCCCCCGCACCAGCTCAAAGCACCCGCTCAAGGCCGCCTGTCCAACCTGCTCCCCGTCCCCTGGAGTCCCTCCTGCTACTCAAGCCCCCCCTCCCCTCTCAGAACAGTGAGTCTCCCTCAAACATCCCCATTGCTTAAAAGAAGCAAAATCCAACTGAGTAAACGCCGAAGACCTTGCTGGCTGTGTTCAGCGATTCATCCCATCCAGCGAGCAGGAGGGGGTCCGAGGGGCTGTGCAAAACGGGCGGCCCTCCTGGGCCCAAGGGGAGACGGTGCCCTGTTGGAGCTCAGGTGACCTACCTGCGGGGGACAGAGGAGCCCGTGGCGGATGACCTCACTGGTGCTGACCAGGCACCTCCAGGCTGCCGGGGACTGGACCTGCCCTTAGCTGAGGGACTGAGCCGTGGTTTGGTGACGTGGGCTTGGTACAGGGCCTCCGTCGGGGCCCGCGGTGTCCTTATAACACCACGAACAACAGCACAAGCCATAGTATCCCGCAGCTTACAACACAGCACCGTCCATCACACACCGCTCTTCCGAAAGCGGTCCCGGATGCCTTCAGCGCCTTCCCATCTCTGCAGACCTCCCTCCAGTCACACTGCGGCCGCCCGATCCCGCTGAACCTGCCCCGGCCAAAGTCATCAGTGATGTCCGCGGGGCCGACTCGTCCTCACTGACTTCACCTGTCGGCGACCGTGACTCACGCGCCCGGGCGGCCCACCTCTCCCACGAGGGGCCTCTGCACCCGGCCTCATGCTGCCCTGACCGCTCGACCCCACGGTGGCCTCCCACAAGGAGGCTCAGGTCAGGCCTGCGTTGCGAACAGAACACGGACCTCAGACACACAACCGCCCACCGGACGCCCTCGCCCAACCCAGCCGGTGCTCCGAGCTCCCTGGCCCAAAGCCCGGGAGACCTGACGGCCGGCACCCCGCTCCAGCCCTGCACGTCCCGAGGGTCCGCACGCCCCGACCCGCAGGCCGAGCCTCAGGAGCGGACCCCCCCCTCGCCCCGCCCCGCCCCGCCCCATGGTCTGGACCCAACGCCTGCCCCGCCCACCCTGCTGCTCCCGCCCCGCCCCGCCCCCAGCCCCGTCCCACACCTCTGGACGCGTGCTCAGCGTGGCTCCTCCCCCAGGGGGGAACTGCGTCAGCCTGCCGCCCCCACGGCGCGCTCACGAGCAACCCTGCCCCTCGGACACGACCAGCATCCCCGCCCCCCGTGGCTCGTGTCCCCCCGACCCTCCGAGCCGGGGGATTTCTGCCCGAGTCACTGGCCGGGACAGCGCGCGGTCTCCGGATCGCGTAAACACACGTGCTCAGCAACCACCACAGCGCACCCTGACACGTGTCAGCATCTGACACCCGCGTGCCCGGAGGCCTCGGGAGCAGGGAGCAGCGCTGAGCACACAGTCGGTGCTTAACACGTGTCGAGTGAACAGCACGCGAGAGCGATGACACAAGGCCCACCGGGCGCGTGGGGACCGGGCTCCTCCCGCCGGACACCTCGGAGGCCTTTCCACAGCGCACCTGTCACCACCTCTTCGCAGGCAGCTCTGTCAGCAAACCTCCACACTCTTTCTTAAAAGCACACGGTGCCGCTGACTCACGCGTCTCCTTTCAGGGGTGTGACAGCAAACCGAGCCATCTCTCTGCAGGCCCGCAGACGCCGCCGACCCCATCGCTGGTACGTCCACCCGCTGTTACCCCAGCGTCTGTCCCCCTGTCGCTCCTGCTTGCAAAGGACAGCACCGGCCCTGTAACGCGAGAGACGCGGGACGACCCTCCCCCACCTTCGAGGCTGCACCACGGCTGTGACCGCGGGGGACGGTGACAGAGGGAATCAAAGGCCAAACCACACACTGTCATACAGATTTTAATAGAGTTTCTGATTGACTCATCACAGTAACCATTTTTACTGTAATGATATGCAGCTTTACTACGTAAGTATAAATAAAAACAGATAAATACAGCTCTAGGCAACATCACAGATTAACAAACTAAGCATTCTTCATGAGCCAAAACTGAAAACAATGCTGAATAAGAAGAGATGCTGACACCCTTGCCCATTCTCATCATACCTTCTCTAAAAGGGTACTCAAATGAGGCGCTCCACCCACATCGGTCAATCTGTTCGCCAATGAGCCAGGCACATCCATCTCATGGTCTCCAGTGTTCCCTCCTTTGGCTGAAAAGCAGACACACCCCAACGTACCAAAAGGAAAAGTGCAACAGAGTGACGCAGACAACCAAGAGCACACTGGAGACACCCCACCCACCCACCCCCGGTCTCAGCAGGGCGGACACACCGAGAAGAAAATCAACATCCACCCGAGATGTCAGTCTCTGAAGCAGGACCTGAAATCGGAAAGGAAACGTGGGAGACAAAATCCACGCCACGTGTGACTTCGCGAGGCCGCGCCTCTCGGGGGCAAATGCACGGATGACAGGTCGAGGGGAGACGCACAGGACCATCATTCAGGAAGGACTGCCCTCCAGACACCAGGAAGAAAGCCTGGAGGCGGCCAAGGGGGGAGGAACGGGGACAAAACACTAACTGCAGGCAGACAGCAAAACTCAGAAGGTCTCACGAAATTCCTAACATTTTGCTCAACTCTCAACTGTCACTCTAATCTGGCCTCATGATCTTATAAACCTTGCAGACCGTAAAGATCTTCCGTGATCTCACAGATCTTACAGATATATTAAGAACCAGGAAGTGAAGAACCACTGCTAAAATGTAAAAACAGCTCATTGCCAGTTATGTTTCAGAAAATGTGCCCGTAAAAATTCATTTTTGCCTCCAAATATACATAATCCAGAATTTTTAGGCCAGTGCTTCAAGTAAACTGCCTTTGCCAATAGTGAATTAAGACCACGATTAAGTCAGATAGTTCCAAAACCCACAATTCCAAACACATCCCAGTATATTTTCAACTCATCCTGCAAAAAAGTGCAGTGTGGATTCAAAACGTCACTGGACACCTGGACGCGACCTATGCAAAGATTCACAGGTTCTGTTCAGATTAACGTTTTAACTGCCACCTCTGCAATTCTACTGTTTTCATTTCATTTTTCTTTTAAAGGTTAACAGTGTTTAACTTTTGGTTTTAATCTGCAAAATAATATGTAGTGTTTCAGCTTCCAGTTAATGAGTCAAAATGGACAGGTCAGAAGACAACCCAGGGGATGGCAGTGAAAGATCAGAAAAGGTTTCCGTACACATCTCATCGCAGAGAAATAACCATAACCACATCTTAAACCCTTGTTCCCACTGTAAACTTTGTTCGTATCTCCATATTTCTAAGTCTGAATTAGTCTACAAAAATCACATTAAAAAGGTAAAATTACTTAAGTGCGATATTAACTGATCTGTATTTTATAAATTTGAATCCATAAAAATATAAATAAGAATGGTAAATTTTTAAGAAAGAAATATACATTTAGTGCAAGTTATGAATTACATTTCTTCTTCAGCGTCAGCAGTAAAACACCTTGAGGAAAGAAAAGAAAAAGACTGATCTAATTTCAAGAAAAAGAAAATTCCAGTGTTTAAACATGCAACTCATACCAGGTGCAGCTAAACAGAATTCTTCCTTCTCGTCACTGTCAAAGAAGCAGCATCTTGTCTCCTTACGCTCAACAGTACTTGTGTATTATAGGAGTTTTAGAAACAAAATCTGCATACGACCAGGTCACATTATCCATAAAGTCAGAGAGGGGCGGAAAAAAAAGCAAAAAAGAAAACGGTTTACCCTCACAAGTCAAGTTCACCGTTGTTGGTTCTGAACCACACGGGACCCGAGCGAGAGCTCATTTCTCCTCCGTGGAGGTCCTCCCGGTGCCATGGGCCCCTGTCGGCGCACACGTGACTGCACCCAGCATCTCGTGATGGGGCAAACTACAGGGTTAAGGGCACAAGAAACACTCCCTTCTTCTGTGTGAAACCTCAGTACAACCTCAGTACATCTCAATATGAGAAAGGACTGCTTCCAAAGGGCACACCAACTTACAAAGGCTTTGTTAGAGCGCGAGAGAGAAGGGGCGGTGGGGAGAGGGAGAAGCTCGTCCGGAATGTAGAAAGGTGATGCTTTAACTGTACACTTCATGAGTTAAACAGAAAAGTTTTGATTAAAAAAGGGCAAGACCTTGCAGTCTTAGAGATGGCTCGATTCAGAGGGATCCCTCCCGAAACAGGCACGTCTCTGCGGTGCTGGAGAGCAGGCTGGGGGCCGGGGTCAGGCTCGGCCGCCCTCCCCGTGGAGGGAGGCCCACGCCACACCCTGGGCTGAGCGCATCCAGCGCAGACAGCACACCACGTGGCCCCCTGGTGGGATGGGAGATACTCACTCGCCTCCTTCTCTCTCTCCTTTCCCTCCCCAAACAACTCCTCCATTCCACCAGCAGTACTGCAAACCATGTTGCAGCAGCCCAGCTTTTCTACTTCCTTTTTTGAAGGGGGTTAAAGCGTGGTGCTGCTCAGCAGGCGGGCCTCCTCCCCGGCCTCCTCTCCCTCTGACGTCACGGGGCTCAGTTGAACATTATGGACGCGGGGTCTTGGTTTGCCGTCTGGGCCATATGACGGAGGATATCTTTTTTTGTGATGATACCAAGGAGGCGTCTGAAAAGGATAAACAGAAGGTTGCCGTTAAAATTAAAAGGAAAAGAAAAGAGGAGCTAAATCCATAGCTAAACCCTTTTTGTTGACAGGAGTAGAGCAAAAGCAAGCAGCCTGATTCTGTATTTTCTAAAAGCATTTTACTGGTAAAGATAATTAAATACCCAGCACCCATCCTTGGATATAGCGAGTACGACGTCACTAACAGCTCGGTGTCCTTTCCCCGAGACTGAGGACTGGGCCCCCCTGAAGCACAGCCACTCTGAGTAACGTGTGCCAGCGAGAAAGGGACAAAGACGGGAGGATGTAGGACAGGAAAGGATGCTGACCCCACCTGAGAAGGAAAATTTGTTCCCACCGCATCAAGAAAGAAGTGTCTGGTGACCAAATCCCCTCAATGTTCCGCTTTTTTTAAAGCCAAAATGAACTAACTTTAAAAAAATAACTTAAGGATTGCCCAGTTGTATGCAGAATCTACACGAAAGCACATACAATTGAGATAAAATGCATATAAAATGGCCAACACAGAATTTCAATCCCGAACTTCAGAATCCCAAGAATCAATCTCTGAGACAACCCGAATTTCTAGTACGGTCGTCAATGTCTTCCTTTTTTGATTTTGGTCAAAAAAGTTAAGATACAGTGCTTTTATGAAAGTCTGAGTTGTTAATGCTTACACTGAAAGATAGGTGAAAACGTCAAGAAGGAGTCCTAAAAGATGATTACAGATGAAGCAGAAAGCAGAACGGATGGGTAGCTACTTACTATTCTGGTTAGTAGCTTTTTTTAAAAAGGATGCATGAAACACTTGTGAAGGGTTAGCGCACAACAGGGGTGCCTGATCGGTGCTGGACTGGGACAGGCCTCACGGAGGGATGGCAACTGCAGGGCGAGGCAGTTCCAGGCAGTAACTGCCAAAGCCAGGCCACTTACAGATGATTCAAAATCATCTCCAGTCATGACCCCACTGGGACAGAGAGCCAGTTAGAACCACCGCACATGGCTCTCAAAGCTGCTGACAGCGTTCTAGAAACAGCCTGCGAAGGGCACCGGGGCCCACGCCCCAGGATTCTGCGGGTACGGCAGAGAACGGAGGCCCGTGACAACCACGTCTGAGCCAGAGTCCCCACAAGACGGCCAAAGACCAGGGAACAAGACAGAGACGGGGTGGGGCTGGGGGACACTGTAAGCAGAGCGGGCTGTCCTCAAGGGCACGTATTTGCCGCAAGAACGTCCAAGAGGGTTCACTCGTCCGCCGACCACACTGCCTACGGCCCCAAATCAAGGAAAGACCCTGACGGGAGGCGGGACCCGCTCGCCTTCCCTATGGTGGGGCCTGGACACGCCCCCAGCCTCGCGGACAGACCGCGGGCGTGCGGGGGCGGGAGGGTCACAGGCCCCAGGTTCCCGCCTCGGCCCCGGCGGTCTGGCGGCGTGTGCCCGGTCACGTCACAGCACGCCCCCCACCCCCAGGTCTGGGGAGCAGCCGCGTGATCACCAGGGGCTCGGCGCGCCGCGTCAGCTCCTCCAGGTGCGCTACCATGTTCTTCTTGGTGATGATCCCCAAGACGCTCCTGCAACAGACCACGTGATGCTAATGACTGCGGGAGAACTTGGGCGGGAGGAGCTTCCAATCATGACAGAGAATGCGAGAAAAAATTAAAACATGAACCGTAAGAATGCTTTCATGAGCTTTAGGAAAACAAACACAAAAATGATCTGAAATCCCAGGTCCCACGGCATGAATTCTACTGACTTTCCAAAGTGACAAGATCCTATTTGAAACACTGGTGGGTGGTTATCCTTTTTAAATTAAAAATCAAAAGCACACAATGACGATGACTACAAAAAAGTACAAAGAAACAACATCTATCACAGCCACGAAACTCTGAAATGGAGTTGCATTTGCAGCGTTCTTCCCACAGAGGAGAGTGCTTCTCTCATTTCTGCAATGTCGCCCGCGGCCCTCCTCGCTGGGCCCACCCCGCCGGGGAAAAGGCAGAGGCGGCCCGGGCTCCTCAGGCTCTGGCCTCCTTAAGAAACCCCGTGACTATTACTTGGAATTAAAATGAAAGAAAACGCACACTAAACAAAGCTGACTAATACATGCGCTCCCCGATTTTCAGGACCTGCCGAATTCTGCTTCTTAAAATAAGCTTAATAAAAATGATTTTTTGATTTTATACATTTTTCTCTAAATAATGATTATTTCTCGGTTAATATCATTATTATAACATCAAGCAAGATGATGAACAAATTCTCATGAGGGTACTTGAAAATAATTCAACTGCTTTTTAGTCATTAAAACAAAATTCTGGTAACTGGCTTTAAAATGGAAGTGAATGACTTCAACCACCATGTATGGCAATACAGACAGCGAATGTCAAGAACCCTAAAACGCTTTAATCTTTGAATTCTGAAAGCCCAACCAGCGTGCCCTTCAGGGTGACTGGACGTCCCTGTGCTCCGGTTAAGTCAGCTCTGTATGGCGCTGCCTCAGACCGTCCTGACTTCCTGGAGAAGTCACAGGGGACCTCGTTCCGTCAAAGGCTCTGGTCCCCCACCGACGTCAGTTATAAAGCAGTCACTAGGGGGTGCTGGGGCGGGGCGGCAAACGGAGGGTAGGGAATGGGAAAGCCAGAAACAGGTTCTTTGCTAATTTTTCTCATTATGTTTTAAAATAACGTACTTTTCCTTAAGAACAAAGACAAACTAACTGAAAAACTAACAAACTAACTCAGAGAGCATGGGAGCCAGTTTCCCTCCAAAAGGCTCAAAAAATGCACTACATAAAATAAACACTGACTCAGTAGATGTTCTTCTCTGACTAAATGTCTGAGGTAAAACAGACAAAAACCATCACTTCACTTGCATTTATAGCTGGAATCAAGACATGTGAGCATCCTGACAATTCAGTAAAAGAATCGCAGTTTAGTTCTTACTCATTCTTTTCTACCCAGTTACATGCAATGATTAATTTCAGTTACTGTGTGAGTAACCTCTGCCAAACCGCAAGGTACACAGGGAGGACAGTCACGAGTTTATTAAAGACACAATGGCAAATTTATAGACGTCTAAAGTAATCTTCGTATTTACCAAGTAACAGCCCTAAAAAGGAGGAAATACACATATTTTCTTTCTTTAGTTACTGGAGAAAAGAGATTTGAGAGTAATAAGGGCAAATTCAGTGCTGCTTTATTACTTTCAGAAGTGCAAGGAAAATCAATGCAAAATGTGATTCACGTAGGAAACAATTTTCTGTTCCCTGGAGGTGGTGGTGGGAGGCGAACAATGACGTCAGAGTAAACAGGGCATGACCCAGCATCTTCCCAAAGTATCTATACTGGTTTCCAAGAAACACGAGTTCCAGGAGTTCCTCTGCTCCCGTTTTCCTCCCCTAAAGGGTGCATGTTTGGAAAACCAAGTTTGCTGTTCACCCCCCTCTGAGAAGCCCCACAGTAAAGAACCTCAACTGTATTTAATCCAACACTTTACAAACGCATATGGTCACGGACCTCTTTTTTGAGCCATTCATCCTGCTGGTTCCACCAAGACTAAAAGATTTTGAGAAATTCTGCTAATCAGAATACAAAACGTGGGGAATCTTCAACGCTGACAGACACCCGCCTAGTCTCACTTTCTCCTTGCATCTCAGGGTCTAGGTTCCTCAGGTCTTCTTCCCCCCAAAATACGTAGTTATTTTCCTCCTCGAAGGACCCAGTATGAACTGTAACATACTGACCGTTAGACTCTCCACTAAAATGCAGAAGAGATGAGCTCTCTTCTTCTTTTATCTACCAATCTATTTTCCTTGAAGGACAGAAGTAAGGAAAATATAATCAAGGCCAATAAACATAAAAAGCCACCTCCCACCCCACGCTTTCTTACAAACAGGCAGGATCAGGTAAGATCTTCATCAGCTGTCCCCCCACCCCTTCACTCCTTTCCAGCATCTGTGCTGCTGAGAACCTGAACTCCGTCAGCAGAGTGCACGACGGGCATGAACCCACACAGCCTGTGACATGCTCCACCGGGACTGGAGAAGGACATCCACACTTGTTATGACACAGGAGGACAAGCCACGCCAGGCACAGAGAGCAACACAGAGCAGGTCAACGTTTAATAAGCCAACTCACTCAGCTAGGCTTCCAAGTGAGCCATTCGTTACCAAAAGGACCCCAAACCTTCATGATAAGGTACTCCATTTAGCTTTTTAAACAATGAAGTCTGGTACCATTACTCTTTAAATCAAACATTAAACAGAAGAAAGTAGTTATTTTACAACATACATCTCTTCTCCCATCAGTATCTGTGGCATTTGATCGTCAGCCTCCCTGCCCTTGATCAAGAGCTGCATCCCTCAAATGATTTATTTCCTCTTACCTAGACTTAATCTTAGCTGGTCGGCACAGTGGAAACACCAATCATGGATCGAGTTCTCTAGCTTTCTGTTTCTATTCCTAACCCAATACAGGCTAATATACTGTCCAAGAAAACAGTAGTTTAAGAAATCACAAAGAAAGAAGACAGACTCTATGGGTCAACCACCACGTAAAGCAGCAAGAGGCTGGGCTTCCGAGCTGGAAGGCTACCTGACCCCTGAGCTACGCCGTGCTGACCACGTGCCTGGACACACCTCCCCAGCCTTGACGACCACCTCTGTGCAGGGGGCCACAGAGGTCAACGAGAAACTCGAAGGAGGTGTCCCATCGGGAGGTGTTCGCTTTCCCTCCTTTCTCTACAGAGGGGTGGTGTGTTTTGTCCCTACGGGATCGTTTGTTAAACCGCTGGGTCCTCTAAGTGTGCGGTGTTTCCAGGAGCCTCACGCGGCGCAGGGGAATCATCCCATCTACACACAGTCCAGCCTTGCTGTCATCAGCCTGCAGGTAAAACACTGTGCCTGAGGATTCCAAGTGGGAAGAGCCACACGGTAGGGATCAAGGGGCCCGGAGAGAAAGGGCAGGAGGCAGATGCCAGCCCAGGAGCAGGGGAGCAACGCCGGGCTGAGGCCGGTGCGCTGAGGCGGGCCCGCAGTGCGTCTCCACGCTGCCTGACACCCGCCAGGCCATACCTCCCCACACTCCTACCGTGGGGAAACACGGCCAGTCTACGTGCAAAGGACAGAGAAATCAATTTATACATTTTAAGTGCACTGGTGTTGATCGGCCAGCACCTTATTCAAAAGATTTGTGGATGGAAACCACAGAAAAGCAGAGACAAAGCGTCTGCAAAAGGTTTTCACCTAATTCACAAACCTCGTTTAATTATATATGATTTCCCTCATTACACGATAAAGCAAAGAGTAAACAGCAAAACATTTAGAAAGCTATTATTGTACTGGAGATGAATACTCTAACCATGGCATACTTACAAAAAGAGAACAGAGTGCCGCGGTGCTGCAGGCCGCGGGCTCCGCCGCCCTCTAAGACGGGAAACACCCTCAGCTGGGCCCCGCCCACCCCGCACCATGACGCCCCGGCTCCCTGCAGCTCCGAAGTACTCCTGAGAAATGTCACTTCCTGTTTTGGCAAAGACCTGGCACTTGACACTCTGCTCGCCGTTGCTAAGTGGGACTCCGAGGACCCCCTCCCGGGGAGGGCGATGGGGCTGACCGGGCTCCCCCAGAGCGTCCCGCAGGCTGGCGGCGGCCGGGCCGAGCACACTCACCCGTTGTGCGTGACCAGGCACTGCCGCAGGCCCAGCTTCCGGAAGATGTCCACCACGATCTCCATGGGCGTGTGGTCCGTGACCGTGAATGGGCTCATGTCAAGGATGCTGCGGAGCTTCAGTGGCCGGGGACTCTCTGCTGGGAGGGACGGGGTGTGCTGTGCGAAGCACACGCGGGAACTGCCCACTATCCCTTCCTGTTTTTTTCTGGCACTCTCTGAAGAGACAGAGAAGACCAAAAATTAAAAATTGATACGTTTTCTTTTGTTTGTTTTGTTTTCAGGACAACCTGCTTATTCAGAGATTTAAAACAGTAAGTATACGTATCCTTTCGGTCCCCTCTTTCTTTTACCATCTTCCTCACCAAGAAAAAAATGGACTGCAAAGCCATTTAGCAATTTCTTAAATTAGACAGAATTAGGATCCACCAATAACAAATCATCTTCATGCAAATAAAATGCTTGTGGTATAATTATATCATGGTATAATTTTCTTTGCTGTGGTCTAACTTTGGGGGACAAGGAAGCATACTGGGAATACGGGCTTTTAAAGGCACACAAGTAACGAGAGCACCACTGACTACAGGAACGCACCCCCAAGAGGCCTGCCTGTGCCGTGGGCCACTCCTCCTGCCTTGGAGGCGGGACCACAGAGAATCTCCTCCTTGCCTGGACGGTGTTGTCTATCCTACCCCTGTGAACCAGCTAGTTCTTCCTCTTTTCTGATGTTCAAGCTTAATTTTCTAGGTGCGTCATGAGGTGGGTTGAAAGTACAGTTACACACGTAACGGACACCGACCGACTTTCGAGGTTTATCTGCACAGGCTCCGTTCATTCCCGCTCTCCGGGGCTCCGCCTCAAGTGCTTCTGTCCTTTGCCTACTTCCTCTCTGCCACCTCTCAAACTGTGAGACAACAGGTGGCCAGGACGCAGAAAACGGCAGAGGAGAGACCGTGGGGAGGAGAAGGAAACCCGCGAAAGGGAGAGAACACACAAGCAAAATGAAAGAGCTTACGCTCCTCGTTAGTATGAATCCAAAGCTGTGTGTACAAATATCCTATTTGTCATACTGAACACATTCTGAACATGAGTTTTGCCACAAAAATATGTAAGCCAAAATAACAAGCACCAGCCCTACACGAGCAGTGAGCCCAGCTCATAAACACACAGCGCAACGCCTTCTCCTTCCGCCCAGCAAGGCCCTGCTTCACTGTGCTGTCACGGTCAGTGACGTTCTAGCGCTAGGAAGCACCTCGGAAGCATGAGAAGGGCACGGAGAAGAAGAAAGCCCACCAGCAACTGACAGAAATGACTTCTGAAAAACGCTCGTTAAGCTGCTTTCAGGCTAATGGCTTGTGAATGGAGGAACGGAGGTGCTGTTAGCATGGAGGACAGTTGCTCTGTGAAACCTGGGAGTGACAGGTTCCAAAAACATCCCTCAGGGATCTTTCACTTGTATTAATTTCATTTGTATTAATTTCATAAACCAAAAGAGTCTCTATACTCATAAAATGGTGTTTCAACTACCTGAGCAGGTACAAAGCTAATTTTAACTCCTACAAAGAGATAAACAAAAGGCTGGTCCATGTACTGCAGTTCGGATTATTGAGTAAACGCTGTTTCACAGTCTAAGGCTGATGATAATACTGCCATGGGGCAAACCTTCAGCAGATCCTCTCTCCCAGGTGCACAAGCTAAAGCTTTACTCTGAACAGAAGCTCCTGAGGGGGCAGGAGAAAAGTACAACGAGGGGAGCAGCCTAACTGTCACTGCGCCATGTACCTTTCTAATCGTGTTCAATATGTCAATGGTATTCGAGTTCTCATGCATTAAGAATCTCCCTGTAAAACTCACAGCTCCTAGCACATCATCAGAAAGGAGCAAGTACGCTTTTATACCTTAAGGTGGAAAACAGGAAAGATGATTCAATTCACACTATAAATGTAGTATTAAATATATGCTTCATTGTAAACAAATCTATAAAAAAGCATTCAGCCTCACTTTTACATCTGGACAAAAAAAATGCAGGAGGAATGTCTCTCCATTTGGACTAAACTTTAACACAGTAAACTGTCATCTACTCCTGGTGAGAGTCCATGGCAGAACCACGACTTCGTGCAATCTGAAAATACCTTACAAAATTACAAATGCACTACTCTCTGGTCCAGCGATTCCATTTCTAGTACTTCCCTACATCTGCATAGGCAAAACGTCAAGTACACAAGGTTATCAGATATGTGAGGTGGCAATTTTTATCACAGCAAGGCTGAAAACATCTTAAATGTCCATCAGCGGGAAGCGGATTTAAAAAATGATGATGTATTCCACAGTACATCCACTCAGTGGAGTACTGTGTAGCTGTTAAAAATAAAATGATTTGGAAAGATGTCCAAGAAAACATTGTTTAGTGAAAAAAACAAGACACAGAACAGCACGTATTGGGTAGCATGTTATGACTTGTTTTATAAAAAAGGAGAAAACGTATACACTTACTTACACAGGCAGAGAATGATACCTACAGAAAACGTAAGAAGCCAAGGAGACAGTTGCCTACGGAGCTAAACTGGGGATTACGAGGTCATGGGTGAGAGATTTTTCATTATATACCTTTTTTCTTCTTTCTCTGTATGGCAATTCATCACTATAAACTTTTAATCTTCTCAAATTTGAACTATGTGAATGTACTATCTACATACAAACTAAAAAAAGGGACTTCCTTGGTGGCGCAGTGGTTAAGAACCCGCCTGCCGATGCAGGGGACACGGGTTCGAGCCCTGGTCCGGGAAGATCCCACATGCCGCAGAGCAACTAAGCCCGTGCGCCACAACTACTGAGCCTGTGCTCTAGAGCCTGTGAGCCACAACTACTGAGCCTGTGTGCCACAACTATGGAGCCCGCACGCCCTAGAGCCCGTGCTCTGCAACAAGAGAAGCCACTGCAATGAGAAGCCCCCGCTCACCGCAACTAGAGAAAGCCCATGCACAGCAACAGAGACCCAACGCAGCCAAAAATAAAATAAAAAAAGATTTTTAACGATATAACATAAAATTTAATGCCGAGTTTATAAATAAATTTGGAGAAAACTGCTCTTTTAAAATCTTGAGTTTTCCACCCCCAGACATAGTATATAGTTCACAATTTATTCAAGCATTCCTTTCGGTCCTTTGATAAACTATTTTATATAAATATCTATAAACTACATATTATATACAAAACTCTAGTGTATAGGTCTATTTCTCCCATTCAAAAACTAAAATTTACCAAAATATATGTTGGCAAATATTTAAGCTGTGTTAAAGAAAATCATGCTGTGACTAACCCTTCTGATGACATGAGTTGCTATTTCACACATCTAAAGTACCCCTATTTCCCTTAAACTGACATTATCTGCTATCCCCAATGTTCTATTTCTCAAGACAGTTATAAAATCAACTTTTAAAAATATGTCCACAGAATCAATGGGAATATAAATAATTCTTAACTTTACCACTTTATCTTTTAAAAACCTGGGCTTTTTTTCCTTTAAATTTCTACATAAATTCCAAAATTCTGACCCTTTTCTTTTTTGCTTACTATTACAACGTAATGAACAAAATGTGGACAGCGAAACTCTTCTCCGACTGTAGGTCGGCGGTGGAGATGGCTCAGAGGCTAAAACACTTGAACACCGCCACATCTAACACACACTCCGCCCATTCGGACAACTACCAGTCTATTAGCTCAGGGGAATGCTAGGCTTTGAGCAAGTCTCCCAAAGCTGCAGCCTTTTCCTTAGCTGAACTGGATATTCTGCATAGGCTCTTTTCTTTTCTTTCTTTCTTCTTTTTGCTTGAATAGCTCTTGTAAACTGAGAGCTTCCAGTTTGCCTTGAGATATGCTGCCCATCTACACCATCTAGGCTTCCTTCTTCAAATGGCTCAAGAACTGAAATATTTTACAACCCTTTGGCCACAGAGGTAAGTTGGAGGGAGGTGACGGGCTCACAGGAATGACCTTTGGGGACAGGCTGAACGCTCTACATTTTCAGCTCCGAGTCCTCTACTGAACACCAGGAGTATCAAGGCAATGGCTGGACAAAAATACCCTCTATCACAGGGGTCCCCAACCCCTGGGCCACGGACCGGTACCGGCGCGTGGCCTGTTAGCAACCAAGCCGCGCGGCAGGAGGTGAGCGATGGGCGAGCCAGCGAAGCTTCATCGGCCACTCCCCATTGCTCGCATCACTGCCTGAGCCATCCTCCACCCCTACCCACCCGCCCCGTCCATGGAGGAACCGTCTTCCATGAAACCGGTCCCTGGTGCCAAAAAGGTGGGGACCGTTGCTTTAAACTATATATTACAAGTTAATACTGTAAATCTACATACAAAAATTGAAAAAGCAAAACCCTATGGATCTGACATGAGACAGACCAAAGATGATGGAGTTTTCAGTAACTTGCATTCAAACAAGCCAACTTTATTAACTACAAGAAGGTATTTAGCTGTATGCCTCGGCAGTTACTAAGGCCTTACATAACATGCTATTATGAATACTGTCAAGTTAACAAGACTTATCTGAGTGAGAAAAGAAAGAGCCGGACTCCAGTCCCTGATAACAATGCCAAATCAAAAGATAAAACAGTATTTAGCTGGAAAACATCCCACGGAAGGGTAAATTCCTTTCCTAAAGAACCTAAGATATTACGAGACATAAAATACACTGCTTGTCCCCACAAACCCAACCAATTAAATTTTATAGCTTTCCTTTCTTTCAGAAATCTATTACATATTTATACTCGTCCACCTAGGTATCTAGATACCAACAGACAGAGCCGTAGATAGACGTATATGTGTGTGTAGTTCTTTAAAAGGGTACCTATTGCAATTGTCAGGTCTCTTCTGAGGGCAAATCCCACTAATCTCTGAGACTCTTTGGACATTATGACAGGAAAGCCGTTGTAGCTGGTCTCGTTAATCATGTTTTCTATGTCATCCACGGTCATGTTGTCCTGGGTCAGGACGGCCAGTGGAGGGTCACTCCTCCGAGGTCTCATGACATCGGCAGCCAGGGTGGTATGAGTGAATTCTTCTTTTGCATCCAAGAAAGGGTATCCATTTAGCCGGATGTGAGCTTCATAAATGCCTTCCCTCCCAAAGGCATCTCCAACCCATTTACTGGTCATTACTGCGGCCATCAGGGGAACAATATACTCCAAGCCTCCAGTGAGCTCAAAAACAATGACCACCAGGGACACAGTCATCCTTGTCACACCACCTGAAAAAATAAGACCACAGGTCAGGAAGGGCAGGGTCCTCATCAATCCACGGTGGTAGAATTTTTGCACTAGGCAGGCGGTCACAAATTGTAAACAGAACTTAGTGAAAAGGATCATCGCTATTTCAATAAGATCTAGAGAAACCAATCTTCTTTGTTCATAACACAGAAGACTATTAAAATAACATTTTAAAACTGGTTTACTTCAGACAAAAAAATCACAGCTGACCAACTAATACAGTTTGCCATTTTGGTTTACTGCTATCACAAAGACATAATTTCACCGCGATAAAAGCTTACAAATAATTCTTAAAGAACTTGGTGAAGCACATCATAGCTAATTTGCTTACTACCAATTTACAAATTAAACTCGTGGGTAGAATATTAAATTAATACATTTCTCCCCTCTAAATCTCTTCAAAATGAATAAAACACTCTGACGCCTTGCGGTTTCTGTTAACAGTGTAATGCCCCCGCTTAGAAAACTCACCTGAACTATTCCGGGTACCTACCAGATCACCACTGTGAACTCTGCTCTCTGCTGAGGCCTCCCTGACCCAGGCCCCTCCACCCACGCTGTGTCTGTCGCATGTCTCTGGCTACCCACACCTTATCTTCCGGCTACGCTGGTCTCATTTCCAACTGTGAAGACTCTGGGGGACCCACTGTCGCAGAAACCACCACACACTCAAAGCCAAACCCCTCTTCTCCCCCAGAGAGTTCCCATCCCGGCCCCCAACTCCAAGACCAGACAACACACTCCTCCTGACAACCCAGTGGCCACTCTCGGTTCATCCCTTTACTCTATCCCAACATCTAGACTCTCACCTAGTCCTAGCTGATGTGCTCTGCAAACATCTGTCTAGGAGCCCCTTTCTCAGTATTCTATTACCCACTTAGACCCTCAAGTCTCGGCTCCTGAATGTGAGCACTGTTTCATCTAACCTCCCTGACTGCGGGCCCCATTACCTTCCATCCACATTATAAGCCACGTCCCCAGGTTAATCTTCCCTAAGTGCTACTTTCACCATGTTGCTCCTTTGCTCAAAAACCTACCAGGGCATGTCAGTTGATACTGTGCGAAGCTAAAGCTCTTCCTTTTTGTGTTTTAACCTAACAATAGAAGGGAGAAAGAACCTACTATATATTAGGTATCTACACCATGCCAGGCATGCCCTAGGTGGTTTACAGAGGCTTTTATTTTTTTAACCAAGCACGTATTTTACCAGGCACTGTGCAAACAGCTTTATATGCATTTTATTTTACATAATCCTCAAATACAACTGTAGGAAATAAGTAGTTATTATTTCCATTTTAAAGATAAGAAAGATAAAAATCAAGCCGTAAAGGAATTTTCCCAACATCATCCCACTAAAAATGGCAAAGCCACAACCCTGCCACGGACCTGACCGATTCCAAATAGAAATTCATCCTGACATAAGTCACTGCCTCCTTCTCACCAATCCACCTTTCTTTCCCAAGGTGCCCAAAATGCACTCTCTACTCCAACACTGCCAGGCTCTCCAAAGGCCCCCGCGTGCCGAGTTCACCCGTCCCGACCCCGCTGCCTGCACACCACTCTCCTCTTCAACAAAGGCAGCTCCTTCCAACCCTGCTCCTCTTCCAGAGCCCCTGCCGCCACCCTCCCTCTGGATCCCCGCAGGGCCCATGACGACGCTCCTGCGCTGGGGCCCATCGCCCCGTGCGGTGCTCCTCCGTTTAACCAGCGCAGGCCTTGTCCCCCGACCCGCGTCTCGCGAGGGGAGGGCCCACGCTCACATTTCTTTCTGTACCGCTCGCCGCGCGGCGCTCATCACAAAGTGGATGCCTGCTTGCTGCTCTGCAGAAAACGATTCTTTCATTTAATATTACACTTTGGAAGATCAATAACTACACAATTCTGGCTCACTGAACAAAACTGAGTCAAAATACCAATTATAATTAAATATTATAACCAAAGTTTAGTGAAATTTTAAATATAAAATAAAATAATGATTTTTCATGTCCAAGAGGACAACTCTTAAGAATGTAATGCAGACATTTTGTTTTTCTTTGCCTTAGAACACTAGTTAGCTTTCTCCTTCGGCTGTAAATGCATCTTAAAGGACCTTCTACTAAGGCTGACGGGGAACCTCTGCAGAGGCGGAGTAAAGGTACCCCGAAGCTCTGCTGAGTGCTAACCCAGGAACCACGCTAGAGGGGCTGCAGGTAAGGCAAGCACCCTGACAACGAAAAAACAAACACCTCCTTGGCCAGGATTCAAATCAAGCCTCTGTTGTAATGAGATGTTTTCTGCCCTACAGCATCACGCGATATTAAAAAGATGTTAACTGCTCCTACGGCTTTGCATTAACAAGTGTGCAGGGGCTGGCGAGATGAAAACCAGTGCCGCACAGGCCACGTGCCTCCCCGTGCCCTCCTCCCCCACCCCGCTCCTCTCTCAGCCACAGACACACGCGCGCACGCGCGGGGCCCCGTTACCTAAGCACGCGGCCGCGCCGACCATGGCGTAAAGGCCGGGGGTGATGCAGTCGGCCCCGACCTCACACCACTCCTTGAAGATGAACCAGTCGTGGTGATAGTAGGCCAGCTGCTCCACTGCGATGCCCACGATGCGGCCGGCGATCGCGCCGATGGCCATGCTGGGGATGAACAAGCCGGACGGGACCTGCAACGGGGCAAGCGCTCGGTGAGGCACGTCCTCCGCGCGCCTGCTCCAGACCTACGGTCTAAGCCTTGAGGCACAACGCAAAATCCTGGTGCAAAGGGAACTACAGCAAACCCTTGTTCTAACTGTAAGGGCAACAATCCCACCAGCTCAGTTACAAAGTAACAACCCACACTCCCCAGCCCAAAGAGAAGGTGACCCAAGAGTTATTTCTCCTTTAGCTCAGGGGTCTCTTCATGCCAGTCCCTTACATACACACATACGTGAAATGATTAAAAGGCGCACAGTTTTCTGGATTCAATTTAGTGAGGAAACCAGGAACAGTACAGACCAACTATTTAACCAATATTAAAAGACCAACAGCTCCAACCTGCCGGGCACGAAACGAGCCCAGCACAGAGCAATACGTGTTGACGACTGTGTCAGGTCATGAAAAGAATATGCACGTAGAAGGGATCAAAACAGACGTTTCACTCTCCCACCAGGTATGCCCTCAGCCAGAGTGGAGGGCAACGTGGGCCCTGGCGGCCTGCCCGCTGCCTCTGGCTTCCGCGGGAGAAAGCTGGATTTACAGAGCAAACTCCCTGCAGAAGTGGGGGCTTTAGTGGCTCTTCTAACTTGATTCACCATGAAAAAAGGGGAAACTTCAGGGCTTTTCTATCACTTAACCCTTACGCCCAGCGGACTAAGGCAGAGCACAACAGAAGAGAGAGACGGTGGTTCAAAGGCTGCTGCCGCTGCAGTCTGCTGAGCTGCAGCTGTCCTCCCGTGGCTCACAGTGCTGTGTCACTAGTGAATGGTAGCAGCTGCATCAGCCGCAGGGGCCGGCCTTTAAAGAACAAGGGTCCGAAGGACAGACATCTGATTCCCACACACATCACTGATGATCATAAGAATTACATCTCTGGCAAATGACTAACTGATGAATGTTATTCTCACTTTCATAAATTCAAAAGAAGCAATGTCCCAGGGCACAAGGCCTAGCTGCCTGAAACCCCGGGTGGAAAGCCCTGGTGCCCCCAGGCCTAGTGACTGAGCTCTGAGCCCACAGGGCCCTCTCCAGCCAACATCCCACAGCGATACAGGAGGCAGAGCCAGGGCTCCCCACAAACACCCACACCCTAATTCCTGGGAATTGTCTGCTGCAGGGTTGTTTAATCAGCTGACCTGAAAACAGGAGATTACCCCGAAGATATGGGTGGGCCTGAAGTAATCACAAAGGCTTTTTAAATGTGAAAGAAGGCTTTAGAAGAGTTCAGAATGCTGAGATAAAGCAAAAACTCGACCAGCCGTGGCTCTGAGGATGAAGGAAGGGGGCCAGGAACCAAGGCACGTGGAGGCTGGAAAAGGCAAGAAGACAGACTCTCCCCCAGAACCTCCGTAAATCCCTGTTTGCACCTTCACTTTAGCCCAGGGAGATCCAATTTGGATTTCTGAAGTCCAGAACTGTAATAAATGTACGTGATTTAGTGGTAATTTGTCACAGCAGCAACAGGAAGCTACTAAAAATGGTTTTAAAACATGATGATCAATTCTCTGACACCCCTTCCCACTCTGAGGTACAGTGTGTGTGCCCTCCCTGAACCCGGGGCCTCTGTGACCGCACAGAGAAACAGGACTTAACAGGAGGTGTGCTGCAGGACATCCTTGCCTAGGTTAGAAACGGTCCTCTTGGAACCATGCTCTGGGGACCCTGAACTGCCACCATGTGAGGAATCTACCCACCCTGAGGCTGCCACGAGGGAAAAACCAGAGACAGACAGGCAGTGCAGGAGGCCAGCTGTCTGAACCTGCTCAGCCCAGGTACCTGACACACGAATGGCTTTGAAATGACCAGCCGAGCCGTGTCTTGATGACAACCGTGGAACTGACCACGAACACAATATGCCCAGCTGAGACCTTCCCATCCTACTGACCCAACATCAAGGGCACAGTAAGCGGTTCTCTTAAGCTGCTGGGTTTGGGGTAAGTTGTTAACCCAGCAAGAGATACCACGCTCAACAATATCTCCTAAAAAACTCTTCTTTTCGTTACTAAAAATTGAACCCAAAAGATAACTCTTTCAGCCTACATTTACGAAGCAACCATCTTCAGATAAAACTTTCACTTCTCATTCCACATACAAGTGCTGAACACGCCAAGACTACTTACATATCACCTCACAGGAGCACCTACCTTGATACCAAAAGTGAACACTGTCATTATGATTTTAAATATGAGTGCCAAGCATAACTGCCATATAGCTGAATATACTCCAAGGCCTGCTGGACGATCAGGAATGTCATCAACGATTTTACTGGCGTTCATGTCATTTCTGTAGTCACAGAGAGAAGAGGATTCCAGGGGGCCGCAGTCTGTGAAGAGCTCTTTAATCAGTTCGCTGGTGTTGAGCCTCGTGTAGGGATTAGGGAAGGCTGCCACGGCAGTGATGGCTGCAACAATGATGACCTCGAGAACAGGATACTTTCCAAACTTGGTGGATTTGCGTCGGCGGCACCAGGCAATATTTGCCCTAATGAAGAAGGCTCCCCATAGCCCTCCAAATACCCCGAGGAGAATAAAAGGAAACAGTTCGAAAAGGTACCACGGTGTATGATACTCCACATAAAAAAGGACCAGACGGCTATTACCAAACGGATTGATGGATCTCAAAACAAATGCAGCCACTAAAGCAGCAAAAAATGATCTCCATAAAGTTTTTAGAGGAAAATAATAGCTAACCTAAAAAAAAAGGAAAAGAAAAATTAATGCTGTAATTTTATAAGATAGTTCTGATATGTTATAACTTGAACGGTAAATATCAACACTCTAAATTTTGCTGCAGCTAGAATGTACATATAATGGATTTTACCGTGATAAGAAAAATACCACTATTTAGTAACGTTGGCTATCACATCATTACTAATTCACAGTATCAACTGATTATAAATGTCTACTAATTATTTAAGATACCTAGCCTTGTGTTATTTTTAAAATGAGCTTCAATGCCAATTCAATCATGGTAGTTAAGAATAAATGTACCACCACCAACTCCTGTTAGTTCATAAAGAAGTATTTAATTTCCCTCTTAGATATTAAAGCAAAAAGAAGAACATAAACAACTGGGAGAGAAAAGTAAATTTTAAACATTTCTAAGTCACATTTTTGTGTCAATGTGTAAAAACTCTTAAGCACCAGTGAGAACACAAAAACAAAATATTCCACTGAAGCGACTAGGATTATTTCCTTAAACATCAATAACTGCCACAGAAATAATCACACAAGAAAAACTTAAAAAGATGACTTAGAAACTGATTAAAAACCTTTAAATAAAAACAAATTATAGAATTTAGCCAAGAAGGATGGTTTCCAATATTTTCTATTTGTGCTTACTCTTAATTATGTTCAACAAAGTTAAATTTTAAATAATCACTAACATTTTATATATGAATAATATTTTGAAAGACTTTTCTCAATAAAGAACATACATATTACTTTTCATGACTTTTTAATGTAAGAAAGAGTGAAAAATAACTATGAAAATAAATTTGAAAACTTAAAAGCAAATTCTGTATCTATTACACTAGCTATAAAACTGAAAAGTGTGCCAAAATACATGTGCAATGGTAATTAAACATAATTTTAATTGCTGGTGGTGGTTGTTTTTAACCTACCTCTTCCAGGCTGAAAAGAACTCCTCCGATTGGTGCACCAAAAGCTACAGAAACACCTGCAGCTGAGGCAGCTGATAGCACCTACAAAGAGGATGCGGGTTATTTCACATGTTCTTATAAACTCAAATATACCAAACACAAATTCTTCATGTTACTCAAATTTTCGAAATGCCCTTCTGAATTTAACTCGCATGTCTCCCTCTCTCCAAGCAAAGACAAACATTTCTTCTAAAAAGATTTTCTTCTCTTCTGCTTTAATTGAAAGGTCACTCTTATATTCAATATCCAGTCAAAACACATTTGTATGAGATACACCAACGTAATAAGCAGGATGTAAAGAAAAGGCAATGACCACAGACAACCTTCGAGATGTGTGCTTGAGGACACGAGTGGAGAGACCAGTGGAGACAGTTGTTTGTTTGTTTTTAAACAGGATATTATTTCTTCAGATTTTGGAGCTCACTGCTGCATCATTAATAATTACTCTAGCCCACATCCTAGTGAAATGTCCAGGGAACTTAAAACCTATCGAGCTCCCTACAGGTTCAGTTCCCTAAGTCCTCTGAAGAGTCCGCTACTGCCCCCTTGGGAGTCTCAGGTGAGGGTACAAACCATGGCCACCCGAGGGCGCACGCCCAGCACAGGTCACAGCAAGGAGGAAACAGCACTCACGGTCCTCCCTCCAGTCCCCAGGCGGCCACTGAACGCTGCCCACCTCCCACCAGGGCGAAGCCAAACACACATATCAAGTCACTGGGCATCTACTGGTAATCAAGTACTTTTCTAAGTCTTTATTCCTTTTACTACTTTACTCCAGTAAATATCTGAGGCTACCAAAGCATTTCCTCAAATGGTGAATTCTGACATCTCTGAAAGAGAAATTTGAAATAATAAAAATTAAATTGTAAGTGTTAAGAGCACGAACTCCATAGTCAGGCTCCACAGTCAGTAGTTGGTAAATTAAAAATGAACAAATTCTTGTTTTAATTAAATTGTACCCGGCTTTAGAAGGCAGACTGCTTATTTGGGGGAGGAGGGAGAGCAAATCTAACTTACTATTTTGTGTTTTTTTCCACCAACAGGATTGCAGACAACAGACTTAACTGAATTCTCTGATTCTCTGTTTAATATAATAGAATTTTACAATCAAGCTAGCACCCACATACTTAAAAGTCACAGATGTTTTCGTCTGTTTCATAAATATCTAAGAATCACTTAATTTAAACATGTCAAGGAAGTGGTCAAGGGAAGAAGAACAAAATACGAAGCCTAAATGCTTTCAACTAACGTGTGAACTCTAGTCATTTACGCGCCAAGGTGTCAGAATCAAGTTAATGTCATAAACATTACTAATCTTCACAGTGTGCACATTAAAATCTGGGTGAATTTAATTTCTATAGTATTTTCTAATAAATAAATTTTTGTACTTATAATGAATAAATAAAAATTAAAATCGTACTCCACAAATGTCAAGGTACAATAGCAAGTAAAGGAACTGCACTGGGTAGACAAATGCAGTTGAGACTGGGGAAACAGGAAGGGACTGGGCTCCCAAAGTCTAGAGCTAATAAGAAGGTCCCAGGAGCCCACTTTTCTTCTAGAAAATATCCACACCAACCTAGAAACCTCAGGGGAACTCTATGATATATCAAGTTTAAAGGTCTCCTAGAAGATCTCAGGCAAGACGAAGTCCTGTATCCCCTTAACGTGAATCTCTGATGTAACCTCAGGAGGTTAAAGACCCTTCGAGCTTCCCTAAGGTGCCAGAGAGCTCTGTGAGATGACACACCTCTCCCACTGGGCATCAGAAACCTCCTCCAGAGGAAAACAGCTGGTGAGATGGCCCACCCCAGGAGAAACACTGATCCGGAGAAACAGGAGTAAAACAATGTTACATTTGGGAAACACTCCGGAGGAGGAGAGGTGTCAGGCAAAGCAAAAACAAATGCAAATCTTTGTGAAATGCAGCTGAAACCAACGACACCAGGCCATCTAAACCTCCCTGAAATACAGGAGTGAGCCGCACTGGGGATGGACTCCAGACAGATTCTGGAGATCATTCAGAACACATTAAAATTGTAATCTGAATACAGAATGTATCCAATGTGATCCTTACACTAGGAGATTCTTCACTGATTAAGTCTATGGAACAGATGTTCGTCTGTCAAATAAACAACAGAAGACGCTTACCTCTCTTTTCTTGGCTTCATTTGTGCTGTACTTGGGAAAGAGGTAGGAAAAGATATTTCCACAGCAACAGGCAACGTGTACCAAGGGCCCTTCTTTCCCTAAACTCAAACCTGATGCCACAGCCAGTACTAATGTGATGGTTTTAATCATTAAAGTCCATTTTCCCAAGTAGCCTCTGATGATGAATCCACTCAAAATAGTTTTAATCTACAAAGGAAAGATCAAGGCAGCTTAATTTCCTGTAAGAAACATGAGACCTTAACTAATAGATTACTCTCTTGTTTTACTCACCCTGCAAATTTTGGTGGACAATGGAAAGATTCACAATTCATTTTCTGAAAGCTTGAACTGTTACGCTCTATGTAATAAATCTGTAACGTATTCTAATTCTCTTCCCCAGCAAGGATAGAAGGCAACCCTATCTCATGAACAAAACTAAAATACCAGGCCATGTTAAGGGGCTACAGACTTCAATGCAAGGGGTATAATTACATAACCAGCAAATGGTAAAGTGGGATATTTCTGTTACAGACATATAATAAAGTTAGATACATTTCAGACATTCTGTGTCAGAAATAAAGATATCTTGCCTTTAAAGATATTGTGCCTTCTCAGAGTACTGTAATAATGTGTAATATTTTCCTATATATTAAGAAGGATGAGTGACAACTGCTGAATACTACACAGCATT
The DNA here is from genome assembly GCF_011762595.2 of Tursiops truncatus. Taxonomy (NCBI): domain Eukaryota; kingdom Metazoa; phylum Chordata; class Mammalia; order Artiodactyla; family Delphinidae; genus Tursiops; species Tursiops truncatus. Next base: position 3,116,764 of record NC_047039.1, on the reverse strand, counting down.
GCTCCTTATTAAAGATATTCTTAATTAATACAGCTTTAAAATCACTAAAATTGTTTTTAAAAGCAATGCACTAGAAAGAGCTAGTAACTTATTTGAGACAGAAAAATAAAAAGGGAAAAGAAAAGAAATAAGTTCACATCATGTTCAATCCTAAGTATATTCTTCTTTAAGTCACTGTTGATAAAAAATAAAACCCAGAAGTCTGTACTATGGACCCACTATGATCAAATATTTATTTTAAAGTACAAAAGGGTTATAAATGTTAACTGCCAAATTCAAGGATTATTAACTTATCTAATTAAAAGATAGTTATAAAAAGAAAATGAACGTAATCAAATCCAGTTCATATGAGCAAAACATCAACTAAGTCACCAAAGAACTTGAGGCTGCAAGATACTTTCCAGGTTCTTGATGTTTAGCTCAGGGCTGATATTCGTTTAGTCATGTGCGAAATTAGTGGTGAGGAAAAAAAATCAACCTCCACAGCAAACAATGAAATGAGTATGGGGAAGAATTTCTTTCAACGATGTCTACTATCAGCTGACATTTAAAAAATTTTCTTTTTCATATTACAGACAAACCACTTCCCCAGAAAAACCACTACTTTTCCCCCCTACAGGCAAAAAGATAAGTATCACAACTGCAAAATGTTGATGACACTAAACACTGCATGGCTTACCTCTGGAATCCCAGAGCCACAGGCATACGGAGCAAACACCTTCACCAGGGAAACGGCAAGAAAGGCGAAACTCAAGGCCCAGAAGATGTACATTATGTAGTTCATGATGTACGAACCAGGACCCTAAGAAACAAACAGTTCAATAGCATGAACTTAATTTACGGGCGTCACTAATTCAAGTGCTTGCCACCTAAGCAGCTTGGGTAAAACTTGTAGAAGGCTCCTGGTTTGCTGCCACAATAATAAAAGCTGTACATGAACGAAATATTTAAGTAGAGTCTAAAAACATATTTGTATACGTACCAAGGAGACCATCTATTTAATATTTTTCCTAGCTTCATCCTGATCCTCAAAGTCTTGTTGCCAAGAATCTCGGCTGCACTTCAATCTCCGCCAACCCACAAACCACTTTTTGGAAACAGTTGGTGAAGACAAAACTACCTTCACACTCAGATTTCATTTTGCTGCGATTCTCCTGAAGATTAAGTGAGGAACAGCATACTGCCCATCTCACCAGCAGATATATTATTTTTAGTGCTAAAATTCAGCTATGACAAAATTTAAAAAACATATCCATATCTTACCATGTAACCATGTATATATATATAAAATATAATATTCTAACTTCTGAAATGTTCTTTATAGAACATCAACAATAGTAAAATACTCATTTAAAAACTGTCATGCCACAAAGAAAAATCTCGGCATTTTTGCAAGATCTCTCCAGTTAGAAGGCTTATTTTCACTAACATTTTTCATAATTCATACTTCCCAAACCATTGTGATGTACTATGTTAATCGGCACTTTGTGGTTACACAGCTCCTACTGCACTTCTTTTCTACAATAAGAAATACATTTTACGTCATAACCCAGCAGATTTGTATGTGGCTATGCAGTTAATAGAAGAGCCTCTTGAAACAGTACCTACATTTTACTCACGGCAACGTATTCTCATATTTTCCATTCTATCCTATTACATTTCTTTATTTTCCTTTAATGCAGCTGCAGTCATCTAACGTGATTAATTCTATAATTAAATGAATTGGAGACTCATTTCACGGTATCAATTATTAATTCACTTTGAGACAAAGCAAGACTCACCTCCGCTTGCCCTATGATTAATTCCGCCCAGGTTTTCCACTGTGGACATTTATCCCTCTCCTCAAATGTGGTTTCATTAGACCCCCAGCAACACTGTTCATGGTTGTACCACAGTGCACTAAGGCAGATGCCCTCTTTGAGGTCAGTCATCCAGTCGGCGGCGATGTCTATTAAACCAGCCAATGCCCCTGGAAAAAATGTTGGAGGTGGTGAAAACAGGCAGTCCATTTCTGGGGAGCCCAGAACTATCAGGTTAAAAGGGTCAAGGAAAGCTGGGGACTCCCTACAAATAAAGGGTCATAAAGAGAATACTACACAAATTTAAGATTTCAAATCGTATTAGAAATAAGTTTCTATTACTTTTTAAAAAGTGTAAATAGCTATTCTTTAAAATAAAACTGTTATTCTTTGCTTGAAATTAAAACTACTTACATCATTAAAATTCACTGTGATTTTTAAAATGTGTTGGAATCTTCCAAAGACAACCACCTGGCAGGAGGGGCTCATCTCAGGTTGTGAAGTCATAGTTTTTACTAGTGTCTTTTAATCTGAAACCTAATCCATAGATTTACAAAGGATCTCAAGCTCATTAAAATGGAATATCCGTTAGAATTAGTGAAACTCATGGCATTAATGAATTACTGTGACAGACTATCAGGTTTGTTTCTTTTTTTCTTTTAAGAGAAAATCAAATATACCAAGATCATCTTACTGACAGAGTACAGAGAATACACAAACTTATGGTCAAAATCTAGGTCCTTCTCATATAAAAAGATCAATGGGTCACATAAACAGTGGGCAGCCAATAAGGGGTATCAGATTGCCTCTACTCTCTACACAAATTTTAACTTTCCCTTGTGTTCTTGGGGACAGAATCTTCCACAGTGGAAGCTGAAAGTAAAACAGCCCTTCGTGTTTGTTTTCACATCTTCAACTGCTATTAAAGTCTCACCCAGAGGGCCTCTGGGCGCGGTGCAGCCCACACGGAGCTTAAGTGTGGGCTCTGACTGTGCCCTGCCGACTCTCTAGCTACATGACCTCGGTCAACTCGCTTAAGCTCTCTGTGCTTAGTCCCCTCAGCTGTTAAGACTCAGACCATAGGACTGCCATGAGGTTTACACACACGTAAAGCTTTTGGAACAGTGTATGACACACAGGAAGCACTCAATAAATATTAGCTATTTACTGTGATGTTAACATTAAAATATACTTCACTGATCATCTGGTCCAAACCATGTGTTTTACAGATAAAGAAACAGAGCGAGAAAGGTCACCCCAATTGGATAGACACATACGCTGACAGAGCCAAGGCTAGAACTCTGCGCCTCCTGCCTCCTAGTCTTATATTTAAGAAGATTTTTGGGAAGGAAAGAAACAAATGCTTCTAAAAATCGAAAAGTACCTGAGAAAAAACTGCAAGAAGGAGGGGAGAACTGTTTATTATCCTGTTAACCAAAAAAGGGTTACATTAAAAATTTTCTTTACCTGATGCCAATCCTGTTAGTGTTACTACTAGCCATCCTGACCACGCATCATACAAACTTTTTGTCATTTCCCATGCTGATTCTTTCTTTTTGCTGTTGATCTGAAATTAGAAATGTTTATGCTTCATTTTTCAAACTACGAGCAGAAGCCAGAGTTCTAGAATCTAACAATTTTCTCAGTTACTATACATGGAACAGTACTTTCTAAACTAAATAATGGGATAAGTGAGTTTGGGGCAGAATCAGGAGGTCAGACACCTGTGACCCAGATGACAAGCATTTACCCAGAAATCTGTATTTTTAACAAGAACCACAGGATGAGAGCAAAGGGGTCCACAAACCACATAAAGTCTGACACAGACTGTGTTAAACTGAATCAATCTTAGCTGGTATACATCTTTTATATTAACAGAAACAAGACATTATAGCTTGAAATGTCTGCCATTCCCTGCTCGTTCTCTGCTTCTAGCAGTTAGGTGGAACATAATGGTCTTTAAAAGGTAAGGTCAGTGAGTAACAGTACTATGCCCATAAATGCAGTACAAAGCAGTCACGTGAATCAAGGGGCTGCCAAAATGTGCAGGCCTGTAATATGCGAGAAAGGAGCACTCCAATCCCAGGGGAAGGGCCCCGTCACTGTGGAAGGCAGAAACGTCCTCTACCAATACAGAGCAGGAGGTAAGAGTCGCGGGACGGCAACAGATTTGACTTCCAGATCTCACTCTAAGACACAAGAGGGCAAGTCTCTCCTCTCTTCCCAAGAAACGATCCCTAACTTGCCCAAACCTCTTCTGTCCTACTATCACGGCTGCTTTACAAAGCCACATTCTCGGGCCAGGACTTCAGTGCTCCTTCATCCCACGGGAGGGCTACAGCCGGAATTCAATGATCTGGCCTATTTCAAACATTTGCTCTATTTCAAGCCACAAGGCTCCATTCAAAAGACTCAGTAAGTTCTAAATTGAATGCGGCAATTTTATTCCTTCTATATTATAAGCAACCAATCACAGATATTAACCATTCTTTAGAATTGAAGGTAGGTCATTCCTTTCAAAAACAATAAACCTCATGTTGCTTCTTCCTCTAAGTAAGAATAACTGTAATGTTTAATGAGATATAACATTAAGTAAACATTTGAAAATCATCTAAATGTTCATCAATATAGTACTGGTTAAATAAACTGCAGTACATCTATGTCATGAAAAACTCTGTAGCCATTAAAAAAGAATGAGATAAATGCAGTATCATTTGGGGGAGAAAAGCAAGGTATAAGTGTGTATAGGATGCTACCATTTATCTAAGAAAAATAAATAAATATATATGCTTGCATTTTAAAAAATAAAGGGACAAAACATAACATTGAAAGTGTGAATCATTACCTGTAAGAGGAGGAAGGCAATAAGTTGGGAGGCGCAGGGACTATAAAAGAAAGTAATTTGTATGTGGAACCCTAGTGGGTTAAACACTAAGGACAAAAAGTATCGTAAAAAAAGAAAACACTAAAACTCTTCAGTAAGCATGTTGCTGGCGAGAGTGTTGGTAGCGTTATTCTGAAATAACACATCTGCTGTGTGTGTGTTGTGAGGAGAAACAATGCATGTGACGCTGAGATTCTAGGCTTGGCTGAAAGGAGATACAGGCTTAAGGACTACAAGTCAAATGAAAGCCCTACAGCATTTAATTTAAATTAGAAGGTTCCTCTAAACTTAAGAGGCTAGAAACAATGGCCAGCCTGCAAGCAGTAAGAGCCTCCAGCGCTCAGGATGCCTGTGTACCATTTTCCTTCAAAGGAACCAGAGCTCCTTGGAGAGGTCCAGGTTCGGTGCAGGAAACGTGTAACATGAGCCAGGATTAACTTGTCTTCCCAGAATACATCAAAGTCTACTAAGCACGGGCCAAAGGACTCACACACCAACCTAAATAGGCTGCCACTGGTCAGAAATGGAATAACATGGGCATCAATAAGGATAATAATTGTGATGATTAAAACACATCAAATATGTTTAGGCCCATGAAGATACAGAAACAGCAACCAAACAAGCAAACCAAAACCTCACTGGTCAACTCTGAGGATGCTAGGGAGCCATGAGGTGTCAAACCTCCTCCCTTCTCTGAACAACCCGAACTTGAGGGAATCCAGGTAACTGGTGTGGGAAGGTTCTCTTTATAGAAAAAGTCAAGCTAATAAATAAAAACGGAATGAGAATTAGATTGCTACCATCCTGCGAAATACTGACATAAATATTTGAAATGATATAATGCTGAATTTGCTTCAAAATAAGCTGGGGGCGGGGGCAGCTTCCCTAGTGGTGCAGTGGTTGAGAGTCTGCCTGCCGATGCAGGGGACACGGGTTCGTGCTCCCGTACGGGAAGATCCCACATGCCACAGAGCGGCTGGGCCCATGAGCCGTGGCCGCTGAGCCTGCGCGTCCAGAGCCCGTGCTCCGCAACGGAGTGGCCACAACAGTCAGAGGCCCGTGTACCGCAAAAAAATAAAAATAAGCTGGGGTAGGAGGGCTACAAGGATAATTAAAAGTTTAGGGGAAAAAGGAATTAGATAGCTATACGCACTAATATAGAAACTTTTTTTTTTTAATTTGATGCTTTAAGAACAACAGTAAGAACATCTACATGTGGAACTTCCCAGCTTTAACAGAGTTTTATGCTTATATAAGCATATATTAAAGCACTGAAAATGATATTTGACTTACTTAGAAAGAGATGATTGATGTGAATAGCTAGGACACTCACTGACTACTTCACTTATTGTTATATTATTTGAAATGTTTTCAAGGACCATGGACTACTTTCATAACCAGAGAAAAAAAGGGATGTGTTGTGGTTTTAGTTTCAGTTTTCTCTATAATTTTATAAACACGGTATCTATGGACCCTTTCCTACCCCTCACTTGAGAACACACTTAAACCCTCCCTGAATATGTCAGTGACTCTGTAAAGTAATATAATTCCAAGTATAACTGTGTTTACCTAACAATCACACAAGGTATGGAATTTATAGTGTGTGTGATTTAGGCACACTGGATTAAAACAGTGGTTCTCGGGGGCTTCCCTGGTGGTGCAGTAGTTAAGAATCCACCTGCCAATGCAAGGGACATGGGTTCGAGCCCTGGCCAGGGAAGATCCCATGTGCCGCGGAGCAACTAAGCCCGTGCACCACAACTACTGAGCCTGTGCTCTAGAGCCTGTGAGCCACAACTACTGAGCCCACGTGCCACAACTACTGAAGCCTGAGCACCTAGAGCCCATGCTCCGCAACAAGAGAAGCCACCGCAATGAGAAGCCCGCGCACCTCAACGAAGAGTAGCCCCCGCTCACCGCAACTAGAGAAAGCCTGCGCGCAGCAACAAAGACCCAGCACAGCCAAAAATTAAAATTAAAATTAAAAAAAAATTTAAAAAAAATTAAAAAAAAAAAAAACAGTGGTTCTCATGGTGTGGCCCAGACACCCTGTGTGTCCCTGAGACCTTTTCTCAGGGGTCTTCATGGTCAAAGCTATTTTCATAGTAATATTAAAACACGATGTGCCTTTTTCACCATGTTGATGCTTTCACTGACAACGCAAAAACGATAACATAACTGCTGGGTCCTCAGCAGAGTCAAGGCGGTGGCATCCAAACACCCTGGCAGTCATCACATTCTTCACTGCCACTTAGAGCTAAAAGGTAAGTTAAGTGCCAGTTTCACTTTGAAATGTCTTTGAGGAAGCAGTAAAAAGTATTGCGCCCAGTCTACTGAGGCTTCCTAACATTGCGTGTGATGACTGAAGTATACACACAGCACTTCCGATGCACACTGAAGCCAGAGGCGAGGCCTTGAGGAAAAGCACCTGTGCGATCTACTTGAGCTGCAAAACAAACCACTTCCATGGAACACCCATATTACTTGAAAGAAAACCACCAAGCCATGGTTTTTCAGACTTGGAAATTTGACAGGTATTTTTCTCAAAAATGAACCAAGTAAGCCTGTCATTTCAAGTAAAATGTGTATTCGTTTCCAGTGATAGAATTTGAGCTTTCAAGTAAAAATGAATGTTAGAAAACTTGTAGCCATCACTATAAGAATGACAGATCCCAGTCCTTAAAGACGTTTCTGAGGAGATCAGGGTTGATATTAACAAATGTGCCTTTTTTGATATTGTATAATGATATGGTGTAATGAAAGTGTCAACTATTGAAAGAACTGCATGAATCAATGATTCACTATTTTTCTCTTTCTTTCTTATTTTTTTTTTTACTATTTTTCAAAGGATCATGGCATAATATTACAAAATCATCCATTCGAAGTTCAACAGGAACCAAGAGATTTTAATGTAATAGGAGACAAAAAGTTCATTGATACAGTTTCAGATTACACAGTGCATCTAACCTTTAAGAAACTACCACTTGTCACTGTCACTGTCATGCAGTATCAAAGAATATCCACAATGATCTGAAAAGGTTATTAAAATACTCCTGGCTTTTCCAACTACACATCTGTGTGAGGCTGGATTTTCTTCACGTACTTCAATCAAAACATATCACAACAGATTGCAGCAGCAGATATGAGAAACCAGCAGTTTTCAGTAAACCAGACAACAATGAATGAATGATTTATAAAGATGTAATACAATGTCACTCTCTCATTAAATATTTTTTATTTTGGAAAATAGTTATTTTTCATAAAAATATGTTTTTTATGTTAACATGTAATGGGTTTGTTATTGTTACTTTTAAATGAATTAATATTTTTGAAATTTCTCAGTTTTAGTATCTAATACGGTATTACCTCTTATTTTCAGTTACACTCCATTTATAATGTTCCCAGAAAAGGTAAATATTGACTGATGAATCTCAGAAGCAGTACTTTTCATAAACAATATAATCTAAGTCCAACTTTAGGTTTAATACACATATATACATTATTATGAAAGGTAATACCTAATTTGTACAAGCCATTATTTCATTTACAAGTAACTTTCAGAGCTCAAATTTGCAAACGGCCTTTTAGAATTTGGAATTTTATTTTCAAGAGATTTTTTTTTCTCTTTTAAAATTATTTTTGGATTACACTGTATCAGTAAGGCACAATTGACAACAAAAAAGTTAACATAAGTTGTAGTTTTTAGCAAAAGCCATTCTTTTTTTGATTAGTGATTCATTACAACGTTCAATATGCCCTATACTGGACTCAATTTGAGAAACATCTCAGAATTTAAAACCAGGAAAGGAGATAAAAGAAAACAGCAAAACCCCGGGAAACTATCTCCCCAGTAAGCTGCTTCTTTTTCCAACAACTGAAATTATGTAATACGTCTCCTCTTTTGCCGTAGCTGCTGTGCTGCTCAAAGTCAGATATCATGCTGACTGCTACATCTTGAACTTGGCTTCATCCTCCCTCAATTCACATGCCGCGTTTTCCCTTTCCTTCCTGCTTTGTCTTACTATACTTCTTTGATTTTAAGCTACTTCAAATCCTTTCCAGAAAGACATGGGATATAAATAAACGTTTAAAAAGTTACATAGAGAAAAAACATATTACTTATAAAATGTAGGCATTTACTTGAATGTACTTTTAATGTATAACATATTTTGGCAGGCCAAGATCACATATTAGTAAATGATCTGATTGTGCACTGTCATTTTAAAGATTACTGAAAACACTCACCCGTCTATGCCTTTCCCTGTCTTTACATCTCTCCCGCACCCAATCGATGGTGTGGAAATCGTCATAGGTACCCACACCGGGGATGGGTTCATCCAGAAGGTCCAGCAGGTGGGTGGAACTGCTGATGCTGCCTCCGTTTGTCATTGTGTAATGAGTTCCTACAAAGCAAAAAGGGGACAATGAGTGCGTTCTGTGAGACACAATGGTGAACTATGCTGCCTCCTCAGCAGTTCATTAGGGATTCATAAAGAAATAGTTATCACTCGAAATAATTACACTAAAACAGAGGCAGGAAAGCATTAGAAAAATTCATCTGAGACTTGGAAATAGGCAAAAAGACTATGGCATGTCCTTTCCAACTCACACACGATCCCCTAAACCAGCTTTGTCATCAAGCTGGTTCCCTCATTAGAGTTAAATAAATACTTGACAAGTGTCCACTATGTAACAGACTTGAAGGTACAAGGAAGGAGACAAAGACAATTCACAAAAAATAAAAACTGGCTATTAAATTTGAAAAGAAGTTCAATCTAACACAGAAAAAGAAATGCAGATAAAACCTACAATAGCATTTTCCTCTATCAGATTGGTAAAGATTAAAAAAGCTGGCTAACGCACTGAGTTGGCAAAGTTATGGGGAAAAGAGGTCCTGCCACAAAAGCATTAGTTTCAGTATAAACTTGTATAACCTCTTTGGGCAGGCAAAGCTACACAGACAATCTCCAACCCAGCGGCCATATATCTAGGAATTCTTCCTGCACTTATCCTTGTACAAGTCCATAAATCATGCAAAGTGTGGGGAGAACATCTTACTAGTGCTCCAGAAAGTAGGCAAAAACAAATGCCAGATGCTTATGATCTAAAAGAGGGGTCAGCAAAAGAGCCAGAGAGTATATCTTTTAGGCTTTGGAGGCCGTATAGTCAGAACTACTCAACTTTGCCACGGTAGCACAAAAGAAGGCATAGACAATATATAAATGAATGAATATGGCTGTGTTTCAATAATAGTTTATTTACAGGTGAAGAGCGAGATCTGACCCCTGACCCTATTTTCAAGTGCAGATCAGCATGTTTAATTTGAAAATCATTTAGTAAAATTTATTTTGGTTTAAAAGTTACGCTTACATGTATATTTAAATACAGAGAAAACAGTATGAAAAGATATGAAACAACATGTTAATAATGGTTACCTCTGACAAGTAGATTTGTTAGAAAAAGCAGAGAATGAACTTTGTCTGCATAACCCTTGTAGGTATATAAATATACCTATCAATATCAATGAAAATTACTTTTCTAAATAAACACACACACGATTAATAGGGATGTGAACGGGACTGAGAATAAAGGAATCCTAATGGATCTAACAATTAGGTAAGTGAAAAGAGCAACAAACTGCTACCAAAAGGCCCAGATGCTAGCCTCAGACAGCTAAGTCACTCTGGACAACTCATCTTCAAATATTAAGCATCTAAATGATATATGTTATATATCATTTTGTTATACCTTATAACAAAGACGTATAAGCAAAGAAGCATTTGGAATTTTTCTAAAGCCCTAAAAATTTAGAAAAGCTGGTACATAATTTCAAACAGGTGATCTTAGCATAAGTGATTACAGATTACATCTTCAAATTATGTAGCAGTAATATAGATTTTATGCCAAAAATAATCATCTAAAAGTGTATCATTTTAATAAAAATGTACTAACTGATATAGAATAAGGAGTGGCACTATACTAATGTTTAAACAAACACTATAAAAAGAAACCCAAGAAAGCAGTTTATTTTATTCTGTGGCTTTTAAGGAATGGAGCAAAATTTCCAGACCACTCTTGCAGTCTGATGGTTTAAACTGACTTGTTCTCTTTCGTTTACAAAGAAACTATCATAAATGTTAAGTCATTCACCAAAGGATCACGTGGCAAAGCCAGAATCTGAACTTCCCCCTCGCTATAAACAACGCCTAGTTTAGAGCACGAGGGGGTCTTGAAGCAGTGGGGCGGTGGGAGGGAGAGACACACACAGCCACCATGCTGAGACAGAGACTCATTTTGTTACTGTTCAGACAGAAACCGAACGGACGTCACTGTGGGTTGCAAGCTCTGTTTCTTGATCATTCAAAGAGGCAGTATTAGGAACAAGCATTAAGACAAAAAGGGTTAGTATTTCAAACAATGTAATAAGTACTTAATATTGTGCTAATAAACTTAATGTCTCTTTACTTCTACCAGATAGAACAGAGTTCTCTCTTACCTCCCCATTTAATACATTTGTGCTTGCCTTGGAAAGGTGTAAAACTTCTAAAAGGAGAGGAGTGTACTGATTTCAGTGTTTTGGCAGAAGCCCTCCGGGAATAAATAATTCACCGTTTTGGCTGAGGGTTTAAAGGCCCAAGTCCTGCAATGGCCCATGCTTGCTTACATAAAACATCTGCTCTAAACCTTCCTCTTCAGCCTTTACATACACACTAGCTCTTTCTTCCTCCCTCTATCCTGACTTTATTTACTAATTTCCACTTTGTGAAAGCTGACTGAAAGGCCACAAATTTTCTTAAGAAAAAGCGACAGGAGAGTAAAAATAATAAGAGCATGTATAATATCTTGATGAATTTCAGAAATCTGACTCCGCTTTCTGTACGATAATACTAAAATTGGTCACTGTGAGGATGGATTTTGGAGGGAAGCACCAAAGCCTGTACACCATTTAGGAAGACTTCTGGGGGGCTCTGCCCAAAACGCATAATCAGCACTACAAATCCAAGCTGAGGGAAATTCTGCAAGATAAATGGTTTGCATTCTTCAACAATGTCAAAGTCACGAAAGACAAAGCATGACTGAGGAGCGGCTCTAGATTAAAGGAGACCAAAGAGACAGCCACAGAACATGACCTGTGCGCTGGACGAGCACAGCAGGTCTGGGACAGACATGTTTGCGCTTCTGTATTAAAGGACACAGGGCAACAAGCAGCATATCTGAAAACAGCCTGTAGCTCTAATAACAGTACTGTATCAATGTCAATTTTCTGAGTTTGAAAACTGTACTTAGCTATACATAAGCTATATACCCTTCCATAAGGAAATACACACTGAAGTATTTAGAGGTTAAAGCGTATCACGTCTGCATCTTACCCTTATAGAGTTCAGGAAAAAATTACATGGTAATTATATGCACCACATACATATAAATAGCCGTATAGATTATGGATTACACAAAAAACAGTAGATATAACAGCAAGAGAAAGAACAAGACACAGGATGAACAAATGTGGTAAAATGTTAACATTTCAGGAACCTGGGTGAAGGGTATATGGGATTCTCCGCACTATTTTTCAACATCTCTAAGTGTGAAATTAAAAGAAAAAAAATTTTTAAGTCTACTGTGATATATTTTGCAAACTTGAAACTTTTCCCCTATTTGCCCTTATCTGGGTAGAGTTGAAGAGACATGAACTACTGATCTTTATTATTATCTTCTATGAAAAATCAAAAGCAAAATTTCTATAGCACCTAACAAGCATGCACACAATATGTCACCAGCCCCAGGATGAGAATTCCCAACCGTCTGCACCATGCGGGTACTAAGCAAACACAGAGTGTATCCCTCCAACAGGCTTCTGAGCTAGGGAGGGGCAGGGAGAGACCACTATGCCTAATGTCGGAGGCAGCACCACACACACATCCACAGAAGCCCTGTGTCTTGCCTCAGTGACTTTCAAATCATTAGTCTGGAGGAACTACCCTGACATCTAACTTACATAACTACACAGTAATTCAAAAGTCCTGAAAGTCAGATATAAAGCATTCAACTTTTTAAACCAGAGGACCCTGTGCACCAATGATCTATGTTTTGGGACTTTTATGTGTGTCCCTTGGAATTTCTGGGGCTGCCACTGCACATTTTAGGGTAGGAATTAGCCAGAGCAGTTTGTGTCCCCAACAGACTATTTGAAGTCAGTCTGTCCTCTCATGCCTATTTGCTTCTACCTGACACAGCAATGCTGTTTGAAAAAAGTGGAGTATGGGAGAAATGCTGATTGGTCTTGGTTTTGGGGGAGCCCAAAGAAACAGAGATTCACTGTTTCGCCTCTAAATTATTCCGAAAAGAGGTTTGAGTCCTTCTTGTGACTCTTGCTATCAAATCGGCTTAGAAAGTAACCAAGATGGATTTTGCTAAGAAAGTAAAATAACACCTTTTTGCTAGTTGATTACAATATTTCTCTGGCTCTGATAAATATAATTAAAAGGAATCTCCCAGAAGAAAAAGGCAGACATTTCTTTTTTTTCTTTTTTTGGCTGTGCCATGTGGCATGCGGGTTCTTAGTTTCCCCACCAGGGATAGAACCCATGCCCCCTGCAGTGGAAGCACGGAATCTTAAACACTGGACCACCAGGGAAGTCCAAAAACGCAGACATTTCAATCTGGCTTTAACCTCTCTCCTTTCATCCTGTTTCTTACTGGGTTATTATTAACAAATGAAAGATATATCATATTGAATGCAAAATCAATTAACATATTTTTTATGTTTAAAGTCTGCTTTGGACTTCTCTGGTGGCGCAGGGTTAAGAATCCGCCTGCCAAAGCAGGGGACACAGGTTCGAGCCCTGGTCCGGGAGGATCCCACATGCCGCGGAGCAACTAAGCCCGTGCACCACAACTACAGAGCCTGTGCTCTAGAACCCACGAGCCACAACTACTGAGCCCACATGCCACAACTACTGCAGCCCGCACGCCTAGAGCCCGTGCTCCGCAACAAGAGAAGCCACTGCAATGAGAAGCCCACGCATCACAACGAAGAGTAGCCCCTGCTCGCCGCAACTAGAGAAAGCCCGCGCGCAGCAAAGAAGACCCAACGCAGCCAAAAATAAATACATAAATAAATTTATTTTTTTAAAAAGTCTGCTTTACTATTGCTAAATAAAATTCAAGAATCAGCTGACTATTAAAAAAAAGGATTCACACTTTTACGTTAGTATGTGTGTGACATCGTTACATGCATTTTCTTTTATAGTTTGTTCTGCCAAACGTGGAAATCTGAATAGTACAAAGAAGGAGAAAAGGAAAGACTTTCTGTCCTATTCTAAACTGGGTAGGGAACATTCATTTCTAACAGGATCACAGAAATGCCTATATATCCCACAGTACGAGTAATTTTAAAGGTATTATGTTTCCTAACAATAACAATGGTTTTTAAATGTTCCTAATTATCATTTCTTTGTGTATAGTTCACTGCAACCTAGATTCGTTTAAAGTTTAACTTTCATATGATAAAATGAGATGAACACAAATAAATTATATTTGTGTGTTAATAAAATTCTTAGAAGCAACTGTGTAAGTTATCCAGCTTCCCCTCTCCACTTCACCTTATGCATGAATGTAGCACATACCTTGCAGGTAATGCCACAAGCACAAATTAAAGTTCTCTCATATGTGGGACTTCCCTGGTGGTCCAGCAGTTAAGACTCCGTGCTCCCGGACTTCCCTGGTGGTGCAGTGGTTGAGAATCCGCCTGCCAATGCAGGGGACACGGGTTCGACCCCTGCTCCTGGAGGATCCCACATGCCGCAGAGCAGCTAAGCCCGTGCTCCACAACTACTGAGCCTGTGCTCTAGAGCCCGCGAGCCACAACTACTGAGCCCATGTGCCACAAGTACTGAAGCCCGGGTGCCTAGAGCCCGTGCTCCACAACAAGAGAAGCCACTGCAATGAGAAGCCTGTGCACCACAACAAAGAGTAGCCCCCACTCGCCGCAACTAGAGAAAGCCCATGCGCAGCAGTGAAAACCCAATGCAGCCAAAAATAAATAAAATAAAATAATATATTAAAAAAAAATTAAAAAACTCCGTGCTCCCAATGCAGGGGGCCTGGGTTCGATCCCTGCTCATGGAACTAAGATCCCACATGCCACAACTACTGAGCCTGCACGCCGCAACGAAGAGCCCACGTGCTGCAATGAAGATCCAGTGCGGCCACAATAAATAAATAAATAATAAATTTTAAAGTTCTCTCATATGTTAAGCGCATCTCTCTTTCTTTCCTAAAATATTATTTTAAGGGTTGGCTAATTAGGAAATTATAACATGACTTTCCTAAAGCTGTTCTCTGTCCAGAAGACAAAGAGGTCGACAGGATGAAATAAAGGGGTGAGGCCGCACTTCCCCGACAAGGCCTCTCTTTGCCTCAGTGAAAACTCTTGTTATAGGTGCATGAACACAAAATGACATGATTTACTTGGACCTCCCATTTCTCAAAGCATGTGCAGCTCTCACTGATCTATCTGTGGAGACAGTAGCAGAGACGTACCAGGACACCTTTTGGAAATACTACTCATCAGGTTCCTTATCCGACACGATCTCCTCGTCCTCTCCACAGGTGTTCCCCACCAATTCAGGAAACACCCACCACCACAGGGAAAGAAACACACAGCAGAACACAGAAAACAACATTCAGCACTGTGGCTTCTTTCACTGTGGGAAAAAAAGTTAAGAACAAGAAAAAGATTAAAAATTTAAAAATTAATTGGAAAAGAGGATGACTAGGTACATGTATGTTCATTGTATATACTGTTTTTAATGCAAACTAACCTAAATGATACAGTACATCACAACAGTTATAGTAGTCTGAAGTCCTTTGAAAATGATATGCATATGCGTTTAATGACATGAGATGGTTTTTAGAAAGTATGTTGAGTAATGAAAATATGCTAAAAGCTTATAAATAAATGTGGCTAACTAGATCTTATCTTTTTTTCTTGTATAAAATGTTAAAAGCTGAAACCAGTTGCCAGTTTAACTATTTTAAACTCTCTTGTTTACTCAATTCCCTCTCCTTGCTTCTCCCACAAACCTTATGTAACTGTGTAGAATTGCTTCTTCATCTGTTCTTTTTTCAACCCAAGGCTTATTGCAGAAACTCTCTTTTTTACTTAAAACATTTTGAAACCCAGAAACCCACTGCTTACAACTCAAAGGTATTGGCTTTTAAGACTTTGCCTTTTACGTGGGTTTCAAAAGCCTGAGTTGGAAACTCAGCCCCTGCTCGCTGCAACTCGAGAGAGCCCACACACAGCAACGAAGACCCAGTGCAGCCAATAAATAAATAAATAAGTAAATATATTAAAAAAGGAAATACCATTAAAAAATAAAATAAAATGTATGCCCAATGACCAACCTTTCCATAAAATGGACTTCATATAATTTAAATATCACCAACAATATTTCATAGTTCAAATATCACTAACACTAAAATATCAATACCTCAGCAAGTAGGAAAATTTATCCAATCAATGAGCTGTAACTGGTTTGCAGCTTTCTTGCAAAAATAACTTTATTAATAAGAGGACTTTTTGCCTTGTTTATTTTTTCCCCAGACACAAAAGCATACCTATGTAAACACAACTTTATTATTTATTAACATCTATAATCTAAACAAAGAGTTTTTAAATTATCTGTCGGAAAATTTTAATTTATGTTATTTATTTTGTTTTGGTTTTGGGTTTTGTATTGAAGTATAGTTGATTTACAATGTTACATTAGTTTCAGGTGTACAGCAAAGTGATTCAGTTATACATATATATCTATTCTTTTTCAGATTCTTTTCCCTTATAGGTTATTACAAAATATTGAGTAGACTTCTCTGTGCTATACAGTAGGTCCTTGTTGGTTATCTATTTTATATATAGTAGTGTGTATATGTTAATCCCAAACTCCTCATTTATTCCCCCTGCTTTCCCCCCTTTGGTAACCATAAGTTTGTTTTCTGTGTCTGTGGGTATATTTCTATTTTGTATATAAGTTCATTTGTATCACATTTTTTTTTAGATTCCACATATAAGCAATATCATGTATTTGTCTTTGTCCAGTATGCTTCACTTAATATGATAATCTCTAGATCCATCCATGTTGCTGAAAATGGCATTATTTCATTTTTTATGGCTGAGTAATATTCCATTGTATATATATACCACATCTTCATTATCCATTCATCCGTCAATGGACATTTAGGTTGCTTCCATGTCTTGGCTATTGTAAATAGTGCTGCTATGAACACTGGGGTGCATGTATCTTTTCAAATTATGGTTTTCTCCAAATATATGTCCAGGAATGGGATTGCAGGATCATATGGTAGCTCTATTTTTAGTTTTTTAAGGACCCTCCATACTGTTCTCCATAGTGGCTGCACCAATTTACATTCCCACCAACAGTGTAGGAGGGTTCCTTTTTCTCCACACCCTCTCCGGAATTTATTATTTGTAGATGTTTTAATGATGGCCATTCTGAGCATTGTGAGGTGATACGTCACCGTAGATTTGATTTGCATTTCTTTAATAATTAGCGATACAGAGCATCTTTTCATGTGCTTTTTGTCTATCTGTATGTCTTCCTTGGAGAAATGTCTGCCTATTTTCTGAATAGGTTGTGGGTTTTTTTGATATTGAACTGTATTAGCTGTTTGTATATTTTGGAGATTAATCCCTTGTCAGTCACATTGTTTGCAAATATTTTCTCCCATTCTGTAGGTTTCCTTTTCATTTTGTTTATGGTTTCCTTGGCTGTGCTAAAGCTTTTAAGTTTAATTAGGTCCCATTTGTTTATTTTTATTTCCATTGCTCTAGGAGACGGATCCAAAAAGATACTGTTATGATGTATGTCAGAGTGTTCTGCCTAAGTTTTCCTCTAGAAGTTTTAGAGTATTTGGTCTTACATTTAGGTCTTTAATCCATTTTGAGTTTACTTTTGTGTATGGTGTTACAGAATGTTCTAATTTCATTTTTTTACATGTAGCTGTCCAGTTTTCCCAGCACAACTTACTGAAGAGACTGTCTTTTCTCCACTGTATATTCTTGCATCCTTTGTTGTTGATTAATTGACCATAAGTGCATGGGTTTATTTCTGGGCTTTCCATCCTGTTCCACTGATCTATATGTCTGTTTTTCTACCAGGACCATACTGTTCTGATTACTGTAGCTTTGTAGTATGGTTTGAACTCAGGGAGCCTGATTCCTCCAGCTCCATCTTTCTTTCTAAAGATTGCTTTGGCTATTCGGGGGTCTTCTGTACTTCCATACAAATTTTAACATTGGTAATTTGATAGGGATTGCACTGAATCTGTAGATTACCTTGGGTAGTATAGTCATTTTGACAATACTGATTCATCCAGTCCAAGAACATGGTGTATTTTTCCATCTGTTTATGTTGTCTTCAGTTTCTTTCACCAGCCTCTTACAGTTTTCAGAGCACAGGTCTTTTGCCTCCCTAGATAAGTTTACTCCGAGGTATTTTATTCTTTTTGATGCGATGGTAAATGGGACTGTTTCCTTAATTTCTCTTTCTGATCTTTTGTTGTTAGTGTACAGAAATGCAACAGATTTCTGCGTATTAATTTTACATCCTGCAACTTTACCGAATTCTTTAATGAGCTCTAGTAGTTTTCTGGTTATATTATTATTTAAAGAAATATTTTCATCAATGGGAAAAGAATAGTCTCTTCAACAAACGATGCTGGGACAATGGGCTAGCTATATGTAAAAGAATGAAGTTGGACCCTACCTACCTCACACCATACATGAAAATTAACTCAAAATGGATCACAGACCCAAATGTAAGGGCTAAAATTATTAAACTCTTAAAAGGAAACAGAGGAGTAAATCCTTTTGACCTTGGGTGAGGCAATGGTTTTGCAGATAAAACACCAAAGCACAGGTGGCAAAAGAAAAAACAGATAAACCAGACTACATCAGAATTAAGATAATCGCTCCCACCTAGAGGCCAGACATTGTGTGTAATACTAACAATAAAAGAACTAACATGTATTGAGTGCTTACTGTGTGCTAGACATTGTTCTCAGCACTTTACATATATTAGCTCATTTAATCCTCACAACCACCCCAGGAGATAGGTATTACGATCTCCATTTTACAAATTAGAAAAGGCAGGCACAGAGAGTTAAGAGATATGCCCAGGGCCACATAGTAAGTAGTGGAACATGGATTCAAACTCAAGTAGTTTGATTCCAAAGGCATTTCTTACCACTCTGAGTACTGCCTAAAAATAGCTTCACGGTTTGTTTGCTTGTTGCTCTGCAAGTAGGTTAAGACTGTTGATGCTGCCTTCTCCCAAAACACCTACACACATGCACTGAGCGCTCATACAATTAACACAACTCGACCCTTCACCATCACCAGCCCTTTCTGCCTTTGGCCCCAGACCACAAGTCTGCTGCACAAGTTGTCACTGGCACTGCTTTGGTACCAGCACTCACATCCCTGTGCTTCAGCAGAGGTCAGTGACAATTACACATCCCATTCTCATCCTCAGGTTGTTCCAAACTCATCTCAGGCGCAGGAAGCAGAGCCAACTGCCCCTCCAGGGGTTTACTTAGAAACTGGTTTTCAAACTTTTTTTAACGGTGGCCCACAGCAAGAAATATTTCTCACTGACACAGTATACACATATGCACCTAAGTAAAACCAAAGTCTAGCATATTTACTATTTGGCATATACTCTGGTATTTTTACTTTCTGTTTCCTTCCTTCCTCTTTTTTTTCTTTTTTTAAATATTCGTCACAACCCAACATGCTGAAACCTGTAATTTGACAAACAATGAACTAGAGAAATACAGACATTAATGAAATTGTCTGCTTTCCCACAAATAAAAACCTTTATATTCCCACCCACTAGTCCTCAATATATATTTGCTGAACTGAGCTACAAAAAAATAGTACTTAATTGTTACACCTTAGAGTGAACTAATTTATTAGTAAATTTCACCATCACACTTCTTCCGCAGTCTAAGTCTTTTCTCAAAGGGGAATATCCAAATAATAGCTCTACATGCAAAAGTAGGTATATATTTGTTTACTAAGACTATTGCTTATTACCGCTGGGGTCAATCTCAAAAGATTTGAGAGCAGTGATCCCTGCCATTTAAGCTCATAGGCAGATTACTGTGCTATCACACACACATAAAACATATATGCCTTTATTTTAAATTATGGAATAAGGCAGGCAGAAATCTAAAATTCTGCATATTCCCTGACAGCCCAGTTTCAGCTGTGTATTACGAGCAGGAAGTCTAGTCCCCAGTGGATTTTCTCCTCCCTCTGTGACCCTATTGATAAGAAATGGTCACCCTGGTGAGGGAGGGGAAAGTGAGTGTTGTAAGTTGATAGTGGAAGTCCCAGAATGTCAGCAGATTTCCAAATGGAAGATTAAAAGTGTAACAGCACAGTGCTGGTACTTAGGAGGTGGTCAACGGGACATCTGCTGGATAAATTAATATGATAAATAAAGTATTTACTCTTTAAATTTGTTCTGCCATTCACAGTCATACTTAACTGCCACCTATTTAAACGGCAAAGCCTTGCAAATTAAAACCAAATGGCAAAGAAGCTGACAGAAGATACAGGACCAGTAAGTAGCAATGCTAAATTACCCAATTCACTGTTTCCTTCTCTGTTCTATTGACAGCCCAAAATAAAAAGCCACATTCTTAGGTAGGGATGATAAAGTGGGTATTAAGACATCTGTATAACTGGAAACAAGTACCATGTTCATTTATTATCTCTGCACATAAGATGATCTGTAGATTACATGAAAAAAAAGATTCATGGAATTTGCTCTCTTAAACGGGTGGAGGGAATAAATTGACAAACTAAAGCAAATCCATCTTTGATCTAGTTAAGGTTGTAAAGAACTACCAAAAACTATGAATTAAACATCTGTTTATTAAAAAACAAAAACAAAACTCTAAAATACAATTTAAGCCACCAGTCTCCTGTGGCCTCGTGTCAGCACGAAACAGAGACCTCAATGCTGGGAAAACAGCCAAAATCACAAACCTAATCTACGTGGCAAGAGACCTGCTCACGTTTTGATATCTTGAAACACAAAGCATTTTTAACTTACAACAAGCCATGAGATGGTATAAAATTAACCATACTAAAAGTGTCAGCTAATTTTAGAAAACAGAGCTAGAGGTAGTAATATGAAACACATTTAACTGAAGATTTTAAATTCATATACTGTGGGCAAAATAAATCTAAAGATAGGCTTTGTTTTATAGTATTATTTTAGAATACAAAGACTTTTTGACATCAGATGAATTAATTTGTAAGAAGAGATTTAATTTTCTAGTTGGCTAGAAGATTAAAGGTAAGAGAAGTACAATAACGACTCGAATCCTAAAATAATTTTACAAAGAATCTACAGAATGCCCCTGTGGCAATAAGAATCTAACACCTGGATTTTCAAATAACGTGCAAAAAATGCTAACTACTGATACTTTCAGGAGGGAATAAAAATGAACAAATTCATCTATTATAATAGGAAGAAAAAAGCTTTACTTAAATATATGTCTGAGCTAATGGATGTCAACAAATGATTTCAGGTAGAAGCTTTAAAAAACAAAACAAAAAAACCCTTGGGAATTCCCTGGTGGTCCAGTGGTTAGGACTCAGCGCTTTCACTGCTCTGGGCCCGGGTTCATTCCCTGGTCAGAGAACTAAGAACCCGCAAGCTGCTCGGCGCAGCAAAAAAATTTTTTAAATAAATTTAAAAAAAAAAACACCTCAAACTTTATTTCAGAAGGAAAGCCACACCTCTTGTGGTCTAAGACCAGTGTTAGTCTAGCATTCAAGTTCCTCTGGGATCTGGCACTCTTCTACCTTCCTAAAGGACCCCTTTAGCCGACCCAGTGACACAACAAAACTAATCAGGGAAAAACATACTAGGCACTTGGTCCCATCAGAGCACTTACTAGCCTATCCTCCCCACCAGGAACGCGTATCAAATCCCCTGTGGACGTGGAAACTCGGCCGACTTTGATAACACTTCTCAAAAGAAGACTGGTCTCCACCCCCCCCACCCCCCCAAAACAGACTCACAGAACATGCAGTCTGTACCATTCACGAGAAATTAGCTTCCTTGGGGTTTTGTTTGTTTGTCTGTAAACCTGGGAAGCCTTCTTACGCTCCTACCAGACTGCACATACCAAGTTATCACAGGGACATACACAGTGCAAAGCAGTGTGGCTCCACGATCAGACTATGAGTCTCATCATCTGCACCGAATCCTGACTTTTCTTGAACATTTCTTTTTTTTTTTTTTTTTTGCGGTACGCGGGCCTCTCACTGCTGTGGCCTCTCCCGTTGCGGAGCACAGGCTCCGGACGCGCAGGCTCAGCGGCCATGGCTCACGGGCCCAGCCGCTCCGCGGCATGTGGGATCCTCCCAGACCGGGGCACAAACCCGTATCCCCTGCATTGGCAGGCGGACCCCCAACCACTGCGCCACCAGGGAAGCCCCTTGAACATTTCTTTACCTCAGTTTTGTCAACAGGAAAATGGAGATTATAACCGTTCCTACTTCACAGTCTGTGACAGGGGTTAAAATAATTTGTTACACATCAATGAGCTGACACACGTAAAGCACTTATTAGAACAGTGTATAGGTATTAGCTTTTATTAATATCACCATTACTACTCCCACCAGTTCTCCACAGCACCTGAGAGTGCCTTACACACACAAGAGAGCTCAACACAAACTTCAAAGGAAACAATATTCAAATAATGCTAAAAGTCCCAAAGATCAAATGCACTATAAGGGCCTGTTAGGATAAAAAAGAATTCAACCTCCAAACTACCTAAACTTCATGAACAAATAAGGAAAAAAGTTAAAGTATAAAACTAATAATGCAAATAAACCAAAGGTTTTCTTCCCCCCACCCCCCGATGAAAATGGAAGAGATATTTTATGAAAGAACTTAATAGTGTCTGACAGGAAATTTACTCCCAAAGATAACTATTCTAAAATGACATATTAATTTCTAATCCATCAACAATATATTAACTAATTCTATTTTTTTTAATAAATTTACTTATTTTATTTATTTATTTTTGGCTGTACTGGGTCTCCATTGCTGCGTGCAGGCTTTCTCTAGTTGCGGTGAGCAGAGGCTGCTCTTCGTTGCGGTGCACGGGCTTCTCATTGTGGTGGCTTCTCTTGTTGTGCAGCACGGACTCTAGGCATGCGGGCTTCAGCAGTTGTGGCTTGCGGGCTCTAGAGCGCAGGCTCAGTAATTGTGGCACACGGGCTTAGTTGCTCCATGGCATGTGGGATCTTCCCGGACCAGGGTTCGAACCCGTGTCCCCTGCATTGGCAGGTGGATTCTTAACCATTGTGCCACCAGGGAAGCCTTAATTCTCTTTTTAATCTACATCCATTTCTAGTCTCTGTATTACTCACTTAAGTGGGAACTGTCATATTTACCGTCTTGCCTGGACAAGGAGCATTAAATCTAATTTATCCACAAAGGTAATTCCTAACCCTAGCACTCAGGGATTCAGTAAACAGTCTATTTCCTTCACTGATATGCTTTACAATTTTATACTTGGGTTATCTGCCTCTTCGCTCTTTTCCAGCCCCAAGAGATATTTCTAGTCATTGCAATTGTGTCCTTACAGGGAAGCTGATTCTTTTTCTTGATTCATGTTAACTGCTTGTCTCCACATCTCCAGTTCCTTTGTTTTGACCCATGGCCAGAAAAGGTCATAAATTATGGAAAACAAATAACCTCTTACCCACAGATGCTAGGATGCTACAGAACGGTCAAGTGAGCCTAATAACCAACTGACCTGTACTACAAAGACAAAACGGCTTAGGTTGGCTGAGGACGGTCTTGTCAAGGGATAAGGAACCCGTCTGAGCTGCCAAGAGTGGGACTGACTTAGACCTTCAGCAAGGTTCCTAAAGGACTATTTGTGAAAATATAATAGAAGCCAAAAGCTTCTAGTTTAGTAATAATCATACCAGGAACCATGCCTACTCGCACATAAGCTTTGGCTTACTTCTTATTACTTGCACACCTTATACAGAGGTGGGGTCCATATGCCAAGTCATGTAAAAGATTGCCACGTCTAACACTGGGAATTTCAATTTCCCAACCCCAGGTCTTCTGGTTTGTTATAAATCAACAAACGGAGGTCGAAACAGCTCAAAGAAAACACAGTTTAATTACTGATTAGCAAATACTGTGACATCTGAACAGTCACCATTCATTCAGGTTGCTTCCTGTTTAAAGAAATCCCTACCAGAAAAGGCATGATGGGAACACAGAAAAAAAGGAAAGCACAGGAACACATTAGAGCTGGAAAAACAAACAAACCCAACAATTCTAGGTGTTAAGATTATGAGAAAATTTAATTTTCTTCTTCCCCAAATGTTCTAAAATAATTTATATATACATATATATGTATATTTTACTAAAAAGGTAATTAAGAGAAAGCACAATATATAACATAATCTTCATATAGTTTTTCTCAAAATCTGAAAAGCACGCTTTTGCCAACAACAGAATACTATGGGATATATAATGTTACAACTGTTCAGAGCCTAAAATATTGTCTAGAAGACACAAGTCAACCGATAAGTATTTGTTGAATATATTACCATTTTTCATCCTAATGGAACTTAATACTAAAGAAAGCTGTTATCAGAATACAAACTACGTTTTAAATAAGAGGCTAAATATGCTCAGGAAAATCATGACTTCGCTGCTTACAAAAGGAGTTCATAATATCATGCAGGAAATTCAAACTAATGTGGCTCGTAAATGAAGTCATCTAGCTAAGAGATTTTTCTTGAGGTTCAGTTTTTTTTTCTAGAACTGCCAGTCTATTTTCAGAATAATCAGTTTAAGAAAAATGAAAAAAGGGCAGTTCAATTAACATGTAACCATTTCTGGCAGTGCCTGCCGAAAGACTTACATGAATGCTGGGCGCTTTTCTGGCTTTTACAAACTACTGACTCTTATTTTTTCTGATGTGTAAAAATGATCCCATATGTTTTTATCATATAAATTTTTACCAGATACCTGTGGAAGACAATGTAGTTAATCAGCTGAATGCATGCTAAATAAAAATATTCATATAAAACAGTGTTCCTCTCTACTGCCATTTGAAAGTGTTCTAAAAGGCAGGTAAGAGCTTCTCCTAGGAATTGACGTTAGGGTGCAGGGGCTCCACGGTAACCGGCAGCAGCTGAAATCCAATGGCACGGGGACACGCGCCGGATTTCGCGGTGTGAAGTAAGGTGGAGAAGCGCCACTACCCGCGCCACCCAGCAGGACTGGGGCGCGCTGTGACGGCGGCCGCGATGCGCACGCAGGGAACAGCCGGACCGGGACCCTCCAAGGCCCTCGAACCCTCGGCCCGGGAGCAGCCCCGCCGCCCGCCCGCATTACCTCGCCTGTGCAGCTCCCGCAGGGGGATGCAGTCTCCTCCCCCGTCGTAGGGCAGGTAGGGGTCGGAGGCGGCGTCCATGGCCGAGGTCCGCAGGAAACAGCGGAGGGAAAGCTCGCGAGCTCACCGCCCGCGCGCGCCCCGCAGCCCCGCCGCAGCAGGCTGGGCAGCCGCCATGCCCGACCGGTCGGCGCGCGCAGCCCCGCGGGCTGACGTCACCAAGGTGCCACGGTTGCTAGAGCGACGGGCTCGCCTCCCCATCAAGCAGGCCCTGCTACGTGTGACGGTGACTAAGCCCGGGGGTGACAGACCAAACAGCTTCCACAGCAAGGGGGCAACCACAGGACGGCGACAGAAACCGTACTTCTCGGTTTCCAACACAGAGCTGTAAACGGAAATTCTGCGTGTCCAAAACGCATGAACCTTTTCACTCCTAATGGAGATACATGCGAGCGACACTAATAAGGCCGTGTGATTTTACAGTAAAAATACACTAATTTGTAGGTGGTAACGTCACGTGAATCATAAAGACCTAGAACATACCTAAGGCTTCAGGAAACTTAGGTTTAAAAGCCTATTCCTAATTATCTAAAATGTGCTACTGTGGATTCAAAATTTCAGTAACTGGATCGGTACTAATCCCCTTCAGCAGCCTCTTATTTCCTTCCTTCAAGGAACTGGCTAGTAAGGCATTCCAGGTTTGAGGAGAAAGAAACGTAACATCCTAAGTAAATAACTTGGCTAGTTGTGAAACTGCAAAAAGAGATGTATGTACTGGGTGGGAGATTTCCTTTCTCCTGACTTCTTTTCCTACCTCACAAAGATTTTTGTTGTGCTAAAAAATAAATAAAATAAAAAGGCTTTTAGTGAAATATGTCTCAAAGTGCACTCTGTCTCTTTGCTAGACATTTTATGAAATTCAGAAATAAAGGAACTCTTTGTTTCAAACTGTCATTCCAACCAAAAGAAAAAAAAAAGCTGATGCTCATTTAAGCTGAGTTCAAACTTTTACAGCTGGCTCTCAGGTGATTACACTAGGAGATTCTCCTTCTGAAATAGCTATGGCAGGACGATGCCACTAATCAAAAATATGCTATTCATTAGAAGCAGTTCCACAGGACTCAGAGGCTTTGTAAAATTTGTTTTCCTAAGTACTGAATGAGCCAACCCTAAGGTCTACTCCAATTCAATGATTTTATATGAGAATTGGGGGCGAGAGAAGGAAGAGAGGACTCAGATGCAGTAAAGAGAGAAATTCTATTTGTGTAGTACATCTTAGTTATTTGGGAACTTTTTAAAACTTAGATTAAACAAAGTTTTTATATTTCAAAAAGTTTGAACCTCAGAAAGACATACTTTCTTATAAAATCCCACCTGGGATTTGGGAGAAAAGGTTCTGGGAAAGGAATATAGACTAGTTACTGCCATAGGACAATTCCATCTAATTCTGATTCTGGCTATTAACATTTATGAAATGACCATGGGTGGCTTTCCCCTTCTATTTTCTGTATTTTTCCAATTTTCTTGGAAATGATTTTTTTCCTTTTTCTGCATGGAGAAAGGCGTCAGAGCCCAGCAACTCCACCCTCCCCGCCATCCCCCCCGCCCTGGCACGACCCTGTCCCATCCGAGCCCCCAACCACCCGAAATGATTTTTTGTTGTTGTTGTTGTTGTTGGTACGCGGGCCTCTCACTGCTGAGGCCTCTCCCGCTGCGGAGCACAGGCTCTGGACTTGCAGGCTCAGCGGCCATGGCTCACGGGGCCCAGCCGCTCCGCAGCATGTGGGATCTTCCCGGACCGGGGCTCGAACCCGTGTTCCCTGCATCGGCAGGCGGACTCCCAACCACTGCGCCACCAGGGAAACCCCGAAATGATTTTTTTAAACAAGGAAAGCGAACTTTTAAACAAAGAGCTAACTTTGCTAAATTAACTAAGTATAAATTTGGTCCTTTTTGGTACTTTGGTGTGTTAAGTTCTACTAGTATAAGACTTTTAAAAAATATATGCTATATGGCATTTATAAATAATTTAGTTTTTATACTACTTACATCCTACCATGCCTTTTTTTTTTTTTTTTTTTTTGCGGTACGTGGGCCTCTCACTGTTGTGGCCTCTCCCGTTGCAGAGCACAGGCTCCGGACGCGCAGGCTCAGTGGCCATGGCTCACGGGCCCAGCCGATCCGCAGCATGTGCAAACTTCCCGGACCGGGGCACGAACCCGTGTCCCCTGCATCGGCAGGCGGACTCTCAACCACTGCGCCACCAGGCAAGCCCTCTACCGTGCCTTTTTATAAAATGAAAAGCTATCTACAAGTTTTCTTGGTAATTTGTAGGCACTCTCTTAACCTGTTTTTCCTGATTTACAACTTGGTCATACAGGAAAAATGAAAATGATAGCTAGCTAACACTAACTAGAAGGGGAAGAATACCTCCCCTATAAAATACATTGACAGTGTTGCATAGATAAAAGTTTTGTAGCATAAGTAAAAAGTTTTGAATATTTTTAAAGAACAAAACATTTGTATATGTATGCATGTATATATAATATGTTGTGTATCTGTATAGAGTTAAGTTTCAAATGAGATATACCAAACTTAACAATTATCACTGAGGAAGGAATGAGGTGGAAGTGGGGAGGATGATGGTACATTCAGTTTTCACTTTATATAAAGTTCTACATTGTTTAAAAATTTTAAACAATTACTTAATTTTGAAATAAATGATTACTTTTGTAATGATAAATCTGAAAATTAAAAAAATTGCAGAAATGAACACATTTCTCATGCTTATGGGGTCCATGGCTGCCACTTTCTCCTAAAGTAAAAGAATTATTATTCAGGCTAAGGTGCTTTCCAATTACACTTTAGAAAGGGAAGAGGTAAACTGGAAGGTGTGGCCGAAGAGGACTTCGACACAGATTAAGTATTATCAGACTAAGAAGCTGAATTACATTTAAAGAGAGCAGAAGACACATTCAAGAACTCCTAGGCACGGCTGTGGTGCAGGGCAGGGGAATGCTCATGTCACCTACAAATTGGCACTTGCCATCTACCTCTACAAGGATCAAATCCTGAGCCGCTGTGGCTGCTGACCTTCCGCACCCCCTGAGAGGAGTTCAGGGTGGAGAGCACGAAGGAGGCAGGCACTCTGGACTCTGGGGAAAACAGGCAGAACAGGTCTTCAGATAGATATTTTTAGGAAAAGATTTTATGAGCCCAATTCTTGCATCTCCTCGTATCTAGAAAAGCACTAAAATCTTTCTTGGTGACGTCTGCTCCTCGTGACTAGCAGAAACCTTCTGCAAAATATACATGCTTGACTGCATGTACTCCCCGTTCGCCACAATCACATATATACTGACCTTAACCCCAGCCTCTTTGGAGCACTTTCTCAGAGCTCTCTGAAATGCTGTCTCCCGGGCTATAGTCCTCATTTTGCCCCAAATAAAACTTAACTCACAACTCTCACACTGCGGTTTTTTTTTTTTTTTTTTAGTCCACACATGGGACAGAACCTCTGCATAAAAAAGGACTTAGAATTTCAAAAGGGGGAGGTACTTCTACTTCCAAATACACCCTCCATTCTAACCTCAAACTGATGTGGGATTCTGGAGGTGTGACAATCAGGGAGGCACAGGGCATGATTATATGATTACAACCATGCACTATAACTACACATACATAACTATAGGTAATGTTCAACCTTCAAGTCCCTCTGAACCCACATGATCCAAGAAATCTACAACATTAGAAGTGCTTAAAAAATAAAAAACAAAAATGTTTTTTATCTTTAGATCTAACTACCAATTTACAGGAAATACAGGAAACAGAGAAACATGTTATATGACAGCTCAGGAACACAATCAGGAAAACTCAAAATGGGAAACAAATGACCTGATTTGTTCGTTTCTTCAACAAATACACAGTAAGAAAAAAAAAAAAGGGAAGGGGAGCCCTATAGAATTTTTTTTAAGGATTTAAAAGATATATCAACCAGTTTCAATGTACAATTTTTTATGAAACAATTGGGGAAATGTGAAATAGACAAGATCATTGATTACAAGGAATTATTTATTTTTTAGATGTAATAGCCTTTAAAAGAATTATTATCTTTTAGACATACATAATGCAATATATATAGAAAAACAGCAACCCAGAGCTGAAGAGTAGTTAAAACAGACCCCAATGCAGAACTTGGCTCAATGTTCTTTGGGTTAGGATTTGCATGCTTTTTTTTTTTTTTTTTTTTTTTAATTCCTTTAAAAAAAAGACTTGCAGGGCTTCCCTGGTGGCGTAGTGGTTGAGAGTCCGCCTGCCGATGCAGGGGACACAGGTTCATGCCCGGGTCTGGGAAGATCCCACATGCTGTGGAGCGGCTGGGCCCGTGAGCCATGGCCACTGAGCCTGCGCTCCGCAATGGGAGACGTCACAACAGTGAGAGGCCCGCGAACCGCAGGAAAAAAAAAAAAAAAAAAAAACAGGAACTAACACAATACTGTAAATCAACTATACCTCAATTTAAAAACAAAACAAAACCCCAACAGGAGTTTCTGTGACAAACTCAGCTAAAATTTACATGGAAATGAAAAGGCCCAGGAATAATTAAGACACTCTTAAAGATAAGGTGAGAGGACTTGCTTTACCAGACACTGAGACTGTTTATAAAGGTAGAGTGATTAAAACAGAGTGCTTTTGACATAAAGCTAGAAAAATAACCAACAGTACAGAATAGGGAGTCTAGAAATAGACCCTCCTTTACATATGACCCTTGATATATATCAGAGGTGGCTCTATAAAAGAGTGGGTAAGAAAATGGTTTTTTTAGTAAGTAGCATTGGTACCACAGGCTACCTCCATGAAAAAAAAAAAATTAAATACACCCTTATCCATACACACCCACAAAAATCACTCAGATGGTTATAGACTTGAATGTGAGAGGCAAATAAAGCTCTTACAAAATAATAGGGAAAAGTATCTTCATGACCTCAGGGTAGGGAAATTTTTCTAATGACAAAAAGTATTAGCCGTAACACAAAAGATTATGATACAGGACCACATTACAATTAAGAACATCTGTTCATGTCTGTCCATTAGGAGAATGTTATAGACTGAATGTTTGTATCCCACAAAAATTTATTTATTTTTTGCGGTACACGGGCCTCTCACTGCTGTGGCCTCTCCTGTTGCGGAGCACAGGCTCTGGACGCGCGGGCTCAGCGGCCATGGCTCACGGGCCCAGCTGCTCCGCGGCATGTGGGATCTTCCCTGACCGGGGCACGAACCCGTGTCCCCTGCATCGGCAGGTGGACTTTCAACAAATGCGCCACCAGGGAAGCCCCCACCAAAATTTATATATTGAAAACTAAAAATTTTATATATTGAATCCCCAATGTAGTGGTATTTGGAGGTGACTGGATCATGAGGGTGGAGCCCTCGTGAATAGGGTTAGTGCCCTTATAACAGAAACCCCAAAGAGCTCCCTAGAGGACAAAGAAAAAGATAGCAGACTATGAACCAGAAGCAGCTCCTTCTCACCAGACATGGAGTCAGCCAGTGCCTCAATCTTAGACTCCCGGCCTCTAGAACTGTGAGAAATCAATGTCTGTTGTTGAAGCTACCCAGTCTGTGGTATTTTTGTTATAGCAGCCCAAACAGACCAAGACAGACAGTGAAATACCACCCACAGAATAAAAGATATTTATAACACATTTAACAAAAAGCTTGTTTATAGGAAATAAATAACTTTTACATACCTCTAAGACAGATATGGCAATAGAAAAATCAACAAATGACTTGAATAGGTACTTCAAAAATTTTTTCAAATGGCTCATCAGCATGACAAGATGCTGAATCTCTTTGGCTACCAAGGAAATGCAAATTAAAACCACAATCAGAATCCATAACCTAGCCAGCAGATGGACAAACTTAAAAGTTGGACATCAAGTGATCGGTGAATGTGGAGCCAGGGAAGCTCTCATACATGCTTACCTGAGTGTAAAGTAGAACACCACCACGGAGAACATAGCCTACAACCCAACAAGTTCACACCCAGACCAATGAAATTTGTGCACATACCCACTAGGATACATGGATAGTATTCAAAATAGCACTGTCTGTACCCACCAAAAGCTGTTAAGAACTCAAAGATCCATCAGTAGTAAAATGAGTAGGTATACTGTGGTGTATTTATAAAAAAGAATGATATAGTCTAGAGCAACATCATAAACGCTACTACTTGCAGCAAAGAAGATTCTTCAAAATCATGCTGCATAAAAGCAAGAAACAGGGCTTCCCTGGTGGCGCAGTGGTTAAGAATGTGCCTGCCAATGCAGGGGACATGGGTTCGAGCCCTGGTCCAGGAAGATCCCACATGCCGCAGAGCAACTAAGCCCATACACCACAACTACTGAGCCTGCGCTCTAGAGCCTACGAGCCACGACTACTGAGCCCATGTGCCGCAACTACTGAAGTCCACACGCCTAGAGCACCGCAATGAGAAGCCCGCACACCGCAACGAAGAGTAGTCCCCACTCGCCGCAACTAGAGAAAGCCCGAGCGCAGCAACGAAGATCCAACACAGCCAAAAATAAATAAATTAATTTTTTAAAAAAAGCAAGGAAAAAAAAATTTACTGTATGATTCCATTTATTTAACCCTCAAAAACAGGGCAAAGCTAAATTATAATCCAATTGATGCATACTTAGATGCTCAAACCATAAAGTAAAGTTAAAAAAAGTGACTAGACAAAGAGAAAACAGTATTTATCTCTAGGGAAAGGGAAGGGGTTGTCATCAGCAAGCTTCTGGAGTACAGTAATCCTTTATTTTCTTAACCTGAGTGGGTTGCAAAGGTGCTTGCCTTGTAATAATTCATTAAGCTGCAGAAGTATGCTTTACGCATTTTTCTGATGTGTGTTATACCTCACAATTCAAAAGTCTGAAAAGTTAGAAATTTATCCTAAATATCTCTAATTCTACTAACATTTAGTGTGGATTTATTATTCTTTTTTTCTTCCCTATCCTAAACCCCTCTAGTCAAATCTTATTTACAGTGTCAATCAGTTACAGATAACAGGTTCGTAAGTATCTACACTGACTTTCACTTGTTCTAAGCACAGATTCTTCCAAAGAACTTCCTCTAAATGATAGTGGTTTAGAACTGTTTAAACAGGTCCACAGACTCCCTATGATTTTATGTATTTACTTCAGCTGATGATTTTATAGACTTAGTTCATAACTCCTGAAGCCTTTTTCAACTGAAATTTTTAACTGGAACCACAACACAAAACGGGATTTAACCGACTATTTTCTCAATTCTCCCAAGAACAGTTCATAAGTAATGCTCTACGTGCACAGGAACAAAGTCAATTCATTACATCATGACATTAGGGTAAGAGGGGTAGAGTGCATGTACCAAACAATTATTCATTGACCGAGTAATTTTAGTTACCTTTCTATGGACTTCTTTTTGTGGAGCAAGACAACCATTACAGGTGACATTTGAGGTACAAATCCTCAGGCTCTATATATGAAAATCAAAACTAAGCTCACTTCTTTCCAATGACATTCCTTAGGATATCCAACCAGTATTTGATCAGCTTTCCATTGGTATTTTCGGCTAATTTCACCAAGACACCACTTTACAATACCAAGTTCTTTTTCCTAGTTCATTAGTAACATCTTGAATTACAGCACTTCATAAACTTAGTATGGGTCAGTTCTCCCTAAATGTGTGACCTAAACCTTATCCAAGCACACAAATTTGCAAAGTCCCCTACTCCACACGTATTAAGTAGGAAATACAGGTGCAGAAAATGTTTACAAGGTAGTTGTCAACAGAATGTGAAGGGTGTCATATGTATTAAGAACATTGCTCAGAATAAGTATCAGATGAACCCTAGAATTATTTGCTCATTTCTAAAAATAATTCTGAGTAGACTGTTTGAAAGAGTTTTGACCTTCTGCTGACAGATAACCATTAAATGGTAGTGGCAGTGTTTAATTAATTTGATTTTAAGAATTTCTAAAAAACCCTTTACTGAGGATTCACGATGTAACCATTTCATGTTTTTTAAAGGGTTGAATTTATGTTGCCAAATTCAACTTTA
Source organism: Tursiops truncatus (assembly GCF_011762595.2). Taxonomy (NCBI): domain Eukaryota; kingdom Metazoa; phylum Chordata; class Mammalia; order Artiodactyla; family Delphinidae; genus Tursiops; species Tursiops truncatus. The sequence continues at coordinate 3,083,499 of NC_047039.1, read as the reverse complement.
GGGCCAAATGCCTCACTCACTAGAACCATGCCACCAATGTCATAGGTAGATGCCCGATGAAACTAAAATCAACTTGTCACCTACTGATGACATCATGAACAAACGTAACCTCTGAAGACCTGTAGCAAAGTCAGATTATCCTAACTCAGAATCCATTTCTTGTATTTCTGAGCTATACCACAACTTTACACTATCAGTAATTTGGTTTTGCTTACAAATCTCCATGCAAGGAACTGAGCTCACTAAAAGATTCCTCTTGGCTTACTTTATTAATGTTTTCTACCTGCAGCTGACATCAAAGAACTTCATTATTCTTATTCACAGGAAGCGACCAGCTCCAACTGTCTTAGCAGCATTTAGAGTCTTTAGCAACAATCCTACCATCCGTTTGCAAACCACTGTATTCACTACACATAAACAGATATTAATAAATGCCTTCCTCCCAGTAATTTTTGCTAGGAATTTAGAATACATTCATGTATTCAAATATTATGCAACCATTAAAAATTATTAAGGTAAGCTTTTGTACATAAGGCAATGCTTTTAATATTAACTGAGAAAGGTCCCGCCTCATACATGGCATTACCAGCTTCATGCGCTAGGAATACAGAACACTTAACTCTCCTTTCACCCCCAAAACCACATCCAAACAATCAGCATGTCTGCCTGATTTCACCTCAGAAGCTATACTGAATCCGTCTGCTCTGCATCTGTCACTCTGCCCGTCAGAGAACCATCACCTCCCTTTGACCTACCACACTTACCTCCCTGCTCTCACTACCTTCCAACCCACCTGCTCACACGGCAGCCGAATAATCTTCTAAAATTACTAACATATTACTCCCCCATCACTCTTTAGGAAAAAGTGCCCAAACCTTAAAATGCAGGATTTCAACCTCGCTTAACTACCTCTTCAGCCTCAGCCCCTCCCGCCTCTAGCTCCTAACTCCTTCCTCCCTGAGGGTCCCCCGCCTGTACCTGCACCTGTACCTGAACTCCCAGGGCCCCCACTCCACCCTCCCTCACCTGCCCAACCCCTCATTTTTCAGTTCTCGACTCCAATGGTGCATCTTAGATTCCCCCCACACACATGTCCTCACGCCCGTACTGCTTCTTTACAGCATTTCCCACAACACCACCGTAACTGGTTCTTGTGGGATTATCATTTATTTTAACGCCGCTCGCTCTCTCTCAGTAGAGCACAGACTCCATGAGAGAGACGTCATTCTTGTTTGCTGCTCTATCCCGAGCTCCTGGCATGGTGCCTGGCCCATAAAGGAGGCTAAGAATTATTTGCTGAATGGATTATACATAGAATTAAGTCTAGAGAAAAGATACGAAAACAATCAGCTATCCATGGGTAGTAGGGTTACAAGTGATCTCAATTTACTACCTTTTCTCATTCACATCTTCTGCAATAAGCACATTTGCTTTTATTATTTACAAGTTAATTCTTTCCTACACATATTTTACAATAAACGTTACTTTGGACTCATTTTAGATTTATAAAAAAAAGTTGCAAAGATTGCACAAAGAGGTCCCGAATCCCTCTCGCTCAGTTTCCCAGGCTGTTAACATCTTATGTGTCCAGGGCACATTTTGCTCAGCTAAGCAACTGACATTGGTACATTACCACTAAGTCAAGCCCAGACATCCTCTGGCTCACCAGCTTCTCTGTTACTGTCCTGTCTCTATTCCAGGGTCCCATCCAGGGCACCACATTGCATTTAGTCAATGCATCTCCCTCCACTCCTCTGGTCTTGACAGTTTCTCAGTCTTTCCTTGTTTTTCATAACCCTGTCCTGCAAAACATGCCCTCAGTCTAGCTTTGTCTATTGTTTCTCTTGTGCTTAGACTGGGGTTATGGGTCTTTCGAAAGAATATCACAAAGGCAAGTGCCCTTCTCGTCACGTACTGGGAGTATGTGACATCCATATGGCCTCAGTGCTGGTGGGAACATCCAGTACTCGGTTATCATTTTCCCCTCCTCCATTCTTTGGAAGTAAGTCACTAAGTCTAGCCCATCCTCAAAGGAGGAGGTAGGAGTTAAGCTCCTCCTCCATGAGGGTAGAATAGCTACATAAATTATTTGTAATTCTACATGGGAGACTTGTCTTTTCCCCCCCATTTATTTATTTGTATATGTATTCATTTATATTTATCTTACACTTTGGTTATAATCCAATTCTACCTTATTGGTTTTTGCTCAAATGGTTCCAGGTTTGGTCACTAGGTACTCTCTCAGGTTGGTTCCAGTGTTCCTTTGACACGCCTTCATCTTTCTGTTTTTGAGCACTTCCTTCCTCTGGTACTACACATACCCTGGGCTCATCTTGTATTTTCCCTGCCCCAGGTCTAGAATCAGCATTTCTCCAAGGCAAGCCAAGTCATCACTAAGCCCTGAAGTTAACCATATAAGATTATTGTGAACCCAGGATAATCTATGTGAATGTCATGATGTAATCTGTTTAATGGCTACACTAAGTATAAGTAAGTTTAACCTTTGAGCACTCAAACCAAAATTGCCACAAAGGACTCTCAGGTATAACAGCAACATTTGCACCATTTCTTTTACTATATTCTTCTATTTTGTTTTCAAAACTAATCTGAGTTGGGTGGGTAGAATAGATTTGATATTTTGTCTTCATTTTTCAGATAAGAAAAATGAGAAACAGAAGTGATGACAGTGACGACCATCAGGGAGCTAGATGTAACACAGACAGTATATTCCATCCTGTGCCTTTTCCCTCCTGGATGACGATGACACTGCCACTTTGGGCCCCTGTGCAATACAGCTGTAACAACATGGGTGAATAACAGTTCCTACCACTCCACTGAATATCCTACTGGCTTCATAGATGTCCAGTTAAACCAAAACTTTTCTCAATACACCAATATTCGTTCAATAAATAAAAAGGAAAACAGACTCCTAAACACTATAAAATAAGACTAGCTAATATGTTAAACAGATGAATATTTTATAAAGTAGCAAACTTTTAACAAGCTTCTACTGGATGTATGCCAATATATCAAACACGGTAAGAAGGGAGGATGAAATAAACAACATCCGTGGCTGTCCACAGTTCACTAATATCCCAGCCCCACAAAATTCAGAAATAAGGAAAATAAGATTGCTCATCAAGGGTTCAGATATGTCATCAGTACGTAATGGATCGGCTCTAAACAGAACAATGCAGACAGAAAAATTAATGGCTTATAGGCCAACACAAATTAGTAGGATAATTAGACAGAAAGATAGTGGGCTTAGTCTAGGAGGAAGGCAAGCTACAACCAAAACAAATAAGAAAAGTCAGGAAAGCAAACCTACAACAGAAGCAACACAGTTCACAACACAGGAGAGGCCCCTAAGCCAAACCTGAGAAGTCAGGGAAGGCCTTCTAGGGGCGTGAGGTGTAACCTGAGAAGCAAAGCACAGTACTAACTGCTATTACAGGCAGAGGAAACATGTTCAAAGACCTGGAGATATGCCGGCCAGGCACAAGCCCCAACCTGACATTTACAACGCCCAGCACAAGAGAACCAAAGAAGGCCCATTTGCCACATGGCTAAATTTTAAGTTATAAAGCAAGTTAAACTATTCATGAAATATGTTCTATCTTCCTACATTGACAAATACACCTTATAGTGAGTTGGAACTTCTGGCTCAGTTTTATAAATCTGAAGACAAATTGGTGACAATCTGGAAAACACTGCAAAGCATTTAAAAAAAAAAAAATCCACCACCCAGGGGAAAAAATCATTATTTTGGTGTATCTCCCTCCAAATTTGTGCGGGGTATGTGTGTGTATATAGTATTTTAAGAGAACTGGGATCACATTATACAAACAGATTTTACCCTTTTTATATAAGCCCTTCCATTCTTATAGCTTATAATACAACACAGCAAGTCACCTTATTCAGTCACCCAATGTGCATTTTGCAGCGGGCTTATCTTAAGTCAGAATTCTCACAGTATGGTCACGTGTGCCCCACAGACCCCCCCCCCCCGGAGATGCCCAGGATCTTTTGCAGGGGGTCTGTGGGGTTAAAACATTTTCATAATAACACATTTGTGTATGACTGAAATGATACATTTGCACCAGTTTCCTATCGCTACTGTAACAGACTGCCACAAACTGAGTGGTCTGAAACAATACAAACGTGCTCTCTTCCACATGCTGAGGTCAGGCGTGTACAATCAAGGTGTCTGCCGGGATGCGCTCCTTCTGGAGGCTCCGGGGGAGACTTCTCCCCTTGCCCTTTTCAGCTTCCTTCTCCAGTTGGGCCGCGGCCCCCTTCCTCTTAGTACCCCAGCCTCGGGTCTCGGACTCAGCCTCCTGCCTCCGCCTTGCAAGGAGCTAGCCAGATAATCCAAGAGAAATCGCTCCATCTCAAGACTCCTCACTTACTCAAAACTGCAAAGTCCTTCTGCCATGTAAAGTAACCTGATGACAGGCCCCAGGGATCTCGGAGTGGGGGTGGGAGGGTTAGTGAGCCTCCACAACAGCATCTGTCTTTTTCACTCTACAGTATTTATGGTACATGAGTAATAGCAGGTACACGGCTGGCACCTAGCACAAAGCCAAGCAGGGGCACCGAGATGGACGAGCAGGCACTGTACTCTGTGCCACCACATCACCACCAGAGAACAAAGGCCTGTTTCCCTTCCACATGTCCTTCATAAAACAGTAAAGGTTATTCGCTTTACGAAATAGCAACTCTTGAGTATACACCCTTTTAATGGGAAGAATACACAAAGTCTTTTTTGTGTATACCGTGGAACAATGGCTCCTTCTTGAGGAAAAGCAAAAATTAAAGTTTGGAAAACTTGTATTCACCAGTGTGAGCCTGACAGCTGCCCAGCACTTAAAGACTTCTGATGGGATTGTGGGATTGGTGGCAACAAAATGTGACTTGTTGGTTTTCTGTAATAAAATGTGTGAACATTAGCAAGATCTGCATAAATCTGAATTATGGGCTGAACCGTGTCCTGCCAAACGCATATGATAAAAGCCCTCGCCGCCAGCACCTCAGAATGTGACCAGACTTGGAGGTAAGGCCTTTAAAAAGGTAACTGAGGCTCAGTAAGGTCACTGGGGCAAGGCCTCATGCAGTAGGACTAGTACCCTCAAGGAAGAAGCAATCAGGACACAGATATACACAGACCATGTGAGGACGCAGGGAGAAGACTGCCATTTACAAGCGAAGGAGAGAGGCCTCAGAAGAAACGAACAACCAAAACCTCCATCTTGGACCTTCAGCCTCCAGAACTGTGAGGAAATTAATTTCGGTCGTTTAAGCCACCCAGTCTGTGGTACTTTGCTACCGCAACCCTAGCAAACTGATAAATCACTGCCTCAATTTCCAAATGACTAATGCATATTATAAAAGCATGCATGGGTAATAGATCCATTCAAAAGCACAAGATAGGCCAATGGATTTTAATGTAATGCAACACAGAAAGTTCATTAGTATGGGTTCACTTACCACACTGCAATTAACCTTTAAGAAATTACCCTCTGCCGAGTTTGGGTGTAGTATCAAAGAAGGATATCCACAATGATCTGCAAAGGCTATGAAATTATTTCTTCTTTAATATATATTTGTATAAGGCCAAATTTTCTTACATATTTCTCATAGGTTTCAACTGAACAACACATTACACGAAGTTGAATGAGGAAGCAGATCTAAGAATCTAGATGTTTCCTATTAAGCTAGACATTTGAGATAGTTACAAAAACGTGAAACGTTGCTCTTCTCACTCAATTTATTTTTACTTTGGAAAACAGTTATTTTTTTCATAAAAAGTGTTATTAATGTTATAACTAGTTGTTATTTTTAAGTGAATTAATAAAGGATTGAAATTTAATTTTTAATACGGTAAATATGGATAGCTATAACCTACATTTAAAAAAAAAAACAAGCTTGTTAGGGTCCTCAATAATCTTTTAAGAATAGAAAGGGATCTTGAGAACAAAAAGGTCTGAGAACTATTGCCTTAAAAGGTATACTTAAATATTAGTTAAAACCAGGCATTTTGTGAATACATTTTTTTTTTAATGTCTGTGGTAGCTACTCCCTTTAAAATCTATCATAGCTGCAATCATCATGATCTTGTCACATGGAACATAAGTTTTGGACCTTCTGTTAATCATTTACCTATGACTTCCAGTAGGAACAAAATTATTTTCAAAACAAAGACCCCCAACCCTGCCCACTCTTCATTAAGAGGCCTTCTAGCGGCTTCTATTCAGTCTTAGGTTTTGTTAGGCTTTTCAACTTCTTAAGGAAAACGAGCTGAATGTAAGTAAATAGCTCCGTTATAATTCCGAAATATAATTCTAAAATCACTGCTATCTAATATATATCAAACCTTCAGCAAAAAAAAAATCGATAATAATATACCTTGATGACTTCTGAAACTCTTCATACTGTCCATCTATTCCAAGATACTCTAAGATACACCTATGGATCCTGCCAGATCATCATAAATAATCAATGCCTGTACCATATAATACAGTACCCTTGTGGAATTAGGTCTTGTGATTCAAGTCAGCAATACTGATGGATGTTATCACAAAAGCCCTGTGAAAATCACTGCTGTTTACTCCAAGCAAAGTCTTGAAAACTCAGTCTAGTACATAGATAGGAACCACTTCATAATGTTTAACTAAACAGGTTCCCTCATTTCACTTGCTGCTACAAAGCTTAGAGCCAAATTCCTAGTCTCCCCTCAGAAAGTAAGTAGTATATCGCTAATGTTTTCATTGGCCTCATTCATCTCTACATTTTATGTCATTTCAACCTGTTTTCCTTTTGCTTCAGGCTTCTCAAATACTTATGTTAATTACTGAATTTTGTGTACCTTTATACGCTGCTTTACGTCCTTTCTTTCAAATGAAGTAAAGCATTAGTATATTACTCACTGTAAATACATTCGCACTTTTACCTAACAAGATGTAAGATCCTGGTTAATATGAATCCACTTCTAAGAAACAGCTCAGTTTCCTGGGGCTGACACCATGCTTCTGTGTCTAGCAGGACAAAGGACTGGACCCTGCACTGGCAGGTTTGGCCAAATCCTAAGAGGTATCCTGTAGATGGTCAGCCAGCTTCTGGCATGGTCCCTCTGCATCCACTTCGCCAGGCCTTTCCTGCTGAAATTTCTAGTAGAGACACTTCTGACAAACACACCACCCAGAGGGTATGTGACAAATAAAATCACAACATTTTGAATAAAGCTAAATCTAACAGTAGATATGCAAATGAAAATGCTGGAATCTCTTGTAACAGCTCAGAAGGTTAAGTTAAGTGTTTTTTTTTTGTTTGTTTTGTTTTTTGCAGTACGCGGGGCTCTCACCGTTGTGGCCTCTCCCGTTGTGGAGCACAGGCTCCGGACGTGCAGGCTCAGCGGCCATGGCTCACGGGCCCAGCCGCTCCGCGGCACGTGGGATCTTCCCTGACCGGGGCACGAACCCGTGTCCCCTGCATCGGCAGGCGGACTCTCAACCACTGCGCCACCAGGGAAGCCCCCAGGTAAGTTAAGTTTGAGCAGAGGTGGAAGGGTCACAAGACCTAGAACAGAACGACCCACCTCTCAGCCCATGCAGCTCTACGTGGTTTCTGAGTTCTGAGGCTCAGGATGTGATACATATGTGAAACAGAATACAACCATCTGTGTGATGTCTCTGCATTCCATTCCCAGTGATTATATGTCCCAAGGTCTTGGAAATAAAAATAACACCTGACATTTGAATTTAGTATTTCCGAGTTGGTTTAAGGTTCTCTATAGACAGGAAACAGAAGCAATCAGGAGCAAGCCCTCTGGATGCTACCGTTCCTTGCCCACTTCCTCTCTCGGTTTGTGACACTACCATCCACACACAATCTAGAGAGCTGGGAGTGACTCCTGATACAGCAAGTAAGCCATACTATTCACAATTCACGCGTGACGAAGCGGGATAGAAGAATCTAAATGTTAAACTCATTACCGTCATTAACACGAATTAACCGTTGAGAGTTAATTTGCTGAACAGTGGCCGACTCTAGTTTTTACCCCGTCAGCCAGTTCTCTTACTCCCAGTGAGAGCCGTACATTTAAGAATAACACTTCAGTTGTACAGAGGAACGCGCGTGTGTTTCATCTTCAGTGACGCAAGAACCTTATGGTTCTCTTTAATGAATACAACTCTGACAACAACACCTTGGCACTCTCTTCCTGCTACTTGTAATGAAAAATTTTGCATTTTCCAAAGAATCTGAATTTTAGACTAAAGTGACTCACTCAATATACTTAATATAAATACATATCAAGTGTAATTTTTCAGCTTTTCACTAGCTTAGATTTTCGACACTACTAATTAGTCATCATTACTAAGGATAACTTCTATTTTTTAGTCACAGTGTGTTCTGGATTATTTAGGATTCACTCTGAGCAGACAAGGCTGATTTCATTTTTGAGATTTGGGTCCATCTCTTTGCTTTCAAAACAAGGGCTAGCTATGTAACAAATAAGTAACTCAATTATCCAGTGGAGTCAGGGGAGTCCAAAGTGGTTTATCTCTACAACCTAAATCCTAATCCAGAGTCGTATTTTAGTTTTAGAACTATATCTCTTTTTAATACTACCAGCAATGTTCCTGACATCTCACTTGAACGCTAAATTAAAAGAAAATTGTTCAAGTTGGGGGAACAAAGTCTAATACACCTAAAGGGGAAGGAACACAGGAGAAAAGAGTACCACTGCTAGTTACAGAGGAAAAAACTCAGGCAAAGTGACTTGCAAGGGTTACAGAGCGAGTAACTGGCAGAGCCAAGATGTAAGTTCAGGTCTACAACTTGAAAGTCAATGAACATAAGATTTCTACTCAACACATATGCCAAACACTACCAGTTCTTTCCAGTGATTAATTATTCTTTGGTATTCTAGAGAGATATTGAGTCAAAAGAATATTTAAGACTCAACTGGGGCTTCCCTGGTGGCACAGTGGTTGAGAGTCCGCCTGCCGATGCAGGGGACACGAGTTCGTGCCCCGGTCCGGGAAGATCCCACATGCCGCGGAGCAGCTGGGCCCGTGAGCCATGGCCGCTGAGCCTGTGCATCCGGAGCCTGTGCTCTGCAATGGGAGAGGCCACAACAGTGAGGGACCCGCATAATATATACACACACACACACACACACACAAAGACTCAACTGCTTGTCCATTGTCTATTTCCATGCTCCACACACAGAGCAGACACAGAGATGAGCTCTCTTCTTGGGCACCTGCCTTGACCCGGGCAGGGAGGTCTCGCTGAGGCCCGCACTTCTACCGCAGGACTGTCGTCTCCCAGCTACTGTAAACAGAACCACTTCGGCTCTGCTGAAAGAAAGGGTATCACCATCCTACCAAGGACATTCGCTGTCTCACAACCTAATATCTTTTCCTACCGCTGGGCCTTCATGCATTATCTCCCTTTCCAGAACACTCCACAATTCTAAACAGGTATTGAAATAATATCCTCTTTTCGAGATGTAAAATTTATAATCTGTACCACCCAATTGGACACTTAGATAGTTGTCGTCAACCACTGTTCCACAACTTGTACCTTCAACCAGGCTAACTCAGAGGACAGACTCTGTATGAGAAACATTAATGGTTGCTTACCCTATGGTCATTCCAACTTCTCCCTTGTTAACAGAACCTTAATTTTGTTTGGTTGGTAATGTGCCTAACTGCAAGGAACAAATCATGATTGTTCTAACCAGTCAAAAAGCCTCCTAGTCAGTGATCAGTCTAGGTGTGGTCATGTAACCCACTTCTGGCCAGTGACGTACGAGTGTGTTCTGTGTTCTAGAAAATTGTCCTCCCTGATAGAGAAAAAAAAAAAAAGAACAAAAAAAGACCCTTTCTTCCCCCCTTGCCCCTTCCTTCCTACGTGACACTGTGTCCTATGGAAAACCATGAGTGAAGACATCACCAACACTGGACGGCAGTGTGGAAAGATAGAAAGAGCGAGGTCCTCCTGTGTCTTTCTACTGCCCTGCATTACTTCTCTGTTTCACACACAGGGCCAAGGAGCTACTTAAACACAGAAAAGTGGGTATGCTGTTAAATTTCACCTGATTTTTCAAATTATGAATACATGTGTTTAGCTGGTTTATAACTTGTAATTAAAATTAGGAAAAACTCCATCAATGATGAGGTGAGCCAATGATTAATAACAGCAAAATACTGCTGCTGCTGTTTTTAAATCAAAGAACATTTAACAAAATAGCCGGAGAAGATACAAGGCGTGAGAACCTGAAGTGCCAACACTGAGAGAAGAAGTGAAACAGGTAAACCTAACAGCCTTGGTCACTGTTTGCCCTGAGTCGCTTCCTGGTTCAGAGCAGCACCGTGACTGAGAGGCCCAGCTGGGAGCTTTCGCCAGTCTCACGGGGCCACGGAGACAAAACCACCAAGGCAAGTGGACTTGAACGGGCCAATATCCTGGAGAAAAGAGAACAGTTCATGCTATGATGCTTTTCCCTAAAAATATCTACAATTCCTAAACTTCGTGAGCAGGAGGTTGAGAAACCAAGCACACGGCAGTGGTTAAGAGACTAAAATGATAAGCACAGCTGTCATCAGTTTCAAAATGCCAGAGAGACAGAAACTGAATTTAAGGGCCCAAAAAAGAGAAAGTCTTCGTAAACACACTTTAGTAGGCTTTCTACTAAAATCCTCAAGGGGCTGTGCCCTAAAAATAAAGTCAGCCCAAAATAGACTAACCCTCATAAAGTCTGAAACCAGGCTGAAAATTCTCTCCATCTTTGATGGGATCATTGTAATTGGATCCTAGACTACCTGCCTGCCAAAAAAAACTAAATACACTACGGTGAAGATATCATCCAGAGCACCTATAATTATTTGTACACAATGTCCAGCAGTCTGTAAAAAAATTACAAAGCCCATCCAGCCACAGTCAGGGCCAAAAGACTGAAAACCAAGAGGAAAAAGGGGCAAAAGATACAGACCCACAGGTGATCCATACATTAGAAGACACAGACTTTAAACAAGTGATTAATAGGGAAAAACACACACACACACAAACACTGAATTTCTCCCAGAATACAGAAGTCTACTTAAAAATAATCAAATGGAGGGACTTCCTTGGTGGTCCAGCGTCAAAGAATCTGCCTTCCAATGCAGGGGCCACGGGTTCAATCCCTGGCCAGGGAGCTAAGATCCCACATGCCATGGGGCAACTAAGCCCACGTGCCACAACTACTGAGCTTGCATGCCTCAACAAGAGAGCCTGTGTGCCGCAAACTACAGAACCCACGCACCCTGGAGCCTGCGCGCCACAACGAGAGAGAAGCCTGCGCACCACAGCTAGAGAGAAGCCCATGCGCCACAACGAAGAGCCCGCACCACAACGAAAGATCCTGCGTGCCTCAACGAAGACCCTGCGTGCCGCAACTAAGACCCGATGCAGCCAAAAAAATAAAGAAAAAAAATAATCAAATGGAAATTTTATGACTGATAAATAACTGAAATTCAAAACTTGATAGAAAACAATGAGATAGCACTACACACCTGTTGCAACAAATCCAGAGCACTGAGAACACCAAATGCGGACAAGGATGTGGAGCACTGGAACGCTCATTCGTTGCCGGGGGGAATGCAAAATGGCACGGCCACTCTGGAAGACAGTTTGGCAGCTTCTCACAAAACTAAACATAGTATTTGATCGAGCTATCATGTTCCTTGGTATTTACCCTAATGAGTTGGAATATCCAAATGAAAAAAGGAAAATACAGAAAAGAGCATAAGAGACACAAGGATCTCAGTGAAAAGATGTAACACATGTGAATGGAGTCCTAAAAGAGGGGTCGGGCAGAGGTGGGGAGCAGGGGAGAGGGCAGAAACAGTATTTGAGGACACACTGGTCAAAATTATCCAAAGATGAAATAAAAAATAAATAAATAAATCAAGTCACAATTCAGGAGTTCTAGTAACCCCAGCCAGAATAAATACAAAGAAAACCAGTTAGGCACACTATGGTTAAGCTTCTGAAAAACCAAAGACAAGGAAAAAAGCCTTAAAAGAAGCCAGAGTAGGGGAAAATACCACTGATAGCTGACTTTTCAGCAGAAGGCAAATGACACCAAAATTACATCTTTAAAGTGTTCAAAGAAGATAACTGTAGATCTGGAATACAGCTGCAAAAATACCCTTCAAAAACAAAGGTGAAACAAAGGCTTGTAACTGTGTGAATTTATTGCTAGTAGATTATAATTAAAAGAAATACTAATGAGAGTTCTTCAGGCGGAAAGATAACTATCCCAGACAGAAACATGAAAATGCAGGACAGAATGAAGAGCAATGGAAAAAGTAAAGCCACAAAATCTAAATAGGCATTGACACAAGATGACAATAATAATGTCTCATGCAGTTTAAAATATATAAAGAATTAACAGAGAGGACAACAATGGCACAAAAAGCAGGAGGGGGGATAAAAAGAGGTAAAGTATTGTAAGGCCCTTACATTTCCCATAAAGTGGTAAAAGTAGTAATTTATAGTAGAACTAATAAGAGTGCATGTTATAATCTCTAGAGTAACCCACCAAACAGAATAAAAGAGAATGCATAACTAACAAGGTACTGGGGGGAAGAGAAAGAAAGAAAAGAAAAAAAGACAGCTGTGACAAATAGAACATAAATATAGTAGATTTGAACTTAAATATATCAGTGGTTACCTTAAATGTAAATGGACTACATTTACATAAAACCAATGTGAAAAACAAAAACTCATATATATGCTGGGTTTTGGTACAAAGATAGCCAAGTATTTCAATGTAACCGAGTAAAAAGTCAAGAAACAGACCTACAGAAATACATCCACTTGACAGATGACAAAGATGCCAGTGCAGTACTCTGGAGAATGGAAGGTTTTTTCAATATATGAGCCAACTAGTTATCCATATGGGAAAAAAATGAACCTGAACACTTAACTCACATCACATATAAAAATTAATTGCAGGTAGATTATAAATCTAAATGTGAAAGACAAAAAATAAAACTTCTAGGAGAAAACGAGAGAATATCTTCTTGACCTTGAGGTATGGGAAGCTATCTTAAACAGAACACAAAAAGTATAAAAAATAAAGGAAAAGATTAACTGCTTTTCATTAAAATTGACGACACCTTCATCAAAAGATTCCATTAAGAGTGAGAAGGGGGCTCCCCTGGTGGTTGAGAGTGGTTGAGAGTCCACCTGCCGATGCAGGGGACACGGGTTCATGCCCCGGTCCGGCAAGATCCCACATGCTGCCAAGCGGCTAAAAAAAGAGTGAAAAGGCATACCACAGAGCAAGAGAAGACATTTGCAATACATAAACCTAAGGAAGGACTCAATCGGAATGCATAAAGAACTCTTATAAAATAGGTAAAAAGATTGAACAGGCACTTCAAAAGAGGCTATCTAAAAAGCCAATCAACATACCACAGGCATTTAAACTCACAGGTCATTAGGCAAATGTAAATTAAAACCAAAATATGAGATTACTGCACCCACAATTAGAATAGCTAAAATTTTAAAAACTGATAACATCAAGTATTGGTGAAGGTGTGAAGCAACCAAAACTCACACACAGCTGACAGAATGTACAGGTTACAACCTGAGATGAGATTCTGAGGTATAAATCCTACAGAATTGTGTAAATGATATGCACTAAAATATATGTATATGAAAATTCTCAGCACCATTATTATTAATAGCCAAAATCTAAAAAATATATATTTTAATTAAAAAACCTAAATACCCTTTAAAAATATATGATGGGTAGAACAGATAAACTGCAGCATATTTACACAATGGCATACTACATGGCAATGAAAATAAATTTAACTACTGCTATATAAAGAAAACAGATGAATCAAGACATAAGTAAATGACACCAGACTCAAAAGAATATATATAGTATAAATCCATTTATATAAAGTTTAAATACCTGCAAAAGTAGTCTGTGGTGATAGAAATCAAAATAATAGTTACCTTTGAAACTGGAAGGGGGAACAAGGGAGGATTCTGGGGGAACCAGTCATGTTTTATTTCTTGATTGAGGTATATAAGTGGGTTCACTTTGTAGAAATTCATTACTTTCCACGCTTGTGATATGATGATTGTTGTGATGGTTAATTTTATGTGTCAACTTGACTGGACTTCAGGATGCCCAGATAGCTGGCAGAACATCATTTCTGGGTGTGTCCGTGAGGGTCTTTCCAGAAGAGATAAGCAGTTGAATCGGTAGACTAAAAACTTTGCTCTCTGCTTGATTTGGGATATCTTTCTTCTGCCCTGGGGCATCAGCACTCCTGTGTCTGGGCCTTCGCACTCAGACTGGGATTACGCCACTGGCTGCCCTGGTTCTCAGGCCTTTGGGTCTGGACTGGAACTACACCACCAGCTCTCCCGGGTCCCCAGTTTGCAGATGGCAGACGGTGGGACTTAGCCTTCACAATCACATGAGCCAATCTTTCATAATAAATCTCTTTCTACATGCCTCTCTCTCTCTGTGTATCCCATCAGTTCTGTTCTTCTGACAGCTCCAATTACAGCTGTATACCTCTCTGTACTACGTATACTAAAATTTTAAAGTGTACCTATATACAAGGCTTTCTTTTGGGGTAATGAAAACTAGACACAAATGGTAGTTGCATAACACTGTAAAGGTACTAAATGCCACTGAACTGTACACTCTTAAAATGGTTAAGTTTATGTTACATGAAATACCACAGTGAAAAAGAAAAATAACCCCAAAACTTGACCTCAATAAAACAATGTATATATTTATTAGCAGACATTCATGACTATAAATACTAAGAGTTGTAATGCCAAACTTACCAACTGCTGTGTCACCATCTAACAAGTTGTCATCTTCAGAAGTCTGAAAGTCCATAATCACACCTGCTCCGTCTAAAAGCTCCTCGTCACTACTCGCACTTGTTATACTGTTGTAGCTGTTTCTATAGTAGCCTCTATGAAACAGCTGCTCAGACTCCATTTAGCTGTCTGCTTATCTGAAAAAACAAAGGGGGAAAAATGGCTTTAACATTTTCCCAACATATAATAAAAATCATCTACTTAGGGCTCCCCTGGTGGCGCAGTGGTTGAGAGTCCACCTGCCGATGCAGGGGACACGGGTTTGTGCCCGGGTCCGGTAAGATCCCACATGCCGCGGAGCAGCTGGGCCCGTGAGCTATGGCCGCTGAGCCTGCGCGTCCGGAGCCTGTGCTCCGCAACGGGAGAAGCCACAACAGCGAGAGGCTCGCATACCGAAAAAAAAAAAAAAACATCTACTTTAATAAGTCGAAGGAAACTTCTGATCTCTGTATTAAAAATATATATATACTAACTTGATTCACTGTAACAATAGCTAACTCTATTGTGTTAAGTCTTTGGGGATCATTTAATAATTCTATTCTCACCAAGAAGCTGTAAAAAGGAATGAAGAATTTCTTCAGGTAGTGGTATAAAACAATCTCCAAGATCAATCGTTAAGTTAAAAGACAAAGTACAGAGAAGGGTTTATAGTACACTACAATATATGTGGGGGGTCCCCCGAAAAAGGGGGGCTGTGGTAGAGGATGAAATACAGTACACAACTGGTTGTGTATGTACAGTCCATCTCCGGAGGGAGTTCCAAGAAAGCTCCCCACAGGGAAAAGGAACAGTGACTGAAGTACCAGGTCTGAGAGGGAAACTGTATGCCCCTTTTGAATACCTTACCAGATGCAAATACTAATTTTAAAATACTGTCATTTACACATTTTTAAAATTTCATTCTCCTTTCATCATTTTAAAATTTATTTATTTATTTATTTATTTTTGGCTGCGTTGGGTCTTAGTTGCTGCACACAGGCTTTCTCTCGTTGTGGTGAACGGGGGCTACTCTTCATTGCAGTGCACGGGCTTCTCATTGCCGTGGCTTCTCTTGTTGCGGAGCACGGGCTCTAAGCGCACAGGCTTCAGTAGTTGTGGCGCACGGGCTCCGTAGTTGTGGTGCATGGGCTTAGTTGCACCGCGGCATGTGGGATCCTTCCGGACCAGGGCTCGAACCCGTGTCCCCTGCGTTGGCAGGCAGATTCATTACCACTGCGCCACCAGGGAAGTCCCCATTTAAAATTTAAACCTTCAGAGCCCATGGTCAAATATCAGCCATGAAAAGTATAATAGGTCACGATTTCTATTTTTTCCCAGCAGATAACAAGTAAGCACACGTTTCACTGTTCTTACTCCATACTTTAAAAACAATGTAACTCCTAAATAGTTTGATGTTTTAAATGCATCCACCTACTTGCTCAACACCCAAATGACAGTTCAACATTAGTGAGCTAGACACCAGCAACAGGCTTGAGAGGTTCGTGTGTGGGACTTGAAAGGTGAAGCCGTAGGAGCGGTCCACCCAGTAAGCCTAGTAAAGCAAGACTTCTTAGCTTTGTCATGATGAGTACACATAGAAAGTAAAGGATGAATGGAGTGACGCGCACTCCAATTCGAGTGCTGAATTCTAGCACTGAAGATTTGAAGGGGTTTAAGATAATCTCTTGTCCTCAGTAAATGTTCCTTCGGCACATGGAAAAACAACCTCAAAGAGCTGCAACGATTAAAAATTATTTGTAGTTAAAAAAAATTTATTTGTAAAGCTTTTACACTTTTTAGAAAAATAAAATACTGATAACTACTTTTAAAAGGTATACTATATAAATTCCCTAACTTAAAGACCACCTGAGAGAAGGTGAAGCTTGAGAGCTCTAGTCTCAGCATCTGGCACAGTGACTGGAACATAATATACAGATAATAGTGGTCAAAATGCCAGACTGTTTTCTCAATCAACCAGGTGAAAAAAGAGAAATGAATTCAGTCTTCAATAAACAAATCCTCTCTACAACAGTGTTAATCTGGTCTTGGGAGAATAACCAAAACCTAGCACCTAAGTTACAAAGAAAACATTAAGTATTTACCACTTTGCAATTTTATTAATGTTTTATGATTACCTCCACCAAAGACAGCCTATTATACTGAGACTTGTTAGAATATACTAATTAAAACAAGAGTTTTGGGCTTCCCTGGTGGCGCAGTGGTTGAGAGTCCACCTGCCAATGCAGGGGACACAGGTTCGTGCCCTGGTCCGGGAGGATCCCACATGCTGCAGAGCGGCTGGGCCCGTGGGCCATGGCCACTGGGCCTGCACGTCCGGAGCCTGTGTTCTGCAACGGGAGAGGCCTCAACAGTGAGAGGCCCGCGTACCGCAAAAAAAAAAAAAAAAAAGTTTTATTTTAAGGTAAATGTTAAAATAGAATAGTATGAAAATAACTGTTTATGCTAAGAACTCTGCAGTATCCATAGAGGTGATCAAATTCAATATTGTGCCTCTTGACTAAATAACTAAAAGGCTTTTAAAAGAAAATAAGGATTAATAGTTCAAGAGTCATTTTAATTTTGATTAGCAAAGCACATATGCTAAGATTTTGCAAAGGACACAAACATTCTATTCTTCACTTCTTTACACGACGGTCACACTAGAAGCGCTATACATGTGATAACATACGTCAATGAGCGTTAATTCGCTAGAGGCTATAGAACACTGAGAAATCGCTCTAAAATAAAACTGTCTGTGTCCTAGGCCCTCAATCAGCAAGTTCCAACATAGCTCCTACATTTTATCCCTGAAAGTCCTCAAAAACCACTAGTGATGACTGCTAACTTAACCCTTTCAAAATGTCTAAAAACTTCATATCACGAACACCTCTGAGACATCTAGACTCCATACCTTTCCTTATAACAAGAGCAACCAACTCTGTTCCAAAGGTTTATTAAACTCAGGCCTGCATGGGTTCCTATTTCTATAAATTCAATAACTTAAAAAGAACTATTCTTATTAACCCAGAAACCTGTAGAGCTGACCTGTGTGATCAGCAGCCACTAGTCCTGAAACACGGCTCTAAGGAGAAATACCTACTGCACTTGTAGGACTTCATGACAAAAAAGAATGTCAAGTATTTCATTAAAAATTTCATATTGATTCCATGCTGAAATAACACTTTAGATATACTGGGTTTAATAAAATATATTATTAAAATTAATCTCACCATTTCCTTTTTACCTTTTTAATGTGTATACTAAGAAATTGAAAATTTCACGTCTCTTGAATTTGCAGCACAACTGTTTTTATTGCACAGCACTGCTATAAAATAGTCAAGATTCTACGGTAGCATAAAAGAAATACACAGAAGGAATCTGGACACCAGTGTTAAATCACTCTAGGTTTCAAACTCGATTCCCAGGCTTGACTACAAAAGGCTATTTAAACCATAATACAGCAGCTGAAATTTGGCATATAAAAAATGAAAACAATACTACAAAGTCATTTTTTTCCTTTTAAATTGTCAAAAATATACTTAAAACCATTACAAAACATTATAATAGACACAGCGGCTTGCAAATACATTCTTGCAGAGCTAGGAAAAGTAGAGCTAACCCATGAAAATCTCTAGGGAGAAGGCCTGGTGCACTGCAGTGCACCCAAATGATCTATGTACAGTCACCCTGACCTCTGTCATCTGATCACACCACAGCCAGCATGGTCTTTTCTAAAAGCAGGTCTGATGGGTCATCTCTGCACATGCCATGGATTTAGGTCTTAATCACTTCTCACCATGCTTAGCAGACAAACTCTTCCACACAGCGCACAAAGCCCATGCAGCCTGGCCTCTGCTGCCTCTCCCGGGGCGAACATCTCCCTCTCAGCCCCACCAGGCCGGCCCCAGCCCCTGCCCTAGGCTTAGCTGCTCCCTGAGCCGGGAACAGACCCTCACCTCCTCATCTAGGTAATGCTCCGAGGCATTCTTCAGCTCTCACCTCAAGCATCCCTTTATTCAGTTAACAAACTCTCAAGCAAGGACTTCCCTGGTGGTGCAGTGGTTAAGAATCCACCTGCCAATGCAGGGGACACGGGTCCGTGCCCTGGTCCAGGAAGATCCCACATGCCACAGAGCAACTAAGCCTGTGAGCCACAGCTACCGAGCCTGCGCTCTAGAGCCCACATGCCACAACTACTGAAGCCTGCGCACCTAGACCCTGTGCTCCGCAACAAGAGAAGCCACCGCAATGAGAAGCCCGTGCACCACAACCAAGAGTAGCCCCTGCTCGCCACAACTAGAGAAAGGCCGCGTGCAGCAACGAAGACCCAACGCAGCCAAAAATAAAAATTAATTAATTAATTTAAAGAAACCCTCTCAAGCAGAGTTTACTATATGTCAGGCACCATCCTAGGCACATTACAAGTTAACTCATTTAAGATTGGTACTAAATACAACCAAAACCCTAAATCTTAGGTGCTGTTATCATCCTCATTTAACAGATGAGGAAACTGAGGCACAAAGAGTTGCAGTAACTGGCCCAAAGTCATGCAGCTGTAAGGAAAGCCTTCCTAACCTACCTCCTACCTGGGCCAGGCTTCCCTGACCAGGTCAAATTCTCACTGTGAGTTCTCACACCTCTCCTTGACAGCACTTAGCCCAGGTGTAACGTCACCCCGATTCACGTGATAAGTCCTCCCTCCGGAGGGTGGCATGAGGCCTGGCTGTGCCCATCTGTACTCAACTCTGCAATGCTTAGCACAGTACCACACACCTACGAGGGGTTCACCTTTTTAAATTAAACTTTTTATTTCGAGATATTGTGATTTCACATGTGGTTGTAAATAATACAGAGAGCTCCTATATACCCTTTACTCAGTTTCTTCCAATGGTAACTTCTTGCACAATCATGATATTGACACTGACTGACACAGAACCTTCCATCACAAGGACCCCTCGTGCTGCCCTTTACAGCCTCACCCACTCTCTTCCAGTCCCCCACCCCTTCCTTAACCCCTGGCAACCCATAATCTGCTTTCTATTTCTAAAACTCTTCCACTTCAACAACGTTGTATAAATGGAATCGTACAGTTGACCATTTCGGGGATTAGCTCTCTGCACTCAGCAAGACTCTCTGGAGAGCCATCCAGGGGTTGTGTGTCAACAGTTCTTCCCTCTTCGTTGCTAAATAGTGCTCCACGATATGGACACACCACATGTTTGTTTAACCATTCACCCGTGGAAGAATTATCTGCCTCTTTTCTAGGTTTGGGCTATTATAAACAAAGCTGCTATAAATATTCACGTACAGATTTTTTGTGAACTTAAGGCTTCATTTCTCTGGGATAAAAGCCAAGGAGTGCAACAGCTGGGCTATATGGTAACTGCATGGCTGGCTTTTAAAGAAACTGCCAGTTTAACATCCCAACTTTACAGCCCTACCAACAATGTATGGGTGAGCCTGTTTCTCCACATCCTTACCAGCACTTGGTGGTGTCGGTTTTTTTCTTTCTTTCTTTTTTTTAGCCATTCCGATAGGTGTGTAGTGGTATCTCACTGTTCTTTTCATTTGTATTTCCCTAATGGCTGATGACGTTGAACATATTCTTATGTGCTTACTTGCTACCTGCATGTCCTCCTCAGTGAAATGAGTGTTCATATCTTTTGCCGATCTTCTAACTGGATTGTTTTACTGCCCAGTTTCATATTTTAGAATATATATTCTAGATACTAGTCCTTTGTCAGATATGTTGCTTGCAAATATTTTCTCCCACTCTTTAGCTTGGTTTTCTTCCTTTTGATAGGGTCTATCACAGAGCAAAAGTAATTCTGATGAAGTTCAACTTGTCAGTATTTCCCTTAAGGAGCGTGCTTTTGGCGTCAACTCTAGGAAATTTACCTACCAAAGATTTCCTCCTAAATTTTTTCCTAAAATTTTTATAGCCTTACATATTACATTTATGTCTGTGGTCCATGTTGAGTGAATCTTTGTATAAGTTGTAAGACACAGGTTGAAGTTTGTTTTTGTTTTTGGACGTATGGATATCCAACTGCTCCAATGCCATTTGCCAAAAAAGTTATCTTCCTGGGCTTCCCTGGTGGCGCAGTGGTTGAGAGTCCACCTGCCAATGCAGGGGACACGGGTTCGTGCCCTGGTCCAGGAAGATCCCACATGCCACAGAGCGGCTGGGCCCGTGAGCCATGGCTGCTGAGCCTGCGCGTCCGGAGCCTGTGCTCCGCAGCAGGAGAGGCCACAATAGTGAGAGTCCTGTGTACCACCAAAAAAAAAAAAAGTTATCTTCCTTCCACTGAATTGTTTGGGGGTCTCTGTCAAAAATTAGTGGGGCATATTTGTGTGAGTCTATTTCAGACTTCTCTGTTCTGTTTCATTGATCTGTGTGTCTATACCTAGAGCAGTAAGGACAGTATTGACTACTGGAGCTCTTGAAATTGGATAGATTGATTTCTCACACTTGGTTCTTATTTTTCAAAATTGTTTTGGTTATTCTAGTTCCTTTGCCTTTCCATATAAATTTTGGAATAGCCTGGTCTATATCTACAGAACCTTGCTGGATCAATTAATGTCTATAGTATGAATGAATAGCAAATGCCTAACGGATGACGGATACATCTGTACTTGGACGTTGCATGGGAACTTGAATTCAACAAGACCTAAGCCAAATACTTATTTGCCCCAAACTTGCTCGTCCTCCCCCTCTCCCTATCTCAGTTTACAGGATCACCATCTACCTAGTAGCCAAAGTCAGTTTGGAGAGTCACTGATTAATGCATTTAACAACCATCTGCTGAGCGCCCAGCATGTGCTGGGGTGATGAGTAAGAAATGGTCCCTATTCCCAAGGCAGTGAACGTGAAAGACAGACAAACAATGACATATGGTGTGAGAAGCGCCAGAGGAGAAGTATGCTCAAGGTACATGATGACACTGAGCAGGAACAAGCTGCTGCCTGGGAAAGTCTGCAAACACTGAAAGAGGAAATGAGTACTGAAGGATTAGGACGCATCAACTAGGCCAACTATGAGGTGCCAAATCAATAAAGGAAAAGAAAAAAGTACATGCAAAAACACAGCAGCATAATAAGACCTGCTCGGGTAGCTTATGGAAGAGGCAGGGGCTGGAGAGTAGCCGAGGAGGTGGACGGACGCCAGAGAAAGGCAGGCGCTCCTAGGTCCTGCTGAGGAACTTACTCGTGACAACACGTGAGAAACCATTAAGAGGTTTAAAAGAGAAATCACCTGATCAGATACAAACTTTAACAAGCAACAGCAGCAGCAGCGTGGAAGGCAGAGGAGAAGGGCAAGAGTGACCCGGGGAGGACTCCAGGAGACCTTGAAGAGCCCTGGACACAGCACAGTGAGGTCACCACCGAACTGAGTCATGGCCACATGAAGAAGTAGGAACGGCTGCGAGGGACATTTAAGAGGCCACGGTAGCTAACAAAACGCGAGGAACGTGAAGGAGAAATCTAAGGTATCTGCTCGGTTTCTGACTTGATTGATTCAAAACAGCTGGAAGAAACAAAGTGCAATCTCCAGCAGCTTGTAGGACTCAGAACCAGAGCGTTCTTTCCAACAGCAGGATTACACACCCAGGCTTTAGTCCTATTCCAGGCCAGACTGCAGTGAGGGGATGGCGACCCTGAGCGCACCAGTCTAGCCCCTGAACTGCAGACACTGAGCGGTTCAGCACCAGAACTGGGGGGTGGGGAGCAGAACGAGGGAGACCTGGAACCCAGAGCCTGAGGGAGGCACGCTGCTTCTTCATAGCTTCCAACAAGGTTTTGCCCTCTCATCAAGGGGACTGGGTAGGCCTGAGGACCATGGCTAAGTTGCAAAGGTGTGTCAGTCAGCTATCTGACAGAACAGCAGGCACAATCAACCCCAGAGAAAGAAGAAAAGAAAATCCCAAATGTCAGCAGCCAGAGATGAACAAAAGTCTCAAGAGCAGGGCTTCCCTGGTGGCACAGTGGTTAGGAATCTGCCTGCCAATGCAGGGGACACGGGTTCGAGCCCTGGTCCGGGAAGATCCCACATGCCGCAGAGCAACTAAGCCCGTGAACCACAACTACTGAGCCTGTGCTCTAGAACCCGTGAGCAACAACTACTGAGCCCACGTGCCACAACTACTGAAGCCCAAGTGCCTAGAGCCCATGCTCCGCAACAAGAGAAGCCACCGCAATAAGAAGCCCGCGTGTTGCAACGAAGACCCAACACAGCCAAAAATTTAAAAACAAACAAACAAAGTCTCAACAGCAATAACCGCAGGGAGGTGGAACTCTGACTGATATAGCCACTTGGAAGTAAGGAGCTTCCTCACGTAAATATTTCAAGAACTAGGTGTGCGAAAGACTTGTCAAAGATTAAAACGTGACAATGAATTTCAACACAATCATTTACACATTTACTAAAGTTTGTAAAATGGCCACTCGTGTACCAGAAACTGTAAAAAAAAATACAGACAAAATTTTTATTTATTAATGGCATCATATCTGTACAGGCCTTACAGCTTTCAATAAACTTCAGCATAAATTACATAATATACTGTCCTCAAAAGGGATATAGTAATTTTTTCCTATAAATTACTATATATCCATATAATGACAGGCAACGCATGACAGATGTCACAGAAGACACTGAAATTGTTACAAGAGCTCGGGGAAAAGACTGCATCCATCTGTAATTGATGATGCGAAGACTTCTTTGGAAGAGACACACTTGAATTGGACCTTAAAAGGTAAGTGGGAGGGATTCTTTAGCAGTCCAGTGGTTAGGACTCGTGCTTTCACTGCCAGGGGTCCAGGCTCAAACTCTGGGAGGAGAATTAAGATCCTGCAAGCACGTGGTGTGGCCAAAAAAAAGGTAAGTGGGATTTTATGGGGCAGAGGTGGGAGAAGAGGTTAGTTCATTGAAGCAACAGTGAAGCATTGGCGTGAATCAAGCCATGGAGCCAAGAAGGTGACAAAGACATTTGGCGATGAGTGAGTGTGTGCAGAGAACAGAAGTCCAATGCAAGGTTTCGTGGTCAGATAAGTCTGGGTAATAAAACATACCCTGTGTAGAATTGTAATGGTTAACAGAATAAGAAAGGTTCTTGAGAAAACCTGTAGTAAACATTAACTTCATAAACAAAATTTATTAAAAGTTTCTCAAATTTATTTTACCAGGGAATGACCCCTCTACCCATTATAACATCATGAAACTTAGATCAGAACATCACCATATTAAAAAAGAATTTACCCTAATACAAATTGTCAGTACTTACAAGACATGACAGTAATGAAACGCATTTCTCCCCAAAGTAATATTTCCTGGTATTTTATCCTACTGTCCATTAAGTTAGCTGCATGTCCAAATCACTGCACCTTAGATATTTCTCTTCAAAAAAGTATTAAATGGATAACCTGCTAAAGAAAGTGGCTTTCTATTCTGAAGAAAATTTCCCAGATTCATAAATATTTTTAGATCCAGTCAAAAGATAACTGCTAGATGATTTTAAAAGGAAAAACACACACACAAATATAAAAGTCAGACTATAACAAGTAAAAAGGTAAACAATCCAACAAAAAGATGCTGTGGAGGACTTAGACTTTGAAAACTAAATAATTTCCATGACTTTACAAGACAGAAACTGTTCAACTACTTCCCATGAGGGCAAGAAATGTATTTACCTGACATGGTTCCAATCAAAGTTGCAGATCAAATCTCTCTATATTTCAGCAATGCAAATGGGCATTTTCCCCACGTGGGTTCATCTTTTATTTTATATTTAACCTTATACTTAACCGAAGAACACTGATCTTTAAGAATCAAAATGTATCATAGCTACAATGTTTATATACACATGTGAAAGTGCATAATTAAAAAACACAAGAAGAGTTTATTAGAGTAGTGGCATGAGGATTAAAAAAAAAGATTTTCCAGAGTTTCTGTAATTTTACATTATTTTTATAACTGAAGAATAAATGGACCTGTGCTGCCATCTCTCTCACCCCATCTTTTCTTCCAGCATTTTGTTGAGTCTCGCTCTCAATGAAGTGCAGCCAGTGAGAGCAAGAGCTCTGAAATCACATTGCCAGGCTTCAGTCTCAGTTCTGACACTGACTGTGACCTTGGGCAAATTAATTAAATCCTCTATGCCTCAGTTTCCACAGCTCTATAACGGGAAAAATCAAAGTACCTACTTCAAGGGGTTGGAGAATTGAGATAATCCACAAAACCACTTAGGAAAGATCCTGAACCATAGAATTCACTCAATAAATATTAACACATCATATTTTAGATCCCTGCTGAAAGGTATGACTGGAAACTAAGATGAAAGCTCTACAAAGCAGTGATAGTGGCCAAACCTCACAGGATACTGCTTTGATATCTGACCCACCACAGAGATCAAATCTGGCTTCCTGAGCCATCTGAAAATTATTACCAACATGTCACAACAGGAAATGGAAAGCCTATCACCAACATGACCTGGAAAACAGCCAATTCACTGACATAAAATCCTAACCTCAGCAAATCCTTCCCCTAAACTGTATATATCCAAAACCAGGTTAAATATTGGCATTCCTAATGAGCTATGTATGATTGAAAACACATGCTAAAACACAAGTTCCAACTAAAGTTGTAGGTACTATACATTCATATTGATCTCTTAAAATAATGTGACCTGTTTTTCAAACAAAGATTCAGTCTTTGAAGAGTGTGGGGAGTTAGGTGTGGGAGAGCTGCAATCGGCCTTGGGTTCTTCCAACAGTGGCTGTTCCTATTAACCAGAGGTCATAAAAGCTGGCTTAACCTGAGTAAATAACTGCAGGGCACACACCTGGTTTTTAAGCCACAGTCTGTAACAAGAAAATCAGCAACAGCACCTTTTAGGATGAAATCAACAACCTATACACGAGCATTTTAACTTCTCTGTGTACTCCCGTGCTACACAGACAGTATTTTGCAGTGACTCACAGAAGCAAGTAAAATTGACTGACATCAGTTAAATTATTTCCATGCCGACCTCATCAAGAAAAGATTCTTCTAAATTAACTCTTGAGAGATGAAAAGTAAAGCATTTCTGGAAAGATTCAACAAAGACAAACCACAGTGATGCTGCTGTAACTGAACTGCATGCTGTAAACTCAAAAAAGTTTATAGTTTGCAGAACTGAACTTTTGAATTACCAAAGAGAAAAAATGGTACCAGTCACTGTTGATTCATTTCTTATTAAAAAAAAAAAAGAATTTTCTTCCAAAGGAAACACAAATCTTGGTCTCTAATATGCATAACGTATGTGTAATTATCTTCTAGGTGCTCCGGTTTTGAAATGCTATACAAATAAAGCACATTATATACAATATCGATTTCTGAGTCTAAGGTGGTTTCCGGTCCAAGTAAGTCTAAGAACAAAACACAAATGTTACATATACACACAAACTATGTCTTGATATACACATAAATCTAAAGAAAGAGACACTGAACTTTATAGTTGGGCAAATTTCGCAAAAGTAAAACCCACAATTAATCTCTTCCTGGCACCTACGTCCATTCTGCTCACAGGTCTTTCGGCGGTTCCCGAAGGAAGCAGGTGAAAGCTCAGAGAACGGCCGCGGGCCACACCTGCTGCTGGCGGGGTCAGCGTCCCAGGACGGAGAGGCTAGCGGCCCGCCCTGCCCCGCGGAAGCCACGGCCCCGGACCCCCTGCCGCCGCCGCAACTCACCTCGCCGCTCAGAGGCAGACAGCAGCCCCGGGGCCGCGTCCTGCGCCGCCGGCGGGCTCCGCATCTGAGGGCGGCCGGCGCGGCCAGCCCCACCGCGACCGCAACCCACGGGCTCAGCCGGGAGGGAGCCGCATCAAGTAGCAGCCGCCGGCTCCGGGGCCCTGGACTCGACCCGCTGCTGCCCCGAATCAAACACGACCGCCTCCGAGCTCACCTCCCTCTGGAGGGACCGCAGCTGCAGCCATGCTCCAACTCGGGGAGGAACTGGAGCGGCCGGCCACCAGCACCCCTCCTCGGCGCTCGGCCCGACTCCGGCCGCCGGCGACGGGCCCGCAGGAAGGACTGCGGCTCGGGACCGTCCCGCCCGACCCACCGACCCCAGGAAGCCGACAGGAGCGGCGCTAGCAGGGCCGACAGGTGCGTCGGCGCCTGACGTCACCGCGTAGCCGTGAACGGCCGGTCGGAGCCGCGTAGACGCCCATTGGGCCGTGTGGGAACAGGGGGCGGGACGCGTGGAGGCAGTAGGCGGGACCTTTTGGAGCAGGGGCGGGGCTTGTGGAGGATGGGGAGGGACTTGTGGCGGCAGGGGGCGGGCCGCGTAGGAGCGGTAGGCGGGCCGTGTGTGGGTAGTGGGAGGGCCGTGCGATGCAGTGGGCGGGGCCGTGGCTCCTTGGGGCGGGGCCGACTAGGGGCGCGACCTTTCCCAGCTGGTGGGTCACGCCCCTCGCGCTGTGGGGGGGGGGGGGTCCTCGTCTTGGTGACCTCGCGAGAGGACTGAGGTGGCACCGGGCCGCTCTCCCCGAAGGGCACTGCGCGCAGTCCGGCGGATCTCAGGTTCGCGTTCGGCGCCGGCGGGACCTCGGCGTCCAGCAGCGCGGAGACTGGGCTACCGTGGCGGGAGCGTTGATTCCGTGGGCAGCCGGTCTGTCTGAGCTTACGCGCGGACCCGGCTCCGCGCCGGCACCCGGTTAGCCTTTATGAATTGTCAAAAATAATGCTTGTTAATTGACTATTTTGGAGAAAACGTGTAACCTGAGGACTCGAATGGCAGAGCTGAGTTGATTTCCTTTTGGCAGACAGCTGTGGAACTCCTCAGGCGCGCCAGTGCGGAATCCCAGAGCAGGGAGGGCCGCACAAGGACAGTCCAGGACGCGGCTCTGCGGCGTGGGGACGTCCTGAATCCCACAGGTGACCTCTGACCTGGGGGGGGGCGGGGAGGAGATGTCCAACAGCACCTGGTGGCAAGGAAAGGAAGAAGTGTAAAGGCGAATGGTGCCCTGCTGTTACTGGAATGTAGGTGGAAGGGGGATGAGGAGGTGGGTTGTTGATGCAGTTGTATGGAAGAGTTTGTGTTTTATCCCAGATAACTGGGAGTTGTTGAAACGGTTGTGGTTGTTGTTGTTTGAGTAGTTTTTCCTGCACAATTTTTATTATGAAAATTTTCAAACCCAAAATACCTGAGAGTATGAAATGAGTTTATTGCATACTCAAATATGGTTTTTCATTTCTTTAAGGTATATGATAAACACTCTAAAATTTTCGGTCTTAAAAGTCTAAAGTCGGGCTTCCCTGGTGGCACAGTGGTTAAGAACCCGCCTGCCAATGCAGGGGACACGGGTTCGAGCCCTGGTCTGGGAAGATCCCACATGCCGCGGAGCAACTAAGCCCGTGTGCCACAACTACTGAGCCCATGTGCCACAACTACTGAGTCCGCGTGCCTAGAGCCCGTGCTCCGGAACAAGAGAAGCCACCACAACGAAGAGTAGCCCCCGCTCACCGCAAATAGAGAAAGCCCACGCACAGCAATGAAGACCCAATGCAGCCAAAGATAAATAAATGAATAAGATTTTTTTTTTAAGTCTAACATCAACTTACAGTAGCTGCATGTAACATGGAAGTGTTTTAATCATGGGCATGACGGGATCAGTCATCTAGATGCAAAAATCCTGCTGTATTAGCTTCATCTGTATTCGGGTGTAATTTTTTACCCTGAAACTTGTGACAGTCGGAGGCAGACATTATGAAACTCTCCCCAAAGATACTTCAACATGCATCTCAAGAATAACACCTCTCCAACACGATCAAATATCACAGCTAGGAAGTTAACAATAAATCCCTCATATCGTCTGATAACCAGGCTATATTTAAATTTTGCCAGTTGTCAACAACAACGAAACATCTTTTGCAGACTTTTTTTTCAAACCAGGATCCAGACAAGTGTCTTTTTTTTTTTTTTTTTTTGGCGGTACGCGGGCCTTTCACTGTTGCGGCCTCTCCCATTGCGGAGCATAGGCTCCAGACGCGCAGGCTCAGCGGCCATGGCTCATGGGCCCAGCCGCTCCGCGGCATGTGGGATCTTCCCGGACCAGGGCACGAACCCGTATCCTCTGCATTGGCAGGCAGACTCTCAACCACTGCGCCACCAAGGAAGCCCCAGACAAGTTTTAAACGTTGCATTTTGGTTATGTTTCTTACATCTCTTTTATTCTTCAACAGCCCCTCCAATTTTTCATAGCACTGATGTTTTAAAGAGACAAGTTGCCTTGTAGAGTGTTGCACGTTGAACCGTTGTCTTTTAATCGTAAGAGTAATCATGGCTTGTGTAGATTGACTGTGTCCCCAAAGAACCCCCTCCCTCCCCTACCCCATGCTTTATTTGGAAGTAGGGTCTTACAGATGTGACCAAGGAAAGTTATTAGGATGGGCCCTAATTCAACAGGACTGGTGTCCTCAGAAGAGAAGAGACACAAAGACAGACATACAGGAAGATGGCATGTGAAAATGGAGGCAGAGACTGGAATGATGCTGTTCAGAGCTAAGGAGTGCCGGGGGCACCAGAAGCTGGAAGAAGTAAGGAAGGATTCTCCCCGAGAGCCCTTCAGGAGAGCAGAACCCTGTTGACACCTTGATTTCAGACTTCTGGCCTCCAGAACTGTGTGAGAATAAATTTCTATTGTTTTAAGACCACCAGTTTGTGGTACTTTGTATGAAAATATGAAATGCAAGTTGATGTCATCCTGTACAACCTGACCAACCTTAGTGCCGCTCGCCACAAAAAGATACTATTAAGTATGTCTTGGATATCTTTCCAGGGACTTTTTAGGCATGTACAAACATATTACGTACGTAAAATGATGGAGGAAACTTTATTCACCAGTAGCCCTGTTAAGAGCCTGGCTTGGCTTGGCCAAACCTTCTGGTAAGTGTTTAGGGTAGGAGACCCTAGATAGGTCTCAGCTGGTTCCTAGAGTCCAGGGAAGCACGTGGAGGGAGAGGAGGCTGTTTTCCTTTGGAGAGGGGAAAGGAGCCCTGTCGACCGGGAGAAGGTGGGGTAAGTGCTGAAGGAGAGTTTGCTGTCGAGTGTTGCACAGCAGGGTGTGCAAGAGAAGCTTCTTTGCCTCCCTACCAAATTGTATCAAACTCTGTATCACACACTAATGCCTTTGATTATGTACACTTTGGGGGCCCTCCAGTAAAACACAAGAGAGTAATGAATATCTGATCTAAATATGTATTTTTTGTATCTTTGAGGCACATAGCACTCTATAAGCATTAATATCAACATTCTAGATTCAACTCATCCTTTTTGATAGCTGCATACAACATATCACATAAAAGGTCTTTAAGTAGGGTCCGGTGACATGATTCTACTTGTTGTTGTAGGACTGAGGCCGCTGTTTTGTTGCTTTCTTGCCAGCTGTTAACTGGAGATCACTCTAAGCTCCCAGAGGTCGGTCTCAAGTCCCAACCAAATGGCTCTCACAACGTAGTGACTTACCTCTTCAAAGCCAGCAGAATTTCTCTTCCTTTCCCTTGAATTAGACTTCTTTGAAGGGCAGGAGGGGTTATGTAATTAGGTCAAGCCCACCCATCATAATTTCATTTTTTTATGAACTCAAGGTCAGTTGACTAATAACGTTATCATGGAAGTGAAATCCACCGTATTTACAGACCAGCCCACACTCAAGGAGCAGCAGTTACACCAGGCACGTACACCAGGGCCTGGGAATCTCGGGGCCACATCAGAATTCTGCCCGCAGCAGCCCCCGCTCCAGCCCCTAATGATTCACAGGTAAAGTGCATTCAGTCCTTCCCAACGTTCGCAAGGGCCTCGTGCCAGTACAGCATCTGCGTGAAGTCCAGGGTCTCATCTAAATCTAAATCTCATCTGTTCAGTGTCCAAAAGCTCTTCCAAGTCAGGTGAAGATGGGGCCCCTGGGTGTAATCCACGAATTCCTCTTCGTCTGTGGACCAGTGACACTAAAGAACCAAGTTACCTGCTCCCAACACTCTCGAAATACAGGGCTGGGACAGGCAGAGGAGCAGTGGCCGGCCTTCCAGCCCCCAGGGAGAGGAAGGAAGATGGGGGCCTGTTCTCAACACACAGCCGCCTTCCACGGTGGCGAGGGTGCCCCTCTCTGCCCTGAGTGCAGTAGCTGGATTTGGGGTGGTTTTGTGTTTTTGAGAAAAGGAAAACCCCTTTGTGTTGCCCTCAGCCAAGAGGATTTTGCGCCTTAATAGGCTAGAGCATCAGCTTTTCCAGATCCTGTATCTGCCTCACGGGCTGACAGCCTCTTCACTTCCTGACTCAGCACCGGCACCAGCTCACAAAGCAGGTTTTTCTCACTGTGACTTTATTTCATAACCGTTACCTTTGCCCTTCCCTGTCGCTAGGCCTCGCATAAAATTATAGGAGTTTACACAGCAGATTTCCTTAACTCCAAATCTCAGGCTAGGCCATTTAAACAAACAGGCAGAACACACCCAAAGTTCTTGCTATCTAAGCCCAGAACCATGAGGCCTAGTTACCCAACGCGTGTGGTAGTCAGAGGGCCACTCAGGTGACCTTTGTAGGATCAAGAAATTCAGCTTCTTGCAATTAAAATAAGCTGTGCCCCAGAATATTACAAAAATTGTGTGTCTGGTTTATTTGGAAAGCCTAAAGATTCAAAAGTCTTCTAAGGACATATCTTAGGACCTGCCAAAATTAGGGATCCTTTCCCTTGTTACCAGGAAAGTGTCCTCTCCCTTGTATACTTCTGAGTGCAAAGAGTTGAAAATTGTAGGACATCAGGCAAAAGACTTTTCACTCCTTTTAAATTATTTTTAATATACAGGGCCGAGTAATACCCAGAGATTACTCCTTTTTCACTCCTTTTAAATTATTTCACTCCTTTTAAATTATTTTTAATATACAGGGCCGAGTAATACCCAGAGATTACCTGCTTGATGTTGTGTGGGAGGTTACCTCCGTGCAATGGTACCCTCCAAATACACGAGCAGACAAGTTTTCCCAGAGGTCAGGGAAAGAAAGCCAACACACCTTGAGAAGCCAGGGAGAAAGAAAGTCAACACAGTTAGATAGGGTGCAAGGCGGGTGGAAAGATTAAAACCTGTGGTCATGCAATGTACATACGTCCTGCCTCTTTTTGGTACGTCAGCCTCCTGTGGATGGTGGGGTAAGTAGAACCAGAGGTGAGGTTTGAGCGAGGGTGCAGAAATGGAAGGTGCCTAAGCCAACGACACACTCTGGCTCTGTCAGAGAGATGTAGAGCGAGAGGGCCTGGCCACAGCCCCAGGTTGCCTGTTAACCTGCTGAGCACTTTTTGGGCAGGACACGTAGGACACAGTAAGAGCGTCACCTCTGGGTGGCAGGATTAAGACCCATGAACGTTGGGTGTCTCGCGGACATTTAGTGTGCCGTGAAGATACGGTGCTTGATGCACATTCGATGCCTCTTGTATGTTGAGTGCCTCACGAACATGTGGCGTCTCTTGGGCTTTCCAGCCTTTTCAATCTCTGTTCACAAGTATCAGTATATGCCCTACTGACCTCATCTGTCCACCATGTCTCACAGCTGAGTAACTTACTTCTCTGTGCTTAACACATGAGCTTTTTCTATCCTATTTATTTCTTTTCTCCCAGGACAGAATTCAGTTTTCTCAGACAACACAGTCCTGGGCTTCAGAGCGGGTACGGTGCCCAGCTGGTGATGGGGGTGCCCACAATGCAGTCAGACTTCTCGGGACTCTTTCATTGCTGGTATCATGGTAGAATTCACGGAACCATGCTCATACCCAAGCCCAGTTTTCTCTTATTTTACTTGGGACCCTGTTGGACAAGTTTCTTAGGTTCTTTCTTAGAAAAATGTTGAAAAGGAAGTGAAAACTTTTCTAAACTAAGTGGAATTTTTCACAAGAGATTTACAGACATTCTCTGTTTTCTTCTCTCGCTGAAGATATGTAGCCTAAATTGGGGGAGAGGTGCCTAGCTTTGAGAACAGACAATAGTCGCAGTCACAGTATTGTGCTATAACGTCCAACATGAGGAACTGTAGTTAACACTAGAGTTAACTGTGTGGTATATTTGAAAATTGTTCAGAGACCAGGTACGAAGAGTTCTCATCACAAGGGGAAGAAACATGTTTTTCCGTTTTTTGGTATCTACATGAGGTGATGGATGTTAACTAAGCATTGTGGTCATTGTTTCACCATATATGTGAGTCAAATCATGATGCTGTACCCCTTGAACGTATGCAGTGCTGTACATCAACTGTATTTCAATAAAACTGGAAAAACCCAAACCAAACCAATGACTAAAAATAAATAAAAAGCTGTCAGCACACAGGAAGTAGTTGGAGGCACAGCAAACTATGTAATGTGAATAAAGACAGGCTCCTGTACTTTAAGTCATAGTTTCTGGTTGGAACTGAGCTGAAGCACTAATAACAACAACTCTACCAGGACTCGTACTAGCTTTACTCCTCCTCCAGCAACCAGCCAACAAAACCTTGAAACTCTCAAGGAAAGTGAAAAAGAAGAATAACGCACAGTGCTAAGAGTGTGCTTATTCCAACCATTTCTGGTTCCCCGGGAGATCCAGAGAACAGATGGTAGACATCGCCAGTGAGTGCATGTGGTGGCACTCATTCCTTTCTGCCAGCATTTCTGTCTCTCTGGAAGTGGCAGCTTGTAATGTGCTATTTTATAGACTTAGCAAAAGGAGTGAAAAAGAGCACTTTTTCACAGAAATCTGGAATCAGATTTCAGTTTCTCCTAGATTCTTGTTCTCTGGCCTCAGTCAAGTTGCTCTAAGTTTTCCCTGAAATAGAAAAACCTGGAGATATGATTATTTCCCATAACAACTTTAGAAATACGTTAAAAAACAGGTCCGCAGGGCTTCCCTGGTGGCACAGTGGTTGAGGGTCCGCCTGCCGATGCAGGGGACACGGGTTCGTGCCCCGGTCCGGGAAGATCCCACATGCCACGGAGCGGCTGGGCACGTGAGCCATGGCCGCTGAGCCTGTGCGTCCCGGAGCCTGTGCTCCTCAGCAGCAGAGGCCACAACAGTGAGAGGCCCGCATACTGCAAAAAAACAAACAAACAAACAAAAAAAACAGGTCCGCAGAAAATCAGAGATATGAACAAAGCCACGGAGATCTGCTTCATGTATTTGTGAGCTGTTTCAGAAAAAGAACGTTGATTCTATCACTTAGTTTCATGCACACTGTCAAGAGGAAGGGAAAGGGATTGAGAAGTTCTATTAGGAAAATAGGGATGCGGTTCTAGTCTAGAATTTCTTCCTGATTTCACCAGCATCAGGGAAGTAGTTGAAAATGACCTTTTCTTGTCCTTTGCCTTTTTCCTTAAGGGAGAACACGAAATTATATTGAATAGATTTGCAGTCTTGATAATATTTTTTAAACATCTTTATTGCAGTATAGTTGCTTTACAATATTGTGTTAGTTTCTGCTTTATAACAAAGTGAATCAGCTATACGTATACATATATCCCCATATCTCCTTCCTCTTGCATCTGCCTGCCACCCTCCCTATCCCACCCCTCTAGGTGGTCACAAAGCACCCAGCTGATCTCCCTGTGCTATGGGGCTGTTTCCCCCTAGCTATCTATTTTACATTTGGTAGTGTATATATGTCCATGCTGCTCTCTCATTTTGTCACAGCTTCCCCTTCCCCTTCCCCATGTCCTCAAGTCCATTCTCTACGTCTGCGTCTTTATTGCTATCCTGCCACTAGGTTCTTCAGAACCTTTTTTTTTTTTTTTAGATTCCAAATATAGGTGTTAGCATACAGTATTTCTTTTTCTCTTTCTGACTTACTTCACTCTGTATGACAGACTCTAGGTCCATCCACCTCACTACAAATAACTCGATTTCATTTCTTTTTACGGCTGAATAATATTCCATTGTATACATGTGCCACATCTTCTTTATCCATTCATCCGATGATGGACGCTTAGGTTGCTTCCATCTCCTGGCTATTGTAAATAGAGCTGCAATGAACATTGTGGCACATGACTCTTTTTGAATTATGGTTTTCTCAGGGTATATGACCAGTAGTGGGATGGCTGGGTCGTATGGTAGTTATATTTCTAGTTTTTTAGGAACTTCCATGCTGTTCTCCATAGTGGCTGTTTCAATTTACATTCCCACCGACAGTGCAAGAGGGTTCCCTTTTCTCCACACCCTCTCCAGCATTTATTGTTTGTAGATTTTTTGATGATGGCCGTTCTGACTGGTGTGAGGTAATACTTCATTGTAGTTTCGATTTGCATTTCTCTAATGATTAGCGATGTTGAGCATCCTTTCATGTGTTTGTTGGCAATGTGCATATCTTCTTTGGAGAAATGTCTATTTAGGTCTTCTGCCCATTTTTGGATTGGGTTGTTTGTTTATTTGATATTGAGCTGCATGAGCTACTTGTATATTTTGGAGATTAATCCTTTGTCAGTTGCTTCGTTTGCAAATATTTTCTCCCATTCTGAGGGTAATCTTTTCGTCTTGTTTATGGTTTCCTTTGCTGTGCAAAAGCCTTTAAGTTTCATTAGGTCCCATTTGTTTATTTTTGTTTTTATTTCCATTTCTCTAGATGGTGGGTCAAAAAGGATCTTACTGTGATTTATGTCTTAGAGTGCTCTGCCTGTGTTTTCCTCTAAGAGTTTCATAGTGTCTGACCTTACATTTAGCTCTTTAATTCATTTTGAGTTTATTTTTGTGTATGGTGTTAGGGAGTGTTCTAAATGCATTCTTTTACATGTAGCTGTCCAATATTCCCAGCACCACTTATTGAGGGCTGTCTTTTCTCCATTGTATATTCTTGCCTCCTTTATCAAAGATAAGGTGACCATATGTGTGTGGGTTTATCTCTGGGCTTTCTATCCTGTTCCATTGATCTATGTTTCTGTTTTTGTGCCAGTACCATACTGTCTTGATTCCTGTAGCTTTGTAGTATAGTCTGAAGTCAGGGAGCCTGATTCCTCCAGCTCCGTTTTTCTTTCTCAATATTGCTTTGGCTATTCGGGGTCTTTTGTGTTTCCATACAAATTGTGAAATTTTTTGTTCTACTTCTGTGAAAAACGCCATTGGTAGTTTGATAGAGATTGCACTGAATCTGTAGATTGCTTTGGGTAGTATAGTCATTTTCACAATGTTGACTCTTCCAATCCAAGAACATGGTATATCTCTCCATCTGTTTGTATCATCTTTAATTTTTTTCATCAGTGTCTTATAGTTTTCTGCATACAGGTCTTTTGTCTTCTTAGGTAGGTTTATTCCTAGGTATTTTATTCTTTTTGTAGCAAAGGTAAATAGAAGTGTTTCCTTAATTTCTCTTTCAGATTTTTCATCATTAATGTATGGGAATTCAAGAGATTTCTGTGCATTAATTTTGTATCCTGCTACTTTAACTCATTGATCAGCCCTAGCAGTTTTCTGGTAGCATCTTTAGGATTCTCTACATATAGTATCATGTCATCTGCAAACAGTGACAGCTTTACTTCTTTTTTTTTGATTTGGATTCTTTTTATTTCTTTTTCTTCTCTGATTGCTGTGGCTAAAACTTCCAAAACTATGTTGAATAAGAGTGGTGAGAGTGGGCAACCTTGTCTTGTTCCCTATATTAGAGGAAATGGCTTCAGTTTTTCACCACTGAGAATGATGTCGGCTGTGGGTTTGTTATATATGGCCTTTATTATGTTGAAGTAAGTTCCCTCTGTGCCTACTTTCTGCAGGGTTTTTATCATAAATGGGTACTGAATTTTATCAAAAGCTTTTTCTGCATCTATTGAGATGATCATATGGTTTTTATCCTTCAGTTTGTTAATATGGTGTATCACATTGATTGATTTGCATATATTGAAGAATCATTGCATTCCTGGGATGAACCCCACTTGATCATTGTGTATGACACTTTTAATATGCTGTTGGCTTCTGTTTGCTAGGATTTTGTTGAAGATTTTTGCATCTATGTTCATCAGTGATATTGGCCTGTAGCTTTCCTTTTTTGTGACATCTTTGTTTGGTTTTGGAATCAGGGTGATGGTGGCCTCGTAGAATGAGTTTGGGAGTATTCTTCCCTCTGCTATATTTTGGAAGAGTTTGAGAAGGATAGGTGTTTGCTCTTCTCTAAATTTTATAGAATTCACCTGTGAAGCCATTTGGTCCTGGGCTTTTGTTTGTTGGAAGATTTTTAATCACAGTTTCAATTTCAGTGCTTGTGATTGGTCTGTTTATATTTTCTATGTC
The DNA here is from genome assembly GCF_011762595.2 of Tursiops truncatus. Lineage (NCBI taxonomy): Eukaryota > Metazoa > Chordata > Mammalia > Artiodactyla > Delphinidae > Tursiops > Tursiops truncatus. The sequence goes on along the minus strand of NC_047039.1, from coordinate 3,046,344 downwards.
TTCCTGGTTCAGTCTCAGAAAGTTGTGCTTTTCTAAGAATTTGTCCATTTCTTCCAGGTTGTCCATTTTATTGGCATAAAGTTGCTTGTAGTAATCGCTAATGATCCTTTGTATTTCTGCATTGTCAGTTGTTTCTTCACATTATTCATTTCTAATTCTGTTGATTTGAGTCTTTTCCCTTTTTTTCTTGATGAGTCTGTCTAATAGTTTATCAATTTTATCTTCTCAAAGAACCAGTTTTATTGATCTTTGCTATTGATTCCTTCATTTCTTTTTCATTTTTTTCTAATCTGATCTTTCTGATTTCTTTTCTTGTGCTAACTTTGGGGTTTTTTGTTCTTCTTTCTCTCATTGCTTTAGGTGTAAGGTTAGGTTGTGTATTTGTGTTTTCTTGTTTTCTTGTTTCTTATTGTATTGCTATAAACTTCCCTTTTGGAACTGCTTTTGCTGCATCCCATAGGTTTTGGGTCATCATGTTTTCATTGTGATTTGTTTCTAGGTACTTTTTGATTTCCTCTTTGATTTCTTCAGTGATTTCTTGGTTATTTAGTAGTATATTGTTTGGCCTCCATGTGTTAGTATTTTTTTTACAGTTTTTTCCCTGTAATTGATATCTCGTCTCATAGTGTTGTGGTCAGAAAAGATACTTGATACAATTTCAATTTTCTTAAATTTATCAAAGCTTGATTTGTGACCCAAGATATGATCTATCCTGGAGAATGTTCCATGAGCACTTGAGAAGAAAGTGTATTCTGTTGTTTTTGGATGGACTGTCCTGTAAATATCAATTAAGTCCATCTTTTTTAATGTGTCATTTATTTATTTTCATTTTGGATGATCTGTCCATTGGTGAAAGTGGGTGTTAAAATCCCCTACTGTGATTGTGTTACTGTTGATTTCTCCTTTTATGGCTGTTAACATTTGCCTTATGTATTGAGGTGCTTCTATGTTGGATGTATAAATAGTTACAATTGTTATATCTTCTTCTTGGATTGATCCCTTGATCATTATGTAGTGTCCTTCTTTGTCTCTTGTAATAGTCTTTATTTTAAGGTCTATTTTGTCTGATGTGAGAATTGCTACTCCAGCTTCCTTTCAATTTCCATTTGCATAGAATATCTTATTCCATCCCCTCACTTTTAGTCTGTATGTGTCCCTGGGTCTGAAGTGGGTCTCTTGTAGACAGCATATATATGGGTATTGTTTTTGTATCCATTCAGCAAGCCTGTGTCTTTTGGTTGGAGCATCTAATCCATTCATGTTTAAGGTAATTATCGATATGTATGTTCCTATGACCATTTTCTTAATTGTTTTGGGTTTGTTATTGTAGGTCTTTTCCTTCTCTTGTGTCTCCTGCCTAGAGAAGTTCTTTTTGCATTTGTTGTAATGCTAGTGTGGTGGTGCTGAATTCTCTTAGCTTTTGCTTGTTTGTAAAGGTTTTAATTTCTCTGTCGAATCTGAATGAGATCCTTGCTGGGTAGAGTAATCTTGGTTGTAGGTTTTTCCCTTTCATCACTTTACATATATCCTGCCAGTCCCTTCTGGCTTGCAGAGTTTCTGCTGAAAGATCAGCTGTTAACCTTATGGGGATTCCCTTGTATGTTATTTCCTGCTTTTAATATTTTTTCTTTGTATTTAATTTTTGATAGTTTGGCATGTTTGTCCTTGGATTTATCCTGTATGGGACTTTGTATGCTTCCTGGACTTGATTGACTCTTTCCTTTCCCATATTAGGGAAGTTTTCAACTGTAATCTCTTTAAATATTTTCTCAGTCCCTTTCTTTTTCTCTTCTTCTTCTGGGACCCCTATCATTCAAATGTTGGTGTGTTTAATATTGTCCCAGAGGTCTCTGAGACTGTCCTCAATTCTTTTCATTCTTTTTCTTTATTCTGCCCTGTGGTAGTTATTTCCACTATTTTATCTTCCAGGTCACTTATCGGTTCTTCTGCCTCAGTTATTCTGCTATTGATTCCTTTTAGAGAATTTTTCATTTCATTTATTGTGGTGTTCATCTTTGTTTGTTTGCTCTTTAGTTCTTCTATGTCCTTGTTAAATGTTTCTTGTATTTTCTCCATTCTATTTCCAACATTTTGGATCCTCTTTTTTGTCATTACTCTGAATTATTTTTCAGGTAGACTGCCTATTTCCTCTTCATTTGTTTGGTCTGGGGTGTTTTTACTTTGCTCCTTCATCTGCTGCATATTTCTCTGTCTTCTCATTTTGCTTAACTTTCTGTGTTTGGGGTCTCTTTTTTGCAGGCTGCATGTTCGTAGTTCCCTTTGTTTTTGGTGTTTGCCCCCAGTGGGTAAGGTTGATTCAGTGGGTTGTTTAGGCTTCCTGGTAGAGGGGACTAGTGCCTGTGTTCTGGTGGATGAGGCTGGATCTTGTCTTTTTGGTGGGCAGGACTGCATCTGGTGGTGTGTTTTGGGGTGTCTGTGAACTTATTATGATTTTAGGCAGCTTCTCTGCTAATGGGTGGCGTTGTGTTCCTGTCTTGCTAGTTGTTTGGCATGGGGTATCCAGCACTGGAGCTTGTTGGTCATTGAGTGGAGCTGCGTGTTAGCATTGAGACGCAGATCTCTGGGAGAGCTCTCCCTGATTGATAATACCTGGGGCCAAGGGGTCTCTGGTGGTATAGGAGTATCCATAGACCTCAACCATCATGCCAATCTTTCCACTTGGATTCCACTCCAGGGGCACAACGCGAATGAACCAGATTCCCACAGAGTGCAGTAACTTGTGGTGGCATTCATGTTTCCTGCAAAGGTTCATCTCAGTAACGGCTCCACCATGTGAAGATTCCCTCAAGATAGTCAGTCTCGGTCAGACAGGCTAGAACCTCCTTGATTACATTTTGAAGGCTTTGACAGCGCTGAGAATCTTCCAGTTTCATGATTCTCTCCTATAGATTCCCTATCTAAGCCTCCCTGGAATTTGATATACTCTGAGCTATTCATCCAAGCCCGTCCCCAGTTCAGTCTCATGGTGAGACTCCTGTGTCAGGCTCTACCCAGCTCAGGGCTCAGTGTTTTGCTTTATTCTTCCTGGAAATAAATTGTGATCTTCCTCCTCCGACAGAGCTCCTCCTTCTCATGTGAGCTCTTATGGTGACCCAGCCCAGAAAGCCTGAAATTTAAGACCTGACTAGATAATGTTTTATCTTTGCATATCAAGCTAGACCTACCAGATTAAGATCCAGAAATGCACCAGGCTGCTGCAGTTTCCATCCAAGCTCCCTGCAGCTACTGGTTAGTTTAAACTGTACATCTAGCATAAGGCCAGAGTAGGCTTTCAGGAGTGTGGCTTAAAACTAAAAGATCTCCTCTTAGAATATAAAAAGATGGAGTGCACAGACACTGAGTTGTTTTCCTCTTGCATTTGAATATTACATATTTTCAAGAGGTCTGGATTTTAGAGCATGTGTTTCCTCCTATTTAAGGTCTTAGGTCTTTCTCTTCCCCAATCACAAAAGATGACTTGTGTGTCAGGATAGTTTGATCACATACATAAAGCTACACAAACACATGGCCTTTTTATAACTTCACAGAGGGAAAACACTCAGTGTAAGTGGACTGCCAACCACCTGCTCTAATTTGTTATCCTCCAGTTTGTCTCATTGCTGCCTGCTTTCTGGAAAGAACAAACCACAATACCCAGCCCTGAATATGTCTGTTCCCATCACCCAGCATGGCACTCAATTTACTGTGAATGAATGACAGGGTATATTTCTGAAAAACCTCAGTAGAAGAGCACTTTAGTAATAGTCCCTTTCTGCTTGCCATGTTATACACTGCTATGAATAAAGGTTTAAGGAATTTTCTTTTTTTTTTCCTACCAGAAAAGAGGTCCACAAGTATAATTTTATAACCATATTTAGGATAGAAGTCTGTTTAATTATCATAATTTAAAAAATTAATTTAGGAATTCCCTGGCAGTCCAGAGGATAGGACTCGCTCGGTGTGTCCACTTGCTGTGGCCCCAGTTCAGTGCCTGGTCGGGGAACTAAGATCTCACAAGCTATGCAGTGAGGCCTGAAAAAAAAATTATTTTAGTGTTGGCATTTCTTTTTTCTTTCAAATGGAAATATGGTTGAAACCAAGCAGGGTCCTGTGGGGTCTTCCCTGGGGACAGACCCCTCTCTCCCCGCCATGTCCCCTGCCTGTTGTTTTTAGAAAAGCTTTAGCCTCTTAGGCCTTCTCCAGGTTCCAAAGAGCAAATTTAATCAGAAAATTGAGAAAATACATAAACAAAGGAAAATTATCAAGCAAGATGGAATAATAAGAGTGTAGCCATAAAACAAATTCAAGGACATTTATTTCCTCCTCAAGGGCTGTAGATAATATCCTGAGCCATATCCTTGAGTTGTTCTGCAGATACTGAAGCCCCCACCAGGTGGAAGAAGTTAACTGCATGCTGACCACCAGCACATAGACCCCAGACTGCTTGGAGCCAGAAAACTGGTAATTGAGTTTCCTGGAATATCACCCTGTCAGCTCATCATCAACCAATCAGAGAATTGTACACTAGCTGATCATGCACTCTGTGACCCTCTCCTTCCCCAGTCTTTCAAAACCCTTCTGTGAAAGTCATCAGGGAATTCGGGTGTTTTGAGCATGAGCTGCCCATTCTCCTTGCTTGGTACCTTGTAATGAACACTGCACTTTCCTTCCTCACAACCTGCTGTCAGTAGATTGGCTTTACTGAGCAAGGGAGAGTGGACCCAAGTTTGGTTTGGTAACATTGTTTACAGAATTTCTTGATTACTAAAACAAACTTATTCTTTAAAAAAATATATATATATACATATATATGTACATATATATGTATATATATACGTATATATATATACATATATATGTACATATATATGTATATATATATATACACACACACACATATATTTATTTATTTAGCTGCACTGCATCTTAGTTGTGGCACACGGGATCTTCATTGCCCTGTGCAGGATCTTTATTTGCGACACGTGGGATCTTTTAGTTGCAGCATGTGAACTCTTAGTTGCAGCATGTGAACTCTTAGTTGTGGCATGTGGGATCTAGTTCCCTGACCAGGGATCAAACTGGGGCCCCCTGCATTGGAAGGGTGGAGTCTTAGCCACTGGGCCACCAGGGAAGTCCCAAAACAAACTTATTCTTTTTAAAATGGACACATTGAGTAAGAAACTAATAGGTAAATGGAAGAGAAATCCATAAATAGACACAGGTATAAATAGGAAATGTAGTGTATGGTAAAGTTTACATTTCAAATCAGTCGAAAAGGAAATCACATTTAACAAATGATTTTGGCATAACTAGCTTTCCTCCAAAAGAAAACCAAGTTATTCTCCCTATGTTACTTATATATAAAAATAAATTTCAGGTGCATTTAATTCATTAGACAATTAAAATCCAAGAACATTGAGATTATTTAGATAATTCTGGGGTGAAGGAACATTTGCTTGGCAAGATGAGGAACCTAAGTGACAAAGAAAAAGACCGATAAATTTGACCACAAACAAATTGACAAATTTCTGTATGGTCAAAGATGCCATAAAACATATCAGCAACTCTAGCCAGGGCCACAGGGAGCAAAAGCACCACCCAGCAGACCCCTGCTTGACTTCCTGGCCTCAGAAGTGTGAGAAATAATAAATCGTTGTTGTTTTAGGCCACTAAGTTTTAGGGTGGTTTGTTACACAGAAATATATAACCAAAGCACAGGAGTACCTATTCAAGTGAAAAAAGAAAAAAAAAAAAGCATGCTTTTTGACCCAGCAAACCCTCTTTTCAGAATCTATCTTTCAGAAATAATAATACCAGTGGAGACCATCTCTATGTCTGTTGAGTGGGATCTAATGAAATAGATTTCAGTACATTTATCTCATGGAGTATTGATTAATTGATCTCTGCAGAAATGTTCATGATTTACTCTTAAAAAAAATTCAGGTGGCAAAATAATGTATATACTATAATCTCATTTTAAAAGATTAAAACTAATATATATGAATATAAGCTCATGTATGTTTTTATGAGCTTAGAGAAAAATGTATATTATATATGTGAAACTGTTAACAGTGGTTTCCTGGGGGAGTGAGCACAGGGTGAGCTCTGGAAACAGACTGCATACAGACCTTATGTATGCATGTTTGTGTTATTGGGTTTTTGCAAGGAACAGACTTCTGTTTGAAAGAAAAATCCAATAAAATACTTAAATAAAAAGAATCAAAGGAACCTAAGCACACTCTTGTTGTAAAAAGAAAAAATATTACCAAAGTATATAAACTAGAAAGAGAAATAATCAGGTAATCCTTTTAACTCAGGTTGTGAAACTGAGTCCCCTGAAAACCAAGTTCCCTTACCGAGTTTATGATTCATCTCTCCATCCAAAATTTTATTCCTTTTCTTGTCCCCTCTGACCTCAATCCTATGCTCACTGAACACTCATCAACCAGAATCAGATGACTAAAATTGTTGTTAACATTGTTAAAGTACTAAAATTGCTATTATAGATATTATTAACACATAAATGCAGGTTGTTTCTCCAGGGCAAGATGAGCTCACAGACCCCCCAGCCATGGAACACCTGGCCAGATAATCATAATCCAGAGACATCTTGACTCCTGATTTTCGATTAAGAAATGTGACAAGACAATGATTAACCCCAGCTTCTGTTTTTCCCCTTTAAAACAAACAAACAAACAAACACACACACACAACTCATAGACCAAGGGGGAGTGGATCTGCGGATTGTCTCCCACCCCCTTGCTTGGATCTCTGCAATAAACCCTTACTTTGCTGCAAACTCCTTCTATCGCTGTGGGAGTTTGGCTTTCTATGCCTTGGGCACTGGCCCTTTGCTCTGTTACAGTTAAGAGTAAACTGCATTATTTACTCAACAGTATGTCAGGGGCATCTTTCTGTGTCAGTACCAATAGATCCCAATAACCCTTTTTAATGTTTTCAGAATACTTCATTGTTTGGACATATTGGAATGTATTCAGTCAATTCCTTATTGTTAGACATTTACATTGTTTTTAGTTTTTCTGATTATAAACAATGATGGTTACCTTGTGTGTGTGTGTGTGTGTGTATATATATATATATATATATATATATATATATATATTTGCCCTCTTGTCTTAGAAGTGAACTTGCTGTCAAGGATATGCATATAGCTGGCATGCCTTCTGCAAAGACTAGAGCAGTTTATGTTCCCACCAACAGTTTATGACAGGAGCCTAAAGAAGGATCTGACTAATCATTCTTCATGAAAGCAGCAAAGAGTTTACTTAGATTAGCAATTGGCAATGTTTTCATGTTGCTTTGCTGTACAAAGGGATGTGGGTAGAACTGGCGTTCTTGTGCATTCAGACACCAAAATTCCTACTGACTGGGGGTGGGAGGGGTCACAGAAGGTTAGCCTAGGAGTCGGGAAATGAGGAAACAAATCTTTTGCTTGGAGATTGAAGAGAGGAGATATACCAAAGCAGACTGCCCCAGCTTGCCAGGTTGGATGACTTGCAGTGCCATCTTCTGGCAAAGAAGCCAAAAACGTTCAATTTCCACGCCAGCAATAAAGTACTTCTTATAAAGCAGGACTAAACCAGACTGGCAGGAGAACCCGAGAGGTTTTAGGCGCTGGTGTGTTTGGGAGGGCATGAGGGGGAAGGAAGCAGACTTCTTTGAAGCCAAGGTCTGAATCATTTACATCTGAGGCCTCTGGCAGAATCTGTGGTGTCTCTGCCCTGCTACACACAACACATACAAACAGGTACTACAACCTGGGGAGGAACTAAGGTGGCTAGACCACTGTCCTCCTTCAGCTTCAAGTTTGGATTCTCCAGTATCTCGGCTTTACTCTAGGGAAGGCAATTTAGCTGAAGGACTACACCGCACCTGATCCCTTATTACACAAAGTCCGTCTCTATCTGCAGCCTGCAAGCCTGCAATGAAGAAAGGTACTCAGACCACTAACCCTTTCAATATACCAGCGAGTAATGCGTACACCCGTTAGATGTAAAGGTGTAGAACCATATTTTGTTTATTTGTTTTGTTTTTGTTTTAATTTTTTCTCTTTAAACCAAGTTATACTAAAAAAAAATTTCAAGACTTAAAAATACTTTCTTGCTTTAATCATCCAGAATATACTAGGAATAGGCTTGCTTTTAAAAAACATTCTGTTTATTTATTTATTTATTTATTGAGGTGCAGTCAATGTACAATATTACTTAAGTTTCAGGTGTACAACACAGTGATTCAATATTTTTACAGGTTATACTTCATTTACAGTTATTACAAAATAATGGCTATATTTCCCTGTGCTGTATAATATATCCTTTATCATTTATTTTATACATAGTAGTTGTACCTCAATCCCATACCCCCATCGTGCTCCTCCCTCCTTCCCTCTCCCCACTGGTAACTACTAGTTTGCTTTCTGTATCTGTGAGTCTGTTTCCTTTTTGCTGTTTTTTGTTTGTTTGTTTCGTTTTTTAAAGTATTTCTTAGAGGGCTTCCCTGTTGGGCAGTGGTTGAGGATCCACTTGCCAATGCAGGGGACACAGGTTCGAGCCCTGGTCCGGGAAGATCCCACATGCTGCGGAGCAACTAAGCCCGTGCGCCACAACTACTGAGCCTATGCTGTAGAGCCCGCGAGCCACAACTACTGAGCCTGTGCTCTAGAGCCTGCAAGCCACAACTACTGAGCCCGTGTGTCACAACTGCTGAGCCCTTGTGTCACAACTGCGGAGGCCCATGCACCACAACGAGAGGGGTCAACACAATGAGAAGCCCCGTGCACTGCAATGAAGAGTACCTCCTGCTCGCCACAATTTGAGAAAGCCTGCGTGCAGCAATGAAGACCCAACGCAGCCGAAAATAATAAATTTATAAAGGAAGAAAAAAAATATTTGTTGGATTATAGCTGACTTTTTGTTACATTCACTAGTTTATACTATTTTTTAGATTCCACATGTAAGTGATATCATACAGTATTTGACTTATTTCACTTGTCTTGATTTTTAAAGCAAATTTAGTTTAAAAATATGGCATCCCTAAGAAATGGCCCTCAAGTTTTAAAACAAAATCCCTTTTGCGGTATGTGCGGGACGAATTTATCACAGGCTTTACTCCACACCAGCTTCAGCGGGTTCTGTCGGCCGCCGGGCCTCGCTCCTGTGAGTGAGGGACGCTCTGGTCTCCCTTTCCTCCTCTCTTCTCCTCCCGCACCTAGAGAACCCGCCTCCGCCCCCGCCCCTGCCCTTCCCGGCCACCCCCGCTCCGCGCCGGCTTCGGCGCGCTGACGTCACACGCCCGCGCCAGGGACGCCCCACCCTCTGCCCTGGCTCCGGCATTTGGGGCGCCGCTTGTGGAGTCCTGAGCCTGAACCCGGAGCGCATCTCCGCGTTGCCGGGTAGCCAGCGCCCGCGTGGCGAGGCTGGGGGACGAACCGGCAGGGAGCACCCAGCCCCAATGCGCCCGGCCCGCGAGGCCGCCGGCAGCCGCCTCTGAGAAGTTGGGGGGCGGCGCCCGGGGAACACCCCACGCCGCCGCAGCCGTTGCAGGGGGCTCGGAAACCGGTTTGTTTCGTCCGGTGGCGCAGACCCGTGTCCCGGGGCGTTGGCCGGAGTGGCGCGGGCTGCGGCCCAATGCCCTTTCTGGACCGCGGGGGGGTGCCTCGGGCTAGCTGAGCCCCGCGGGAAGGCGGCGACCCCCGGACGGTGCCCGCCCACGGCCTGGGTCCTGAGGTGAGCTGCACTCGGGGCGGCGTGACGTGCGCGATGGTGGGGTCGCTCGGGAAACGGGAGAGCTTGCCTCGACTTCCGATGTAGAGGCTGCGGGGTCCTCCCTGAAGTGCGCGGAAAATAGCACCAGTAGCCGCACCTCGTCAAGATGGGAGTTCTCCAAGGAACCGTGTGTGTTACTCAGTACCCTTTGGACATTATTTAAAAAGCGATAGTGATCATGGAATTAAAATAAGAATAGAAGCGTTGGTATGAGTAAGAAGTCATTTACGTTGCTTATATCTTGTCTGCGATCTTTACGTATACCTTTTAACTAGAAAATGAGTAGCAGTTAACTGGCTGGCCCATAATCTTATATTTCAGTTTCCATAGTTTGATTCAACAATTTCTTCATGGAAGGCATTGAAAGTTCTAGGACTTGTAGAGTTCATCACAACTCTTTTTTTTTTTGGGCAGCCCTGATTTTTGTTCTCTAATGTAAGATCCGCCCCCCCAGAAGCAGAAATTTTTGTATTGCCAGGGTAAGTTACATCAGAAATAATTATGAAGGATTAAAAGTAATATCCAGTATATGCTAATAATGGCCTTTTCTTATGATGCAGCAGTATTGCAGAGATGATGGAGGGAAGCCAGATAAGGAGAGAAGTAGTTCTTTGTTTCTGCTTTAGATTTGTCTGAAATTAGAGCATCTGCAGATCTGTTTTAACGTTGCCCGCTTGTTTTTGGTGAGAGGTAAGGAGCCTGTTTTGTGGGAAAACAGGTTTTTGCACGTTAAGAGTCACCACTGGGAGTTTAGTAAAGGTTATGGAACTTGGCCACAGGAGTTCTTTTGAGGTCATTTTAATAATGCATTGACGTTGTACTCCAAGTATATTTTCCTCTGTCTGGCTTGAATATATCCATTTCATGGATGTAAACTCTTTATTTACATGTTGGTACTTTCACTAGGGAAGCTGTTAATTGTTGTCTGAAGAGTCTTACAGAGAGGAATAGACTTGCAGAGAAGAACAACAAATATTTTGAAAAAACTCTGTATTAGGAATCCCGCTTTTGCTTTCTCCTTTTTTGAATTATGCGAAGTAAGACAGGGCCTTTCCTCATTGAGGAGTTAAACCGAGCCTCTCCCATAACCCAAAATGGTATTCATTATTTGGGGAGAACTATATGTGTAGATCCTGGTTGCAGACAGTACCCTGAGGGCTTCCTGAAATCTGTTGACACTTCTTTACCAGTGTTTCCCTTCAGGACAACTTGCTTGTGCATCAAATAGCTGAAGCAGCTGCAGAGGCTTAATGTTCCAGATTGGTGGGAATACAGCTTTTCATTCATATACCCTGACATTTTTCTCATTCGGTGCACAAAATTTTATTATGTCAAACATTTATTTGTGGCTTAAAGGTGTTCTTAGTAAAAAGTGAGGAAAGATGTCTAACTTGACTAGAGGCTAAGATATTTTTTCTGGAGCATAGTTGACATACTTGAAAAGAGTGATGCCGTATAGAGAAATTTGATGGACATTTACGTATTTTATCGTCTGAAATTTGTGTTGGTGTAAAGCAAAGAAAATGGATTTAATTTTTTTCCATATGGCTACCTAGTTGTCTAAAAACTATTTTATTTCAAAATCCATCTTTTCCTTACTGATTTAAAATGTCACGATGGTCATCTACCAAATTAAAAAAATTTTTTTTGTATATTTCTGGACTTTCTATGATTTACCTGTCTAGTTCGTAATTATTACTGCTTTATAATGTGTCTTGATAGCAAGTAGAACAACTCTTCCTTCATTGCTTTTTTTTTTCAGTATCTCTGGCTATTCTTTCTTCTTTTTTTCACATTAACTTTAAAAATCAGCTCGTCTGATCACCCTCACCCCCAGAGTTTGTGTTTTTACTAGGGAAGCATTAAATTTAGAGATTAAGAATTAAAATCTTTCGAATATTGAAACTTCCTTTCCTTTTCTTCCTTCCTTCCTTCTGGGCATGTCTTTTTGTTTTTTCTTCATTTTTTCTCTCTGTTCTTTTGTTGAATATATTCTGCTGGTTTATTTTCCAGATTACTAATCCTGCTGTATGCTGCCTGCTGTAAAACCCATGCAATGAGTTCTTAATTCCAGATATTTTATATTTTAGTTCTAGAAGTTCATTTGGTTTTTAAAAATAAATTTCAGTTCTTTGTTGAAGTTCTCCATCTTTTAAAAAATCACTTTTGTCCATCGTTTCCTCTTATTTTCTTGAACTTATTAATCAAGGTTATTTGAAGTCCCCTGCTGATAGCTCCGTATTTGAGTCGTTAGTGAGTCTGTTTCTGTCGTTAGGACTAGTCTGATTTAGTCTTGCCCTGTATCTGCACAATTTAGGAGTGGGCTGACTGACAGGAGAGGAATTTACGTGCACATTTTTGGCCTCCTGTTCCTTCTCCTCCTCCCCAGGATTTTGGCAGCCCTAAACTCTGACCTCTCTATCCTCAGCCCATAAGACTGCTGCTTTCTACTCAAGCTCCATTCTGCTGTGCCACAGTTTGGAAAATGTCTTCAGGGAAAAGGCTGGGGTAATGTGGGACTCACTAGGATATTCCCACCTCTCAGTGAATTTCTTTCTGTTCTTTTATATATTTTACTCACGGTTCGTGATTGTTTTTGGAGGCAGGGTGGTCTGGTACAAGCGCACCATCATGGTCTGGAACAGTCTCACCGTTCATCATGTCAGCTTTCATTCAGTCTCCCAGACGGTATTTCCATTCTCAGCTGTGATGGGTGTTCCTAATCTGGAGACATCTCTCGCCTGCTGCCAAGATGGGAGGGGTGGTCGCCTGACTGGGAGAGGGGATGGAGGAGCTGTGTGTCTGACAGCTTCTTACAAAGTCTCCGCCAGTTATTGAGCTAGTCTGTAGTGGAAGTGACTTCCTCCCCACTCGTGGCTGAGAACACAGCTTTCTCTAGTTTCCTGAGTCAGTTGCTGCTTGCTCTTGTGTTTGTCAGCTTCCAGAATTTTATTGCCATTGCTGTCTCTCCTCTTCTGCCTTTCTGATCCTTTCAAGCTGTGTTAGCTGGGTTTAGGGAAGAAGCAGAGGTAAATATGTACGTTCAGTCTGGTATCTTAAATTGTAAGTTGCAGTTTATTTTTTGACTTTTTAAAGATTTAGGCTAAAGATTTGGGGCATCTTTTGATTTTTCTGAACGAAAGGCTTTGGCCATCTCTCTGCCATTCCTACTCTCTGTGGCTAATAGTGCAATTTTAAATTGTTGAAGTTTTCTACTTTCTGACCTACTTTAAAATTTTTTTCTCCTTGAGTCACAGACTTAGAATTCGTAGGGCTCTTAAGATAGTATTATATTTAAATCTTTAGTGTTTTTAGATGAAGAAACTAAGACCCAGGGAAGTTGGGTGGTTTGCTTTTGGTCACGTAACTTTTCTCTTCTGAATCCATTGCTTTGTTTGTTATATCACAAGACTCTTGGAAATCTTAAATATCAAAAAAAATCTCTAATTTTATACTTTGAATATCTTCAGTATCACATATGTATTACAGGGATTAAATTGATGTAATTGTTAGAGACCTTAAGATACTGTCAAGTTGGTATGCGATTTCCCTCTTACTTTGGAAGCTGAAGCATAGAAAGGACAAATATTTATTTATAATTTGGGTTAATTACAGTAATGAAATTAGAACAGGATCCGTGTGCTTCTTCAGTTACATGATACGACTATTTTGGATGAGTACATTTTGTTGTTACCTTTTATTTCCTTTGGTTTAAAAATCTTCTAGAGTTGTTATTCAGCTGAGAAGTCTCCTGACCAGGAAGTAAGTACCCCAGTTACATATGCTTTAAGACGCTGAAATTACCTATCTTGCCGTGTTTTCCCCTTCACTTCGTCTGGCGTCCGATACTAGCCAAGTGTAGACTCTGCAGAATAGGAGGGGTTGTTGGTTGCTCTGAAACTCACCTACCATGCCTTTCATTGTCCAGAAAGCTGTCTGCACTGGACGTTATTTGGTGGCAGTGAGAGCCGTCTTTCTTCATTTCCGGGGCAGCAGATCTCCTCCACCTTCCTGAGGTGCTAGAACACACTGTAGTCCTGTGGTGGGCAGCGGACTGCAGTGCTAGGACCCTCGGAGCCTCCATCTTGTTAGTGCGGTCCCGCGAAAGGAATTGGCAACTCCATTTTGGGGGAGGGCCAAATGGACTAACTGTGGTTTTTTTCTTGGCAAAAGTCACAGAGTAATGATGGTTGTGAAGTAGTCTCATTGTACGCTTACTATTTAATGTAATTTTTTTTTTTTTTTTTTTGTGGTACGCGGACCTCTCACTGCTGCGGCCTCTCCCATTGCGGAGCGCAGGCTCAGCGGCCATGGCTCACGGGCCCAGCCGCTCCGTGGCATGTGGGATCCCCCCAGACCGGGGCACGAACCCATGTCCCCTGCATCAGCAGGCGGACTCTCAACCACTGCGCCGCCAGGGAAGCCCTATTTAATGTAATTTGATTTATGAAATTTAGTTTTCTAAGGTGAGTTTATATTTTTTCTAAGCAGCATAGTAATGTGATATCATGTCCTGGAGAAATCATTAAATTCTGGCTGGTGCTCAGAGAGCTATTATATTATGCCGGTTGACCAAACTTGGACTTGAAAATATATTTGGAGTGACTTTTCTTCTTTAACTCACTAGCGATGCTGTAGTGCTGTCATAATAGTTAATTTCTTGTTTCTCTTACAGCTGCTAAAAAACATGTCATTTCTTACAGAAAGTTTGAAGTAGAAAAGTTTCCTGAGGTAGAAGAAGGCTCTTTCCCACAAATTTCTATTAAGCATGATTATTCCATTGATTTACCACAGGCAAAGTTGTGGCCTTTGAGTCTTAGAAGCCCAGGGTACGAATTTTGTCATTTAAGGAGACTGGATCAATATATTAGAGGCAAAATAAAATTAAATTTAGTATTAATAGGTGAAATGAGAACATGAATTTGTTCACTTACAATGAGAGATATGGTAAACTGTCATAGAAATGGTAATATAGTCTTCATGACAAGCTCATTTTCTCCTAGAAGGGAATCATACATAGAAAGCCTGCTTGCTATGGAGGAATGGAAATAGAAAAGAGCAAGTTATGTGAATCACTATTTTTCAAATTATTTATTTATACTTTATTTTTTATCGAAGTATAGTTGACTTACAATATTATATTAGTTTCAGGTGTGCAATATAAAGATTCAATTTTTTTATACATTACAAAGTGGTCACCATAAGTCTAGTTACAATCTGTCACCATATAAAGTTATTACAGTGCTATTGACTGTATTCCCTATGTTGTACATTACATCTTCATGACTTATTTGTTTTGTAACTGGAAGTTTGTACCTCTTAGTCTCCCTAACCTATTTCACTCATCCCCCACCCCCACCCCTCTAGCAACCACCAGTTTGTTCCCTGTATCTATGAATCTGTTTCTCTTTCGTTACATTTCTTCATTTGTTTTCTTTTATATATTTCATGTATAGGTGAAATCATACAGTATTTGTCCTTCTCTATCTGACTTTCTTCACTTAACGTAATGTCCATGTTACTGCAAATAGCAGATTTCATTCTCTCTCTTTTTTTTTTTTTTTGGCTATGCCACGCGGCTTGCAAAATCTTCCCCAACCAGAGATTGAACCCGGGCCCCGGCAGTGAAAGCGCTAAGCCCTAACCACTGGACCACCAAGGAATCACCTCATTCTTTTTCATGACTGAGTAATGGTCCATTGTATATATATATATATATATATATATATATACCAAGTCTTCTTTATCCATTCATCTGTTGATGGACAATTCGGGTGCTTCCATGTCTTGGCTGTTTTAAATAATGCTGCATTGGGGTGCACATATCTTTTTGAATTAGTGTTTTTGGTTTCTTCAGACAATGCCCGGAAGTGGCATTGCTGAATTATGTGGTAGTTCTATTTTTAATTATTTGAGGAACCTTCATACTGTTTTCCAGAGTATCTGCAGCAACTTACATTTCCACTGAGAGTGCACAAAGATTCCCTTTTCACTACATCCTCTCCAACACCTTTTTTTGGTTGTCTTTTTGATAATAGCCATTCTGACAGGAGTGACGTGATATCTCACTGTGGTTTTGATTTGCATTTCCCTGATGATTAGTGAAGTTGGGTATCTTTTCACGTGTGTGTTGGCCATCTGTAGGTCTTCTTTGGAAAAATGTCTATTAAGAGTCAACCCACTTTTTAATGGTTTTTTGTTTTTTGGATGTTGAGTTGTATGAGTTCTCTGTATATTTTGGATATTAACTCCTTATAAAGTATAATGTTTGCAAATATCTTCTCCCATTCAGTAGACTGCCTTATTGTTTTGTGGATAGTTTCCTTTGCTGTGCAAGTTTTTTAGTTTGATGTAGTTCCAAATGTTTATTTTTGCTTCCATTTTCCTTGCCTGAGGAGAGGTATCTAAAAAAATAGTGCTAAGATTTCAAAGAGTATATTGCATATGTTTTCTTCTAGGAGTTTTATGGTTTGAGGTCTTACATTTAAGTCTTTAATTCATTTTGAGTTTATTTTTGTATATGGTATGAGAAAGTAGTCCAGTTTGATTCTTTTGCATGTGGCTGTCGAGTTTTCCCAACAACCTTTATTGAAGAGGCTGACTTTTCCCTGTTGTATATTTTTGCCTCCTTTGTCTTAGATTAATTTGCCCATATTAGTGTGGATGTATTTCTGGGCTCTCTATTCTCTTCAGTTGATCTGTGTGTCCGTTTTTGTGCCAGTACCGTACGTACTGTTTTGATTACTGTGGCTTTGTAGTATAGTTTGAAATCGGGGAGTGTGATACCTCCAACGTTGTTCTTCTTTTTCAAGATTGTTTTGGCTATTTTGAACCTTTTATATTTCCATACATATTTTAGAATTATTTGTTCTAGTTCTTTGAAAAATGCCATTGGTATTTTGATAGGGATTGTATTGAATCTATAGATTCCCTTGGGGAGGATGGTCATTTTTACAATATTGAGTCTTCCAATCCATGTGCACAGTATATCTTTCCATTTGTTTGTGTCATCTTCAGTTTCTTTCATCATTGTCATAGTTTTCTAAATACAGGTCTTTTACTGATACCTCCTTAGTCATATTTATTCCTAGGTATTTTATTCTTTTTGCCACAGTTGTAAATGAGATTTTTTCCTTAATTTCTCTGATAGTTCATTGTTAGTGTATAGAAATGCAACAGATTTCCGTATATTAATTTTGTATCCTGCACCTTTACTCAATTCATTTATTAGTTTTAATAGCTTTTTGGTGGTATCTGTAGGATTTTCTATATATCAGTTATTTCTAGTATCATGTCATATGCAAACAGTGATAGTTTTACTTCTTCCTTTCCAACTTGGATTCCTTTTATTTCTTCTTCTTGTATGATTGCTTTGGCTAGCAAAGCTACCAGTTGCTTTGATTTGACTTCCAATACTATGTCGAATAAAAATGGCAATATTTGGCATCCTTGTCTTGTTCCTGATCATAAAGAAAATCCTTTCAGCTTTTCACCGTTGAGTATGCTGTTGGCTGTAGGTTCATATATGACTTTTATTATGTTGAGGTATGTTCCCTCTGTACCCATTTTGCTGAGAGTTTTTATAGATGGTTGTTGAATCCTGTCAAAAGCTTTTTCTTCATCTACTGCGATGATCCTATGGTTTTTATTCTTCAGGTTTTTTTCATATGGTGTATCACATTGGTTGATAGGCAGATATCTCACCAGCCTTGCATCCCTGAGTTAAATCCCACCTGATCATGGTATATGATTCTTTTAATGTATTGTTGAATTTGGTTTGCTTATATTTTGTTGAGGATTTTTGCATCTGTGTTCATCAGTGATATTGACTCTTAAAGTGATATTTTCCTTTTTTTGTGGTATCTTTGTCTGGTTTTGGTATCAGGTGATGTTGGCTTTGTAGAATGAGTTCATAAGTGTTCCTTCCTCTTCAGTTTTCTTTGACTAGCTTGAGGATAGGTGTTAACTCTTCCTTAAGTGTTTTGTAGAATTCACCTTTGAAGCTGCCTGGTTGTGGACTTCTGTTTGTTGGGAGTTTTTTGATTAGTGATTCAATTTAATTATTGGTGAGCAGTCTTTTCATACTTTTTTTCCTTCCTGTTTCAGTCTTGGGAGGTTGTATGTTTCTAGAAATTTATCCATTTCTTTTAGGTTGTCTATTTTATTGGTATAAAATTATGTATAGTAATCACTTATGATCTTTTGTATTTCTGTGGTATCATTGTAACTTCTCTTTCATTTCAGATTTTATATATTCTTCTCTCTATTCATAAGTCTGGCTAGAGGTTTAGCAATTTTCTTTATTTTTTCAAAGATCCAACTCTTAGTTTTATTTATCTTTTCTATTTTTTTTAGTCTCTATTTCATTTATTTCTGCTGTGAACTCTGTTTTTTCCTTTTACTAACTTTGGGTTTTGTTCTTTTCGTAGTTCCTTTTGGTGAAAGGTTAGATGGTTTATTTGAGATTTCTTGTTTCCTGAGATAGTCTTGTATTGCTATAAACTTCCCTCTTAGAACTGCTTTTGCTGTGTCTCATGGATTTTGGATCATTGTGTTTTTGTTTTCATTTGTCTCCAGGTATTTTTTGATTTCATGTTCAATTTCTTTAGTGATGTATTTGTTTAGTAACATACCTGCATTTTTTATTTTTTGCAGTTTTTTTCTTGTAATTGATTTCTAATCTCTGTTGTGATCAGAAAAGATGATTGATATGATTTCCCTCTTCTTAAATTTATTGAGACTTGTTTTGTGGCCTAGCATATGATGTATTTTGGAGAATGTTCCATGTGTGCTTGAAGAATGTGTGTTCTGCTTTTGGATAGAACGTTCTGTATATATCTCTTAAGTCCATGTGAACTAATGTGTCATTTAAGGCCATTGTTTCCTTATTGATTTTCTGTCTGGGTAATCTGTCCATTGATGTACGTGGGGTGTTAAATTTGCCTACTGTTATTGTGTTTCTTTCAGTTTCTTCCTTTATGTTTGTTAATATTTGCTTTAGGTATTTAGGTGCTCCTGTGTTGGGTGCATATATATTGACAATTGTTATATCTTCTTGTTAGATTGATCCCTTTATCGTTGTCTATTGTTATTCTTTGTCTCTTGTTACAGTCTTTGTTTTAGAGTCTGTTGTCTGCTATAAGTATTGCTACCCCAGCTTTCTTTCCGTTTCCCTTTGCATAGAATACCTTTTTTCACCCTTTCACTTTCAGTCTGTGTGTGTCTTAGGTCTGAAGTGAGTCTCTTGTAAGGCAGCATACATGCTGTGTCTTTTGATTGGAGCATTTAGTCCGTTTACATTTACAGTAATTATTGATAGGTGTGTACTTATTGCTCTTTTGTTAATTGTTTTCTCATTCTTTTTTAAGTTTTTTTTTTTCATTTGCTCTCTTCCCTTGTGATTTGATGGCTATCTCTTTTTTTTTTTTTTTTTTTTGGCTGCGCAATGTGCCTTGTGCAATCTTACTTCCCTGACCAGGGATCAAACCTGGGCCCATGGCAGTGAAGGTGCCGAGTCCTGACCACTGGACTGCCAGGGAATTCCCTTGATGGCTATCTTTAGTGTTATGTTTGGATGCCTTTCTCTTTTTTGTATATCTATCTATTATAAGCTTGGTTTGTGGTTACCATGAAGTTCATATATAACAACCCCCTTCCCTCCCTAACCCTCTCTCCCCACTGTCTCTCTCTCTCCCTTTCCCTCTCCCTCTCTGTCTCCCTCCCTCCTTCCCTTTTGTCTCTCTCTCTCCGTCTCTCTTTCTCTCTCTCTCTCTCTCTATATATATATACACACACACACACACACACATATGTGTGTGTGTGTATGTACTATGATTATTTTAAGTTGATGAGCTCTTAAATCCTAATGCATTCTAACAATTTTGTGTTTTTTCTCCCTACCCCGCAAATTGAATGTTTTGTCTTCATTTTTTTTGCATCTTTTTGTTTATGTATCCCTTAACTACTTATTGTGGATATAGATGATTTTACTTTTCTTTTTTAACCTTCCTGCTAGTTTTATAAGTGGTTTATCTACTACATTTACAGTATGTTTGCCTTTACCAATAAGATTTTTCCTTTTGTAATTTTCATATTTCTAGTTATGGTCTTTTCTTTTCCACTTAGAGAAGTCTTTGTACATTTCTTGTAAAACCAGTTTAGTGGTGCTGAACTCTTTTCACTTTTCTGTAAAACTTTTTATCTCTCCTTCAGATCTGAATGATAGCCTTGCCAGGTAGAGTATTTTGGGTTATAGGCTTCTCCCTTTCATCATTTTCAATGTATTATGCTACTCCCTTCTGGCCTGCAAAGATCAGCTGATGATCTTTTGGAAGTTCTGTTGTACATAACTAGTTGCCTTTCTTTTTTTTTTTTTTTTAAGATTTTTTTAATATGGACCATTTTTTAAAGTCTTTATTGAATTTGTTACAACATTGCTTCTGTTGTATGTTTTGGTTTATTTGGCTGCAAGGCATGTGGGATCTTAACTCCCTGACCAGAGATCGAACCTGCACCCTCTGCATTGGAAGGCGAAGTCTTAACCACTGGACAACCAGGGAAGTCCCATAACTAGTTGCTTTTCTTTTGCTGCTTTTTTTTAAAAAAATTATTTATTTTTGGCTGTGTTGGGTCTTCGTTGCTGTGCACAGGTTTTTTCTAGTTGCGGCGAGTGGGGGCCACTCTTCTTTGCAGTGCGTGGACCTCTATTTGCGATGGTTTCTCCTGTCATGGAGCATTGGGCTCCAGGGGCACGAGCTTCAGTAGTTGTGGCTCATGGGCTCTAGAGCACAGGCTCAGTAGTTGTGGCACACGGGCCCAGTCACTCTGCAGCATGTGGGATCCTCCTGGACCAGGGCTCGAACCCATGTCCCCTGCATTGGTGGGCAGACTGTTAACCACTGCTCCACCAGGGAAGCTTTCTTTTGCTGTTTTTAAGGTTCTGTCTTAATCTTTAATTTTTGCCATTTTCATTTTAATGTTTCTTGCTGTGGACCTCTTTGGTTTTATCTTGTTGGGGACTCTCTGTACTTCTTGGACCCTGGATATGTTTTCTTTCCCAGGTTAGGGAAATGTTCAGCTGTTATTTCTTCAAATAAGTTCTCTTCCCCTTTCTCTGTCTCTTCTCCTCCTGGGACCCCTTATCATGCTAATGTTACACATTGGATGTTGTCTTAGCGGTTTCTTAAACTATCTTCATTTTTAAAAATTAGTTTTTCTTTTTTCTCTTCAGCTGGGTGATTTCAACTACTCTGTCTTCCAGTTTGTTGCTCTGTTCCTCTGTATCATCTAATCTACTGTTTATTCCTTTTAGTGTATTTTTTATTTCAGTGATTGTATTCTTCATATTTGTTGGGTTTTTTCCTTATGTTTTTTAACTCCTTGTCACACTTCTAAGAGTGTTCATCCATTTTTCTCCTGAATTTATTGAGCATCTGTATGATCATGACCTTGAACTCTTTATTGGGTAGATTGCTTATCTCCATTTTGCTTAGTCCTTCTGGGGTTTTGTCTTGTTTCTTCCTATGGTATGTATTCCTCTGTCTCCTCATTTTACTGAATTAATTATCTATCTTTATTTCTATGAATTAGGTAGGTCGGTTGTGTTTCCCAATCTTGGACAAGTGGCTTTGTGTAGGAGTTGTCCTGTGGGGCCCAGTGGCACACTCCTCTTTGGTCACAAGAGCTATGTGCTCTAGGAGTGTCCCTTATGTGGGCCCTTCTTTTTTGGTGGGGCTGCCCTGTGGCCCAGTTGATTGTCAGGTCCTGCCTCCTGTGGTGGCTGCCACTGGTGGGTGGGGCTGGGTACTAGCGTAGCTGACTACAGGTCCCCAGGGGGTGGCCTCCAGGGCTGTTGCCATCTGGTTAGTGGTTGGGTAAGCTCCTGTTGCTAATAGGCTAG
This sequence comes from Tursiops truncatus, assembly GCF_011762595.2. NCBI lineage: Eukaryota > Metazoa > Chordata > Mammalia > Artiodactyla > Delphinidae > Tursiops > Tursiops truncatus. Next base: position 3,024,663 of record NC_047039.1, on the reverse strand, counting down.
AGGGAGGACTCCAAGCTGGCTTTTGTACCATCAGTGTCTTTGTGGAAGAACAGACTTCCAAAAATGGCTGCTGCGAGCGCCTGTGTCCCCAGGGGAGTCCCAGTGGCCCTCCTGCTTCTCCAGGGTGCTCTGCAAGATTAGCAGGTGGGTTTGATACAAGCTTCTTTCAAATTATTGCTTCTCAGAGCTGTGTCTCAGAATGGCTGAGATTTTGTGTGCGCCCTCTAAGAGTAGAGTCTTTTTTTTCTACAGCACTCTGCCTCTCTTGTATGCAAGCTCTGCTGGCCTTCAAAGCCAGGTATTCTGGGGGCTCATCAACCTGGTGCAGGAGCCCTGGGCTGGGGAGCCTCATATGGGGCTTGAACCCCTTGCTTCTCGGGGAGAACTTCTGCATTTGTGATTATTCTCCTATTTGTGGGTCACCTACCCGTGGCTGTGCGTCTTGTCTATACCGGGTCTCCACCACTCCTACCCATCCCATTGTGGTTCCTTCTTTGTATCTTCAGTTGCAGAAAATCTTTTCTGCTGTTCTTCCGGTTGTTCTTATAGGTAGCTGCTCTTTAAATAGTTGTACTTTTGGTGTGTTTGTGGGAGGAGGTGAGCTCAGGGTCTTCTTACTCTGCCATCTTGGCCACACCCCCTTAAATTAAATATTTATTATTTTTAGATTAACAAAGTGAATTCATGTATCTTCACAGTATGTGTGATCTTGCCAATAAGCAGTGCTAGAGGTTGTTTTGGGGACACTTTTTCTCTCCTTTCCTCTCCCTCCATCTGTCCTCCTCCCCTTCCCTTCACTTTTTTAAGCTTTCACTACCTAACCTATTGTACTCTTGCTTCTGTCTCCACCACTCTCCTGAAGTTACTCTTGCTGAAGTTAACAACCTTAATCAAGTATCTTACGGTATTTGGTACAGTAAGTTTCTAAGTGTGATACTGATGGCAGAAATATAAGGAAAACATTAATAAATTTGTTCACATCAAAATAAACTTTTGTATTTCAATAAAATTGAAGACAAATGGCATATAAGCAAAAAAAATTCATACCTGAGAAGGGCTAACATCGTCATTAAAGAAGCTTTTACAAACTAATGAAAAGAAGATGAACTTGAAGATGGTGGAGTAGAGGGATGTGGAATTCACCTCCTCCCATAAGTACATCAGAAATACATCTATGGGACTTCCCTGGTGGTGCAGAGGTTAAGAATCTGCCTGCCAATGCAGGGGCCACGGGTTTGAGCCCTGGTCCGGGAAGATCCCACATGCTGCGGAGCAACTAAGCCCATGCACCACAACTACTGAGCCTGTGTTCTAGAGCCTGTGAGCCACAACTACTGAGTCCGCTCGCCTAGAGCCCGTGCTCTGCAACAGGAGAAGCCACCGCAATGAGAGCCCATGCACCACAATGAAAAGTAGCCCTCGCTCGCCGCAACTAGAGAAAGCCTGCGCGCAGCAACAAAGACCCAACACAGCCAAAAATAAATAATACATTTTAAAAAATACATCTGTATGTGAAACTATTCTCATGGAATACCTACTGAAAGCTGGCAGAAAATCTCATACAACCAAAGCTGCAGTAAAGATCCCCAAGTAATTAAATAGGACAAAGGGAAAAGGGAGACAAGGAATTGGGATGGGACCTGCCCCCTGGAAGGGAGCTGTGAAAGAGGAAATGTTCCCTCGCTCTGGGAACCTCCTTTACCGGCTGGGAGGTTCGGTGGGACAGATAGGGAGCTTCAGAGGCTTGAGAGGACAGTGTGGAAGCCGGCCTGCTGTCCTACAGGGTAGAGAGAGTGCAGCACAGACCGTCTTGGCCATGCCGCTGCACTTTCCAGCCTGTGATGCGCCTGCTGGTGTGTGCAGCAACTGGGTGCTGCAACTCAGGCTTCAGCAGACAGACCCGGGAAGGGACTCAGGTTGGGTGCATGGAGACAGCCCGAGGGGCCTGGAGTGTGGCACAGGACACAACTGGGGGTGCGCACAGCAGGAGCGTGGGCCCGCCGTCAGAGCCTGTTGTCAGTGCATAAAGGGAGGGGTGTGGGCCGCCTTAGCAGCCCATTATCAGCATGCTCACAGCGGGCATGGCTCTGGCTGCCGTGGACTTTGTGCAGTTTGTGGGCGTGCACACAGAGGTGGGGCTGAAATCAGAGCCAGTCACCGGTCCTCCCACAGCGGGTCCCAGGCTGTGGCTGTGGCGGGCTCTCGTGGTGGTGCGTGGGTTTTGGGGCAACTCATGCATGCCTGAGGGACGTCCACGGCGGCCCTGAGGTGGCCCCTGAAGGCAGCACTAGCACTAGTTCACTAACAGTGAAGTCTGTGCGTGTGCACACGGGTGGCATCACAGAGTTGCATGTCCTGGTGGATAGCTCCTGGGGAGGAGCACACACTGGCTCCTGTCTCCCAGTGCTCCAGGCCCTCACTCCTCGTATTGCAGCTTGTAACTGGATCTGGGGGCTTCACCTGTGACAGCTGAGGAGCAGACCCTGTCCCCGACAGGGCTGTGACAACTACAGGGCAGAGAAGAGGCCCCACGCAGTATCCACTGCAGGCTCTGGTCACCACAACACCAGACACACCCCTTAGCAAGGGGACAAGGGCCAGCACACCCTGAGGAAAGACGTGGCAAGCATCCACACTAAAAACAGCCTTCACACCAAAAATATCAGACTCACACAGTCTACACAGGGACACTCCCACATAAAAACAGCCCTGTGAGACCACGATAGATAACTGTTTCTCTTAAATTCTTAGAGTCAGAGAAATTTAACTAAAATGAAAAAGCAGAGGAACTACTCCCAAGTAAAAGAACAAGAGAAATCCCCTGCAGGAACAATGAAACAGACCTCTCCAGTCTACCAGACCCTGATGCAGCAGAGGAGGTAATAAAAATGCTGAAGGAGTTAAGAAAGATTATTGATAGAAATGCAGATCACTGTAACAAGCAACTAGAAACTATAAAGAGGATGCAACGTTTATAGCAGCACTGTTTATAATAGCCAAGACATGGAAGTAACCTAAATGTCCATCGACAGAGGAATGGATAAAGAAGATGTGGTACATATATACAATAGAATATTACTCAGCCATAAAAAGAATGAAATATGCCATTTGCAGCAACATGGATGGACCTAGAGATTATCATACTAAGTAAAGTAAGACAGAGACAAATATCATAAGATATCACTTATGTGAAATCTAAAAAATGATACAAACGAACTTAGTGACAAAACAGAAATAGACTCACAGACATAGAAAACAAAATTGTGGTTACCAAAGGGGAAACGGGTGGCAGGGACAAATTAAGAGTTTGGGATTAGTAGATACAAGCTACTGGAAACAAAATAGATAAACAACAAGAACCTACTGTATAGCACAGGGAACTATATTCCTAATCTTGTAACCACCTACAATGGAAGAGAATCTGAAAATATGTATACATGTATCTGGAATACTTTGTTGTGCACCTGAAATTTACACAGTATTGTAATCAACTATACTTCAATTAAAAAACAATAAAGAAGACTATCCCAGTAGAAAATGGACAAAGAACCTGAATGAATAGTTCAAAAGAGAAGAAATGCAACAGTTCAGAAACGTGGAAGAATTTTTCAGATTCATTGGTAAGCAAAGGAGCTTACAAAAAAAAGTGAGACACTGCTTCCCCCCATCCAACATAACGAATAACAGTAAGAACAGATTGTGACACAGTGCTCACTGTGTGTAGGTCACTGTTCTCTAGACATTAATGAAATTGACTAATCCTCCCAGCAGCTCTATAAGCAGGTCCTGTTGTTGGCCACATTGTACAGATGAACAAACTGTGCCACTTAAAGATAAGTAACTTGTCCAAGGTCAAATAGCAAATAAGTGCTAAAGCCAGGATTTAAACCCAGGCTCTCTGACTCTAAGGTTTTAGTGCTCTTTGACTACTACCCTTTATTGCCTCTGAAATATTTTAATAAATAATAACCACTGTTAAAAGAGTACGTAGGAACGGGCATTTTTATTCACTGCTGGTCAGAATGCAAGCAAGCTAGTAGGCGTTTCTGTAAGACAAGCAGTGTGTTTGAAAGCTTTAACATGTGCATATTCTTTGAACTCACAGTGTATACTACGGAAATCTTTATAATGAGTACATAAAAATGTATGTACAGAAATTTAATCTGAAGTTCTTTTATAATAGCAAACACTGTAAACAGCCTAAATGTCTAATAAGAGAGGATGAGGTAAATAACTTTGGGAAGTAGTCTTGCTAAGCTTGTGTTCTTATTGCAGGTAGTAAAGTAATGCTGCTAATTAATTAGTTCATGTAGGAAAAGGTTTGCTTCATCCTCCCTTAAGTATGTACAGTATTTGACTTTCCAAAGTATTCTTATAAGATTGAAATGTCACTGGTTTTCTCTTTTTAGCTATCTCTAGGTTGCATGACTAAAATTGAGTTAAAGTTTATTTAACCTTCAGTAAAGATTTTATATATCTTTTTTTTAAGTAAGCAAATCACTGAGGAATAGAATTTGAAGTAAATATTATAATTGTTATAGATGACGTGCTTTATTTCTATTAACTGTTACTCTTTTTTTTTTAATATCTAGTCTATCTGTTAAGATGCCTTAGAAAAAGAACCATGGAGAAGTATGTTAGAGTACAGAAGATTGGAGAAGGTTCATTCGGAAAAGCCATTCTTGTTAAATCTATAGAAGATGGCAGACAGTATGTTATCAAAGAAATTAACATCTCAAGCGTAAGTATATTTTTTGTTTGGTCATCCAATTAGAAGTCTGGTTACAGGAGAGAATAAAAAAATATATGGCAATGCATGACCTAAAGTGAAAGACTGCCGTAATTGCAGAGAGAACCACTAATTTCAAAAGAGTCTGTAAATCCTTTCAGATTTTTTTCTGTGATGTGTGCTCATGTTTATGTGTTTAAAAAAGATACCTCACCTACTGTTCTGCGACTTAATCTGGTTTGAACATCTTAAAATGTTTTTGTTGTATTTGTGCCTTCAACTTATTCTTTTTAACTTCTAGCTATATTTTAGTATTTGGGCTGTGCTTCATTGGTAGCATTATTATTTTTTAAAAAATATTTATTTATTTATTTGGTTGTGCTGGGTCTTAGTTGCGGCAGGCGGGCTCCTTAGTTGCAGCTTGCGGGCTCCTTAGTTGTGGCTTACTGGCTCCTTGTGGCTTGCGGGCTCCTTAGTTGTGGCTTGCAGACTCCTTAGTTGCGGCAGGCATGTGGCATCTAGCTCCCTGACCAGGGTTTGAACCCAGGCCCCCTGCATTGGGAGAGCGGAGTCTTATCCACTGCACCACAAGGGAAGTCCCGGTAGCGTTATTTTTAACCACTCTCTTTTTGATGGACTATTATGTTGTTTATTTACTTAATTTACTGTTTTCTTTCTTCCTTCTATTTAAGATGTCCAGTAAAGAAAGGGAAGAATCAAGGAGAGAAGTTGCAGTGCTGGCAAACATGAAGCATCCAAACATTGTCCAGTATAGAGAATCATTTGAAGGTCAGATAGATTTTGCAAGAGCGCTCAAAAGAACTCCTAAGCCTTATGACAACTGTTGTATACTTCCCTTTTAAGGATCTTTTTGTGAATTATTCTCAGGAAGAAAAGTATATCATTTCTGCTTCAATACACATGCATTTTAGACATAGGAGGAACAGTCATTTATACCTTTTTAAACTAAACTTCTTTTAAGTGCTACCACCACTGCCACTGAGAAAATGTTCCGATTTTAGAAAGTATCCTGCTTGAGAGTGTTCTCAGGTTCTTAAAGTATTATAAAGTATTGCTGTTTTGGAAATATCTACCATCATATTTGGTAATGCCGGAACTAAGATAAGACAAAGCTTCTCTAAAGGCAGGAAAAGGTGGTTTATTGAAGTCATTCCTATTATCATAAATCTCTGTCAGTTGCAAAATAGAAAGATAATCTAGATTGAAAGTAAAAGATAGTTTAAATGACCATTTCAGGGTCGCATTACATACCAGCTTCAGCAGCTGAATTAAAGTGTCCTTGTTCCCAAATAAACTTGGTATCTAGTAAAGTAGAACATACTTTTAAAAGTATATGGATCATTAACACCTTATGCCATAAAGTACTCAGTTTATTTATTTTATGATGGCAGTGAAATGAGGCTTTATAGCTCATGTGAAAGAGTACAATGTTAACCATCTCTTCTTTCTCAGGACCTTGAATTTCCTTTACTTATCTTTCCCTTAGCATCTGTCTTTTAGTTTCTTCTTTCATCAAGATTTTACTATTTCAAGGTAAAAGGTTTGAATGTATGTCAACACATGTTCTATCAGACGTTTTGTATTTATGTTGAATGCTTCACCTAGAAACATCTGCATGATTCAAAAGGAATAGCACGTTCTTTAAATAAGGTTATATTGTTACTGGCGTTTAGTTTTAAAGGAGTAAATGCTCATGGTAAACGTATTCAGGAGTGCAGACATGCATGAACCCCAAGCTCTCTGTTCCTCCCACTCATTCTCATTCCCTAGGGGTAAGCAGTGTGAATAATTCCACATTGATTCCTTCCTGTATTTTCTGTGACCGTGTGGAACAAGCATATGTGTGTAGCCTTTGACGTTTAAAAACAAGTGGGATCGTAAATATGTATGTCTGCATCTAGTTCTTTTCACTTTGTCTCTCGTGGGTATCTTTCCATGTCACTGTGTATTGATGCACCCCATTCTTTACAACTTTCTTGTAACATCTGCAGTGTTTTCCATCGGATGCACTTTATGGCTGTATCACACTTTGTTTAGCCTCTTTTCTGTTATGGATACTTAGGTTGTATTTAGTGTTTCACTGTTACAGGTAGTGTTGCACTGGACGTCCTTGTACAGGTGTCTGTGTACTGTGGCAGTCTTTTAGGAGTGGAGTCCTTAGACTAAAGGGCATGAGAGTTCCTTTTTCTCACAAGCTCTCCAGCCCTGGCCTATAAGTTCATTCTCAGATTTATAAGATGTAGTTTCGTCTGGTGATTCTATACATTTGGTGTAGAATTTGGTCCCTGTTTCTGCCTCACCTGAGCCATCTTCTCATTTTAATCATGTAGCTCTTTGGACCTCTTAGTTTCTCATAGAGCTTTTGGGAGCTCTGAAACACAAATATTTAATTTTTCTCTAAAATGATTAAAAATAACTTACATATGTGAACATTTTAAATCTCTCAATTTTTAAAAATAAGCAAGTTGGTTAAAAAAGTGAAAATTTTGATGTTATTTTGAACGTCTGCCATGAAAGGTGAGGAAATTAGTGTCTTTACAGTTCCTCCCCACTGATTTTCGTTCATCTTGACAGGGTAAAAATATTTAATAATTATCATTTGTTCTGAAATTATATTTCTTAGAGTTGTTTGGCCTTGATTCTATATTTAGACAGATTCAATTCTTATTGTTAGTTCTTTTATAACTTAGATACCCCTTTCCAGAGATACTTGAATTTATCTCCAACTTTTCTGGATTTCATCAATTTTTTTTCATGACGAGCTTATGGATGCTGTATTCCCTCAATGCAGTTACTGTTTGCATTTCTGAGAGTGTCTAACTGATGCTTTTATACGTGAATAAGTATCTTTGATGACCCCTTGTCCCTTACAATCACATTATATCTTCTGGCATTGCATGTTTCTGTAGAAAAGTTTGAGGTCAGCATAAAGCTTCTCCTCTTGAAGGTAATTTACTTTATCTTTCCTCGATGCTCGAAGGATTCTTTCTTTAGAATTGAAATTCACCAGAATATGGCTTAGTATTAATAATTCTGATTCTGTCTCTCTTGGAACATTTTGTACCCTTTCTGCCTGCAGATTCTGGTTTTTCTTTGTTTCAGGAAAGTTTTCATTTCACTGTTTTTAGAGAATCCATATATATCTTAAGATAAGGAAAAATATTCCAAAATTTGTTTGTCATAAAGTTGTCTTAGCTTACAGATGAATTCTTTCTTATAAAGTCTCTTGTGTTACAGGATGTGTTCTCAAATTTTAAAATACATTAAATAACAAAGTGGTTTTGGGGAAGAAAACTTCACTGAGTTAGTTTTGAGTGCTTATAGAGGTCCTCAGGCGGAATCAGTTTTAAAAAGAGGCATCAAAGAAATTTAATACTGATGTCATAATTGCAGATACTATTGTAAGCCTTCTAAAGTCACTTAAAAGGCAGTATGGTTATGTTGTGGCAATCATGCATATGAACTCTCTAGGATGATTTTTTTAAAGTCCCAATCTTATGTGTATGGGAATTAGGACGTAGAAAAAATTCCACTGACAACATAAACAGATTTTAAAAGTGCTCTCTTTCAGTTAACTTAAAAGGAAATGAAGATCATGTGTATCGAGAAAACATAGGTGAATCAATAAAAGACATTTATACTGATGACACATGTGAAAAATTTGGATAAAATTGTTTTGTAAAACTGGAGAGTGGGGAGAAAACAGTATTTTCAGGTATATGAATGTATAATTAGATTATATTAAATATTATAATTAGACATTTTTGTCTATATTCCTAACATTTTAAAATTTTTAAAAATTTGATCTTATCATTGAGAAAGTGTTGTGTCACTGTATATTGGGGTATCTGTGTTATATACAGTTTTGTTTTCTCTAATGTTATTCATATATTGCTCTCTGTTTTTAGTTGTCTCTAGCTATCACCTTCTAATTGCTTTCATTCTTTTGTTTGTATTTTCCTACAGTCTGTGTTTTTTTGACCTCATAAGTTTGTTTTACTTCTTACTGTTGCAAAAGTAGCTTTTATATCTTTTATGGAAGCTTTTCAGCCTCACTTATGGCGCTTGTGTTGGCATTCACCTTGTTCCCCATTGGTGTTGCCAAAATCTAACTTCTCTATGTAGTTGAAGAAAGCTTTTCTTTGAGGCTAAATTTGGATTGCTTTTTGCTGCAGGTAACAGAAAATCTGGCCAGTATTGGCTTAAGTGAGAAAGATATTTAATGATCTCACCTAACAGGAAGTCTGAAAGATGAGCTGTCCTGTGTATAGGGTGTATATGGCAGCTTAGGCCCTGTCTGATTTCTACTCTGACATCCTTAATAGGCACGTTTTTAAGCCTAATGCTGTCTCCTTGTCCTGAGAAGACGCTTTGCAACTCCAGGCAGCGGCTGCATCCAAAAGATGCCAGAAGAAGGGGCAAGGGCAGCACCAGTAGCTTGCTCTTGTCTGTCCTGTGACCAGACGAACCAGTGCTTTCTCAGAAGCCACTGTTCAGATTTCCTCTTAGATCTTAGTGACCGATATGGGGTCAGTGACCCCCTCTAACTGTAGGGGAGACTGGGAATTAGGGAACCTGGGATTTTTTTCAGCTTCTCAAGTGAGAGGCGATGAAGGGAGAAAAGTGTTAGAATTACAGGGTTAGCCTGCTAGCAGTGCATTCTTCTCTGAGAGGTCGTGGTTCGTGTCCTCTCTTAAACTCTCGGTCGTTTTCTAACATGCCTTGAGGCTTTGTCACTCGCCTTACAGTCTTTTTGCTTCAATTTCAAGCAGTTTCTAGGTGGTCATTATGTTGGGTTTTTTTGGAGGGTGTTTCTTCAGTACTGTGTGAGCCCATTGGTGATAGGGGTGGTGTCTTATATTTCTGTATCCCTGGCATCTTGTGCAAAGTGCCTGGAACATAGTTGGCACTCAGATGCTTGAATGATCGAAGGAATACAAAACAGATTAGTATTTCCCTCATGCAGAAAAGACTTTTCTTTTAACCTTACATTTTAACTAGTACTTATCCCAAAATAAATGATAAATGTTTAAACAGCAAAAAATATAGCAGAGCTCAGATATTTTTCTTCAGGATTGCTTCTCCATTTCCTTTCTCAGGTCCTGTTTAACCTTCTCTGTCTCCCTGTCTGTGTGTCTGTTTCTGTCTCTCACACACAGACACACACACCTTTTTAAAAAAAACCTTGTAATGGTTTTATTTAATTTTTGCTACATGCAGATGGTACAGAATTCAAAGGTTACATAACAGTAAAAAATTTGCCTTCTGTTTCTAGTTTTGAGTCACCTGTTTTTCCCTCCTGGAGGTACCCACTGTTTTACCACTATCTTGAGTTTCCCTCCAGAAATGTTCTAAGCATTAATAAGCATACATAAATCATAGCACACGGCACTTTTTTTTTGTCTTTTTGTTTCTCATGCTATGTAAATGGTGACATTCTATACATATTTTTCATTAAGTAGTAGATTGTACGGTTTTCTGGGGTTTTTTTTTCACACAGTGATTTCTCACATGTATATTTGGATGATCTTTTCGTATCAATTGTAAAGAGTTACACAGATTCTTAATCAGCTCATTCATGTAGCTTCCCAACCCTGGGCACATTGGAAGCAGTGTATACAAGGTGAATGTGAGCACCGCGAGTAACAAGACCACCATCCAAGGTGCCGGGAGCAAGGCCATCAGCACAAGGCAGCAAGAGAAGTGAACTCTGGGAAGGCTGTTCCTTGAGCTGTAATAGGTGATCTTGGCCGCTCTTCCTTACCTGGGAAGAAGTGGTGTGGTCTTAGTCCTATGGAAGAGTGAGGGTGGAGAGAAGGATTAGAAGTGTTCTTCTCATCCTGTCTACCACAGGAAGGGTCATGGAAGTCTTTTATCCTGTGGACTGAGGCATACAGGTGATTAGGGAAGTGCCCCATCTTCATGTTCGTTCACAGATTATGTATCACTACAAAGAGAGCTCCAGGAGAGTAGAGACTGTCTCACTGTTGAGTCCTGACAGTTCATCGCAGCATCTGTTATTGTGTTTGTTTAACAGGCAATTAAGTGGATGAAATAAAGCTGGAAAGTAATGGTCAGCTAAAAACCAAGGTTACCCATCTCTGACAAATGATTGGAAAAATGTGATTTTTATAGTTGACGTTTAAGGAAATATATCTATTAAATGAAATCAACTATATCTGTCTGTATTTTGTCCATATTGCAGAGATGTTTATGTCAGTGTGGATAATGGGATGATATATTCTTGGCAGAAAAGTCATTAATGATGGAGTTGCCTGTTAACCCAAGTTACCGCACAGTCTGTACGTCCAGTAAACCTTGACTTTGCACTTCAAGTCTTCTGGCTGTGGTTCTGTTTTTAGTTTAGTGGAACGTATTTAATTAATTGCTGCTTTTTAGTAAACCTTTAGGTACCTTTAATGTAGCTATGCTTTTGATGTACATTTTAAAAAATGGACTGTAACGTTTATATTTTTTAGAAAATGGCTCTCTCTACATAGTGATGGATTACTGTGAAGGAGGGGATCTGTTTAAACGAATAAATGCCCAGAAAGGCATTTTGTTTCAAGAGGACCAGGTGAGTTAGCACGTGCGAGACTGGCTCTTACTCCGTAAGTGTTGTTGAGAATTCATTCAGCGCTTGTTTGTTTGTACTACTAGTATTAACTGGACGCCTACTCCAGCTCTCGTGACCTCCGTCCTGAGTTCAGGTCCCGTCTCGTTTCCGTCTGTGGCGATGCTGCTGTGTGTGTCGTATATGTTGTGTCCTGTGTGTGTGTGTGTGTGTGTGTGTGTGTGTAACTATATTTTTATGCAGGTAGCTGATTGATTACTCTGTATGCTGTCAGTTGGCTTACTGCCACCTTATCTTAGAATGTGGCTTTGTCGGTAACTCCAGCTCTAGAAGCCTTGTCCTGCAACTGCGTGAAATCCAGTCTTCGTTTTGAGTTCAAGGATCTCTAAAATATGAGCTATTCTACGTACGCAGTCTTGTTTCCTGTTCCCTAGGGTGCACCCTTTTTCATGGATGTACCAGATATTTGTCGCACATTCATTTTGTGGTTGGCACTGGGACACAGGTTTATACCTCTCATTCTTCCTGTGTATTTATTCTGATTATTTATTTTATTTTGGTAGTACCTTCTCCTCCACATCCCTGACTCTCTGTTACTAACATTTTACCATTTTTAAAAAAACTCAGCTCAAGTCCCAGCCTCTTTAGATTTTCCATAGGTACTCTGATTTTCCATGATCTTTTCTTTCTCTGAATTCCTGTTGCGTTTCTCATTATCACCCATCCTTAATTTTAATTGCAGGCTATTACGTAGGAGAATGGAGGGAGCTGTATGCTAGGAGTGTTGCATTTGCTGTCTCTTTTAATTCTTAAATCCCCCTGTGAGTTAGCGTACTGTAGTTTTCTCTATTTAATAGGTAAGAAATCTAAGGTTAAGTAGCTTGCCCAAAGTCACAGTTGGTGTTTGAACCTACCCCTATCTAACAGCAGAGTTTATAAAATGTTCTTTTTACAAACTTAAATTATAAAATTATTCAGAGGTTTGGAGATGGAAAGCCGTCTTCCCCTGCTGTTCTGTCCCTGAGATTACCACTGCTTTTGGTTTGGTGTGCTTTCTTTTTCATATTGAACATACACATGTATACACTGAGACATGTGTATTCAGAAATGGGATAGTATACATACCATGCTCTGTCTTGCTTTTGTCGCTTAAAAATTATCTTGATTACGTTGACATGTCGGTCCATATAGATCAGTCGTATAAGGTTTTGTTTTGTTTTTTCGGGCATGCCGTATGCAGGATTTTCGTTCCCCAGCCTAGGATCAAACCCTTGCCCGCCTGCAGTGGAAGCTCGGAGTCCTAACCACTGGACCGCCAGGGAAGTCCCGAGATCAGTTGCATTAGTTTTAAGAGGTGCATTATATTTCATTCCAGCAAAGCCCTTGCTTTGTTTTTTTTCACTTCATACTCATTTCTGCTCCACTCCCCTCTGTCCTTAGGCAGCCCTTCCAATGTCTTTAATCAATATCTCTGTCTATGTCTGCAAAATAGCCATCATTGTTTTGTATACATGTATTTTTAAATGTGTACCTGTTGTATTATATCTCATTCAGTTTTACTTTTCCCCTAAGGACTTTCTGATCCCTCCGCTTTGCTGTCTGTACATCTGTTGTTTCTAGCTCCGACCTAATAGTCCATGGGATTCCTCCCAGTCTACACTCACCTTCAGTGCATCGTGCACCCTTGTTAATGTACTCTGAATAATGTCACATTAGAGTTGTTTCTCCAAGCAGGTTGTAATTTACTGTAGAGCGGAGGCCCCAGTCTGCTTATGTCAAGGTACTGAGGAAGGCTGCGTCTGTGGTAGTGCCGCCTTGGCACAATTCATCAGCTGATTGATAACGTCATACAGATGGGGACTTTGAGGGTCTTGGCAGCAACTTGGAGATATGGTAAGATGAGAGCTTGAGTTAAAAGTACTGTCGAGTAGGGTAGTATCGTATTCCTCAAGCTTTCCTTACCTCACGTTCCACAATTAAGCCTACTAGGCAGAGCCCAAAACTTGGAGTGAGAAGACTTGGGTTTGAGTGCTTGTCCTACCTATCAGCTTGGTAATTACGTTTACAAGTTACTTAACTGCTTTGTGGCTTTACATCCTCACTCAGTAGTAGGGATATTCCTACCAGGTAGCTGACGGTACTGTTGTGGTGAAGGTCAGATAGTAATGTTTGTTTGTGTACAAGGTGCTATTTTTTTATTACAGTTTTATCTGATATATTCCATTGCTTGTGCTTATTTTTATTCTTTTGTCTCTTTTGGACTTTAAAATGCTTGCTGTTAAATTCCGTAACATTATACTGTAAAGTACATTGATAATCTATTGGTTGAGTTTAGTTTAGTTTTTTTTATTAATTAATTAATTTATTTATTTTTGGTCTTCGTTGCTACGTGTGGGCTTTCTCTAGTTGTGGCGAGCGGGGGCTACTCTTCGTTGTGGTGCGCAGGCTTCTCATTGCTGTGGCTTCTCTTCTTGCGGAGCACAGGCTCTAGGTGCATGGGCTTCAGTAGTTGTGGCACGTGGGCTCAGTAGTTGTGGCTCGCCGGCTCTGGAGCACAGGCTCAGTAGTTGTGGCGCACGGGCTTAGTTGCTCCACGGCATGTGGGGTCTTCCTGGACCAGGGCTCGAACCTATGTCGCCTGCATTGGCAGGTGGATTCTTAACCACTGCGCCACCAGGGAAGCCCTATGGATTTGGTTTTTCTGTTGGATAAATATTCTTAGTACATAACGATATATATGTGTGTGTGTGTACATATATTTTTCTTGTAATCCTAGAAATTATGGAGATTTACTCTAGTTTTTTCATCCATCTGAGATTATTCCATATAAACAATAAAAATTTGGCAAGTCTTTCTTTTAAGTTAATAGCATTTTTTCCTACCCTTCAAAATGACAAGTTTTGTTAGCCTATTTAAAATGGTAATTACTTACACAAAAACAACCTGCTACTCTCTGAGCTTTGAAGCAGGAAAACAGAGGTCAGAGGCCATTTTTGCTGTAGGCTGTAGGTTGAAATCAGTCTGAGATGGTTTTGTTCCATCTCTAGAATGGGAGTGGGCGCAGAGACGCGTGAGACAAGGAAATTCTCCAACTGCTCAAGCCATTCTCTTCAGTGATACTTCCTTGTTTGCATCTTTACTAGAAAAAAACCTCGTCAAGTTAGGAAGCAGGCTAAGTCTGTGACTTTTAATCAGTAGTAAACAATGATATGAAGTAAGTACATTCTGCTGAACAATCCTTGAATGGCCTTTCCCCACGTAGATATTAAAAAGATGTGCCACTGACTATTTTTGGCTTATTTCTAAGTGTTGGGTAAATTTTCTGATAGTCTCGTCTCCTGGTAATTTACAAATGTATGTTCTTTTAAAAGAAAGTCTGGTCTGGTAGGGCTAGCCCTAATATTTAGGTGCAGTCAGAGTGTTAATTAGGCATACAGACTTCCTTGAGTTTGCTCTGAAAATCCAGAGCCTCATAGAATTGAGCAACTATGTAGCTCCTAAGGCCACAGAATTGATTTCTGTCCAGAAGTTTTCATAAGGAATCTTAGATTGGACTTTTTGAAATATGATTTGTTCTTCTATCCCAAGGCCAGTAAACCAAGCCCAGTATATTTTCCACCGAATTTCACCTGCAGTACCTATAAATTTGGGTGATTTTCTTTCTTCTTGAGGGTTTTCAGATTTGCCAAGGTTTTTGGCTACTACTAAATGACCTTGCCACCTGTGATGCTGAGACCTTGTAAGTCAGGCACTAGGCCAGTACCCTGGTGGCACAATGTAGGAATTGGCTCTGTGTGTATTTGTGGGCAGCAGGCTTGTCATAACTGATTGAATGAAATTCATCCTCACATAAGACAGTCCAAGTATGGCTTTGGTTGCACAGTTGATTTGTGTAGTTACATTCTGGTAAAAAGGAGTGTACATTCTTATTGAACCAATGAAAATTACAATATTCCTGAAAAGTAAAACTCAGTAAAACTATTTCTAAATTCTGGATGGGTCAGTGAGAAGCAGATAATCATTTCAAGATGTTATATTTCAGTCTAGAAAAGCATAATTTACTAAATTGAGGGTAGAGATAGATTAAGAAGAGAAAGAAGAGAACTTCGTATGTTCATTAAGTATAGAAGGATGGAACGTTAAAAATATATGTATAATACCAGTTGTATTTCAAACAAATACACATAATTAAATTTCATTTAATTCAGTTCATTCAGTCCTAGTAATTCTTATCATGCTGGGTTTTGGGTGAGTCTGCTTTTATGATGTGTATCAGCTTCTGGACTGAAAAAGCCTTAGGAATATTGACTCAGTCCATTGTTCAACGTTAGCAGTGTCAGCTCAGAAGCCTGTACTCAAGAGTGTGTTTTCTGAGGTGTCAGTAGTTTAGTGTTCCTAGTACAGTCTTTTCCAGGAGCCTTCTGGTCATCAAGAAGCAAAGGCCTGTTTGATAATGAGACTAAAAGGCTGTAGTTAATTTCTTATAGTGACCAGTAATAGAATACAGTTCTCCATAGGGGTATTTGTTACTGGCTTGTTGAATATTTTCCCTAAGGGTAAAAACGGACAGCAAAGTCATTGACAAATCTCTGGGACCTCCATAAAGCATGCATTTTCTGAAATATTTATATTAATAATATATATATATATTTTTTTGCTGTACGCGGGCCTCTCACTGTTGTGGCCTCTCCTGTTGCGGAGCACAGGCTCCGGACGCACAGGCTCAGCGGCCATGGCTCACCGGCCCAGCCACTCCATGGCATGTGGGATCTTCCCAGACCGGGGCACGAACCCGTGTCCCCTGCATCGGCAGGCGGACTCTCAACCACTGCGCCACCAGGGAAGCCCAATAATATTTTATGTATACAAACTTAACCTAGAAAATGCTGAGCATCTTTGTTGATTTGGTAAGTCTTTCCATGCAGCTCTTACAAAAATGTTGAGCTAACTAATACATATGGTGAGAGGTAGCCTAGAATTTTTATTTTATTTTTTCTAAATTTGGGATCTAATCTTGGGAAGGAAAGATTACAGAGTTGTCAGAGATTTGGTCACTTGATTAAGAGACGGTTTTGGGTACCTGAAAAGCAATATTTGGTTACCTATTTAATCAAAGAGATAAAGTATTTTAAAATAAATACAGATGGAGAAGATTCTGGGAAGATAGTAGAGTAGGAAACACTAGGAATCTGTCTCCCCACCTGTACAACAATACAGTGACAGAATCTATCTGATGTAACTATTTTGGGTCTCTGGAATCTCTCGAATCTTTGCAACTTCCAGGGGAAGGCTTGGATAGTAAATTGTGGTTAATTTCAGTCAATTTCACCTCTTAGGTAGCAGGGGCTACTCATCCCCCACATCCCAGCACTGAGACATCCAGCTGTGCACGCATCCCAGAAGCAGCTTGCGTGCACCTTGTGGGAACCAGGGTGGGCAGACAGGTCCCTGTCCTCCACGTATCAGGGATCTGTGCTCTGATTGTTGATGGCTACTTCAGATCTGGGGGGAAAGAGGTGGGCAGCCATTGTTATGGTTCCTCCCCAATTTGTTGCAAGCCTCTCCCCTTCTGGCTGAAGTGACTTCCGGAGGATTTAAAGGGCCAGCAGCTCTTTTCCCCCCTGCTACATTTCTCTCTTTTCACCTTTGGGGAGACAGACATTAAAACTTAAGGCATTCAAAGCAACCATGGATCTGAGGGAAATTAAAAAGTCACCATGGGGCTCCCCTGGTGGCGCAGCAGTTGAGAATCTGCCTGCTAATGCAGGGGACATGGGTTTGAGCCCTGGTCTGGGATGATCCCACATGCTGCGGAGCAACTGGGCCCGTGAGCCACAACTACTGAGCCTGCGCGTCTGGAGCCTGTGCTCCGCAGCAAGAGAGGCCGTGATAGTGAGAGGCCTGCGCACCACGATGAAGAGTGACCCCCGCTTGCCACAACTAGAGAAAGCCCTTACGTAGAAATGAAGACCCAACACAGCAAAAATAAATAAATAAATTCCTACCCCCAACATCTTAAAAAAAAAAAAAGTCACCATGCATATCCAGAGAAACATGCAGACTCAGAAAAGACCTGAGAGGATTTTAAGTTTGTGCCTCACACTGATCTTGGCTCAGAGACAACGTACAACAATCAACAAAAACAAAAAAAACAGCAAATGTTGGGGAAGGAGAAGAATCTGATTTCCAGAGGTACCGCATTTTTAGATTCAAATGACTACTTTCCACCAAAAAAAAAAAAGAAGAAACAGGAAGGTATAGCTCATTCATAGGAAAAAAATAAAATAAACTAACAGGAACTGTCCCTGAAAAAGATCTGATGGCAGATATACTAGACAAAGAGTTGAAAACAACTGTCTTAAAGAGGCTCAAAGCTAAAAGAAGACATGGAGAAAGTAAAACAAAACTATACGAACAAAACAGAAATATCAATAAGGAGATAGAAAATCTAAAAAGAAACCAAAAAAGAAAGTCTGGAGCTGGAAAATACAATAACTAAAATGAAAAATTCATTAGAGAGATTCAAAGGCAGATTTGAACCTTTCCTGAAGAAGAAGACTCAGTGAACTGGAAGCTAGGACAATGGAAATTATTGAGTCTGAGTAACAGAAAGATAAAAGATTGAAGAAAAATGAACAGAGCTTAAGGGACCTGTGGGACATTGTCACACAGACCAACATGTGCATCATAGGAAGGAGAAGAGGGAGAGAGGGACGGACAGCGTATTTGAAGAGTTAATGGCTGAAAACATCCCAAATTTGATGAAAGACATGTATATAAACGTCTAAGAAACTTAATGAACTCCAAGTAGGATGAACTCAAGGAGACCCACACCCAGACACACCATAACCTAACTGTTGAAAGCCAGAGAATCTTGAAATCAGCAAGAGGGATGTGGCTTATCACATACAAGGAATTGTTAGTAAGATTTCCGACAGATTTCTCAGTGGAAACTTTACAGGCCAGGAGAAACTGGGCTGATATATTCAAAGTGCTAAAAGAAAAAATGCTATCAACCAGGAATCCTATATCTGGCAAAATTGTCCTTCAGAAATGAGAGTCATTTCCAGATAAACAAAAGCTGAAGCTATTTGTTACTACTAGAGTTGCACTGAAAGAAGTGCTACATGGAGTCTTGCAGATTGAAAGGAAGGGACACTAGACAGTGGCTTGAAGCCATGTGGAGAAATGGAGAGCTCAGTAAAGGTAAATACACGGGCAGTTATAAAAGCTAGAATTGTTACAGCAGTGGTTTGTGACTCCCCCTTTTCTACATGATTTGAGACTAATAAATTTTTTAAAAAGCAATTACTAGTCTAAAAGCTGGTATCATTGTAACTGGTTTGTAACTCCCCATTTTGTTTTTCTACATGATTTAAGAGACTAATGCACTTTAAAAAAATTATTAGTTTTACATTTTGAAACATACAAACAATGATATTATTGTGCAAAGATGTAATTTGGTGACATCAGCAACTGAAAGAATTAGGACAGAGATGTAAAGGAGCAGTATTTTTTTTCTTTTTTTAATTTATTTAATTTATTTATTTTTGGCTGCATTGGGTCTTCATTGCTGCGCGCGGGCTCTCTCTAGTTGCAGCGAGGGGGGGCTGCTCTTCCTTGCAGTGTGTGGGCTTCTCATTTCAGTGGCTTCTCTTGTTGCGGAGCATGGGCTCTAGGCACGTGGGCTTCAGTAGTTGTAGCACGCGGACTCAGTAGTTGTGGCTTGAGGGCTCTAGAGCGCAGACTCAGTAGTTGTGGTGCACGGGCTTAGTTGGTCCGTGGCATGTGGGATCTTCCCTTACCACGGCTCGAACCTGTGTTCCCTGCATTGGCCGGCAGATTCTTAACCACTGCGCCACCAGGGAAGCCCAGGAGCAGAGTTTTTATATGTTATTGGAGTTAAGCTGGTAGAAGTCCAAATTAGAGTATTGTAATTTTATGGTATCGAAAGTAATCCCCTTGTTAACACAGAGAAAATAGGTATACACTTTTTGGGTGGACTAAAAAGTGCCTTCAGTTTTTAAGTCAAAATAAAAGACCCATTTTTCATTTTCACCAAGAACTTTATTGAATAACGTATATACCATTTTGTTCCACTACCTTCTGCCATTTTTCAGGCAACTTAATAATTCCATCTTCCCAAAACTTTTTATCTTTTTGAGCAAAGAACTGTTCCAGGTGCCTTTTACAGTCTTCCAGGGAATTGAAATTTTTTCATTAAGAGAATTTTGTAAAGACCAAAGTAAATGGAAATCCGAAGGTGCAAGGTCTGGTGAATACAGCAGATGAATCAGAACTTCCCAGCCAAGCTGTACAGTTTTTGCCTGGTCATCAAAGAAACATGTAATCTTGCGTTATCCTGATGGAAGATTATGCGTTTTCTGTTGACTAATTCTGGACTCCTTTCGTCGAGTGCTGCTTTCAGTTGGTCTAAGTGGGAGCAGTACTTGTTGGAATTAATCATTTGGTTTTTTGGAAGGAGCTCATAATAGACAACTCCCTTCCAATCCTACCATATAAACAATATCACCTTCTTTGGATGAAGACCAGCCTTTGGTGTGGTTGTTGGTGGTTTATTTTGTTTGCCCCACTATCTCTTCTGTTCCACATTATTCGCAGTATCCTCTTTTCATTGCCTGTCACAATTTGTTTTAAAAAACGGAACGTTTTCATTACATTTAAGTAGTGAAGAATTGCCTGCGGAAATACAGTTAAGGTTTTTTCGCTTATCTTACGTGGAACCCAAACATCAAAGCGTTTCACATAACCAAGCTGGTGCAAATGATTTTCAGCACTTGATTTGGATATTCTGAGTATGTCAGCTACCTCCCAGGTGGTGTAATGTTGATTGTTCTCAATTAACGTCTCGATTTGATCGCTATCAACTTCATATGGTCTACCCGACAGTGGAGCATCGTCCAGCGAGAAGTCTCCATCATGAAACTGTGCAAACTGCTTTTGACATGTCAGAGCACCTTCTCCATACACTGCACAAATCTTTTTTTGCATTTCGGTTGTGTTTTTACCTTCCTGAAATGATAAAACATAATATGCTGAAAATGTTGCTTTTTCTCTTCCATCTTCAATATTAAAATGGCTACACAAAAATTCACCAATTTTGATGTCTTTTTTAATTTTAATTTTATTTTAGCTGCATTGGGTCTTGGGTCTTCGTTGCTGCGCACGGGCTTTCTCTAGTTGTGGCGAGCAGGGGTCTACTCTTCGTCGTGGTGCGTGGGCTTCTCATTGCAATGGCTTCTTGTTGCAGAGCATGGGCTCTAGGTGCACAGGCTTCATTAGTTGCAGTATGCGGGCTCAGTAGTTGTGGCTCATGGGCTCTAGAGCGCAAGCTCAGTAGTTGTGGTGCACGGGCTTAGTTGCTCTGAGGTGTGTGGGATCTTCCCGGACCAGGGATCGAACCCGTGTCCCCTGCATTGCAGGCGGATTCTTAACCACTGCGCCACCAGGGAAGTCCCTGATGTCTTTTTTTAAATGCATGCTGATATGACAGCTGTCACATACAATCTAACAAAATTGTTTCAAATGAAGTTAAAGACAGCTAAGTGCTACTAGAGCCATCTTACAGAAAAAAACCGAACGAACCTTTTGGCCCACCCAATATATAAAATGAAATGAGAGGGGCTTTCCTGGTGGCACCATGGTTAAGAATCTGCCTGCTGTGCAGGGGACATGGGTTCGAGCCCTGAGCCAGGAAGATCCCACATGCTGCATGGCAGCTAAGCCCGTGTGCCACAACTACTGAGCCTGCGCTCTAGAGCCCACAAGCCACAACTACTGAGCCTGCGCGCCACAACTACTGAAGCCCGCGTGCCTAGAGCCCCGTGCTCTGGAACAAGAGAAGCCACCGCAATGAGAAGCCTGTGCACCGCAACAAAGAGTAACTCCTGCTTGCTGCAACTAGAGAAAGCCGGTGCACGGCAACAAAGAGCCAACACAGCCAAAGATAAATAAATCAATAAATTTTTTTTAAAAAGTAAATGAGAGATGAATTTAAATGTTTCACAATACAAATGTCAACTAAGCACAAAGAAGACAGTAATGCAGGAAATAGGGACAAAAGAACCACAAGGCATATAGAAAACAAATAGCAAAGTGACAGAAGTAACCCTCCATATCAGTCATCCTTATAAAAGGAAGGGAATTCTGACATATACTACAGTGGATTGACCTTGAGAACATTATGTTAAGTGAAATAAGCCAGTCACAAAAAGATGAATACTGCATGATTCCATGTGTATGACATACTTAGAGTACTCAAAATCATAGAGACAGAAAGTAGAATAGTGATGTTTAGGGAAGAGGGAAAGAGGGGAGTGTGGAGAACTGTTTAACATTTAATGTTTCAGTTTTACAAGATGAAAAGAGTTGTACAGGTGGTGATAGTTGTACAACAATATGAATGTATTTAATACCACTGAAGTATGCACTTAAAAATGGTTAAGGTGGTAAATTTTGTGTTCTGTGTATTTTACTACAATTAAAAATCTTTTTAAATATACATGAAGGTAATACAATTGTAAGGATCCTTAGCACTCTCATAGGTGAGGAACCTTTCTTCAAAAACAGAAATGGTAAAGTCAGTAGAAAGCAGAGAAAACTATTCTGGTGGACCTGGGATATCTGCTTTCTGGGCAAATTACACGGAAGTTAAATAGTAAGTAAGCTCTGATAACCTCTTACAGGTGCTCTAAGATCAATTTACGGTTCTATTAGAGAGAAAGCCAAGTTCCGTTTTTCCACTAATATAATATTTGGCAGTAAAAGTTTCTCAAAAATTTTTTTACAATGAATAAACATCTTAAAACAGCATACTTTAGTAAATTTTAACACATTTCGTTGCACAAAGAAACCTGAGTTTTGGAGCAGAGAAGGTGGATTGTGGAATTGTTTTAGTGCTCTAAGGCAGTCTATAGTAATGGAAATAACACGTACACGTAAAACTGTAATTCAGACAAGTGTATGATAATTACCATGTGTTTAGTTGGGCTGGCTCAGCATTTTATACCATTGGAATTTGGCAAATAGGGACAAATAGGGACATTCTCTTTTGAGCAAGAGAATGCCATGATCCCAACATTATTTTGTAAATATTAATGTGAGCTAATGTGTACAAGGAAGTGAAGAGGAGGAGCAGTTAGAAGCAGGCCTGTAATTTAATGGCCTTCCCTCCCTCCAGCCTTGATGTAAGACAGGCTGAACTAGACGGACAGAGGGAGCACAGACTTGTGCTGTGCCCTCCTCCTCCTCACAACTTCCCTCTGGAACCTTGTGTTCTGTCAGGTTTTGCTTTATCGCCTCCAGGCTGAGTTGGCTGTTGTCCTCTGTGCTGTCAACACTCAGAGCATCACCTCTGCTCTACTTACTCATCTCCCTCCTGGTCTCTGATGCGGGTTAGCAAACTCGGCCCACGTCTTTGTTTGTAAATAAAGTTTTATGTAAACAGTTCATGCTTATTTGTTTGCATGTAATCTCTGGCTGCATTTATACTACAGTGGCAAATTTGACTTGGGACAGAGACCATAGGATCTGCAAAACCTAAAATATTTACCCTCTGGCCCTTTACAGAATAAATTTGCTGACTCCTGGTCTGTGAGCTCTTTATTAACTTTTTTGGCCAGTTCCAGCCCATGTCAGGTACCTTGTTGGTGCTGAATACATTTTTGTCAAATTATAAAGGAGTACAGGTATGGGAAATATGGTAATGAAAAACATTAATCTGTAAAACGAGGCATTGGTGGTTTCTAGCATGTGTCCCAGGTGCTCCAGGTAGACTGTATAACAATAAGACTCAGCTGAGCTGAATTTTCATTTTCTTTTTATACTTTTCCTGACCCCTCCCTGCTGCAGTTAATTGCTTTCTCAGTGCACATTGCTGTTATAAGACTTGTGCATTTTATTAGGTATTTGTCTAAAAGTATATTTCTAGCACTGTATGAACGAACTCGGAGAACTATATTTTTCTACTTACAGCGCCTTATGTGAATATGGAAAGGAACTTAAAATTTGTGTAGTCCTCAGTAAATATCTACTGAACTGAACCAAGAGGGTTGTTTTTTAAAAAAACATGGGCTTCCCTGGTGGCGCAGTGGTTGAGAGTCCGCCTGCCGATGCAGGGGACACGGGTTCGTGCCCCGGTCCAGGAAGATCCCACATGCCGCGGAGCGGCTAGGCCCATGAGCCATGGCCGCTGAGCCTGCGCGTCCAGAGCCTGTTGCTCCACAACGGGAGAGGTCACAACAGTGAGAGGCCCACGTACCACAAAAAAAAAGGGGGAGGGGAGTGGGGGTTCTCCCCACTCCCCTCTTTCCCTCGTCCCTAGACATCACTATTCTGTTTTATTAATTTTTTAAAAAATTAATTTAAAAATTAATTTTACGTTACATTTTTTGTTTTGTTTCTTCGTTTTTGAATTTTATTTTATTTACTTTTTTATACAGTAGGTTCTTATTAGTCATCAATTTTATACACATCAGTGTATACGTGTCAGTCCCAATTCATCACACCACCATCCCCACCCCCCCCGCGGCTTTCCCCCCTTGGTGTCCATACGTCTGTTCTCTACATCTGTGTCTCAACTTCTGCCCTGCAAACTGGTTCATCTGTACCATTTTTCTAGGTTCCACATACATGCGTTAATATACGATATTTTCTTTTCTCTTTCTGACTTACTTCACTCTGTATGACAGTCTCTAGATCCATCCACATCTCAACAAATGACCCAATTTCGTTCCTTTTTATGGCTGAGTAATATTCCATTGTGTTTATGTACCACATCTTCTTTATCCATTTGTCTGTCGATGGGCATTTAGGTTGCTTCCATGGCCTGGCTGTTGTAAATAGTGCTGCAGTGAACATTGGGGTGCATGTGTCTTTTTGAATTATGGTTTTCTCTGGGCATATGCCCAGTAGTGGGATTGCTGCATCATAAGGTAATTCTATTTTTAGTTTTTTAAGGAACATCCATACTGTTTTCCATAGTGGCTGTATCAATTTACATTCCCACCAACAGTGCAAGAGGGTTCCCTTTTCTCCAACCCTGTCCATCATTTATTGTTTATAGATTTTTCTGATGATGCCCATTCTAACTGGTGTGAAGTGATACCTCATTGTAGTTTTGATCTGCATTTCTCTAATAATTGGTGATGTTGAGCCGCTTTTCATTTGCTTCTTGGCCATCTGTATGTCTGCTTTGGAGAAATGTCTATTTAGGTCTTCTGCCCATTTTTGGATTGGGTTGTTTGTTTCTTTAATATTGAGCTGCATGAACTGTTTATATATTTTGGAGATTAATCCTTTGTCCGTTGACTCATTTGCAAATATTTTCTCCCATTCTGAGGGTTGTCTTTTCATCTTGTTTATGGTTTCCTTTGCTGTGCAAAAGCTTTTAAGTTTCATTAGGTCCCATTTGTTTACTTTTGTTTTTATTTCCATTACTCAACGAGGTGGATCAAAAAAGATCTTGCTGTGATTTATGTCAAAGCGTGTTCTTCCTATGTTTTCCTCTAAGAGTTTTATACTGTCCGGTCTTACATTTAGGTCCCTAATCCATTTTGAGTTTATTTTTGTGTTTGGTGTTAGGGAGTATTCTAATTTCATTCTTTTACATGTAGCTGTCCAGTTTTCCCAGCACCACTTATTGAAGAAACTTTGCCTCCTTTGTCATAGATTAGTTGACCATAGGTGTGTGGGTTTATCTCTGGGCTTTCTATCTTCTTCCATTGATCTATGTTTCTGTTTTTGTGCTAGTACCATATTGTCTTCATTACTGTAGCTTTGTAGTATACTCTGAAGTCAGGGAGTCTGATTCCTCCCACTCCATTTTTTTCACTCAAGATTGCTTTTGCTCTGTGGGGTCTTCTGTGTCTCCATACAAATTTTAAGATTTTTTGTTCTAGTTCTGTAAAAAATGCCATTGGTAATTTGATAGGGATTGCATTGAATCTGTAGATTGCTTTGGGTAGTATAGTCATTTTCACAATATTGATTCTTCCAATCCAAGAACATGGTATATCTCTCCATCCGTTGGTATCATCTTTAATTTTTTTCATCAGTGTCTTGTAGTTTTCTGCATACAGGTCTTTTGTCTCCCTAGGTAGTTTTATTCCTAGGTATTTTATTCTTTTTCTTGCAGTGGTAAATGGGAGTGTTTCCTTAATTTCTCTTTCAGATTTTTCATCATTAGTGTACAGCAGTGCAAGAGATTTCTGTGCATTAATTTTGTATCCTGCAACTTTACCAAATTCATTGATTAGCTCTAGTAGTTCTCTGGTGGCAGTCTTAGGATTCTCTATGTATAGTATCATGTCATCTGCAAACAGTGACAGTTTTACTTCTTCTTTTCCAATTTGTATTCCTTCTATTTCTTTTTCTTCTCTGATTGCCGTGGCTAGGACTTCCAAAACTATGTTGAATCATAGTGGTGAGAGTGGACATCCTTGTATTTTTCCTGATCTTAGAGGAAATGCTTTCAGTTTTTCACCATTGAGAATGATGTTTGCTGTGGGTTTGTCATATATGGCCTTTATTATGTTGAGGTAGGTTCCCTCTATGCCCACTTTCTGGAGAGTTTTTATCATAAATGGGTGTTGAATTTTGTCAAAAACTTTTTCTGCATCTATTGAGATGATCATATGGTTTTTATTCTTCAATTTATTAATACAGTATATCACATTGATTCATTTACGTATATTGAAGAATCCTTGCATCCCTGGGATAAATCCCACTTGATCATGGTGTATGATCCTTTTAATGTGTTGTTGGAATCTGTTTGCTAGTATTTTGTTGAGGATTTTTGCATCTATATTCATCAGTGATATTGGGCTGTAATTTTCTTTTTTTGTAGTATCTTTGCCTGGTTTTGGTATCAGGGTGATGGTGGCCTCATAGAATGAGTTTGGGAGTGTTCCTTCCTCTGCAGTTTTTTGGAAGAGTTTGAGAAGGATGGGTGTTAACTCTTCCCTAAATGTTTGATAGAATTCACCTGTGAAGCCATCTGGTCCTGGACTTTTGTTTGTTGGAAGATTTTTAATCACAGTTTCAATTTCATTACCTGTGATTGGTCTGTTCATATTTTCTATTTCTTCCTGGTTCAGTCTTGGAAGGTTATAGCTTTCTAAGAATTTGTCCATTTCTTCCAGGTTGTCCATTTTATTGGCATAGAGTTGCTTGTAGTAGTCTCTTAGGATGCTTTGTATTTCTACGATGTATGTTGTAACTTCTCCTTTTTCATTTCTAATTTTATTGATTTGAGTCTTCTCCCTCTTTTTCTTGATGAGTCTGGCTAATGGTTTATCAATTTTGTTTATCTTCTCTAAGAACCAGCTTTTAGTTTTATTGATCTTTGCTATTGTTTTCTTTGTTTCTATTTCGTTTATTTCTGATTTGATCTTTACAATTTCTTTCCTTCTGCTAACTTTGGGTTTTGCTTGTTCTTCTTTCTCTAGGTTCATTAGGTGTAAGGTTAGCTTGTTTATTTGAGATTTTTCTTGTTTCTTGAGATAGGCTTATATAGCTATAAACTTCCCCCTTAGAACTGCTTTTGCTGCATCCCATAGGTTTTGGATCATTGTGTTTTCATTGTCATTTGTCTGTAGTTATTTTTTGATTTCCTCTTTGATTTCTTCAGTGATCTCTTGGTTATTTAGTAACGTATTGTTTAGCCTCTATGTGCTTGTGTTTTTTACGTTTTTTTTCCCCTGTGATTCATTTCTAATCTCATAGCACTGTGGTCAGAAAAGATGCTTGATATGATTTCAGTTTTCTTAAATTTACTGAGGCTTGATTTGTGGCCCAAGGTATGGTCTATTCTGGAGAATGTTCCGTGCGCACTTGAGAAGAAAGTGTAATCTGCTGTTTTTTGATGGAATGTCCTATAAATATCAATTAAATCCATCTGGTCTATTGTGTCATTTAAAGCTTCTGTTTCTTTATTTATTTTCATTTTGGATTATCTGTCCATTGGTGTAAGTGAGGTGTTAAAGTCCCCCACTATTATTGTGTTACTGTCGATTTCCTCTTTTATAGCTGTTAGCAGTTGCCTTATGTATTGAGGTGCTCTTGTATTGGGTGCATATATATTTGTAATTCTTATATCTTCTTCTTGGATTGATCCCTTGATCACTATGTAGTGCCCTTCCTTGTCTCTTGTAACATTCTTTATTTTAAAGTCTATTTTATCTGACATGAGTATTGCTACTCCAGCTTTCTTTTGATTTCCATTTGCATGGAATATCTTTTTCCATCCCCTCACTTTCAGTCTGTATGTGTCCCTTGGTCTGAAGTGGGTCTCCTGTAGACAGCATATATATGGGCCTTGTTTTTGTATCCATTCAGCAAGCCTGTGTTTTTTGGTTGGAACATTTAATCCATTCACGTTTAAGGTAATTATCATATGTATGTTCCTATGACCATTTTCTTAATTATTTTGGGTTTGTTTTTGTAGTTCCTTTTCTTCTCTTGTGTTTCCCACTTAGAGAAATTCCTTGAGCATTTGTAGAGCTGGTTTGGTGGTGCTGAATTCTGTTAGCTTTTGCTTGTCTGTAAAGCTTTTGATATCTCCATCAAATCTGAATGAGATCCTTGCCGGGTAGAGTAATCTTGGTTGTAAGTTCTTCCCTTTCATCACTTTAAGTATATCATGACACTCCCTTCTGGCTTGTAGAGCTTCTGCTGAAAAATCAGCTGTTAACCTATGGGAGTTCCCTTATGTGTTATTTTTCTTTTTTTCCTTGCTGCTTTCAATAATTTTTCTTTGTCTTTAATTTTTGCCAATTTGATTACTATGTGTCTCGGCGTGTTTCTCCTTGGGTTTATCCTGCCCGGGACTCTCTGCGCTTCCTGGACTTGGGTGGCTATTTCCTTTCCCATGATAGGGAAATTTTCGACTATAATCTCTTCATATATTTTCTTGGGTCCTTTGTCTCTCTCTTCTCCTCCTGGGAACCCTGTAATGCGAATGTTGTTGCGTTTAATGTTGTCCCAGAGGTCTCTTAGGCTGTCTTCATTCTTTTTTCTTTATTCTCTTCCGCAGTAGTGAATTCCACCGTTCTGTCTTCCAGGTAGCTTATCCGTTCTTCTGCCTCTGTTATTCTGCTATTGGTCCCTTCTAGTGTAGTTTTCATTTCAGTTATTGTATTGTTCATCTCTGTTTGTTTGTTCTTTAATTCTTCGTTAAACATGTCTTGCATCTTCTCAATCTTTGCCTCCATTCTTTTTCCGAGGTCCTGGATCATCTTCACTATCATTATTCTGAATTCTTTTTCTGGAAGGTTGCCTATCTCCACCTCATTTAGTTGTTTTTCTGGGGTTTTATCTTGTTCCTTCATCTGGTACATAGCCCTCTGCCTTTTCATCTTGTCTGACTTTCTGTGAATGTGGTTTTTGTTCCACAGGCTGCAGGATTGTAGTTCTTCTTGCTTCTCAAGTTAATCTCTTTTAAGGCTAAATGCACATATGCCAGCATTAGCAGCCTGAATCTTATAATGCCTCTTTGTTCTGTAAAAGAAACTAGCATTCAGAGCCTGGCAGGATGGTTCTCTGGGACATTAGTCTGCCATCTTCTTGGACTCTCTGCTCACTGAATAAAGTTGTTATCCTTTGTCTCCCAATTCATTGGCCTGCTAGGGTTGGACGGTCTCCTGCAGAAGTGGGCGGTGGCTGTGGCTCACCATGGGGCTAAGGACACTGGCAGCAGAAGTTCTGGGAAGTACTCCTTGGCATGAGCCCTCCCAGAGTCTCTAATTTTAGGTTACTTTAATGTAACATTTGTTCTTTAAAAAAAATACTGAATATGTAAGAATAAAAAGTAAAGCCTGCTACTTGCCTTTCATTCATTCTTCTGAAAATATACTTCCCTGAAGAAGAAGACACTGTTAACTGGGTAGCTGACCTTCTGCGCATCCTCCCTACACACAGCACACAGTTGTAAACAATTGTACAGAGTTCTGGTACGTTACAGACAGAAAGAGACTTAAAAAAAGGAGTGCGCTCTGCATACTGTGCTGTGACTTTCTTCTTTTCCCTTCACAGTGTATGTACATAGAAGTACTTCCTTCTTCCCAGTGGCTGCATAGAATTCTAGTGATTCCAATTGTGATATTTTCCCAGGCTCTTGATGATGTTTAGGTGGAGCAACAATGCTGGAGTACACATCCTTGTACATATTCTTTTGTATTTGTGACATTTTATCTTTAGGATAAATTTGAAATTTCAGCTGCTCTTTCAAATGGTATGTGAATTTAAAATTTTTACCAAGTAACTGTAATTAACTTTCTCACAAACAGGGTATGCAAAGACTTATTTCCTCACATCCTGGCCAACATTGTTTATCACTTCATCTTTGTCAGGTTACAGTGGTATCTTGTTTAATTGCTATTTTCTTAATTTGGAGGGAAGTTAGTATTTGGTTTATGTGTTGATTGGCTTATGTTTCCTCTGTCATTTGCCTTTCCCGTCTTCTGTCCACTTCTTATTTTGGCTGCCATGTTTTTCTCAGTGATGTCGAAGAGCTGTTGTGTATTAGAGGATTAGCAATCTATCAGTTATGTTGTAGGTATTTTCTCAAATTATTATTAAATTGAATTGTATATTTTGCCATTCAGGTGTTTTAAAATTTATATAGGGAACTTTTCTTGTGACTTGTGGGTTTGGTATCATGTTTTGGAAGTCCTGCGTCAGTCAGAGAGTATAGAAAATTAACCTATGTTTTCTTCCTCTCTTTAAACTTTAATTTTTTCATGTTTAAAAATGCCGTCTACTTGGAATATTTTTGGTGTTAGGAGTGAGGTAGAAATCCAGCCTTTTTACTTTCAAGTGGCTAACTCCAGAGTGTGTGTTTTTATGTGATGAATGGGGGACGAGAAAAAAGTCAGAGATGTCTTCCAAATTTCCAGCCTAATATTTTTCGTCTTACGATTCTTACTTACGTATATAGAAAAAAAGATATATTTAACAACAAAGAAAAGTCACCGTCATACTATGCTAAAATATAAAGTAATTCCATTTTTCACTTTTCTCTGGAAATTTCTTTCCATATTAATTCTGATTTATAGGAGATGCTTCAGTAGCAGTGTCTTACATTTAAACTTACCATGTGTGCTTCACATAATGTGTCAGTTGGCTCGAATATCTACCTAATGTTGGTGACATTAATTACAGTACAGTGAAGTGAAACATTATAGCCTGATTATTTTAAGGATTTAGTTCCCCTCATCCCTGAATACTTCTGAAGCATTTTAATGATCAAGGAAAGACTACTGTGAAATGTAAATTTTAAAAGAAATGACAGATCTTATTTTTACCCCCTAGATTTTGGACTGGTTTGTACAGATATGTTTGGCCCTGAAACATGTACATGATAGAAAAATTCTTCATCGAGACATAAAATCACAGGTAAGTTTATTATGTCACTACTAACTTCTCAGTGGATGTGGACATGGGGCCAGCATTGTCTTGGGCTAGAATGTTTGAGCTTGGTGCAGTCTGCGTCCGACTGTCTTCTCCCTTCACGGTCCCCGCTCCACTGTAACCCTGAATATCACACAGGCTTCGTGTGTTAGGTCTTTGCCTGCTTTTCATGTCCTACTCTTTCATTATGATGGAAGAAATCCAAAACAATGGTTATGTGGAAGGGATTTGTTTTTTGTGTTTTTTGAGATTTTGCATGTTTGAAGATTCTCCTACTTTACTTTTTTTAATTTTTGAAAAAATTTATTTACTTTTTATTTATTTATTTTTGGCTACATTGGGTCTTTGCTTTGCGCAGGCTTTCTATAGTTGCGGTGAGCGGGGGCTACTCTTTGTTGCGGTGTGTGGGCTTCTCATTGTGGTGGCTTCTCTTGTGGAACATGGGCTCTAGGTGCGCGGGCTCAGTAGTTATGGCTCGCGGGTTCTAGAGCACAGGCTCAGTAGTTGTGGTGCATGGGCTTAGTTGCTCCACAGCATGTGGGATCTTCCCAGACCAGGGTTTGAACCTGTGTCCCCTGCCTTGGCAGGTGGATTCTTAACCACTGCGCCACAAGGGAAGTCCAAGATTCTCTAACTTTGATGAGAATTTGGTTATCAACTTCTGGTTAGAAATTGTTTTCTTACAGAATTTTTAAGATGTTGCCCATTTGTCTTTTGGCTTCTTGTGTTGCAGTTTAGGAATTTGCAATCTCTTGCCCTTGTTTCTTCTCTCTGACCCATTTAAGATATTCTCTCTGTCCCATGGTTCTGAAATTTCATAGTTTGTGAATTGGTGAGGCTCACTTTTACTCATTATGCTGTATACTTTTGAGAATGTATATTTCTTCTAGAAATGTTGTAGAAAATGTTTAGTTATATTTTTTCAAATATTATTTCTCTTTTTGCTACTTTCACAGTTGTCTCCTGGATTTTTTTCTAGACACACGTTGGAGCTTCTTAATTTGTCCCTTCAAGTGTCTTATTTGT
Source organism: Tursiops truncatus (assembly GCF_011762595.2). Taxonomy (NCBI): domain Eukaryota; kingdom Metazoa; phylum Chordata; class Mammalia; order Artiodactyla; family Delphinidae; genus Tursiops; species Tursiops truncatus. The sequence continues at coordinate 2,992,885 of NC_047039.1, read as the reverse complement.
TCTTTCACATTTTGTGTCTCTCTCAGTTGTATTCTACATGAATTTTTCGACCTATCTTCTAGTTAACTAAATCCCTTTGAAATTTTGTGTAAACTAGTGCTTTTCTTATCTGTTGACTTTATTATGACTTTTTTTCTCTCCAAGGTTTCTAAATGGTTTTTCATATAGATCTGTTCTTACTGTAATTGGGTTTTATTTCATAATGTCTTGTTCTTTTCAAATGCATATTTATTTCTTCATTTATTTCTTCGCAAGTTTCTAAATATATTTACTTCAAAGTTTTTATTGGATTGCTTTATAAAACTAATTCTGTCTGTAGTGAATTCTGGTTCTGGTTATTTTATTGGTTGTTTTTCTTTGCAGTAGCTTTCTTCACATGTGTTGGATTCTTTTGTGGGAGATACTTTGTCCCCACAGCTCACTCATCTTTGCATCGAGGTTTCTTTCACGTTTGCCTCACTTGGGCTCACGCCCTTCCCAGAGTGGGTAGTACAGAGGGGCTTTGTTTCCTGATGTCAGGGCCGTGTGTCTGTCTTCTTACGTCCTTAGGCCTGCAGCTGCTTATGTAGCCTTGTAGCCCCAGGATGAGTAGTGGGAAGGAGAGGGACTATGGTGGGGCTCCCTACCCCATCTTTCCTGTCTCCCGACCCTCAGCCTCCTAATCCCATTTCAGACCATTTTACTCCATTCTACTCAACCCTGCCTTGTGCCGTCTTTGGCTGTGAGCATGTGCTTGGTTCACGTCTGACTGATAACGGAGTTTAATTCATGTAATCCCACAAACTCCTGGCTCCGCAGTTTGATGATAGAGCATTGGAAACCGGTGGTATGCTTTCTGTCTCTGTGGATTTGCCTATTCTGGACATTTGATACAAATGGATCATATAATATATGACTGTGCCTATTTTAAAATTGGGTTGTCTTTGGTTATTACTGAGTTGTAAGAGTTCTTTATGCTGGATGCAGATTCTTTGTCAGATACGTGATTTGCAAATATTTTCCCCAATTCTGTGGGTTGTCTGTTTACTTTCTTGATGGTGTCCTTTGCACAAAAGTTTTTAATTTAATGAAATCCAATTTATCTGTATTTTCTTTTTTTGCTTGTGCTTTTGGTGTCATATCTAAGAAATCATTGCGTAACCCAGTGGCATGGAGATTTACTCCTGTATTTTCCTCTAGGAGTTTTATAGTTCTCACATTTAGGTCTAGAATCCATTCTGAGTTAATTTTTGCTTATGGTGTGAGATAGGGGTCTACATTCATTCTTTCGCATGTGGATATCCACTTGTCCCAGCATTATTTTTTAAGTGGATTCATTTTTATGACAGAAGTCGTAGACTAAGAACTGGACTGTAGCAATATTTCTGGCTTTTTTTTTCATCTCTTTTACAGAACATATTTTTAACCAAAGATGGGACGATACAACTTGGAGATTTTGGAATTGCTAGAGTTCTTAATAGGTAACATACAGTTTTAAACTTTGGTTTGCTATAATGTCTTCAGTGAAATTTTAATCCCTGGTGATGTATGTGTGGTAATGTCTTTAAATGTCTTAAGCTTCTCCAGTAACTCTCTTTTGTTCTAGTACTGTGGAGCTGGTTCGGACTTGCATAGGGACCCCATACTACTTGTCACCCGAAATCTGTGAAAACAAACCATATAATAATAAAAGGTATTTAAAATGATATTCATTATGTGTTTATTTCCTTTACATCTTTCTCTGTTGTACTGTCTTTATTAAACTTCAGAATATTATTCAAAATCGGTAATGCACATATGTGGACATATATATACATATGTATATACACTTTTTTAGTATATAATGAGGGGAATTATAAAGCAGCTATTTCACTATCTTGCTGAAGGAACTATAGAATCACTTTATTATTTAAGCTATAATGGGAAATAGAGTGCTTTCTTTGTCTTTCTGTTTGTAATAGTCACTTACTGAATTATCATAGTTAATATTTATTGAACACTTACTATATGCCAGGCACTGTTTTAAATGCATTTTATGCATTAACTCTTTTTATCTTCACGATAACCTTGTGAGTTGTAGGTATTATTCATTCCTCCTTTCCTTATAAAGAAACCAAATGCAGAAAGAGGTAAAGTAACTTCAAAGTCCCAGGCATCTGGCTCCGAAGCACGAATTCCTAATCACTGGGCCGTATTATGGCTAACAGATTGACCAGTATGTGTGTTGGGAAGAGGAATTCTGCCACTGAATTCCAGTTACCCTTTATTTTCTCTCATACTCACTAATTTAAAAATGCCAACCAAGAAGCATTGGTCTTAATTTTGAAAGCACCCTTAGAAGCTGAAAGGAAGAAAGTGGTAGCTGGCAATAATGCATGTGTTCATGGGTGCTATCCCCCTGCCCCCCCCCCCCTTTTTTTTTGAGGATAGAGAGGAAGCTGTGTTTCAGACCCGAGCAGAAGGTCTGAGAACGTCATCCGAGGAATGTATTTAAGATCAGTTTAAATTACAATGATCAGTCAAGTCCATGCAGTGTATTATTAGTAGATATTCTAAAAGAAAATAGTATTTTCTTTGAGCTAAAGTAATTTTACATTTTAATGCTGTTTCTGTGTCTTGTGGATAACTCAACTGTGAAAATATTAGTCTTTAAATTTGAAATGGATTTGATCATCCCTTGGAGAATTTTATGTAAAATTGGTTTTGTGGGAAAAATGCTTTAAAAATGTAATGCATGAACATCATCAATTATATTTTGAAATTCATATTTTCCCAAATGTATTTTAAAGTATTTTATTGATAAGATCATTAGTTTAATGTTTTTGTTTATAGCTTTTAGTTTGTAACATGTACAAGTTACTAAAAGCTTAATTACATTTACATTTTTTTCTTAGTTGAATCTTAAAATTAAACAAATTTTGGAGGTTACAGGTTTATATTTGTAGATTTTTGTGAGAGTTTGGGTAAAGATAACTTTAGGATTTCGATAATGGGCTTTATTCTTTTTCAATAAGTTCAACTTCCAGGAGCAGTGGTTTTGTTTTTCTTTTTTTTGACTTCCAAGGACCACTGTAGCTCTAAATTATGGGGTTTTTTCCTTTTAAAAATAGAAGTAGTCTTTTAGTTACAGAACTATCTGTTTAAGATTAAAGAGCGGAAGAGAGTGTGGATAAAGAAGATAGTGTAACTAAGTCTTTAAATTAGGGGAAAATAAATTAATGTATTTACATATGTTAGTTGGCTGTCAGAGATTTGTTTCAGATTTAATTTTAGTAAATTAATATTTTCTTCATTAAAACAGTATTTTGCTTTTATAGTATTTAAGAAATTGTGGTATTTTGCAAATAATTGAACAAAACATTTTGATTTATGCAAAATAAAAAAACTAAATGAAGCATCCATGAAATTTACTGATTTTTGTCCTTTTAAATATTAGATTTCTTTAATGAAACTTTTAAAGTAATTACTTGGGCAACTGTTATTTTTCTAATCTGGGATAGCTGCTTTTGTCATTTGGTTATGGTTGTAATTTTAAGTTTGAAAGGTCATGTTTTATGGAACACATATTTTTGCAAAGCATTTTTATGCTGCTTTTGTCTCCTTTAAGTTAAAAAACCTTTTAAAGTAAATTCTGATATTTAGAGAAGATCTCTTATTTTTCTCTTTTCTAGTGACATTTGGGCTCTGGGGTGTGTCCTTTATGAGATGTGCACGCTTAAACATGCAGTAAGTAGAAGTTTCTGAGATACTTTAAAAATTTTGTCAAAAAGTACGTATAATGTTTCTGATTTTAAAAAATCATATGCCATCTTTCAGATGACCCTCTTGTGCTAGAAATTCTTCTCTGTCGGTTTATAAATTTCTTTTCTGAGGTATAAATTTAAATCAATTTTCCCTTAATATGTATGCATATATTACATATACATATTATATATGTTATTATAATACATATATCATACTTTATTCCAGAAAATTATTTCTAAAGACACATTTGCTGTCTTTTTAATGTTAAACTCACGTATGAATTTGATATTTCAGCTTAACAAACTTTATTAATTTCATTTTAGCAGTTTTTCTCAAAGCATCCAAATTATTTGAGTTTGGAATTGAAATTATCTAAAGAACATATCTCAGCATATTCGTTGAGGGGGGATTTTATCAATTTAAATAATGTTTAATTCGGAGTATTTAAAAATTTCACTGTTGAGATTCTTTTGAGATAACACATAATTCACCAAAAAGGGGGAGTTCTTGTCCAAAATAGGTTGAATTTTAATCACTTTCCTTTTAAAAATCTTTTTAAAATGCTTCCCCCACTGATTAAGCAATAATATATTTTCATTACAGAAAACTTAAGGGAAGAGATTAAAATATAAGTAAGTGAATAAATATCAAAAGCAATTCTTCCAGCCAATAATGATTACTTGTAATATTTTGTTTCCTTCTAGACTTATAGAATAATTTATAAAATGAGTTTTTGGTTTTTTTCCCTCAAGATTTTGGTTATATGGTATAAGCAGTTTTATAGTTTGTTTTTATTGCCTGATATTATTTGGGGAGTATTTTTCTTTGTTGTGATTATTCATAGTTGCATACTCTTCTACTGTATTCCCTTAAGATTTTATTTTTCTGAAGGAAAAAAACAGACTGCCAAAGTGATATGGCCTGGTGGATATTAGATCTGTACTTTAAGGAATTGGTCAGTTTTTCTGTGACACACAGTCATGTAGGTCTAAATCTACACATTTTTAGAAAGTCTTTTCATTTACAATACATTGTTCTGTCACCATTGTTTCTGTATTTTGGAATTGTTTTCCCTTAAGTGGACACATAAAATTAAGTACTTCATTAACCTTTATTTATGAAGAGCTTATCAGTTGAGAGAGAAATAAAACTTCATTGTAATGAAAGAATAGAGTAATAACCTATTTCTGCATTTAGGATTCCTTCTTAGATATATACGTATTTCTAGATGATGGAATTGTACTCAAATCTTAGTAAACAATATCATATTTTAAATGCTAGAATTCCACATTTAACAGAACTCTTTTATACTTGGATATAATCACCAGTGCCTAACTTATAGCATGTTTTGTTTTCTTAACGTGTGCATTAAGAACATATTGATAGTGTACAACTGTTCTATACTATTTTAGCTGAGATGTCAAAAGCTTAATTTTACTTTCAAAATGAAATCATCTTTAGATTTTAAACTGCCCCACCTCTTTTCCTCCCCACTTCAGTTAGAGTTTATATTGTGTTTAATCCTAAAATATATATTCCCATTGATAAGGCTTATATTCCCCTTTGGAATATTTGCCACATCGCTGATCGCATGGCTTTTGGGAGCATCACACACTTAAAAGTAATAATGAGCAGTGTATAAAAGGAACTTAATCAGTACCTTTATTTATTATATTTTTACCAAATAGTTTTAGTTCTGTAGTTAATTTCTTGTTCTAGTTGCTATAGCAGGGGCACAGGAAGGCAGGTGTTAAATGAAGACTACCAGGTTTGCTTGTTTTACCATCTTGATTACTGTTACATTTTTATAAACTCTTTAATTGATACCTATATCCCATCTTTTAGTTTTTTGAATAAGTAAAAGTTAATCTTATAGCGAGTTGTACCATTTTATGAGGACTGATACTCTCTTTCAAATGTGTTTGTAAATAACCAAGTGAACCTTGCTCTAGAGAGCATGTACTGATTAAAACTGGGAAGAGGGTTGCAATTCTGTTCTATATTGATAGGAAAAGTACTGTTTCTCATTGTTGAAACTGACATTTTCGACTTCTGTTTCATATATGTTAATTTATTTTCTGGATTTTAGTTTGAAGCTGGCAATATGAAAAACCTGGTACTGAAGATCATATCTGGATCTTTTCCACCCGTGTCTTTGCATTATTCTTATGATCTCCGCAGTTTGCTCTCTCAACTATTTAAAAGAAATCCTAGGGATAGACCATCAGTCAACTCCATATTGGAGAAAGGTTTTATAGCCAAACGCATTGAAAAGTTTCTCTCCCCTCAGGTATGTTTTTTTATTTTATAATTAAATTGAACAGTAGGGTTATGGTGCTTGGCTGGGACGTGGCCTCCTCTTTGGAGGAGAGCACATCGCAGCTGTGGGGGAATGCTTGCCTTTACATTGGCGTCAGCTTACTTTCTGTTCTCACATAGCTCTTCCCCTTGCTGTCTGCTTTTGAGCTGTGCATCTATAGGAGGGAAAACATACCTTCTGTGTTTCCTCTTAACACTTACTGCTGAACTTCTGAACTTCTCATCACCAAATGTGTGGCAGTTTTTACATACCAAGCAGAATTCATTCCAGCCCTGACCCTGTGTACCTGGAGATCACATCAGATCCCACAGGTTAAGGGCTCCGTCTCTCCCACAAGACCACCCCCACTTCAGAAGCTAGTTTAAGTCACAGGTTGCCACCTGTGCTTCTGAGCGACTTATAAATCAGAGGTTCCCATTACCCCTTCCTCTGGTTTGATTAACATGCTTGCTGGAGCGGCTCACAGAACTCAGAGAAACATTTACTTACGTTCACCAGTTTATTATAAAGCATAGGATAAGGGATACAGATGAACAGCCAGGTGAGGAGGTGCGTATGGCGAGGTCCGGAAGGGTCCCGAGTGTAGGAACTGGGGTCCCTCTTTGAATGTTCACCGACTCAGAGGCTCTCTGAACCCTGTCCTTTTGGTTTTTATGGAGGCTTCATTAGTAGGCATGATCAGTTAAATCATTGGCTCTTGGTGATTGGCTCCAGCCCCTTTCCTCTCCTGGGTAGGGGAGGGGAGCGGCATTGAAAGTTTTAACCCTCTAGTCAGGTGGTTGGTTTCCCTGGCAACCAGCCTCCGCCCTTAGGTGCTTTCCAGATATCATGTCATTAACATAAATTCAGGTGTGTTTGAAAGGGGCTTGTTCTGAACAACAACAGACACTTTTGTACTCTTCCCGCTGAGGGAATAACAGGGATTTGAGGGCTGTGTGCCAAGAACTGAGCGAAGACCCAAGTATACGTTCCCTAACGTCGTCGCCTCAGTACAGTTACTCCTCTGTCTCTTGTGTTCCTCTCGTTTGTTTTTCCAGTTTATTTTATTGTGGTAAAATAGACAACATAAAATTTATCACTGTGACGAGTTTTGAGTACGCAGTTCAGTAGTATTAACTACATTCGTAATGCTGTACAGCAATCACCACATCCGTCTAACTCTTTTCATCTTGGAAAACAGACTCTATACCCATTAACCAGGAACTCCGCTTCCTCTCTCCCCAGCCCTGACACCCGTCTTTCTGTACTCTCTGTCGTCTCTGGTTTCTGACAGTAAGATTATTGAACACTTCTGTGCTTCCCTTTCCTCACCTGTGAACAATGGGATTGTAAATGTACCTACATCATGAGGTGGTTGTGAGAATCAAAAGTGACACTGCATGTGAAGTGCCTGATGTCTCATACTTAATAAGTACTCAGAATACTCAATATATATTAAATATTATCCGTATATCACTTTATTGTGCTAATATAAATATGTTATCTTTATAATTCATATGATTGTAATTGTTTTTTCTCTAACAGAAAATGATTGGAAACCGCTGATGTGTGGGCATTTATATGTATGTGTAATAGATTATTGACTCATGATTCCTCCTCTAGTACTCGCATATAGGTGCATAATAAATATTTGTTGTGTTGAATTTTATTTTGACAGGATTTATCAAAAATCTATATCAAGTCAATTAGTGTAAGTTATTGATATAAATATGATCACCTGAAAGTGGAATTATTTTACGTAGTTTGTGTGGCCTTTGTTGATTTAAATGATCAACAGTGATCATTTATACTCTTGTATAAATCAGATATCTAGCAAAATCATAGTTTCATTACTTTTATATGTTCATGAGATGAGAGGGAAGTGTCGTATATCCTCTGGCTTTTAACAGAACATCCGTATGAACAAACAATCTTTAGAAAACAGAGATGTGGATTTAACTGTTAACATCCAGGAAAACACATTAGTAAGCAAGAAAGCCAATTAAAATTTGGCGGTTAAAGGCCACTTATATAGGACATAGCTACAGTCTCTGAAGTGTGGGTGTCTTACAAGACTCCTTTGTTATAAATAACATTTTCAAGGACAGATTTATGGTGCAGCGTACTATTGTTTTTTGGCAACTACTGGAGAAGAAAGAATGACTGCATTTAATCTCGCTGTTTCTTCCCCCCCGCCCACCCCCCCCCCCCCCCCCCCCCCCCCCCCCCGCATACCAGCAGTTAGGACGTGCAGTCCCAAGGCTGAAGCACTGGAATTCAATTAGCCAGCTACAAAAGAGATATTCAAGCCTGATATACACAAAGCCTGTAACATCTAAAGACAAAAGGGCAGATTATGGCCGTTAACAGAGTGTTTGACACACATGCTTACTAAATACATAGTACCCCGTTGCTGTTTATGCACCACTTAGATTTCACTCTTCACGAAAAACTTTCGTTCTTATGATTTTTCTGCTATATATCACTTGTTCAGTACTTTAACGACAAAGTTTATGATACTTTTTTTAAGGCTTTAACTTTGAAACAATATGAACTTTTACTGTAGCATATGAACTATTATTATCACTATAATATTCTGTACTGTGTTTAAATTTCTAGTCCCTGAATTCTCTCAGTGCCATCAGCCAGGATCTGTGGGGCATAGTTCTCAGTCCAGCACATCCTGGAGATGTCTTCTTGGATGTGGCTTGATAGATCGTGGACAAGCTCTGGTCCATTAGGAATGTAGGTGCCGTCCTGTAGTGCTTTCTGTGAGGCTGAAGATGTTTTGTATCTGCATGTGCAACCTCATAGCCACCAGCTTAAAATGTGGCTAGTGTGGCTGAAGAGCTGAACTTTAAATTTTATTTATTTTAAATTTTAATCCAAATAGCTACATGTTGGTAGTGGCAACTATATTGGACGCCACAACATAGGAATTCCAGAATCTTCTTGGATTCCACATGTCCCATCTCTCAGTTCACATGTGCATTCACACAGGGGAAAAGACAGACTCACACTCAGATTTAGGGCAAGGTGGAGATCATAAAGCATGTCTTCCATGAAAAAGAAAGGAAAAAAAAGCGCACATGTTCAGAAGAGAAAGCACACTCACACAATTGGCTCTCAGTTGCCTGTGAAGCAGGCTTTTCATGCAGTGGTTCTCAAACTTTAGCATACATAAAAATTACCTGGAGGACACTGCTGAATCCCACCTCTATTTCTATTTCAGTAAATCTGAGATGGAGCCTGAGAATTGGCATATTTTATAAGTTCCTGGTGATGCTGATTCACTGTTATTATGAGGCTTTGAGAACTGCTCCTATAGGGATCCCTGATGGGAAAGGCGACCATCTTAGCTTCTGGCTTTTTGCCTGTTGGAGTTTCTGATCCCTTCCACTGTGGGCAATCTTCCCTTCACCACCCCTCTGTTCTCTCGAAGAAAGAGAAAATTCACTTGCCTTTCCCTTCTTTGCCCAGTAAGAAAAAAAGCAGGCCTAAATCAACTTAGCAATTATATTGTTGCTAACATAGTTTTACCTTTAAAGAGGGAAAAAATATAGTGAGTAGGGAGAGAAAGTTACTTGCAGGAAATACTAATGACTTCTGCTTTTCAAAATAAGTAGTGGAGTGTTGTAGTAATAGTAAAAAGAGATAACTTTTAAGTTATGTAAGAATATTCAAATAGGGGAGGGGGAAGGGTAAGCTGTGACAAAGTGAGAGAGTGGCATGGACATATATACACTACCAAACGTAAAATAGATAGCTAGTGGGAAGCAGCCGCATAGCACAGGGAGATCAGCTCAGTGCTTTGTGACCACCTAGACGGGTGGGATAGGGAGGGTGCGAGGGAGGGAGACGCAAGAGGGAAGAGATATGGGAACATATGTATATGTATAACTGATTCACTTTGTTATAAAGCAGAAACTAACACACCATTGTAAAGCAATTATACTCCAATAAAGATGTAAAAAAAAAGAATATTCAAATATTTATCCAGTAATATGTTTACAATTATATATTGATAAGATCGAAAACTCATTGGAGATGCTGAGAATATTCAGAGTAAAGTTGAAATAACCGAGAGGTTAATCCAGGGGAGGGATAATGAAGTGATTCTTCAGCAGTTTTGAAGTAGATGAGGGAGACGGATGCACCTCGATACAGAGGTTATTCCAGATGGAGGGCAGTGTTGTTAAATCGCCGAAACGCAGAACAGGCAAGGCAATGTGCAGGGGCCTGGGGGGTGCGTTTTGTTAATTCGAGAAGAGAGCTTGTCCAGAGAAATAATAAAAAGATATTGGTAAGACTGGGGAGAAGGTAGCGTGAGAGGAATTTGTTGAATGGGTAACTTGGATTTTAGTACAGTTTATTTGGCAGCATAATTGTGACTGAAAAAGGGAAAAAATGTGTTCTGATTAATGGCTAGGTTTTTTTTTAAAGTTGGTAATTTAACATTTTTTCTAACGATTTCCCCCATCTTTCAATTTAAGCTTATTGCAGAAGAATTTTGTCTAAAAACATTTTCCAGGTTTGGAGCACAGCCTATACCAGGTAAATGAAATTTAATATGAATCCTTTCCCCTGTTTGCCATAAACAGTATACTAATTATGCTAGAGGTATTTGTAGATGTGGTAAGTTGGGGTAATCCAGAGGAAATGTATCTTTAAATGTTTTATGTTATATGGCAATATACAACACTTTCTGATGAATTCATAACAAAATTTCCCTTATTATCTGCCTTATTTAAATGAATTCTATTTTGAAATCTGTCATATTCAAATGTTCAGCTCATATTCTGAGAACATTGTTACAAAATGTTATTAAATGCCCTAGTTAACTGCAAATCTTTATGTAAAATAATTTTCTTTGAGAAATACTTAATATTTATGTAAAATAATTTTCTTTGAGAAATATTTAGTATTCTAGAATACTTTAAATGTAAATCAGTGTGAAGTCAGGCACCTTAGTAAGGATAGATTTTCTTTTAAATATGGCCAGCAGCGGTGGAATATTTGTAGGGCTGTGAGTGTGGTTCTATATTATGTTTATGTATGTAAGTGTATCTCTGTGAGAGGGAAATTACATTTTTTCTGCATGGAATGATTTCAGAATGGGTTTCTAAAATCAGTGGAAGTCATTTAAGATTTGAAGATTGTGTTGTTTTTCAAACATAATGCTTTGCATGTTCTACTCCATTTTGAGTATGAACACATTAATAAAAATAAATCCTGTATCATAAAAGCGAGTCCATATCAGCTGGATGTGGTGTGACTGTGTTCTCAGGGAGGCCAGCTGGGTTTAGCTCTTCTTAAACACCCTGGGGCTCATCCTCTGCGCCGGCCGAGAGGGCAGTCCTGGGAGATCAGATCCACTTGGAACCAAGTTCATGAGACAGACCCAGGGCAGGGTCAGTGTGTCCCTCCTGGCGAGGAGTCACACCTTCTTCAAAAGCCTCCTTGTCACACAGGCAGGAAGGAATCCCTGTGTCAGCACTTTCTTCCCAGTGGGCGAGCCTCCTGGGAAGCACAGCACAGGAGCTCTGCTCTACTCTGGTGTGAGGAGCTGGATGGAGGAGATGTGTAATGGCGAGGCACTACCTTGTGGGTCCCCTCCCCGTGGGCAGGAAGCTTCCTCCCACTGGGAGCCTCGCCTCTGAGATGAGACCCCTCGGCAGCCAGACGAGTAATCCTCCCTCTTCTCTGGGGAGTGTTTGTGCTTTACTGCCTCTTGCCCCTTTTCTGGTACACACAGTATTTCTTTTTTTTTTTTTACATAGTATTTCTTTGGTTATGTTAATGTAAGTAGCCAGGTTGCAGCGGTGTGACTTTGTATATCTGTCTTCTGATTGGAACTTACAGTTGAATTTTCAAAGGGGAAATTTTTTTTCTCACATTTCCTAGTTCCTGTTCTGATACAGTTGGAGTATGTGTTTGGAAAAACTTACTGTACCACATTGTATCTCACACATTAGTTGTGAATCTCTAAACTGCCAATCAAATGGCTTATATTATTTTTATTTTTGTAAGAGTTTACTAAATTATATGAACAGTATGTGTTCATTATAAAAATTAAAAAGAAGAAAATAGAAATTACCCTAATGTTAACACAGACTTATATTTGGTGTATTTTTTTCTGTGATAGGAGATGCATAATGATTGAAAATTGGGGTTGTGTTATATAAACAAAGGTTCGTTTCTTTTAATTCACAGTATTATATGTTGATCATTTTCTCATACAATTAAATATTCTTTGAAGAACAGAGTTTAATGGTAGTATTTCCTCATGAACTCCCAGGTAATTTTTTTCTCCATTACCCTCTTAAAGAAGAAGCGTGCTTGTTGGCAGAGGTTGATCACGTGGCTCTAGGACATGGTACACCCCTGGGGTGGAGGGCAGGCTGAGTGAGGAGTGGGGCAGAGTAGGGGGAGGGGGTCATGGAGGAAGGGGCTCCAGGAAGGCTTCGAGCAGAGGAGACTCTTTAACCTCCTTTAGTATCTTTGATGGCCATGTGGTGTAGACTTTCTTTTTCATTACTTTAGTCTATTTTTCTTGAATTTATCATTGTTCTAAGACTGAATCTTGTCTGAGCTTCAATAAAAGTTTAATACGTAATGCTGCAGGGTTTATCCTTGTGTATAAATTTTTGTGTTTCTCTGATTATTTCTTTAAAATCACTTCATAAACGTTGTTCTTTTTTTTTTTTTCTTTTGGCCACACTGCGCGGCTTGTGGGATCTTAGTTCCCCAGCCAAGGATTAAACCCGCGCCCTTGGCAGTGAAAGCGTGGAATCCTAACCACTGGACCACCAGGGGATTCCCATAAACATTGTTCTTGATATAGATTGCTCTGTGGAAAGTTTGACCAGTTTGTATTCCTACCAGCAGTGCATAAACATACTCATTTCATGGGACCCTTAGCTGTAGAGATTCTTTTAAGTACCTGTTCTTCAATGGGTCTGTAGGTATAGGCATTACGTAGACTAGATATGAAGCAAATATTAAAGTGCTCATAGTGATGGAATTAATGTTTAACAGTTGCTCTTGAGGTTTTTTTTTTTTTTTTTTTTTTTTTTTTGCTCTTGAGGTTTATATTCTGATTTCAAAAGTAATTTCTAAGACACGGAATGTTCTTTTTAAAGTTTATTTTTAACAGCTGTAATGAGATATAATCCACATACCATTCAATTCGCCCATTTAAAGTCAACAGGTCAGTGTTTTTTTGTATATTCACAGATACGTGCAGTCATCATCCACAGTCAGTTTTAGGGACGTGCTTGTTCTGTGTGAGAAATTTCAACATGTGAGAAATTTCAAAAAGTTAGCTTCTTGCTTCTTTCAAAGAGTGGCTTTAGTGTGGAATAGCCCTAATGGAGGCATTGCCGTGTGGTAAGGAGGGAGTGAGACGTTTAATGAAAAGTCTCAGATTCAATGATCTCAGTGACTGTGAACATGAACAAGGCCATCTTGAAGAATTTTGAAATTAGGGTTTCCTATTAAGAACTCTGAAAATAATTTTTTCTATTTTTTTTCATGTAGCTAAAAGACCAGGTTCAGGACAAAGCTTGGCTTCTGTTGTGTCTGCTCAGAAAATTACAAAGCCTGCTGCTAAATATGGAGTCCCTTTAACGTATAAGAAATATGGAGATAAAAAATTACATGAAAAGAAACCACTCCAAAAACATAAACAGGTATGATGATCATGCTACAAACTGTGTATTAATAACATGCTCAGTTTGACCTTATTTTATTGTAGCTCAATTCAGTTAATCTTGATTTTCATAGGATTGTTTTTATTAAGTTACTAAAGAACATTGTTCTCTGCTTCACCAGTCTTCTAAAACTTGGGAGACTTACAGAAGTCATAAAGAAACATTAGTTAAGTAAAGTAGCTAGTGCAGTAAAAAGAAAGTAACATTATAAATGAAATCATTTTTGAATAACCTAAGCAGAGCCATTTGTCTTTGTGCCTAAACTAAGTAAATACCTGTGATAAACATCATAAAAATCTGGGGAAATTTTGAATTTAAGAATTCACGATGAGATAAATAAAATCATAGAGCTGGAGGAATATGATCATATAGTCTGTCATATTTCAGATGAAAATTAAGGCCTGTAGCATTTAGGGGTTGTGTCTAAGGACACAGAGTATTAGTTGCAGGAATCTGATACTTTTCTTCACGTCACTAGCTGTGTTCTCTGGTATATGGAACCTGTTGGTTTGCACTGCGTATGCACATGCATACATACACGTACACACACATGTAGTTACAAAGGTGTGTGTAATGCTGTAAGACAGACCTCCTAGTAGGGGTGGTCCGTCTCTTTGGGTAGAAGCTATGATAAAGTAGTTCAGCATGATCCCTGTAAAGCAGCCTTCAAATAAGTTGTGTAGGTCAGCATCCAGTCAGGAGACAGAACACATAATAATTTGATAGGGGCAAGTTTGGTGTAAGTAATTACAATCTGTTTTTAGGTAATTGACTTCTGAGGGCTAAAGAGAGCTCTAAAGAATACAGGCCTAGCAGACAGACGCTGAAAGCAGGCACTGCTCCTGGTGCAGAGGCAGGGCCCATAGGAGAGACAGAGGCCAGAGTATCACCCCGCCTGCCCTTAGAGCCGAGACTCAGAGCCTGCTGGGTGTGGATGGAGGTGACCCCTGGGTAGTGGAGTTCGCTGAGGTGCCAGGGCCGAGGCTGGCAGATGCGAGACTCTCCATTGTGGAGCTGATCAGACTCCTGGAACCTTCATAGGGTGAACCGTGCTGAGAGGCCCATGGAGGAGCCTGCTGGGCACTGCTGGGCCCTTTGGGCTGGGCTGCCCGGCTGGGGCACCGGGTGCGGCGGGCAGCTGGCCTCGAGGCTGCCGCTGAAACTCGCAGAGAGGCTGCTGGGGGTACTCTGCCTGCAGGGGTGGTGTCACCGCCTGTCCTGCACCCACAGGGACAAGAGGAAGAGAAGCCCTTTCCTTGTGCAGCGTCCCTCTCTCCAACATGGTCTGCGGACAAAGCTTACATCCTGATGCAAGCCTGAGGTTTGCCCTGTCCAGCTCCAGGGTCACGAGCAGGACGGTGAAGGGTGAACTGCGAGCTGAGGGGCATTGTGACAGCTGGCACACCACGTTTGTGTTTCTGTTTTTTGGTACCATGTTTATTCAGGCCTAAGTGGAGCAATTCCATCATAGCCTTTAGCCCTCTTTTCTTTAGTCACCACAAGACACCCAGCGCCCCCGCGTGCCCTCATTCCGTAGCCTCTCAGCTCCCTAAGGCTCTGGCCCTCCCCCGATCCCACCCCCGAACCCTTCCACAGAGCCTTGGAGAGCACATCATCAGCAAAATCCCCTGTGTTCTAACCTTGTCAAGAGTGTCTTCACCTCTTTTGCTCTAAAACCTGGCTTGCCCTGAACACACTGTCATGCGTCTCTCTTGGGGACCGTTTTCCCTCTGGTCCCTCAGTCCTGCTGGGCCTAGAGGTGGGACGATGGAGGCGTGGTCCTCGCTTGTCATTGCCAGACTCTCCCCTGCTCCCTAAGCCACTCCGCCAGGCTTTGTGTCAGCTGCTGCGCCTCCGTGAGGGTCATCCTAGACACTTCCCTGCACTGTCATGATTCTTGTTGACTTCAGTATCTGAGAAGATGACCCTTGCAGTAGTGCACGGCCTTGTTTTCCTGATGGTTCTCTTTCATCGGTGATCGTGTCTCCTGCCTCACCTTGGAACTCTCCCTTGTAGTCATGCCATCACATTTGTCATCAATAATAGCATCTATTTCGTAGTCTCAGTTACAAGTACCCCACTCTCTGACCACTTCCTGTGTTTTCAGCTCATTCCCTGAGGACTGTGCCACCAAAACTTCTTTGTTCTGTTGGATCCGTGGATCTTAGCTAGTTTTTTCATTGTCCATCCCTTCTTCATTTTTATTTTCTTTCTCCGGCTTTAATTTCATGTTCTCTCGTTGTAATAGTTTCCAGAACCTCGACTGTCTTGCCCCAGTGGAATGCGGTGGGGAAAACAGGCAGCTGTTCTAACTGGTCTCGCTTTAAATTTAAACCCCCAGCATCAGGCAGGCACTGCCGCCACCACGCTGTTATGTTTCCACAGTCCAGTTCCCTTCCCACTTTGCAGGATGGTTATCTCCTGCTTTCTCCTTGCTCTTCACCTCAGGGTATGGCCTTGCTTCCTATTTCACTGAGAAAGCAGAAGCAAGTGGAAGGAAATTGCCCACACTCAGCAGCCCTCTTGCCAATCAGTCCTACGTGTTTGTAAATATCCTGCCTTTCTTCCTGTTACTTTGCTGATCTATTTGTGTTTTGATCCAGAGGCGACCCAGCTGTTTGTGGACCATCTGTTGTTAGTATTTCTGCGTACTATAGGACTTCACCCTCTCTTCGGTATCATATTTTTCCTCTCTTCCGAATCACTCCTGTTAGCAAACAGACATGTTATATCTTCAGTCTTCTTAACAAAATCCTCCCTCCCATGTCTCCCTGGATCCAGCCCTTTCCCTGCATCTGTGCTCCTTTAATGGCACAACTTCCCCCAGCCTTGTCTGTACGTCTTCGCTTCCTTGCTTCCCCTTTCCTCTTGCTTTGTCACCGCTGTTAGGACGCGACTCCTGGCGAGGACCGCAGGGAGCCCAGTTGGGTATGTCCAGGGGTCAGGTGTCTTGTTCCTCTGCCTCAGTTTTGGACTCACTGATTACCTGCTCTTCCTTTAACGTTCTCTTCACGTGAGTCCAGATACCACACTCTGCTGACTGTCCTCCTCCCTGCCTGCCTGCTCCTCTTGCCGTGGCGCAAGCTCCTGCTGTCGCTGACCCCTGACGCTCCAGTGCTTCAGGACGCCAGCCGGGGACACCTCCTCCCCGGACCATCCTCGCGCTCTGACAGCACCTGTAAACCGACACATCTGCATCTCGAGCCTGGACTCCTTTCCTGAACTCCAGAGCTGTGCTGTCCTCGCATTTCTAACCGGGTGTCTGATGGGCATCCCAGCGTGAGGCTGTGTAAGTCTGAACGCCAGGTCCCGTGCCGTCCCCAGGCTCATCGTTCTTGTCTTGCCTCACGCTCCTGAAGTCCGCTGACGCCCCGTCACCGTCACATCCTGTCCACCGCCTGCAGAACCTGTCCTGTTCGCAGTCTGACTGCTGCTCGCCACTCTGTCAAACACTGGTCCAGGCCACCTCGCCCTCCCCGGCCTGACCTCACTGCTCGCAGACCGGCGTCCTGCGTCTGTCCGCACACGGCAGCCTCAGTGCTGCTCCGGTGGTGAAGGGTAATTGTCGCCCTTTCCTGCTCAAGAGGTGCCAGCAGCCTTTCCTCCCGCTCCGAGAAGGTGCCCTTGTTACCTCCGCGAGTCTCATCTCTGCTCCCTCCTTGCTAGTCTCCATCCAGCAGCGCTCATGAAACCTTGCTGTCCTCGGACATGCCGAGCACTTATCTGCGGAAGAGCACTTGCACTTGCTCCTCTCTTCTCCTGGAGGACTCTCTCTCTCTTGCATGGTTTTCCTCCTTCCTTCCTTCCTGGCTGTGCTCGCAACTCTATGGATAGAACTGCCATCCAGCCTTCTGGCCCACCCCCGCAGCTCCGTCTGCTTTTTCCTCCGCTGTTTTTCCTGCATGTGCTTGTTTCCAGCCTCCTCCGTGGAGGTGTGAAACTGTGAGAGCAGGGGTGATGTTGTTCACTGGTGCCTGAACCAGTGGGGCCCCCAGTAAACACTGACTGGATAAGTGAGTGATGAGTGGATTAGAGAGCACTAACAGAGTTTCAAGTCACTCAAGTGTTAATTCTTTAAAAGAATGAATAACACCCAAAAGTTGTTAGTAAAACTGTGCAAAGGCCATTTTGTTACCGTTGTTAGCACATTGATAACTATTAGAAAAACAGAACCAAGAGAGAAAAAATGATAATGACCAACTCCTGAGCACACTGGGATGTGTCTGTACTCCATAAGGTCACAGGAGGAAAAAAATAGACTCAATAGCTATTTTCTTCAGTTAGGAAGACGAGTAGTCTGCTAAGATTATTATCGATAGCTGTACTGAAGAGACTAAAAATTAATACGATCCCTTTAACTTTCTCTTGTAACCCAAATACATACATGGGTGGACTTGTAGAAGGTCATTTGCCTTAATCTCTGGGCCAAGTGTTCACCTGACCAAGTGGAGAGATCAGAGCGCTTGGTGAGGCTGGGCTGAAGATGTAGCAGGTGGTCCTCACCCTTGGGCGGGATCGTAGCCAAGTGTTTATTCTTTCACATGGCTGGTCGAATCAAACAGTATGTTGCTGTTCTTAATGTTTCCCTCATTTTCAGTTAGCATTTATTCAGTATGCAAGAACAGCATGCTGTGGTATTTTCAGATTCCAGTTAATAATATCCTGAATAGCAGATACCATCCCATCAAATAGTTAGTGACGGGTACATGATTCAGGTGATAGTTATAAGAGTTTTGGAGTTCAGGCAAGGTTGTTGCCCTTAAAGTTTTTAGGCATTTGGCATGATTTTCTAGACCAGACCAATGAGAACTAAGTAATAATTAGCACATGAAATAATCATGCAGCTTATTTAAACAACGTTTCACGACATTTCTTTGCACGACAGTGTGAATGTACTTAATGCCACAGAATTGTACACTAAAAAATGGTTAAAATGGTAAATTTTTTTTAGTTGAAGTATAGTTGATCTATCATATTGTGTTAGTTTCAGGTGTACAGCATTCTAGTGATTCAGTTTATTGTTGGGGGCAGATTATATTCCATTATAGGTTATTACAAGATATTGGGTATTAATTTCCTATGCTATACAGTAAATCCATGGTGCTTATCTGTTTTATGTATAGTAGTTTTTATTTGTTAATCCCGTACTCCTAATTTGTCCCTCTCCCTTTTGGTAACCATGAGTTTGTTTTCTGTGTCTGTGAGTCTATTTCTGTTTTACATATACATTCATTTGTATTATATTTTAGATTCCACATATAAGTGATATTGTATAGTATTTGTCTTTGTCTGACTTATTTCACTTAGCATAATAATCTCTAGGTCCATCCATGTTGCTGCAAATGGCAACTTTCATTCTTTTTTATGGCTGAGTAGTATTCCATGGTATATATGTACCACATCTTCTTAAGCCAGTCGTCTGTTGATGGGCCCTTGGGTTGTTTCCATGTCTTGGCTATTGTGAATACTGCTGCAGTGAACATTGGGGTGCATGTTTCTTTTCAAATTAGATTTTTTGGTTTTTCTGGATATATACCCAGGAGTGGGGTTGCTGGATCATATGGTAGCTTTATTTTTAGTTTTTTAAGGAACTTCCATACTGTTTTCTAAAATGGTAAATTTTATATGTGTTTTACCATGATGAAAACAAATTAGAAAAAATTTCAGGTAAATAAAAACTAAAAAATAAAAGAAACGACAGATGCGTGAAGTTTTTCAAACCTAACAATGAAGGGCTTCCCTGGTGGCGCAGTGGTTGAGAGTCCACCTGCCGATGCAGGGGACGCGGGTTCGTACCGCGGTCCGGGAGGATCCCACATGCCGCGGAGTGGCTGGGCCCGTGAGCCATGGCCGCTGGGCCTGCGCGTCCGGAGCCTGTGCTCCGCAGCGGGAGAGGCCACAGCGGTGAGAGGCCTGCGTACTGCAAAAAAACCCTAACAATGAAAAGAATTAAAGGAAAGAAACTAAATGTCTAAATTATTTTAAATGTGATTTTTTAAAATAAGTTGCTTTTTTTGGTTTTTATATGACTCATATTTTTTATTTATTTTTATTATTATTATTTTTTGCGGTACGCAGGCCTCTCACCGTTGTGGCCTCTCCCGTTGTGGAGCACAGGCTCTGGATGCGCAGGCTCAGAGGCCATGGCTCACAGGCCCAGCCGCTCCGCGGCATGTGGGATCTTCCCGGACCAGGGCACGAACCCGTGTCCCCTGCATCGACAGGCGGACTCTCAATCACTGCGCCACCAGGGAAGCCCTCATATATTTTTTTAAAAGACTTATTTTGTCCCCAGAAAATCTAAAGCATCTTTTAGATTCAAATTCATAATGACTCTTAGAATTTTAAATTTAACTTTCTATCAAGCTTGAAAAGGAGAAGTTTATAAGGAAAACCATAACCCCTTAGATAGTGCCTGTCTCTTTTTTAAAAATAATTTTTGGCTGCACTGGGTCTTAGTTGCTCTGCGGGCTTTCTCTAGTTGCGGTGAGCGGGGGCTACTCTTCGTTGTGGTGCGTGGGCTTTTCACTGCAGTGGCTTCTCTTGTTGCAGAGCACGGGCTCTAGGCGCACAGGCTTCAGTAGTTGTGGTGCACGGGCTCAGTAGTTGTGGCTCACAGGCTCTAGAGCGCAGGCCCAGTAGTTGTGGTACATGGGCTCAGAAGTTGTGGCTTGTGGGCTGTAGAGAGCAGGCTCAGTAGTTGTGGCTCACGGGCTTAGTTGCTCCGCAGCATGTGGGATCTGCCCAGACCAGGGATTGAACCCGTATCCCCTGCATTGGCAGGCAGATTCTTAACCAGTGCACCACCAGGGAAGTCCTGTCTGGCTCTTTTTAACTGCAGAAAATTAAGCTAATACACATTAAGTTTTTATTACTCAGCATATCTTAAAAATATCTGCATGTCATAAAAACTTTCTTTGCTCCAGTTCCTATTAATAATCATAGCTGTTTTCTAAAAGGCTTCAGTTAAAACAGAGGAGTGGTTATGAAGCCACCAGAGGGAGCTCCGTGAGTATGTTTCAGTATTTTGGGTCTGACTTGAGCAAAGAAACAAAACAACACTTTTCATTTAATATGGATGTTTTATGTAACCATATTTTTCTCTTCTGTGTAGAAATAGTGTTCTGAAAAATACTTGTGTGATGTCAGAGGAACAGCTTGGCATTTTTATTTCACAAATATTTGTATATCTTATATGTGAGGCTGCAATCTGGAGGACCAAAACATGAATATAACTCTTGCTTTCATGTGACTTACCCAAGGGTACGTAGGTGTCTTAGTTAAACATTCTCTTGTTGCGCACAGTTGTGTAATCTGGTGTAAAGCTGGTCATGTATCGTGAGATGCTGTATCACTCATGTTAATACTTTTAAGTTGTTGGGTGTCGTGGTTCACAAATGTGGAGACCAGTGCTAGACCTGCTACGTAAGGGTTCACCTGTGGAACTTGTTAAAATGTAGAACACAGGGCTCTGTGTCCAGAAATTATAATTCAGCAACTCTTAGGGATATATGTTTTTTGAAAATAGCTTTATCAAGATATAACTCACATACTGTACAACTCATCCATTTGAAGTTTGGAATTAAATGGTTTCCAATGAATTTGCAAGAGTTGTGCAACCATCCCCACAATCGACTTTAGAACATTTTCCTTGCCTCCCCACAACATCCTTTTCTCATTAGCATTCCCTCCGCATTCTTCCCCAACCCTTAGCCCTGGGCAACTGCTAATCTACTTTTGTCTCTGTGTAGGTTTGCTTGTTCTGGACATTTCATGTAACTGGAGTCATACAATACCAGGTCTTTTGTGACTGGCTTCTTT
This sequence comes from Tursiops truncatus, assembly GCF_011762595.2. Lineage (NCBI taxonomy): Eukaryota > Metazoa > Chordata > Mammalia > Artiodactyla > Delphinidae > Tursiops > Tursiops truncatus. The sequence continues at coordinate 2,971,330 of NC_047039.1, read as the reverse complement.
TGCTTAGTATAGTGTTTTCAAGGTTGTAGCATGTATCCATGTTGTAGCATGTATCAGTACTTCATTGCTGTTTATTGCCAAGTAATACTCCTTTGTATGGAAGGAATATGTATTTTTACAAAGCTCCTGGGTAGCATTCCCCACTAGTTTAAATTCTATATATATATAAAGCATACTTTGAAATGTTAACTTTGTGATTGTAATGCCATAAAAAAACATTATATACAGCTGTTTTTTCCTTGTACTTCAGTAATAGTGCCCCCAGAACACTCTCGACTATTTTAAAAGAGGGGGTTGCTATCTATTAGTGGTAGCAAAACCATCTAGTGGGTGAAGAACATGGACTTTTTTTTTTAAGTAATAGAATGGAAAGTAACAGACTCAGCTACACATAGTAAAAGTATTTTATGGAACTTGGGGTGTGTGTGTGTGTGTGTGTGTGTGTGTGTGTGTATGTGTATGTGTATCTTAATTGGGCCTGGATGTGAAATATATTTCTTTTTTTTTTTTTTTTTTTGCGGTACGCGGGCCTCTCACTGTTGTGGCCTCTCCTGTTGCGGAGCACAGGCTCCGGACGCGCAGGCTCAGCGGCCATGGCTCACGGGCCCAGCCGCTCCGCGGCACGTGGGATCTTCCCGGACCGGGGCACGAACCCGTGTCCCCTGCATCGGCAGGCGGACTCTCAACCACTGCGCCACCAGGGAAGCCCTGAAATATATTTCTTACAGTGGGTTGCTTTTACAAAAAGTTTGAAAGCTACTGTTCTTCAAATATTTCAGTATTATTGTCATCTCATTAACCCTAGTGTCTTTCCTGGGGCGAGGTGGTGAGATACATGGTTCAGCTTAAGTGAAGGTTGAATTGAAATAACCAGCCACCATTAGGTTAGGAGTTAGGATCTAATAATACAGTGAGGAGGAGATGGGACGGTTCCGGGAACCTACTGCTTGGGTCATTTTGTCAGGGAGTAAACTTGCCATTTAGTTAGTCATGGTGTGAGGTTTTGTTTTTTTTGGGGGGGGGGGCTGCACCGCGCGGCTTGCGAGGTGTTAGTTCCCCGACCAGGGATCAATCCCACGCCCCCTGCAGTGGAAGTGCCGAGTCTTAACCACTGGACTGCCAGGGAAGTCCCTGGTATGAGACTTAATACCACTTATCACATTGATGATGTAGCTTTGAGTTTAAAACATACTGTGTCAATAAAATGGATTTCGTTTATAATGGTCATTTAATTAAAATGCCAAAACACAGTATAAGAGAATCATTATTCTCATTTTAACAGTTTATCAACCCATTTGATGATGTTACATATTGTACATATTATCATTTTATTGTGCTCCGATTAAATAATGTATTCATTAAAATAAGTTAGTTGCATTTCCTAAGGAAGAAATTATGTTTAAATTATGTCTCATGTTGCTTTCTAAAGTAAGCAGAAACTTTAAATATCTTTTTGAATTTTTTTTTTTTAGTGAAAGGAAACTCTTGGTGCCTTTCTAGTTCTTTTTTATGTGTTGTGAGCTATATAATATCTTAACAGTAATATATTTCTGGAATTAATTATATTAATTTCATATTGATTGTGGGTCATATTTATGTTGTAATATTCTGAATTCACATTTAGAATTTTAGTGCTTATCCATTATGGTCATTTTACAAAATTTAGGAAGTAGAAGCAATAAGTGGTATATGAGAGTAATTTCATAACATTGACTTTTGCCAAAATACAGCTGCTATTGAAATGGAATTGTTAGTGGAGACACTTTAATGATATAATCAAATGCTGAATTATTTTACTAATAATGTAAATGACCACTGAAATAATTTTTTTAAAGTAGCATTTGCTTTCCTTTGAGTTGAAGCCCAACATTGGTAAATAATTTTGTACAGTGTGTCTTTTTATATTCATTTTTTCCTAAGGTAGCTGAAAAATTTAAAATTGGTTCATGATAAATGACTAGAGTTTCCTGTAAATACTTTTAATCTTTTTTGGTACATAGAATTGTATTTTGAACAGTTTGAAACACTGATCATACAGTAGGCTTAACATTGCTCACAAAATTGAGTAGCTAGCCCAAGATAAAAAAAGAAAGAAATCGATGGGTCAATTATACTTATGAGCACACATGCAGAAATCCTAAAAGAAGTTTTTCAAAAACTCAAACCATTTATCAAAAGAATGATTTAAGAATTATTAAATAGGATACATTTTGGGATGCAAGGATGGTTCAACAGTAGGAAACTGGTTAATTTCACTTCATTAGTAAGTTGAGAAAATCATACATAAATGATCTCAGTAGATACTGAAAGTTAAGTAGAATTTAACAGTTTAAACAAAAAAAAACTTCTTTGGTTGTATACATTAAACATGTACAACTTTTTGTATGTCCATCGTACCTCAATAAAATGGTTTTTAAAAATGATACAGTGGCCTCCCTGGTGGCGCAGTGGTTAAGAATCCACCTCTCAATGCAGGGGACACAGGTTCCAGCCCTGGTCCAGGAAGATCCCACATGCTGCGGAGCAGCTAAACCCATGCACCACAACTACTGAGCCCACATGCCACAATTACTGAAGCCCGTGTGCCTAGAGCCCGTGCTTCACAAGAGGAGAAGCCACCTCAAGGAGAAGCCTGCGCACCGCAACAAGGAGTAGCTCCCGCTCGCCGCAACTAAAGAAAGCCCGCGCGCAGCAACGAAGACCCAATGCAGCCAAAAATAAATAAATAAATAAATTTAAAAAATCCAAATTTCTTTCATTCAAGAAATAGAGGGGAAAGTTCTTAACATGACACAGTTATATATACTAGAAACCCATGTCAGGCATTATACATAATACGGAAAAATTGGAAGCATTTACATTAAAGTTAGGAGCAAAAACAAGGATGTTTGCAATGATTGCTATTATTTAATGTTATTCCAGAAGCCTAGCTAATGTAATTAAAAAGAGAAAGAAATAAACATAAATACCGGGAGAGAAGAGGAAACAGACATTTACACATGATATGATTCCCTATGTAGAAAATCCTAGTGAAGCAGCAGAACATTACTAATGAATTCAGTAAAGTGGCCTGATAGAAGTTCAGCATGCAGAAATGAATAATCAGAAAAGGAAATGGAGAGACATAGTGACAGACTCCCTCAAATACTTTATTTTATTTTTTATTTATTTTTATACAGCAGGTTCTTATTAGTTATCTGTTTTATACATATTAGTGTATATATGTCAATCCCAGTCTCCCAATTCTCAAATACTTTAGACCTGCTGAGAAAAGTGCGAGATAACTATGCAAGAAAGGAATCAACATCAATGGAGTATTACTTAATGAAGAAAACAAATGCAGATACAGATAATAACATGGACAATTCTGAAAACAATGTTGAGCAACAGAAGTGAGATACAAAGGAATATATATTGTGTAATTCCATTAATATACAACTCAGAACACAGAAAATTAACTGTATTGCTTAGGAAGGCATACATAATTGGCAAAGCCATAAAGACAAGCAAGATAGTGATTAGTAAAGTCAGGATGGTGGCTACCTCTCTGGTGGAGGGCTTCTGCTTGTTGGCAGTATTCTGTGCCTTGACTTGGGTGGTAGTTACTGGCTATTTCCTTTATTTTTGCTAACCTCTGTGTGTGTCCTTTATCTACTTTTTTATAGGTGACTTTATTTTTATTTATTAAAAAAATTTATTTATTTATTTTTGGCTGCATTGGGTCTTCATTGCTGTGTGTGGGCTTTAATTGCTGCACGTGGGCTTTCTCTAATCACTGCGAGCAGGGGTACTCTTTGTTGCGGTGTGCAGGCTTCTCATTGCGGTGGCTTCTCTTGTTGCGGAGCACAGGCTCTAGGCGCGTCAGCTTCAGTAGTTGTAGCACGCGGGCTCAGTAGTTGTGGCTCGCCAGCTCTAGAGCACAGGCTCAGTAGTTGTGGTGCACAGACTTAGTTGCTCCGCGGCATGTGGGACCTTCCTGGACCAGGGATCGAACCCACGTCCCCTGCATTGGCAGGCAGATTCTTAACCACTGCACCACCAGGGAAGCCCCAGGGATAATATATTTTGAAAGACAGTTATGGCAGTATTGGCTTTACATTTTTTCCTGTTTTAAATTTCCATACATTTGAATTTTTCAAAATCATTATCTAATTTGTAGTTTTACTTTTTGTCCAGGCCCATCAAAGTCCAGTGAAGAAAGTGAATCCTGGAGAAGAAAGGAGGAAACTGTTTGAGGTATAAAGACATCTGTCTGCTTATTTTAAAGCTTTGTAAAAATAATTATAAAAGAAGAAACAAATCTTATAAAACCTCCAAACCTTTCCTCCTTATTTCTTTCAAACAAATGCTACTAACTTATTTCTGTTTTTTAACCTCCCTGGGCATATGTCTACCATTGGTATGCTAGCTTTACTGATGAAACTAGAAGAAGTAATATTTATTATTGATAAAAAATGTTCTTTTTTTATTTAAGGAACCAGTAAGGAAGAGAAGGTTGGAATTGAATGAAAAAGAAAAGAAACAAAAGGATCAGGTAGTTATTTCGCTCTTACTTTTTTCCCCTGCCAAGTTGGAGAGGATAATAGTTTCAAGAGTTCTAAAAAGTTTGTCTTTAAAACTTGTTACAGATTAGTTTAATGAAGGCTGAACAGATGAAAAGGCAAGAAAAGGAAAGGGTAAGAGGATGGTCCATTTCCCCGTTGTGCTTCACTGCCTCCTACACATGCGCCTTTTTTTTTTTTTTTCCTGGCTGCGTTGGGTCCCGTTGCTGCACGCCGGTCCTCTCTAGTTGCGGTGAGTGGGGGCCACGGCTCGCTGCAGTGCACTTGCTTCTCATCGTGGTGGCCTCTCTTGCTGCGGAGCACGGGCTCTAGGCCTGCGGGCTCAGTAGTTGTGGCTCGCGGGCTCTAGAGCGCAGGATCAGTTGCTGTGGCACATGGGCTCAGCCGCTCTGCGGCACGTGGGATCCTCCCAGACCAGGGATCAAGCCCGCGTCCCCTGCATCGGCAGGAGGACTCCCAACCACTGCGCCACCAGGGAAGTCCCCCCCGCCCTTTTTTTTTTTAAAGGGATAAACTGATTCCATTTTATTTCTAAATGTATTTCATGTACTTTATACTAAATATTTGAAATGGTGTTTTGTTTGTTTCTTTTCCCCAAAAGTTGGAGAAAATAAATAGGGCCAGGGAACAAGGATGGAGAAACGTGCTGAGTGCTGGTGGAAGTGGTGAAATGAAGGTAGGCCTTTGGTGCCAGTGCACTTACACTACTGCTTTTTCTCCAGTTTCCTCCTGCTCTTGAAAAGGTATACAATTGGCTTTTTGGGGGGATACACTTACTTTTTACTAGAGTTCTTCAGCATCTATTATGACTCCTTAGTCTTCCTGCACATATTTGGTATGTAATTTGTACTGATAACTAATATGTGACACTGTTAAAGTTGCATAAAAAGTTTGCTGTGAAGGCTGTGGTACACCATTCCTGCCTGAGGCATCTTTTTAAAATCAAATACAGTTTGTCTCCACTCTGCCTAAAGTCCTCCTCTAGCTTCACGCAGACCTGAAGATTCCGTTTTCAGAAGACCCGTACTAAGCGGGGCCCTGACAGTCTCTCCGCACTCATCCTGGTCGTGCCATGCGCTCTAGTCATGCTGAGCTAAGGACCGTACTGCAGTTTCCCCACTGTGTGTGGCCTGCTGGAGCTACGTCCTGACACCTGTATTAGTCTTTACCTGAAAGCACCCTCCGTCCCTCCTCACTCTCACTCCTACCTCCAGCCATTTACCTAGGTAACCAGTGACCTAACCAGCCATTTACCTAGCTAGGTTAAGTTAGACATTTTCTTTGGGCAGATCCACACTGTACAACCTTGGGCAAGTTACTTAACTTTCCTGAGCCTTAATTTCTTCATTTAAAAGAAGAAAGAAAGAAAGAGAGGAAGGGAGGGAAAGAAAGAGAAAGAAAGAAAGAAAGAGAAGGAAGACAAGGAAGGAAGGAAAGAAAAGAAAGAAAAAGAGAAAAGGAAGGAAAGAAAGAAAGAAAGGAAAGAAAGAAAAAGAAAAGAAAGAGAAAAAGAAGGGAGGGAGGGAGGAAGGAAGGAGGAAGGAATTTCAAGAGCAGTGCCTGAGCTTGGCCTGCAAGGACTCACCTGTTAAGCTCCTTTTCCTTTCCTTGCTCTGCCAGTCTGAATCTTGCGTTTCTTCTTTCGCCCTCATAACAACCTTTACATGCCGAATTCTAAGGTGGTCCCAAAATTCCTGACTCCAGGGGTCAGGCCTGATGTTATCCCTCCACTGGAGCATGGGGGAACCTGTGAACAGGGTGTGTCGCAGCCCCTTAGTTAGGCTGTGTTGTATGGCCCTGCTGATGGGGTAGCCACTCCTGTGGTCACGTCACTATTTTATAAGCCTCCCTCATAGCAGCCTGGAAGGGAGAAGGTCAGAGAGACAGCTTCTGCTGGCCTGGGAAAAAGCACGTGTTCACGTGGCAGGGAAGCACAGGTGTCCTGTGGGAGCTGATAGTGGTCTCTGACCAACAGCTAGCAAGAATGTAGTGACCTTAGCCGTGACAGCCACAAGGGAGTGAATTCTGCCAGGAACCAGTGAGCTTGGAAGAGGATCCTGAGCCTCAGATGAGGGTGGCAGCCCTGGCTGACACCTTGATTTCTGCCTGGTGAGACCCCCAGCAGAGGACCCTGCTAACCATGCCCAGACTCCTGAGACCACAAATGGGTCTGTCTTAAGCTGCTGAGTTTGTAGTACTTTATGACACAGCAATAAAAAATGAATACATACTATTATTCCTCTGTACTATCAGTTTTAATTTGTATAATCCAATCAGCTGTTACTTAAGGTCTTTAAACTGTGAATTCGCCTGACCTTGCTCAGTAAACTTGGTATTTAGGTGCCCAGTAGATATTTGTTAAGTTGAAATGATTACCATTCTTACTTGTTTCTTTTTCCCTGAAAGATATGATTTGAATAAAAATTTATCTGTTTATGTAGATATACATGTTCTGCCCTGGCTTTCTTGGTTTGTATTTCAGTGTCTTGAGATGACACATTTTTCATATTACATATCAATAACCCAGTAGGAGTCACTTTTTCTAGTTCTGTATTAATATAGACTTATACAGTTTTTAGTAATACAGTTTTATCTTTAAAATTGTACTTTACTATTTTTGTACTGTACTATCCAATTTACTATGAAATTGAACTTTTAACCTCCTGAGTGATAAGGAATGACTCAGACAGAATTTGGCCCATTCTAAAATAACTAACCCCATATCTTATATGATTAGAAAGTAAAATCTTACCAAAGTGCAGGCCCTCAGATCTTGTCAAGCATTTTGTATCAGTCCATGATTGGTGTTGAGAATTTGATTATTTTTTCTTCTCCCTTTGCGTATATCTTCTTTATGCAGTGAAGCACCTTTTTTCCCTATGATGTCTAAAGCCATATTTAATCCTAAAGTCCAGTTTTACCAATGTTTGATTATAGTTTCTCAACAGCGTGAGATACTATGTGCTTAATAGGTTTCTGCTTCGCTTCATAAACTTCTATACTGCTTTCTGTGAGGGTTAATAAAACAATTTATTTTCCATGACGTAAAGCAAAGTCTATGTTAGTTTCTGTACTTATTCCCTGTGAGGTTTGAAATATTTAACTTCTTCAGCTGTTTGATTTCTGTACAGTTGATAAGGACCTGGAAGCTCAGTAAAAATGTGAATCAAATTAAGGAGATTCCCCAAAATAAAGATAAAACAAAAACTAAACATTAAGGGAAATATTTCAAAGTTAATATTCTATTATTATATACCTCTAAATACCAAGACATTATGCACAGTATAAATAACCTTCTGTCCTTGATTACTTAGTATCTGCAAAATCTGGGACTTTTTGCTTTGTCCATTTTTTCTTTTTGATTCTTCTGATAGGTTTTTTTTTTCTTTTTTTAAATTGTAGTTGATTTTCAATGCTTTATCCATTTTTGATATATGTCTTATGAAAGTGCGTTTTTAGAAAAATTATGAAATGTTCCACATATATAGTTTGATTATATAGATAACCATTATATATAAGAGTGTATCTGTTGTTTGACAATATATTGGAATGCTGCTCAGCATTGAAAAGGAATAGCCTATTAATACATGCAACAGCATGGGTCAATCAACAGCATACTGAGTGAAAGAAGCCAGGCACAAGAGTACATGTTGTATGAATCCATTTGTATGAAATGATAAGAAAAGGCAAATCCAATTTCTGTGACAGAGAGCAGATCAGTGTTTGCTAGAAGGAGGGAGGGGGTGTTGGCTGCAAAGGAACATGAGGGACCTTTTGGGGTGATGGATGTGGTTTCGATTGTGGTAGTGGTTCCAAGAGTGTCTGTATGTGTCAGAACATCAACCTGCGCTTATAATTGGTGAATAAAGTCATGTTTAAAAGATCCTGTTGTTTCAGTATTCTAGTACAGTGTTTTCAGCATTATTTTGAGTATAGGTATCTTCAGAGATATGTACATACATTTGATTTTGCTAGAGAGAAACCTAGAACACTCAACCTTAAGTTGATATTAGCACCAGACTAAACTCGAGGAACCAGGCTCGTAGGAGGTATGACCACCTTTTACCAGAATTGTGGTTCTGATAATCTTGCCCTGAGATGCACATTTTGAAAATGTATATGAAAATCACCTTGATGGAGTTTCCTGCCGATTGAAGTATCTTCCCTATTTCTAGCAACTTTCATCTCTTGCTATTCAAGCATCTTGAATCAGTTTTCTATTTTTATCTTGAGCTGACTTTTTTTAAAATCAGGCTTTCTTATAATACTGTACACAATTCTTGCGTCAAGATGTTAACACAAGTTTTACCTCACTGGGTACACTGAAATGCCTTTTATTTGGTTCTCGTATTTTCCTTAGCCAGACTTCTTCCTCAGGATGTCGTCACCTGGAAGCTCTTCTCCCTTTCCGGGCAGTGTTCTGGCTTCTGCTCTCATCTGCGTTTGAGTGCTGCCCCTCCACTTGAGTCATGTCACTTTGTCTTCGTTTTGGTGCTGCTGGCCTCTGCCTCTGAGGTTCCTATTTCCTCTTTGCAGTGCAGTTCTTGCCCCCTGACCTCTGTAACATTCTACACTTACTCAACTCTCATCCTGACATCTCTGTTTTCTGTGAGTTTTTCATGCGCTTGGGTGCGTGTGTTCTGAGGCTGCGTCCTATGCCTTTGCCTTCATCCTTTGTTATTTCCGCAGAGAACCCACAGCTCCCTTCACCGTTGACTTCTTCTCTGATTGCCTTTCTTTGCTCGCAGGCTTCTTGGCTTGGTGTCAGTGCAGCAAGCCTTCTAATTAGTTCCTCTACTTTGTTCTCTCTCTTATTCTTGCTTATCATGTGTAATTTGACTTACTGACCTTTTTTTTTAAACTTTATTTGTTTATTTTTGGCTGCATTGGGTCTTCGTTGCTTCACACGGGGTTTCTCTAGTTGTGGTGAGCGGGGGCTACTCTTTGTTGTGGTGCATGAGCTTCTCATTGCGATGGCTTCTCGTTGCAGAGCACGGGCTCTAGGCGCACAGGCTACAGTAGTTGTGGCACGTGGGCTCGGTAGTCGTGGCTCGCAGGCTCTAGAGCGCAGGCTCAGTAGTTGTGGCGCACAGGCCTAGTTGCTCCGTGGCACATGGGATCTTCCTGGACCAGGGCTCGAACCCTTGTCCGCTGCATTGGCAGGCGGATTTTTAACCACTGCACCACCAGGGAAGTCCCACCAACCTTCTAAGAAACTGTTTTAGTGCACTTTCCTGCTAGAAAATGTATGCGTGCTTTCTGTTGTTTATTCTATGAACTCGCACAGCTGAGGGTAGTTACCTGTGATGACCTTTTAGGACCAAATAACACTTCCTATCTGCCTTCTTTCTAGTTAACTTCTTATGTCTTCCTGCATCCTTTTTCCCCGTACTGCCAACACCTAAACATACACCTCCAGTGCTTATTTTTACTTTAAGTTTTACTTTAATACCATGGTTCATATTTAATCATTTACTCTTTCTTTGTTACATTGCTTTCAAGGCTGCGTTGAATAATATTTTTCTCCAGTGATTTTTTTTTGGAATTTTTATTTCTCATAATTTTTTTTTTCTATTTTGTAAATTTGCTCAGTATTTACTACTTTACAGTGTGCCTGTGGCCACTCATTTACTACAGGAAATGAAATGTTTTTCAAGCTTTACACTTTGTTTCCCAGTTTGTTTGTCAACTGCTTAAGGATTGGTATGTTGTTTTGTTTCTTTTATTTACACCTAGAGTATGTTTCAGTGGTGTTTATATCCTCATTGCTTGTTGAATTGGATTTGGGGTATGTTAAATGCCATATGTTTTCGTTAGATATAATTTTGAGTGTTACAAAAGCAGGCTCTGTTTTATTTATAAGCTATACATATTTAAACTTAATAGGATGGGATCACATAAAATGTATACTAGAAACTTGTTTCAAAACTTGTTCATTAAGACCAGGTTTTTTCATAGTTACATAAATTTAGTGATAGTTTATATTTTAGTTACATTGAATTAAGCTTTATTGTTAGTAACAAAGTATACTAGTTTTTGATTGTTAATGGTTATAATATAGTAGGAAAACATGTTAAATTAGGTCATTGCTTTCTAAGAGTCAAGTGTTGAAATTTACTTTTTTCTTTTGAGGGTACTACAGACCTTTTGGGTCTTGTGAGACAAGCATGTGAGAGCTCTTTGTTTGATTCCTAGGCTCCCCTTTTTGGCAGTGGAGGGGCTGTGGCTCCATCATCTTTTTCTTCTCGCGGACAGTATGAACATTACCATGCCATTTTTGATCAAATGCAGCAACAAAGAGCAGAAGATAATGAAGCTAAGTGGAAAGGAGAAAGACACGGCCGAAGGCTTCCAGAAAGGTATGGCATGTTCTGCAGAAGTTGCTTGTGCTTTGCTTTAGAGAAAGTAATGGAAGTCATCATGCGTATTTATTGGCAGAGGAATCCCACCTGGAGTACATCCAGGATTTCCCAAGGGGGCTGCAGGTCATCACCATTCCCCTGATGCCGATGCTCTTAGAAAAACTTGGAAAAGATTGAAGGCCGTGTCTAAACAAGCCAATATAAACAGGTTGGACCGTGATGATCCATAAATTCACCCTTGCTTGTAAATTTGTCTTAGGCCATGTACAGCCTAATACCTACACCTTCTGGGTGTTTTTTCCATTATACATAGAATATTTTTTGCCTTCTGGATGCAGTCATTTTCTTATGTGCAAATTTGGCCCTTGATTACATGTGGAAAACATGTAGCTCTTCAGCCTGATTTTTGTAGCTTATATATGTTATAGGCTGCACATACTATTTAAAGGAACATGTGATAACTTTGAAGCAACATATGGTTGTAATAACTTTATCCACTTGCTTTAAATAAATCAGAATATATTTAAAATGGAATTACATTCTATGCAGAAATCCAAGACATGCCTTTGGGTCTTCCTTTTCCTCATTACTTAGAACCCCACTTTTCTCTTTGTCTTTCTCTGCATGTTCATCTCTGATTGATGGCTCACTATGATCCTGTTCATTGGGTTTTTTCTTTTCTTCCATTAATTAATTTAATATGGTTGCAGTCAATAGTTTTAACTTGCATCGTTCCTTTTTTTAAAGTATGCATATGTGTTTTTTTAGATCTTCCCATTTCTTCCATAAAAACGTTCCAGTTAAGAGCAGATACCATTTTGTGAAAATTTAATTTGTCATTTTACAGAGAATACTTTTGAGTGTGATAAAACTCTTTATGGCTCTCCCAATTATAAAAGATTATTAAAAGGTAGCTGAGCAGAGGTAAATAATTGAGGGGAATACAAATTAACATTACGAATTATGTACAGTAGCCTGAAGTGTTAAGCTAATTGTAAATACTTCCCATTTTTGAGAAAAGAGGGCTACAGACTTCCACATATGCATGTTTTTTATGAAATGGTAAAGAAGATTTTTGTGTGGGGTTTTATCCTCTGGTATTATTGACCTTTCTACTATATAATTTGTATGGCTTTTTATTTTTTGCGGTACCTGGACCTCTCACTGTTGTGGCCTCTCCCGTTGCGGAGCACACGCTCCAGACGCGCAGGCTCAGCGGCCATGGCTCACGGGCCCAGCCGCTCCGCGGCATGTGGGATCCTCCCGGACCAGGGCACGAACCCGTGTCCCCTGCCTTGGCAGGCGGACTCTCAACCACTGCGCCACCAGGGAAGCCCCTTTTTTTGTTTAATTTTAATCAGATCTCTTAAAATAAATGTGTATAGTATAAAGAAAATAGGGAAAACTATGTTATGCTTCTTCACGCTGTTCATCTTCCATAAGGTTTCTTGGTTCTTCACAGTTGGAGTGATGAGTAATGGACTAGTTTGGTCCATTTGCATCAGGCTCCTGTATAACCTTGAAATGTTCACATACATTTACACTTGTTTCATATTGTCTTCAATGACTGTGTATCTCAGTTACTTCTTCCACTAGAACACAACTTCCATTCAGTCTTTGTTTGAGCATCAGATATAGTTTCAATATTTTAATTTTCAGCTTTTCAACCATTTGTGATTGTGAGATCGTTCATCATTTCCTTTCTGCTGACTTTGGGGGGCTTAGCAGTACTCAAACATATAGTATACCTTTTCTTATGTTGCTTTGAACTTGTTATTATTGATGATAGATATTATTTATTGCATACTTATTATGTACCAAGTTATATTATCACAGCATCCCTTTGAATTAGATATCACGCTTTTAATAAGATGAAGAAATTAGGACCTGCAGAGATTTAACACCTGTATATGGTCAGGCCACTAGTAAGTGGCGGAGGTAGGATTTAAACTAACTCCGTCTGAGTGTAGAGTTCAGCTCCTCGAGCACAGTTTTAAGGACTTCTCAGCTTCTTGAGATACTACTAGTGAACAGGCAGAACAGTTATTGGTTTAGTTGCTTATAAAATTTTAAAATATTGGGTACTTTAAAGATTAAACATGATACCAAATACTGAATGAGCTTTCATATATATTCATTGAATTTATTTTGGTTTTATGTGAGGACGTAGAAAATGGAAGAATTGGTAGCAAACTGGAGATCATCAAGTATCATATAATTTTCAAAAGGCAGATTCTAAAAACTAGAGTAGTTTTTTTCATGTTCATCCCAGGCAAGATTAAAAGTAGAGCCTGCAAACATCTTAAAAGGAAGCAGTCGGGCTTCCCTGGTGATGCAGTGGTTGAGAGTCCGCCTGCCGATGCAGGGGACACGGGTTCATGCCCCGGTCTGGGAAGATCCCGCATGCCACGGAGCGGCTGGGCCTGTGAGCCATGGCCACTGAGCCTGCACATCCGGAGCCTGTGCTCTGCAACGAAAGAGACCACAACAGTGAGAGGCCCGCGTACCGCAAAAAAAAAAAAAAAGAAAAGACAAAAGGAAGCAGTCATCACTGCAATGCAGCATAAATTCACAGAGAATGGATTTTGTCAGATACAGCCTTTATTTCTTTTTAGGGTTGTAGGCTAGAGCTATAGTTCTCAACCTGTGTGCTGAGGCAAGTTGGAGCCTCACAGTGCCTTGGATATTTTACAGTTGTGAGGGAAACGTAACTACATCTGTTGGACAAAGTGTAGACCATACTGTTAAGCAGTTTTGACCTAACTGTTTAATGAATGGGACCGCTAGGTATTTCTTTTGGCCTTAGAGGCATTGTGAAAAAATTACTTAGATACCTAGTAGGGTATATAAACTTCAGCAGGATACCGTTGCCAGGGTGTCTCAGTGTAGACATGGTAAAGAAATATAAATAAAAATTGTTAGGTGGATTAGTCATTGGTTAAAGAATTATATTCAGAGGATGCTGGTTAATATTTTGATGTCCAAATTAAAATTGTTTTAGAAGCGCGTCCTCCTGTAACTAATCTCCATTTTTAAAGAGGACATAGAAAAAACATTCAAAGGATATAGTCATATTTCCAGAAGACATAAAGTGGGAAGAAATAGTAGATATGTTGTATGATTGATCAGGAAACAAAATAATCTCAGTAGACCATAGCTACAACTAACTTGATTTAGAGAAAACTTAATGGGAATTTGATGTAGTTTTGAGTCTGAAAAGTTATCTGACCAAATAAATATACCCTTGGAAAAGGTTTGTAAATAGCATACACTAAAAAGTTGAACTAATGACCTTTCATTGCCTCTTGGATCAAATTGCAGCCCCTAAGTGGCCTGCAGGGTCTCTTGGAGGCCTGTGTACGTCCTTGGCCTTATCTTCTGCTCTTTCTTTCCAGCGTTCTGGGAGTGCAGACTTAAAAGACATGTTTTTCCTCATCCTTGTTTCTGTGTACCTGCTGCTCCCTCTGCCCAAATTTTTGCCTGGTTAATTCCTACTTACTATTCTGGCGTTGGTTTAGGTTGACAGGTACTTACTAGGTCTATAAAATGAAAAATAAAATAAAATTGGAGACCTGATTGAGGATTCCAACTTTTAATTTGCCAAGTAAGCTCATTTAAAAAAAAAATTTCTCAGCCCTAATTCCATCCTTTGGTAAAAGAATGAACATTTTAATATGAAAAAAGTAGGGTGACACAATCTTAGCATGCAGATTATCCTTTGGGATTAAATAAATTTGGATTTGTGAAAATTGTATTAGTCGTTTCTTTATGTTGTTGACAACTGTTGAAAACTCAGTGATGAGTGACCACCGGTTAGGGGACGTACCCAGGCTGATCACCATGCTCTTCCGAGCCTCAGCTAGCTGTGGTCTGGGCTGCTCTCACATCCCGCCGTAGGTCTCCTCGTGAGGCTTGAGCTGTGAGCCGGAGAGCCCCCTGGGTTGCTGCTTGGATGGCTCCTCAGGGAGCTGCTCGGGCACCCCCATCACTGTCGCCATCACCACCACTGTGCCTCTACCGCTGTCCTCATCTTAGGGCTTTTACGTGTAACGTTAGTATAACCAGGTTTCACACAACTCTGCCTTGGTCAGCAAGCCATTTTGTCTCGTGAGGGCAACTTTACAGCTCTTTCTTCTTTCAATATGTTCGTTTTACAGTTCAATATTAAGAAGTCAAATTTATTTATTTTATTTTCAGATCCTGCTAAGGTATACACTCCAGTAGGTTAAATTAGGGAAAGAAGCAAGTTAAAACACGTTGATAAATCAGCCAGTTTAAACATATTTGAAGGATTTGCTTCTCCTGCAAACTCCTTGTGAATGAAAAAGAAAAATAATAAAAAGCTTTCAAACTAGTATAATTATATATTGCTATAAGAATAAAAATGCCCTTACCTTTTATAACTAGTAATCATTGGTAAGAGAAGAATTCAACTATTGTGTGTGTGATATGCTCCTAACTTCATACTTACTAATACCCACTGTCTCATATTTACATATGTATTGTAATCCTTTTCCACTGTCATAGATCAATAACTTTTCCTACTCTGTCACACTTAAAGTGTTGTCTTTTTTTTAACATTTTAAAATTTATTGGTATGAAGTATTCCATACTGAAAGCAACAAACGAACAGAAGTCTGTTTCTCCAACTGTGTGAACACACAAGTGCCATTAACAATGAAGCAAGCTGTATATCCAGCCTGGAGAATTCAGTGGGTCTGCCTTCTCAATCAGTACTTTCATTTTAATGTCATTCATATCCAGGAATTACCAATGCACCTTGGTACAAGGACTCATTTGTTTGCAATCTGGTGTGATATGAAATTATTCTAAGACAGACTATCTTTTAATATTTGGTACACATTTTTAAAAAAATTTTTATTTATTTATTTTAACATCTTTATTGGAGTATAATTGCTTTACATTGTTATGTTAGTTGCTGCTGTATAACAAAGTGAGTCAGCTATAGGTATACATATATCCCCATATCCCCTCCCTCTTGCGTCTCCCTCCCACCCTCCTTATCCCACCCCTCTAGGTGGTCACAAAGCACCGAGCTGATGTGCTATGTGGCTGCTTCCCACTAGCTGTCTATTTTACATTTGGTAGTGTGTATATGCCCATGCCACTCTCTCAATTCATCCCAGCTTACTCTTCCCCCTCCCTGTATCCTCCAGTCCATTCTCTACGTCTGCATCTTTATTCCCGTCCTGCCTGTAGGTTCTTCAGAACCATTTTCTTTTAAAGATTCCATGTATATGTGTGAGCATACGGTATTTGTTTTTCTCTTTTTGACCCACTTCCTAGAGAAATGGATATAAAGACAAAAATAAATAAATGGGACCTAATGAAACTTAAAACCTTTTGCACAGCAAAGGAAACCATAAACAAGACAAAAAGACAACCCTCAGAATGGGAGAAAATATTTGCAAACGAAACAACTGACAAAGAATTAATCTCCAAAATATACAAGCAGCTCATGCAGCTCAATATCAAAAAAGCAAACAACCCAATCCAAAAATGGGCACAAGACCTAAATAGACATTCCTCCAAAGAAGACATACAGATTGCCAACAAACACATGAAAGGATGCTCAACATCACTAATCATTAGAGAAATGCAAATCAAAACTACAATGCGGTATCACCTCACACCAGTCAGAATGGCCATCATCAAAAAATCTACAAACAACAAATGCTGGAGAGAGTGTGGAGAAAAGGGAACCCTCTTGCACTGTTGGTGGGAATGTAAATTGATACAGCCGCTATGGAGAACAGTAGGGAGGTTCCTTAAAAAACTA
Organism: Tursiops truncatus; assembly: GCF_011762595.2. Classification (NCBI taxonomy): domain Eukaryota; kingdom Metazoa; phylum Chordata; class Mammalia; order Artiodactyla; family Delphinidae; genus Tursiops; species Tursiops truncatus. The sequence goes on along the minus strand of NC_047039.1, from coordinate 2,954,606 downwards.
AAAATAGACCTACCATATGACCCAGCAATCCCAGTACTGGGCATATACCCTGAGAAAACCGTAATTCAAAAAGAATCATGTACCACAATGTTCATTAAGTGTCATCTTTGCATGCCAGTGTTTTGCTTTATTCAAAGGCATTTATTTATTTTACTTCCTTTAATCCTCAAGTTCCATTTTAATGCTATTTCCTTTGCTGAAGTCAAGAAAGCTCACATATTTCCTGATTTTAAAATAGTGGCAGCCGGCCATCCTGTCGTCCCCCTTTCACTTAGGATTCTCAGCCAAATGTTCAGACCTCTTTTTTCTCTCCCTTTCGCTCAAGGAAAAAGAAAACCTGAAGGAAAATCGAAAGTGGCTTTTTGGTCTTGTTTTTCTGCTTACCAAGGTGATATAGATTAGCTTTAGAAATATTGGAAGGTATCAGTAGGTGTTAGAAACAGGAGAAGAAATCACTGCTCATCCTGCAAGGCAGTCACTATGAAGACTGTGGTCTATTTTTGCATCTTTTGTTCATATTTCTTTTTCTATAGTTAGAGGAGATCAAATCATGCACAAAGTTTTATCTGCTGGGGTTTCTTTTTTTTTTTTTTTGGTATCTGTTTTTATTTAACATTTTTACCATAAAAATTTTCCCATGCAAAAAATTGTTTTCATGGGACTTTTGATGTCTGTATTCGATTCCAGTGCTGTTAACTATAGTTTATATAGCAAATCCTCTAATATAATACATTGTAATTTTTCACTTTTTTGAACACTTTGTGTTTTGAACATATTTTTTATTTCTCATTATTTCTGTAAAATACAATCTTAGAAGGGTAATTCCTGGATTAAAGGAGTTGCTCTGTTATGTTCTTTATGAAGGCTCTAGAAAGAAATATTACTAAATTTATTGAATTTATGAAATTAAATTTATTTAACTAAATACTACTAATTTTCTTTCTACAAAAGCTGTGCAAATTTGTGCTCAGTCTAACAGTATATGATTGTGCCCATTTTATTACCCCCTGACTAGTACCAGTTACTCTTAGGAGCTAAAGAAGTTTTTGAAAAATATAAAATTTTAAATTAAAGTAATGGAGGAAATGAAGTTTTCACTATATTCACTACTGGTCACACAACAGAATATTGACAAAGCATGTGCCCATGAAGATGGTGATGATGAGGATGATGATAGTGACATAAACATAGGAGCTGCTGCTGGGTTGCGTACTCTGTACCAAGACCACCGCGCAGGGATTTACATGCCTCGCCAGTTCCCGCTACCTGTGGATTGTGTGCTTGTGGATTTGCCTGCTTGCTAAAATTTATGTGTAGACGCACATCAGTACTCCAAGTCCCTTCACGATCATTCCTGGGCATGTGCAGAGCTCCAGGGACTTTGAGTTGCCCAGTGCGCAAGTCCCAGCTGAGCGGGAGCAAGGCCAGCTCTGCTTTCCTGTTTCAGCGCTCATGAACAAATGTACTTTCATAGTCTGCTCAGCTGCATTTTCTGCATTTTGGGGCATTTTGCTGGTGATTTCATTGCTTAAAATGGCCCTCACGCCTTGTGCTGAAGTGCTGTCTGGTGTTCGTAAGTGCAAGAAGGCTGTGATGTTCCCTTATGGAGGAAATATTTGTATCAGAGAAGCTTCATTCAAGTGTGAGATACAGTGTTGTTGGCCGAGAGTTCAGTGTTAATGAATGGACCGTGTAATAAGGTGTCTTTAAACAGAAACACACATATAACAAGGTTGTATATTAATCCATTGGCGAAAATGTTGTAGCAAGAGGCTGTCAGGAGCCTAACTCTGTAATTCTCCTCGGGGTAATCATTCAGTATGTGCTAATTCATATTCACGGTGACTTTATACAACATAAGTACCAGGAATAATGAGAGTTGATTATTATTAGCTCATCTAGTCATCACCAGTGCTACAAGGCACATATTATTGTTCCTAGTTTTATAGATTAAGAAATTGATATATGATAAATGACTGTATAAATAACTAATTTCTTGAAGGCCACATAACTGTTTATTAGTAAAACCGGGAGTTGAAGTTGGACAGTTTGGTGCCAAAGTTCACTCACTTAACTTTTGTTCCATATTGACTTTACTAAGGCTTGAAACATTTTATGAGGAAAATTAGAGAAGCTGGGAAAATTTCGCTACCTTTAAAGAAAGCATGCTTAAAGGAGCAAGTTCAGAAGAATTGGATGGCTTGTCTTGTAGAAGAGGAATTAGATTTCTTTGTATTTCCACATTGTAGAAGTACTGTGATTAGAAGTAAAGAGGCAGATTTCCATCCATTATGAGGTGTGTTTAGTGGATGGGCTGTTGTGGGATTTAATCAGTGCTCTCAAACTGAAAGTATTACACTAGGGGTTTGAATGACCATGTGTCAGGGATATTTAGATAGGAATATGAGAATACTTTATTCAGCAAGAAGTTGGATTAGTTAATATTCAGGGTCTCCTCCAATTTGAATATTATCATTTTTTAAAAAATTTTAACATCTTTATTGGAGTATAATTGCTTTACAATGTTGTGTTAGTTTCTGCTGTAAAACAAAGTGAATCAGCTATACATATGCATATATCCCCATATCTCCTCCCTCTTTTGTCTCCCTCCCCCCTCCCCATCCCACCCCTCTAGCTGGTCACAAAGCACTGAGCTGATCTCCCTGCGCTATGCAGCTGCTTCCCTATTCTTTTGTTGAACTTTTTAGTACCGTTGGCATTATAGAGCATTTTCTCCACACTGTCATAACTTCTTGTTTTTATAATTTGTTTGTTATTGTCATATGTAATCAGTTCATTTCCCTGATTCAAACTGAATCAGCAAACTGAAATCTATAGTCATCTAAGAGTGCTTCAGGTTATCTTTTCCTCATATTTTAGATAACCCATATTTGCTTCTTCCTTTTTCATGGTGTTATTTTTCTTCTTCCCTTTTTATCGGTAACTCTGGCTCCGACTTTGCTTTTTATATCCATGTCTTGATAATACACCTCAATTAGCATTTTTTTTTGAAGACTAACTTTTTGCAGCAGTTTAGCTTCACCACAAAACTGAGGGAGGCGGTACAGAGATTTCCCACATGCTGTCCCTGTACCCGTTGTCAGTGTCCCCCACCAGAGTGGTACGTTTGTTACAGCGGGTGAGCTTATATTCAGTTAGCTTTTAACGTTAGAACCTCAATCACGTGAGACCATCTTATGAAACCATTGCGTGCCTCTAATCATTTGTATTTTATTGAGCTTTTACTTTTCCAAGTCTTTTCCTCTGTATTGCTTAATTTGAGTAAAGCTGACAACAATTCCGTTCCCTCAGGTAGACATTATGCTGCTTAAACAGAGGAGGAAGCTTAGTGAATACACCCACGACATCCTTTTTTCATTTCATTAACCCTGTACCACCCCAACTCTTCTACCTTAAACCATATTGACTCATTTTTCATTTCTCGGATTATTTCTGCTACCTAGATTGCTGCCATTTTTATGTTTTCACCTCTTAAACAAATCCATTTTTAGTCATCTTTCAAAATTTTTAATTTCCCTTAGTAAAAGTTTTGAGCCATGGATATGAGGTATCTTACCCAGATCTTTCCATTTATTCATGCATTTGTATAAAAAAAAGAAAATAATTTCCTTTTTTCTCTTGTCAGGATGAAAAAGAGTTTGTCTCATTATTTCTTTTTTACCCATTTTAATGTCTCTGTATTTCACTTTCCAGATTCCTAATTTCTTACTGTATATTTGTGGCTTATATAGTATTTATATTAATCATTCCTTTACTATTAATCTAGATTAATGTTCTACTAATTTTAAGTGGCATAAGTTTGGAACTCAAAAGATATGGTCTATTTAATTTGTTTATAAAAGAGTATACACATATAAATTCTTTTATTTATTTATTTTTGGCTGTGTTGGGTCTTTGTTGCTGTATGTGGGCTTTCTGTAGTTGTTGGGTCTTTGTTGCTGTATGCGGGCTTTCTGTAGTTGTTGGGTCTTTGTTGCTGTATGCGGGCTTTCTGTAGTTGTGGCGAGCGGGGGCTACTCTTCATTGCATTGCACGGGCTTCTCATTGCAGTGGATTCTCTTGTTGCGGAGCACAGGCTCTAGGTGCATGGGCTTCAGTAGTTGTGGCACTCAGGCTCAGTAGTTGTGGCTCACGGGCTCTAGAGCACAGGCTCAGTAGTTGTGGTGCATGGGCTGAGTTGCTCCACAGCATGTGGGATCTTCCGGACCACGGATTGAACCCGTGTCCCCTGCATTGGCAGGCAGATTCTCAACGACTGAGCCACTGGGGAAGTCCCACATATAAATTCTTAATAACATTTAATGAAGAGAATGACTATTAAATGACTACTAAGTTAATTGACTATTTCCTCTATCCCTATGAGCCTTGCACATGTATATAGTTTGTGCTCACAACTCAGTACAGTTTTACTACTGAAAGGGGAATAAGAATATGAGAATGGGTTCTTCTTTTTGGTATGTATTAAGTAGTAAACAGAAATGCATGTGAAAAATGAAAACAGTATAGGTTTTTAAATATTATAATGAATCATAGAATCAATTAAACTAGTTTTGTCCTTTATTCTTTTAATAAGGTATATTACTCTGATTGATTTTTATATGTTGCACCAACCTTGCATTCCTGGAATTCTGTTTTATACATCTTATATCTTTAAAGACAGATGTAATATTGGTAAATAGTTGACACTCGATAAGTATTTGTTTAATAAATGAGAAGATAAAAGAAATAATGGTAAGCAAAAATCACTACAGGTTTTAAGTTTGTGATTGAAAGCAACCAGTTATATATACTTGCTTATTTAAACCAGCTTAGGAAAAAACTATTCAGTAAAGCAAAACTTATAGATTACATAAATAAATAGAATGGATAGTACTATATTTACATAAATGCTGTGAACATTCTTTAAATCAAAGCTGTTACGTGTATGATCAGGTTCTTAGTAAAATATTTCTTTGTAGCTGAATTATTTGATTTAGTGAATCAAATCAATCAGTGAATATGAATTAACATATGCTGAGTTGGAGCCCCAGACTGACAAACATTGGAGATACTCAGTATCTTAGAATGGGAAATCAAGCATAAAAACTTCGTAGAAGTTTTACTTTTATAAAGGTTAGAAAAGGAAGTCAGTGCAGTCAGGATACAAAGCAGAGATTTTATCTAATTGTATATGGTGGTGTAAGCGTCCAGGACTCCTCAAAAGAGCCTTATCAGTAGATGTACAGTTTCAGATGACATATCTGAGCGTCATACTCTCTGAAAGTTTATCTGTCGTCTTTAGGCCCAGCCTTATATAAATGGGGCTATAGCAGACCAGAATAACAGCCTTGCCTATATATTGAGCTGGTCAAAATGTTTGTTCAGGTTTTTCTGTAACATACAGAAAAATGAACGTTTTGGCCAACCCAGTATATGAAGGAGATTTTCCTAGCCTCAGCAACCAGAGAAGAAAAAGAAACGAAAGGAATCCAAATTGGAAGAAGAGAACTAAAACTGTCACTGTTTACAGATGACATGATACTGTCCATAGAAAATCCTAAAGACGGTACCAAAAAACTACTAGAGCTCATCAAAGAATTTGGTAAAGCTACAGGTTACAAAATTAATACACTGGAAAGGCTCTGAACCAGCTATAGAGATTATCTAATCCTAGAAAATTCCAATGATGGAGTTTCACAAGAATATCTTTTAAGCACTATGAAAGTTAAATGAATCTTAGGCCACTGTCTTCCATAGCTTTATGGTAAATCAGATTTTCAATTTCTACCATTTAATTTCATATTTAAGATTCTTACATGTCTCAGTACAGTTGACCCTTGAACAATATGGGGGTCAATCTGCATATACTTATAGTCAGCCCTCCATATCTGAGGTTCCTCTGCATCCATGGATTCAACCAACCATGAACACGTAGTGCTGTAGTATTTACTGTTGAAAAATATCCGCATTAAGTGGACCCACACAGTTCAAACCTGTGTTGTTCAAGGGTCAACTGTAATTTTTAACAAAACATGTAAAAGAAATGACTGTTTGGGGTATGAAAATCAGAAGTGTTTAAATCTACTGGAAGAGAGAAGGCATTATTTCATATCTTTTTCTGAACATAACTTAGTTATGGTCCGTCACAGAGGCTGTAGGAATTTTGTGTGCCTTCGTAGCCAATATCTGAGAAGTGCAGTCAATAACTTTCTCATCTTTCTTCCTTACTCACAAAATTACTGCAGTTGATACTATGCAATGAGTTCTCTGTTTACGGGGGGTGGGTTTTGTTTATTTTTGTATCTTTCCTAGTACACGGTAACAGACACAATATATATTATGAATTTATTTATTTATTTTTGGCTGCATTGGGTCTTTGTTGCTGCGTGGGCTTTCTCTAGTTGCGGTGAGCAGGGGCTACTCTTCGTTGTGGTGTGTAGGCTTCTCATTGCAGTGGCTTCTCTTGTTGCGGAGCACAGGGCTCTAGGCACGTGGGCTTTAGTAGTTGTGACACGTGGGCTCAGTAGTTATGGCTCACGGGCTCTAGAGCGCAGGCTCAGTAGTTGTGGCGCGTGGGCTTAGTTGCTCCATGGCATGGGGGATCTTCCCAGACCAGAGATCAAACCTGTGTCCACTGCATTGGCAGGCGGATTCTTAACCACTGCTCCACTGGTTAGGGAAGTCCCACACAATATATATTAGATGTTCAAAATGTCATTGATATTTTTTAGTTGTCGTCTAAGGCCAACATGTTTACATTCTCTCATAGTTGTTACAGGAGGATACAGAAACTTAACTGGAAAAGATGGAAACAAATAAGTGTGCTTTTAGTTTTCTCCCCTAATCTATCCATTTTTCTCTTTAATAGTTGTGATATTCAAGGAATTCAGATTTTACTTTTTACTGCAATTTTGAAAATTCACACAAACTCTTCCTTATTTTTGATGAGCTTTGAAGTTGCTACACTGCTGCTTTAATCTTACTTCCATACTGATTGATATCTTTGATGCAGAGTTCTGAAATAAGCTTACCTACTTGGAAACTATTGAGATTTTTCTGTAGGTATAGTCTAAAATCATTTTATGTGTCTATAAGTAGAATAGATTAAATGAACATAGCAGTGGAAATTTTACCTCTATTTAAAATAATAATGTCTCCAATTTAAGTGGTAGATTCTAATATATGTGTAGCAATTTCTTCATTACAGAGGAAGATTTTACTTCATATCAGCCTTCATATTTTGCAAATATCTCTAAAGAAAATATGTAGAATAAGTGTAAATTTAAACTTTTTGAAATATTTAATGTTCAGAATTTCTAACTTTGCTATTTGTCCAAATTCCTCAGGCAGAAGGGGCAGCTGGCTGTGGAAAGAGCAAAGCAGGTAGAAGAGTTTCTACAGCGAAGACGGGAAGCGAGGCAGAACAAGGCTCGGGCTGAGGGGCATATGGTAGGATTTTGTTTTTGAGATTTTTGAACATGTTAGTATTCAAAGTGAAGGTCTGGAACAAGGTAGGTATAAACGCCAAGAGTCGTAATCCTTTATAAACATTTCCTCTGAACATTTGCAGAGCATTTAACTTCTCTTCAGCTATTTCTTTTATGCTAAGCGTGAAATTCTGTTGTTCCTTGGTTAATTGAGAGTAAGTTCGTAGCTGTATCCTTCCTTTTAAAAGAGTTGAAGTAGGTATAGCAACCCAGATATTTATATTAAATAAATAAGTTCTTACATTACTTTTTTCTTCCATTATGCTTCTGGTTTTAAATACTTTTAAGTAGCAAAGAATTGTAGAAGAAAAATGGAAAATAAACATTTGGGTAAATATACATGTAACTGTGCATTTACTCAAAAGTAAATTAGGAACAAAAGTATTTTAAAGCCTCTAATTATTCCAGTTAGCTGAATTAAGTCATGTACCTAAGAAAATATTAATAGTTTTAGATCATCGTTTCAGTAGTTAATAGTTTTGACTTGCAGAGGTGCACAAATGCCTTTTCACCTTCTGTCCACAGAACACATGGTGATTGTCTGTCAGCTCGGCACCCGTGAAGCATCATGCTCACGTAGGAAATAGGTCAATTGTATGGCAGTATGTTTTCTTTAGACTTAGATTTACTGTAAGTCCATAAGTGATATCTTTATGAGTTAATTAATATAATTATTCCAATTTAGGATTTTTTTTCTTTGAAATAATATCACAGAAAAATAGTTAAATTTTTTAATGGTTACCCTGTGTATGTGTAACACCCATGAGCTTGTTTTTCTAATACCTGGAATTAATCTGTATTTGTATCCTCTCTATAGACAGAGGAGAACCTCCTTTGTTTTCCCTTGCCCTATTTCTCCCATGTTAGTAGCATCTGGAATTTTAGTTACAGATTTTAAAAACAGTTATTAGACTTACCAAGATTTACACATTTCTTTCCTCAGCACAGTTCCTTATATACTACTGTCCTCCCTCAGTTTGTCTTCATGATGGAGACTATCTTCTCGTAACCTTTTGGAGAGAAACTGTCAAAGATTTGTTGGGAAGGTCCTTATTTTGTCTTCACACTTAAATGTTAATTTGTAGTGGTGGTCTGCTGGTAAATTTGCTTAGCATTTATATGTCTGAAAAAGCATTTTGTCTTCTTTTTTGAAAAATATTTTTGCTGGATGTAGTCTTATAGGTTGAGAGTTCTTTTTCTTTCAGTTCTTTAAAGGTGTTTCTCCACTTACATCCTGGCACGCTGGTTCTGACCAGAGGTCTGCTGTCATTCTTAAATTTTCCTCTGCGTGTAATGTGTCTTTTCTCTCTGACGGCTTTTAACATTTCCTCCTTATCACTGGAAGTGGATTGATTTAGATGTATCTTGGTGTAGTTTTCTTCATTTTTATTTTGTTGGGGGTTCATTGAGCTTCTTGGATCAGTGGATTTATTGTTTTTATCAAATTTGGAAAAATTCAGCCATTATTTCTTCAAAATCTTTTTCTGTTCTCCTCTCCTTTTTCCTCTGGGTGCTCAGTAGCCATACGTCAGCTTGCTGATGCTCTGTTCATTTCTTTTTGGTCCTTTTCCTGTGTTTGGTTTTGGGTAGCTTCTGTTACTGTATCTTCAAGTTCATTACTCTTTTTGTCTGCTTTGTGTAATCTGCTCTGCTCTTAATCCCATCCAGACACTGTATATTTTTCATTTCAGATACTGTATTTTTTAATCTCTTAAAATTTATTTGGGTCATTTTTATACTTTCCATGTCTGTCTTTATAATACTTACACTTTTCTCTACCTTCTTGAACATATGGAATATGATTAGAGTCGCCTTTTTAATGACCTTGTCACTAATTCTATTATCTGTGTCATTCCTGAGTCTGTTTGTTGACTGATTTTCTCTTCATTTGGGTAATCTTTTCCTGCTTCTTTACCTACCTGGTAATTTGTGGTTGGATGCCTGGCATTGTGTATTTTATCTTGGATTTTTTGTATTTAAATACAAATGAATAAATTTATTCTGCGATGCAGTTATGTTACTTGAAAATAGTTTGAGTCTTTCAAGGTTGATTCTCAGCTTTGCTAGGCAGGTGGAGAACAGCCTTTCGTCTAGAACGCACTTGGCGCCACCGCTCAGGCAGTACTCTTTTTTTTGTTGTTTTTTACTTTTACTTGCATTTACTTTTTGCAGCATTTATTCCGGGGCCATAAGTTTTTGTTTTTTCAATTTCTTCGGGGATATCTTTTTCTTCTGGGCAACCTCCTCTTCTGCTTTAGGAACAATCTGGTTTTTTTCAGTGAGGATCATCTTAGTGTGGCAGGGAGAGCTCATGTATAGGTTGATCCAACCATGAGCTCTGTAAGTCCTGCGCCGCGTCTTTGGGGCTTTGTTCGCCTGGATATGCTCAATGACCAGAGAATCTACATCTAAGCCCTTAAGTTCAGCATTACTCTCTGCATTTTTGAGCATGTGCAGTAAAAATTCAGCACTCTTTTTGGGCCACCGACCCTGCGTGCAGCCCCACTGTTTGGCCTGGGCACACCTACCAACTCCACCATTGTAACGACGGGATGGCACACACTGCTTCTTTAAAGTGACGTCCTTCAGATACTTGGTGGCTTTTCGGATATGCATACCCTTAATGGCCTGGGCCGTTTCACAAGTGTTCTTAAAGTGAACACGAAGATTTGAACCTCTCGACTTGCATGATTTTGTGGGGTTTTCTGGGTCAAGTGAATAGCGAACCATTTTTAGAGGTCACCTCAGGCTGCTTACCGGAAAAGCGAGGCAGTACTCTTGACGCTCTGATGATGGATTGGTGGTACTCCAATGCTCTGTTGATTTGGAGGCCTTTCTAGTCTGGCTGTTGGAAGTGTGATGTGTTCCCAGCCCTCAGTGAGCCTGAGGGATTGGTGATGTCATGGTAACCGTCCCTCAGCAGGAGACTCAGGGGAAACCTCTGTGGATTCCAGGACTCTCTGGGCAGCTCTCTCTTCCTTGGTATCCCTTCCTGCAAATGGTACTGCTCTTCAGCCTCCCAAGCTCTGGCTGCTGTTTCCCTGACTCAGGACACCCTCTCCCTGTGCTGCAGCCTGGAGACTGGGCAGTTGCTGAGCTTACCTCACTTGTTACCCTTCTCACAAGGATCACTGTCTTGTGCTGCCTGTTTGCCAGTGTTGGAAAATCATTGTTTCATCTACTTTGTCCAGACTTGTAGTTGCTGAAGGTGGGAGGGTAGGTCTGGTCCCTGTTACTCCACCACAGCTGCAAGTGGAAGTCTTGGCTGGTAGTTTGCTCCCCACCCCACCTTGAAGCTGCTGCCTCATCATGGTCTCATTGTCGCTCTCAAGTCTTGTGACATGGTTTTCCTTCACGTTCCTCTGTAAGGGGTTTTTCCTCTCTGAAAGCTTTTGGCACCGTTTTTCTGCCTTCCGTGTTCTGAAATACCGCTTGAGTGTTCTCGGTATTTTTAATTGACCTGTCATGACTCTAACCAGATGCCTTCAGTCTGAGCACTCACCTTCGGTTCTGGGACATTCTTAACTGACGCTTCTTCACATATTGCTGCTTCTCCTTTTTCTCCTTAAGAGAACTCCGTTAAATGGATAGATTGGAACCTCTGCATCAAATGTCTTTTTTTCTGTACTTTTATTTCATCTTTTTTATCCCTTTGTCCCTTCTTACTGTTTTGGAAGGATTCCTGGGCCCGAATTTCAGCTCGTAACATGTTCTTTTGTTTTGTCTACTCCGCTCTTCAGCCCATCCAGTGATGTTTTCTCTTAAGTTTAGAAACTTGTATTCTCATGTCCATGAATCTTCTTAGTTTTCATTGAAAGCTCTGTGATCTTGTGCTCATTTCTCTAATGATACTTTATCATTATCATAAAGGTTATCATAAGGTCTTGTTCTTAGTGCACTCTTGGCCGTGTCACCTCGGTGTCTTCAGTTTTTTTTTCAGCAAGTCTGCTCCCTGTTTCATGGTACTGGCATCCCTCATACATTTAGTGTTCTTGCTGGTGTGTTCATGTTTGGGGGTGTCTATTTTACCCTTCGTTGCCTCTGTTTGGGTGGCCCCCTGGCGGGATGGGCACGTGTTGCTGACCTCTCCTCTGTTCAGTTTTTCATCACAGTAGAGGATGGGTGGGACACATTGCTGTTTGGCCAGGCAAATACATGGCAGCTTACTTTCTGGGCATTGGAGACCCCACCTTTCTGGGTGTCACTGGTCACCTGGAGCACCGGCCTGGCCTTTCAGTCCGGGCTCTCTCATCACTCGTGTCTGAAGGGAGCTGCTCACGGAGATGGACAGTGTGCTGGGTGACCTCTTCTTTAAGCGCCATTGCTGCTGTTCCCCTCGTGCCCCGGCTGCCAGCTCATCGCAGAGCAGCCTCCTGTTGCTCACACCTGCTGCCGAGGCCTCTTCCCTACAGGCTGTGCTCATGACGCTTCTCATCTTAAACCCACGTGTGTATTTTCCTTACCTCTGGGCTCCTTCTGTTCTTGGGACTACCCAGAGTTTCACTTGTTTGGGAGTGCTGGTATGCATTCACTGAACAACTTCTCAAGTGTAGAATTTTGGAAGAAGGGGAGGCCATGGTCTCACTGCAATCAGATATTAGTATTTTCATTTTGTTGTTTTATCATTTTTAAAAGATGTGCTTTAGAAATCAGTGCATTTTTGACGGTGATTTTTATATGACTTTCCAAGATGCGTTTTGTTAACCTGTATAGAGTTTCTTCATTCCCTAGATGACTATATGTATACGTGAAACTTTACTTTAGAAAAATGTGGCTAAAAAGTGAAGAATTTTTACTTTTCAGTATGTTTGGGTGGATGCATCGTATATTACTTTCTTTATTCACTAATACAACAACAAGGCAGTGTGTTAAACACTTTGGGGGTAATAGGTTAATTAATTGATTAAAGATGGCTTAATTAAATCTTACTCAGATATAGTTTCTCTCTGGAATAACTTAGAGTCTGGTGTTAGACAAGAATATATATTCTGGAAGCGTGAGGTAAAGAATAGAGGTGAAAGCTGAGGTTAGCTGTGGGGATTTTAAGATTTTAAGTTCATACAATTTTAAGTTCTAAATTGGAACTTTCTTATGATGAGGTAGAGGGGTTGTTTAAAATAGGCCTCTTCTTTTCCATGCTGTATAACACAAATTACCATAATGTAGTGGCTTAAAGCAACACAAATTTATGACCTACAGTTTCTCCGGGCCAGGACTCTGGCACGTTGGAACAGTTCTCTGCTCCTGGTCTCCTGAGGCTGAGGTGGATGTGTCAACAGCTGTGTCCTCAGCTGGAGGCTCAGCCACCTTCACCGACCCCTCAGGGTGCTGGTAGGACTTCCCTCCCTGCTGCTGTGGAACTCAGGCCTCGCTGTCTGAGAGCTTTGACTGGGACCATGTGGCCCCTTCATCTCAGCGTCAAAGAACTCCCTGTGCATCAACCCCCCACCTGCTGCTTCTACAACCAGCCAGGAAAACTGCATTTAATGGTCAGCTCACTGGTTTAACGTCCCTCATCCCATTTATCGTGACCTAATCCCGGGGGTACAACCCATCAGACTTGCACACCTGGGGAGTGGGTGTGGGTATCAGGAAGCCTTGGGGGTCTTCTCCAGGTTCTGCCCGTCACAGTCCCTTTGCCTGTGACTTAGAGGCCGCGTCTGGGGATATAGACAAGGCGAGGGGGCGGAGCTGTCTCGAGCCCGTGCTTGGTGGTGGAGCACGCAGCCCAGGCGTCCACACAGAGCCTTGTAAGAAGTCACCTGTATTAACATGAAGTTTAAATACAGTGAAATTCACCAGTGTTGGGAGTGTATCTGGATGAGTGTTGACAGGTGTATGTAGTCATGTAACCACTGCCACAACCACAGGACAGCACCATTCCATCATTTCTTAAAAGGTTGCTTCTCTTGCCACCAGAGAAAAAACTGTCGGTATGTGAGATGATGGATGATAACCAGACCTACCGTAGTGATCCTTTCTCAGTATATGCGTGTATCAAGTCATTATGTTGTACACCTTAAACTAACGGTGTTGTAAGTCAGTCGTGTCTCAGTAAAACTGGAGGAAGAAGTTTCCTTGTGCCCCATGACAGTCAATCTTCTACCAGCTGTAGGCAACCACCGGTCTGCTTTCTGTCACTGTGGTCTTGTTTCTTCTAGAATTTCATGTAAAATTATTATACAGTATATAGAGTTTTGAGGCTGGTGTGTATCAGTAGTTCTTTTTTATTCCTGAGTCATATTCCATCGTATGGATGTACCACAGTTTGTTTGTTCAGTCCTCAGTTGATGGGCATTTTTGTAGTTTCTAAAAGAGATGCTTTTAAAGCTCATGGGAGTAGCCGATCATTAATTTCCCTCAATTATATGCTCCCCATGCTGCCACAGAGCCCTTCTTTCTGAGTGGGCATATCCCTCTTTATTACCTGTAACTCAGTCGGTGACTGTTTTTTCTCTCAGACTTCTGAACACTGCTGGAGAAAGTTAAAGCTGTGATGACTAGTGTCAGATGGGTTTATGGCCTCTGGTTTCAGCAGAGCTTCAGTCCTTCTTGGCTGTCCTCTGAATCTCCGTGGTCAGCAGCCTCTCCTGTTGCCCACAGTGGGGACTTTCCTCCATGGTTTCATCCTTCTTCCCTTTCTGTGAAGATAATCATTACATCACCAAGAAAATTGGGCTTAAAAATCCCACATTTCGTCACATTTTCTGCCTCCATACTTATAAACTTATGCATAATTGTGCCCAATCTATCCTTGTTTTCTCCAGTCTCAGAGAAGGATATAACTTCCTCTGTTCAAAAGTAATCTTCCTGTTCCATCCTGTTTGATGATTATAATGCTGGTAATTGTTCACATTGGTCGTTTACTGGGTGCTGATGTGTCAGGCTTAGTTCTAAGCTCTATACCTGTACTCACTCACTTGTCACAGCAGTGCTCTGAGGCAGGTTCTGTCGTCTTCCCATGTTACATCTCACTGAGGCAGAGGTGGAGAAGCTAAAGCGATAGCTTGAGCTTTACAGCAACCAAACGATAGATTACATCCTGTTTAAATCCCTGCAGTCTGACTTGAGAGCCCACGCTTTCATGGCCTTATTTTCTGGGCCATGCTGTCTGTTTCCTCAAGGGGCCTCCTTACTCTATCACTTGCTTCCTCTCTTTTCTGAACTTCCCGTCTTTCCTGGCATAGCCCATAAATATATTCATGTTTCTCACGTTCTCGGCTCCTTCCTCCTCTTCATGGCCAGACACCTCAAATGAATGAAGCTCTGTTCTCTGTCGTTGCTTACCCGCTATTCATAATCCTGTTGAAACAGAAGTCACCGATGTCCATCCTGCCAAATATAATCGAGTATTTTAAATCTTTATCTTACTTGACCTTTCTGTGACATTTGATCTCATGAGTTACTTCTTCAAAATTTCTTCCTTGCCTTCCGTGACACCAAATTCTCTTTGTTTATCCCTTAGTTTTCTGATTATTATTTCTTAATATCTTCTATAGGATTCTCTTCTTCCGTAGTTTCTAAGGCTGATATTTCCTGGGATTCTGTCCTTGGTTATTTTTCACTGTAAGTTAATACCCTGGGGTGATCTCACTTACTATTCTACAAGGGACTGGTGACCTCAAAATCTCTGTCAGTTATGCAGACTACCCTCCTAACTTCCATCCTGTCTAGCTGCCTTCTGGACATCATTTCCTAGCGGTCACATTGGTACCTTATTTTTAAATTTTCCTTTTATTATGTAAATCATCATACAATAACATTAACTTTATTTTTCTTCTCCAGTTCTATGAATTTTAACACAAGTATAAATTCACGTACCCACCACCACAGTCAGGATACAGAACCATTCCATCACCCCAAAACTCTCTCGTGCTCTCTCTCAACATAGTCATGCTGTCCCCTCACCCCTAATACCCTGAAAGCCACTGTCTATTCTCCATTACTATGGTTTTGTCTTTTCAAGAATGTCTTATATGGTATTTGTGTGTGGTATATATAATAGTATGTAACCTTTAGCGGTTGGCTTCTTTCATTCACCTTAATGCTGTTCATCCAAGTTGTTGCATGTACCAGTAACTTTTTGTTTTTTGTTGTTGAGTGGTATTCCATTGTATGGATGTGCTACAGTTCATTTATTCATTCACCCACCGAGGGACATTTGGGTTGTTTCTAGTTTTTGTTAATTAATAATCAGTGCTGCTTTGATCATTCATTTACAGGTGTTTGGAGAAGAGTAAGTTTTTGTTTCTCTAGGGTAAATTCCCAAGAGTGGCTTTTCTGGATCAGGTGGTAAGTGTAGACTTGAGTTCTCAAAAGTCAGCCATTTGGCAGAGCACTCGCACCTTTTTGCCTTAGCATCAGTGATCAAGAGCACCCGTTGCCCCACATCCTCATCAGCATTCGGTATTGTCGCTCTCTTTTACTTTGGCCATCTAATCTATGTATAGGGGTATCTCATTGTGGTTTGATTTGCATTTCGCTAAATGTTAATGATGTTGAATCCCTTTTCATTGCTTATTTGTGATCCTTATAATCCTCTTTAGGGAACCGTGTGTCTGAGTAATTTGTCCATATTAATTGTGTTGTGTTGTTACTGTTTTGCTTTGAGAGTTCTTTATATTCTGGACAAATCTTTTATTGGGTAAGTGATTTGCCAATATTTTCTCCTAGGTGTCAGTTTGGCTTATCATTCTCTTAACAATATTTTTCACAGAGCGCAAGGTGTTAACTTTGATAAAGTGTACGTTTTCAGGTTTCTTGTTTACGGATCATGCTTTTGCTCTATCGTGTCTAAAAACTCTGCCTATCCAATAGTCATGAAAATTTGCTCCTATTTTTCAAAAAATTTTTATAGTTTTACTTTTAACCTTTAGACCTATGATCCATGAAAGAATATGTTTTTAGTGTGGTAAAATACACAAAACATAAAATTTTCTGTCTTAACCATTTAAAAATACACAATTCAGTAGCATAAGGTACATTCACAGTGTTATCTTCCTTCTGCTTGATTTCTGTTTATTTTGCTCTTTTCTGGTCTTTTAAGGTTGAAGCTTAGATAGCTGAGGGTGAGACCTTTTTTCTTGTCTAATATTGGTATTGCATGCTGTAAATTTCCCTCTAAGCACTGCTTTAGTTGCACCCCACAAATTTTTCTGTGTTCTATTTTCATTTTAATTCAGTTCAAACTTTATTGTAATTTCCCCTTGAAACATCCTCTTTGGCCCATGGATTACTTAGAAATGGGTTAATTTCCAACTGTTTGGACATTTTCCTACTTTTTTCTGTTACTGTTTTCTGGTTTTATTTTATGATCAGAGAACATACTTTGTAGGACTTCATTCAGTCATTTTACATTTGTTAGCATTTGTACTTTGATCTAGAATATGATCTATCTTCGTGAATGTTCCCCTGCTGTGGTTCGGTGGAGTGCTATATGTTTCAATTAGATCCAGTGAGTTGATGGTGCTTTTTAGTACTTGATCCATGCTGACATTATGCCAACATTGTTTGATACTGAGATAGGAGAGTGGAAGCCTTCAGATATAATTGTAGATTTATCTGTTTCTCCTTTTAGTTTGGTCAGTTTTTCCTTTCTTTCTTTTTTTTTTTTTTTTAGAGAGCATACACATTTAGAATCATTGGGGTTTTAGAGTGAATTGTCCTTTCTTACCAAAATGTAATGTCTTTTTGTTTCTCATATTACTGGAGGGGTTCATTTTTGTTTTTCTTTCGCTGTGTAACAAATTAGCACAAGTTAGTGGCTTTTAACAACACGTATTTGTTATCTCATTTTCAACTGCATGAAGGGTCGGTGCCCCAAACCCCTTGTTGTTCCCAGGTCAGCTGTAAACGCTATTTTACTGTTTCAATTTGGAATGTAGAAATTTTTCCATCATGTAGGTACCCTTACCCTCTCCCCTTTATGCCACACTTGTCTTATATATTACGTTTACATAAATTTAAAGCCTCATTAGGCCGTGTTATAAATTTTTCTTACAACTTCAAACATGTTTAAGAAGGCAATAGGACAGGAATACTTTCTAATATTTACACAAATATTTACCATTTTTCTAGCTATTCACTCATTCCTAATGATCCAAGTTTCTTATATAATTTCTCTCTGCCTGAAGAAATTCCTTATGCAGTTCTTTTTTTTTTTTCTTTAACATCTTTATTGGAGTATAATTGCTTTACAGTGGTGTGTTAGGGTCTGCTTTATAACAAAGTGAATCAGTTATACATATACATATGGTCCCATATCTCCTCCCTCTTGCATCTCCTTCCCTCCCACCCTCCCTATCCCACCCATCCAGGTGGTCACAAAGCACCGAACTGATCTCCCTATGCTATGCGGCTGTTTCCCACTAGCTATCTACCTTACGTTTGGTAGTGTATATATGTCCATGCCACTCTCTCGCTTTGTCACAGCTTACCCTTCCCCCTCCCCATATCCTCAAGTCCATTCTCTAGTAGGTCTGTGTCTTTCTTCTCGTCTTACCCCTAGGTTCTTCAAGACATTTATGTTTTCTTATATTCCATATATATGTGTTACCTTACGGTATTTTGTCTTTCTCTTTCTGACTTACTTCAGTCTGTATGACAGACTCTAGGTCCATCCACCTCACTACAAATAACTCAATTTCGTTTCTTTTTATGGCTGAGAAATATTCCATTGTATATATGTGCCACATCTTCTTTATCCATTCATCCAATGATGGACACTTAGGTTGTTTCCATCTCCTGGCTATTGTAAATAGAGCTGCGATGAACATTTAGGTACATGACTCTTTTTGAATTATGGTTTTCTCAAGGTATATGCCTAGTAATGGTATTGCTGGGTCATATGGTAGTTCTATTTGTAGTTTTTTAAGGAACCTCCATACTGTTCTCCATAGTGGCTGTACCAATTCACATTCCCACCCGCAGTGCAAGAGTGTTCCCTTTTCTCCACACCCTCTCCAGCATTTATTGTTTCTAGATTTTATGATGATGGCCGTTCTGACCGCTGTGAGATGATATCACATTGTAGTTTTGATTTGCATTTCTATAATGATTAATGATGTTGAGCATTCTTTCATGTGTTTGTTGGCAATCTGTATATCTTCTTTGGAGAAATGTCTATTTAGGTATTCTGCCCATTTTTGGATTGGGTTGTCTGTTTTTTTGTTATTGAGCTGCATGAGCTGCTTATAAATTTTGGAGATTAATCCTTTGTCAGTTGATTCATTTGCAAATATTGTCTCCCATTCTGAGGGTTGTCTTTTGGTCTTGTTTATGGTTTCCTTTGCTGTGCAAAAGCTTTGAAGTTTCATTAGGTCCCATTTGTTTATTTTTGTTTTTTATTTCCATTTCTCTAGGAGGTGGGTCAAAAAGGATCTTGCTGTGATTTATGTCTTAGAGTGCTCTGTCTATGTTTTCCTCTAAGAGTTTGATAGTTTCTGGCCTTACATTTAGGTCTTTAATCTATTTTGAGCTTATTTTTGTGTATGGTGTTAGGGAGTGTTCTAATCTCATACTTTTACATGGACCTGTCCAGTTTTCCCAGCACCACTTATTGAAGAGGCTCTGCTTTCTCCACTGTACATTCCTGCTTCCTTTATCAAAGATACGGTGACCATATGTGCATGGGTTTATCTCTGGGCTTTCTATCCTGGTCCATTGATCTATATTTCTGTTTTTGTGCCAGTACCATACTGTCTTGATTACTGTAGCTTTGTAGTATAGTCAGAAGTCAGGGAGCCTGAATCCTCTAGCTCCGTTTTTTGTTCTCAAGATTGCTTTGGCTGTTCGGGGTCTTTTGTGTTTCCATACAAATTGTGAAATTTTTTGTTCTAGTTCTATGAAAAATGCCAGTGGTACTTTGATAGGGATTGCATTGAATCTATAGATTGCTTTGTGTAGTAGAGTCATTTTCACAATGTTGATTCTTCCAATCCAAGAACATGGTATATCTCTCCATCTATTTGTATCATCTTTAATTTCTTTCATCAGCGTCTTATAATTTTCTGCATACAGGTCTTTTGTCTCCGTAGGTAGGTTTATTCCTAGATATTTTACTCTTTTTGTCGCAATGGTAAATGGGAGTGTTTTCTTGATTTCACTTTCAGATTTTTCATCATTAGTGTATAGGAATGCCAGAGATTTCTGTGCATTAATTTTGTATCCTGCTACTTTACCAAATTCATTGATTAGCTCTAGTAGTTTTCTGGTAGCATCTTTAGGATTCTCTATGTATAGTATCATGTCATCTACAAACAGTGACAGGTTTACTTCTTCTTTTCCGATTTGGATTCCTTTATTTCCTTTTCTTCTCTGATTGCTGTGGCTAAAACTTCCAAAACTATGTTGAATAAGAGTGGTGAGAGTGGGCAACCTTGTCTTGTTCCTGATCTTAGTGGAAATGCTTTCAGTTTTTCACCATTGAGGATGATGTTGGTTGTGGGTTTGTCATATATGGCAAAGGAATATATGTTGAGGAAAGTTCCCTCTATGCCTACTTTCTGCAGGGTTTTTATCATAAATGGGTGTTGAATTTTGTCGAAAGCTTTCTCTGCATCTGTTGAGATGATCATGTGGTTTTTCTCCTTCAGTTTGTTAATATGGTGTATCACGTTGATTGATTTGCGTATATTGAAGAATCCTTGCATTCCTGGAATAATCCCACTTGATCATGGTGTATGATCCTTTTAATGTGCTGTTGGGTTCTGTTTGCTAGGATTTCGTTGAGGATTTTTGCATCTATGTTCATCAGTGATATTGGCCTGTAGTTTTCTTTCTTTGTGACATCCTTGTCTGGTTTTCGTATCAGGGTGATGGTGGCCTCGTAGAATGAGTTTGGGAGTGTTCCTCCCTCTGCTATATTTTGGAAGACTTTGAGAAGGATAGGTGTTAGCCCTTCTCTAAATGTTTGATAGAATTCGCGTGTGAAGCCATCTGGTCCTGGGCTTTTGTTTGTTGGAAGATTTTTAATCACAGTTTCAATTTCAGTGCTTGTGATTGGTCTGTTCATATTTTCTATTTCTTCCTGATTCAGTCTCGGCAGGTTGTGCATTTCTAAGAATTTGTCCATGTCTTCCAGGTTGTCCATTTTATTGGCATAGAGTTGCTTGTAGTAATCTCTCATGATCTTTAGTATTTCTGCAGTGTCAGTTGTTACTTCTCCTTTTTCATTTCTAATCTATTGATTTGAGTCTTCTCCCTTTTTCTCTTGATGAGTCTGGCTAATGGTTTATCAATTTTGTTTATCTTCTCAAAGAAGCAGCTTTTAGTTTTATTGATCTTTGTTATCGTTTCCTTCATTTCTTTTTCATTTATTTCTGCTCTGATCTTTATGATTTCTTTCCTTCTGCTAACTTTGGGGGTTTTTTGTTCTTCTTTCTCTAATTGCTTTAGGTGCAAGGTTAGGTTGTTTGTTCGAGATGTTTCTTGTTTCTTAAGCTAGGATTGTATTGCTATAAACTTCCCTATTAGAACTACTTTTGCTGCATCCCATAGGTTTTGGGTCGTCGTGTCTCCATTGTGATTTGTTTCCAGGTATTTTTTTATTTCCTCTTTGATTTCCTCAGTGATCACTTCGTTTTTAAGTAGTGTATTGTTTAGCCTCCATGTGTTTGTATTTTTTTACAGATCTTTTCCTGTAATTGATATCTAGTCTCATAGCGTTTTGGTCGGAAAAGATACTTGATACAATTTCAATTTTCTTAAATTTACCAAGGCTTGATTTGTGATCCAAGATATGATCTATCCTGGAGAATGTTCCATGAGCACTTGAGAAAAATGTGTATGCTTTTGTTTTTGGATGGAATGTCCTATAAATATCAATTAAGTCCATCTTGTTTAATGTATCATTTAAAGCTTGTGTTTCCTTATTTATTTTCCTTTTCGATGATCTGTCCATTGGTGAAAGTGGGGTTTTAAAGTCCCATACTATGAATGTGTTACTGTCGATTTCCCCTTTTATGGCTGTTAGCATTTGCCTTATGTATTGAGGTGGTCCTGTGTTGGGTGCATAAATATTTATAATTGTTATATCTTCTTCTTGGATCGATCCCTTGATCATTATGTAGTGTCCTTCTTTGTCTCTTCTAATAGTCTTTAAAGTCTATTTTGTCTGATATGAGAATTGCTATTCCAGCTTTCTTTAGTTCTTTTAGGAATATCTTTTTTCATCCCCTCGCTTTCAGTCTTTATGTGTCTTTAAGTCTGAGGTGGGTCTCTTGTAGACAGCATATATTTGGGTCTTGTTTTTGTATCCATTCAGCCAGTCTGTGTCTTTTGGTGGGAGCCTTTAATCCATTTACATTTAAGGTAATTATCGATATGTATGTTCCTATTTCCATTTTCTTAATTGTTTTCAGTTTGTTATTGTAGGTCTTTTCCTTCTCTTGTGTTTCTTGCCTAGAGAAGTTCCTTTCGCATTTGTTGTAAAGCTGGTTTGGTGGTGCTGAACTCTCTCAGAGTTTGCTTTTGTGTAAAGGTTTTAATTTCTCCATCAAATCTGAATGAGATCCTTGCTGGGTAGAGCAAGGGAGGGAAGCACTGCCTCCGCCGCCGCCCGTGCTTCCCTCTCAGTGGCAACAGAGACCAGCACCATGCGGCACGCACACAGCCGATCGATCGCGCACCCACTCGCAGAAAGACTGGCAGTTCTTTTAGGTTAGGTCTGTTGGCTATAAATCCTCTTAGTTTTATTTCATCTTTATTTCTAAACAGTATTTTCGATGGATGTAGTATTTTGGGTTGACAGTTCTTTTCTATTTTCATTTAAAAAGTTACTTCACTGCTTTTTGTCCTCCATAGTTTTTGAAGAGAAATCCTCACCTTTTTTTCTCCTGCAGGTATGTCTTATTTTTCTCTGGAAGCTTCCAGATTCTTTCTTTGTCCGTAGTTTCCAGCAGTGTGATTAAGTTGTCTCTGGGCATGGATTTCTTTAGGTTTATTCTGTTGGTGGTTTGCTAAGTTTCTTGGACTTGTAGATTTATACCTTATGCCATTTTTGAGCCATGATTTCTTTAAATATTTTTTTCAGCTCTGTGCTCTTTCTCTTCTCTGGTTCTGTGATGACATGAATGTTAGACCTTTTGTTCTTGTTCCACAGGTTTGTGAAGCTCTGTTTAGTTTTTTACAGTTTTTTTCTCTGTTGTTCAGATTGGTTAATTTCTGTTGTTTTCAGGTTCACTTCCTCTTTCCCCTTTCATCTTTATTCTGCTTATTTGGTCCAGCCAGGGAGGGTTTTATTTTGGTAATTTTATTTTTTCATTTCTTGTGTTTCCATTTGGTTTTTCCTTGTTTCTTTTCTTTCCCTGCTAGTATTTTCTATGTTAACCTTTTTTCACCACTTGGTTGCTGTTCAAATACTTTTCAAATAGTTTCTTTGAAGTTTCTGTCCCATAATTATATCATCTCTTTCATCTAATCATTATCTGTCTATTGTATATTCCCAGGTAGGTTGAGATTTTTGTCGTTTTTCATGTGCTGATTAATTTTGAGTTGCACCCTGGACATTTAGAATATTACATTATTAGACTTTGGATTTTGTTTAAATTTTATGGCGGCTGTTGATTTTATTTGTTTTAGCAGGCAGTTGACCTGTCGGGGTCAGGCTTCAAATTCCTGTTTTCCTTTTGTCCCTCGTGTGCACTGTGCAGTATTGTTTGCCCGGCATTTGGGTGGAAGTCTTTCGGCCAGCCAGCCCTGTGCTCATGCAGAGCAGGGTCTTGTCCGCACACAGATGCAGGCAACCCCAGGACTTTATAACAACTCTGGGGCAATTTTCCGGAGCCCCACGGTGTGCCATTGGTCTGATGCCCGCGTTTTCCCTGGGCTCACCTCTCAGTCTGAGGCCTCGCATACCTAGGGCTCCCTCACTCCTAGAGTGAAGCAGTGGGAGGACAGACAGACAGACAGAGGCAGAGAGAGAAAGAGAGAGGCCACAGACTTTGCTCTTTTTTTTTTTTTTTTTTGCAGTACGTGGGCCTCTCACTGTTGTGGCCTCTTCCGTTGTGGAGCACAGGCTCCGGACGCGCAGGCTCAGCAGCAATGGCTCACAGGCCCAGCCGCTCTGCAGCATGTGGGATCTTCCTGGACCGGGGCACGAACTTGTGTCCCCTGTATCGGCAAGCGGACTCTCAACCACTGCACCACCAGGGAAGCCCTGCTCTGGCTTTTGGAGTATCATCGTCACAGGAGACAAAGGGTCCCTCCCTCACCATTGTAGTTCCCAGAAGCTCCTCTTGCTGTCTCGGTTGCCACCACAGCAGTGAGCTTTCCTGGGGGCTGCAGCACAAGAAGAAAAGGAGACAGAAAGAAAAAAACTGGAACATTTCCTACTTTCTCCTTAAGTTTTCCCTCCCCACTCCGGAACTGGAAGAGATAACCAGAGTTACTGCTGTTGTTACCAGAGTGCTCAGTTTCGGGGTTTTCGCCAAGTTAGGTTTAGGTCATAAGACCGCAGTTTTAAAAATGTGGTACCCTCATCGTGCATTTACAGGTACTCTGAGCTCTGGCATTCTCAACTCTCCCTGCCTCTGTTTACTTTTCAGGGACCCCAGATGTGCCTGCACTTTATCATGTGTTCTTTGGGAAAGGGGTTTGTGTGCTTCCATCTTACCCGGGACTAGAGCTTTCTGTACTTCATTCTTTTATTTCCAAAACCAAATTCACTTCATTGTCTTCAGACCCATGGCCTTTCCTGTAGTACCCATCCTGCTGCAGAGAATCACCATCAAATATGGCTTGACTTTTGGGTTCTGGTTTGAAAGCCATCTCATAGCATCTTCTCTTTGTCACGTCCCACCCAACTCATAGCCAGTCAGCGACCAGATTGCGTTTTCTGCCTTCTGAATATCCCGTAGCCACCTCCTCCCCTATGTTTTTGTTATTTTTGCCCTTGTTCATTGAGATCCTTACGTCTTGTTAGTCTTTTCTTCTCACCGCTTCTAACTGAGGATCCTTCTAATGCATCTTTGGCTTGGGCTGCCAAGGTGATCTTTCTGAAGCCACATGGAACACATTGCCCATATGCTTGGAATTACTCAGTTGTTGTTTGTTGTTTAGAGGTTAAATTAAACCTGGTAGCTTAGCACAAGGGGTCTACCCTTTGTCTTTCTTACTGCTCTTGATTTTCCCGTTCCCTTCTTCATCCCTTCAGCTTCGACCATACCAGACTACGTGCAGTTCCCAGAAAACGCTGTTTCTAGTTTCTACTGAGATTCCATCTGCCTTATCTTCGTGAGAGAGTTCACGGTACCTTTCTGTTGCCTTGTTGGCTTGGGAACTGTGGCCGAAGCTGTGGGAGAGATTCAGGGGGAAGGTAGACATGTTTTTACTGCCACTGCATTTGTTTCCTGCTGAGGAGGAGACGATGATTAACTCTAGAAATAATTACTGTTAATTTGCACAGCATCTTAGGTAGTTTACTTAAAGCTTTCTGATTTTGCCAGCCTCGTGTATCTTCAAAGAGTAGACATTCCGTTATTGCCATGGGAAAACGATTGATTCTGTGCCACAGGTCTGTACTGCACGTTTATGCTGCACAGGCTGGAGCAGGGAGATGTGGCTGCTCTGAGAGTTTATCAGCTCTAATGAATCATCCGGGGAACCTCAGGGAGGAGAGGCCTCAGGGAGAGCCTTGCAGTCTCCTCTGAAAACAGCCAGGAGCCTGGGAACCGTCGCTCACTCAGCGTGAGGTGCTGAATCATTCAGCCCTGTGTCTCATGTAGGAGACCCTCCTTAGCCCATTAGCATTCATGTCGGGTAAAGCCACTTAAAGTAAATCCAGCTAAAACAGAGACCCACATTTTGTAGTAAAGAGTGGAAAAAGGGTTTGATTGGGATTTTACCTTGAAAAATGAAATTTTAAAATTATTTTGTCTTACATTTGTCAGAATTTTGGATATACTTCCAAGTCCATATTGATTCTGAAAGTAACTAACTTGAGGATTATAATTTTTCTGTTAGAATTGTATAATGAATACAGTGTGTATTTTATCAAATCTAAGATACAACTGTAAGGCATATTGTTATTTTATATATGACTAAAAGGGAAAAAATCTTGCCAGTTTAACTTGATACAATGCTTTTTATCACTTAACCTTTTTATTTTATACTTGTTGAAATAAGTCTTTTGGATTTTTTTTATTATGTTATTCTTGAGCATCCATACAAAGGAAAATATGAGTGAAATAAATCAGTAAAGGTATTCATTCCTAAATCTACTTTCATACTTTGACTTTCTAATCATTCGTTTTTAAAATTAGGGTCATTGACGTTCATGTTTTCTCAAATAATATTATCCTCTATGCCACCAAGTGCACTGAGATTTCAGCGATTCTTAAAAGAGAACCCCAATTTTCTCTCAGGGAGTCAACACCAGTCTGCAGGCTTTGGTGCTGGTGCTTTCTTGCTCTTATCAGAGGGAATCAATGGAAGGTTTTCAACAACTGCTAGGCTCCTGTTTCCTCTTGAACAAGCCAGTACGTGATTTTTTTAATTTAAAACTGAGGAGTTGAGGTTTTCCAGTTATGACACCAAGAAATAAAAAATTGACAAAGCTCATACATTCTCAGGCAGTAACATCTATGTTGTAACTGCTGCCCGGCCCACAGTTTATAAGATTATAACAGATCATAGAGATGCTATTGATTGTAAGATGCACCCCATTTCAGAGATGTTAAAATGTGAACAATGTTCATATTAGAATTGATGAAAGATGGTATACCCTTCACTTCAAAATTTTTGTACATTTCAGTTTTTATAACTATATTATAAAAGATGACTGTTTCTTGCGAAAATGGCTGAGATTTTGGCAGTTTTCCAAAGATCATTTCTGAAATTTCTTTTTATGCGTTTTTTTGTTTGGTTTTTTTTTTGCTGTACACGGGCCTCTCACCATTGTCGCCTCTTCCGTTGTGGAGCACACACTCCAGACACACAGGCCCAGCGGCCATGGCTCACGGGCCCAGCCGCTCTGTGGCATGTGGGATCCTCCCAGACCGGGGCACAAACCCGCGTCCCCTGCACTGGCAGGCGGACTCTCAACCACTGCACCACCAGGGAAGCCCTGAATTTTTTAATACGAATAATATTTTGCAGGGAAGCCCTGAATTTTTTAATACCAATAATATTTTGAAGGACCAACATCATCATTCTGTACACTTTTTAAAAATTCACTTAATTTATCTAATCCTGTTGTATTTGTAGACGGTTTTGCATGTGATTTGAAAATTTTTCCAGTATCATTGTTATCATCTTCATGAAACCCTTCATCTTTGGCAAGATTAATAATTTTCTTTGTCAGACAGTTTGCATTAGACATGCACTATGTTGTCAGATATTTACAACATTCCACAATCAGGGAGAGATGGATCAACAGAGACCTTGATGTGATGAATGAGGAGAAACTGGTGTTTCTTGGGGACTACTTTTATAGTGGTCATTAATGCTTATTTTTGGACTCTGACAGCATTCAGCATTGTAAATACTGAGGTATTTATATAAGAACTGTACCTATAGCACAGGACTGTGATGGATATTTATGGTAATAACCCTGACTCTTCAAGAAAAATATATTAACACCAGTGATTTAAGGCAGCACATAATAAACATTTTTCCACTGATAAATAGTAATACTCATGATTTGTTTGTATAGTTTGAAAATGTATGTATGTTACACTGTGGTGTATCCTTATAACCAGTCATAAAATATCCATTTTGCTGATGAAGAGGAGTCTTAAAGACATTGTGACAGATACATATCTTAAACCTAATATGTGTTTTCTAATACTTACAGTCTCATTATAAATAATCAAACCTAAACAGTTAAGAATAAGTTCTGAGTCTTAAAGGTTAATCCTCTGGAATTGGGAAACTGCTGTAGTTAAATTATTTGATCAGTAAATTTTATTAACTGCTTTGGGAAACCATAATGATTACAACATTGTTTCTGTGGCAAAATGAAATCCAAGTCCCTGACCTATGAATAAGCATTTGGGACGTAAATAATTTTTGGGTTGAATTGTAATTTAAAGTAATCATGGATTTCAGAGTAATTTCATATGCTTGTATGTGAATTCAAAATTTTCCCTGTTCAGGTAATTTGAAATTTAAAAAAAATGCAGGTTAAGGAAACTCTTAACAAGTAACACTTCAGGCCAGGTGGTTTGTTTGTTTGTTTTTCTCTGAGCAGTATTTATAAAAATTAACTAAAGTTACTTAGAATCTAATCCTGACAGTAATTCTCTGCAGTGAGGATTTTTATTCCAGGGTCACAGGTTGTGAAACTGACTCAGTCATTAGTAGTTTGGCCGAGATCACTTGGTATGTCCAGAGGCAGCATACAAGCCCAGTGTGTCTGACTTTCGAGATCATTCTTCTAGCTATTTTGCTTTGCTGTTTGTTCGTTTTTAAATCCCATATTAGTATTTGCTTTACTTTAGGTAAAACTTGTGGATTTGATGATTTTGTAGTGCAGGGATAGACAGACCTTTTGTGTAAAAGGGCAGATAGTCAGTGTTTTAGGCTTTGCAGCCCATAGACTGTCCTGAGTAACTACTCAACTCTGCCGTGGCAGTGAAAGCCGAAGCAAATGGGCGGGGCTGTGCTGGTAAAACCTTACCTAGGAGACCTTCAAGATGGCAGAGCAGTGAGCCGTGGAGATCACCTTCCTCCCCACAGATACATCAGAAATACGTCTACACGTGGAACAGCTCCTACAGAACACCTACTGAATGCTGGCAGAAGACCTTAGACCTCCCAAAAGGCAAGAAACTCCCCCATGTACCTGGGTAGGGCAAAAGAAGAAAGAAAAAACAGAGACAAAAGAATAGGGACAGGATCTGCACCAGTGGGAGGGAGCAGTGAAGGAGGAAAGGTTTCCACACACCAGTAAGCCCCTTCACTGGTGGAGACAAGGAGGATGGAGGGGAAGCTTCAGAGCCACGGAGGAGAGCGCAGCAACAGGGGTACGGAGGGCAAAGTGGACAGATGCCCACACAGAGGATCGCTGCCGACCAGCGCTCACCAGCCCGAGAGGCTTGTCTACTCATCCGCCAGGGCAGGCAGGGGCTGGGAGCTGAGACTTGGGCTTCGGAGGTCAGATCCCAGGGAGAGGACTGGGGTTGGCTGTGTGAAGACAGCCTGAAGGGGACTAGTGTGCCACAGCTAGCCATGAGGGAGTCCAGGGAAAAGTCTGGACCTGCCTAAGAGGCAAGAGACCATTGTTGCGGGGTGTGTGAGGAGAGGGCATTCAGAGCACTGCCTAAATGAGCTCCAGGCTGTAAGCCACGGCTATCAGCACATACCCCAGAGACGGGCATGAGATGCTAAGGCTGCTGCTGCAGCAACCAACAAGCTTGTGTGCGAGCACAGGTCACTCTCCAGACCTCCCCTCCTGGGAGCCTGTGCAGCCCACCACTGCCAGGGTCCTGTGATCCAGGGACAACTTCCCTGGGAGAACACACGGAGTGCCTCAGGCTGGTGCAACGTCACGCCAGCCTCTGCTGCCCCAGACTTGCCCCACATTCCGTACCCCTCCCTCCCCACTGCCTGAGTGAGCCAGAGCCCCTAATCAGCGGTTCCTTTAACCCAGTCCTGTCTGAGCAAAGAACAGATGCCCTCAGGCGACCTACGCGCAGAGGCGGGGCCAAATCCAAAGCTGAACCCCAGGAGCTGTGCGAACAAACAAGAGAAGGGAAATCTCTCCCAGCAGCCTCAGGAGCAGTGGATTAAATCTCCACAATCAACTTGATGTACCCTGCATCTGCGAAATACCTGAATAGACAACGAATCATCCCAAATTGAGGAGATGGACTTTCAGAGCCATGATGTATATATTTTTTTCCTTTTCTCTTTTTGTAAGTGTGTATGTGTATGCTTCAGTGTGTGATTTTCTCTTTATAGCTTTGCTTTTACCATTTGTCCTAGGGTCCTGTCTGTCCGTATTTTTGGTTTGTTTGTTTCTTAGTATAGTTTTTAACGCTTGCTATCATTGGTGTATTTGTTTTTTGGTTTGGTTGCTCTCTTATTTCTTTTTTTTTATTACTTTTTAATTTTTTTAAATTTTTTATTTTAATAACTTTATTTTTTCATTGTTTCTCCCTCTCTCCCTCTCTCCCTCTCTCCCTCTCTCCCTCTCTCCCTCTCTCCCTCTCTCCCTCTCTCCCTCTCTCCCTCTCTCCCTCTCTCCCTCTCTCCCTCTCTCCCTCTCTCCCTCTCTCCCTCTCTCCCTCTCTCCCCCTCTCCCTCTCCCTCTCCCTCCCTCCCTCCCTTATCTTCTGGGCTGTGTGGCTTGACAGGGTTTTGGTGCTCCGGCCGGGTGTAAGGTCTGTGCCTCTGTGGTGGGAGAGCCAAGTTCAGGACATTGGTCCACCAGAGACCTCCCAGCTCCACATAACAAACGGTGAAAGCTCTCCCAGAGATTTCCATCTCAGTGCTAAGCCCCAGCTCCACTAAATACCAGCCAACTACAGGGCTGGACGCCCTAAGCCAAACAATTAGCAAGACAGGAACACAATCCCACCCATTAGCAGAGAGTCTGCCTAAAATCATAATAAACTCAGAGACACCCCAGAACACACCACTGGATACAGACCTGCCCACCAGAAAGACAAGATCCAGCCTCATCCACCAGGACACAGACACTAGTCCCCTCCAAAGAAGCCTACACAACCAACTGAAACAACTGTAGCCACTGGGGGCAGACACCAAAAACCACAGGAACTATGAACCTGCAGCTTGCGAAAAGGAGACCCCAAACACAGTAAGTCAAACAAAATGAGAAGACAGAGAAGCACACAACAGATGAAGGAGCAAGGTAAAAACCCACCAGACCAACAAATGAAGAGGAAATAGGCAGTCTACCTGAAAAAGTATTCAGAGTAATGGTGGTAAAGATAACCCAAAATCTTGGAAATAGAATGGAGGAAATACAAGAAACTTTTAACAAGGACCTAGAAGAACTAAAGAGTAAACAAACAATGATGAACAGCACAATAAATGAAATTTAGAATTCTCTAGAAGGAATCAATAGCTGAATAACTGAGGCAGAAAAACAGATAAGTGACCTGGAAGATAAAATAGTGGAAATAACTACTGCAAAGCAGAATAAAGAAAAAAGAATGAAAAGAATTGAGGCCACTCTCAGAGACCTCTGGGACAATATTAAATGTACCACTATTTGAATTATAGGGGTCCCAGAAGAAGAAGAGAAAGAAAGGGACTGAGAAAATATTTGAAGAGGTTATAGTTGAAAACTTCCCTAATATGGGAAAGGAAATAGTTAATGAAGTCCAGGCAGGGCAGAGAGTCCAATACAGGATAAATCCAAGGAGAAACACGCCAAGACACATGTTAATCAAACTATCAAAAATTAAATACAAAGAAAAAATATTAGAAGCAGCAAGAGAAAACAACAAATAACATACAAGCGAATTCCCATAAGGTTAACGGCTGATCTTTCAGCAAAAACTCGGCAAGCCAGAAGGGAGTGGCAAGACATACTTAAAGTGATGAAAGGGAAAAACCTACAACCAAGATGACTCTACCCAGGAAGGATCTCATTCAGATTCAACAGAGAAATTAAAACCTTTACAGAGAAGCAAAACCTAAGAGAATTCAGCACCACCACACCAGCTTTACAACAAATGCTAAAGGAAGTTCTCTAGGCAGGAGACACAAGAGAAGGAAAAGTCCTACAATAACAAACCCAAAACAATTAAGAAAATGGCAATAGGAATGCACATATCGATACTTACCTTAAATGTAAATGGGTTAAATGCTCCAACCAAAAGACATCGACTGGCTGAATATATACAAAAATAAGACCCATATATATGCTGTCTACAAAAGACCCAGTTCAGTCCTAGGGGCACATACAGACTAAAAGTGAAGGGAAGGAAAAGATATTCCATGCAAATTGGTAACTAAAAGAAAGCTGGAGTAGCAATTCTCATATCAGACAAAATAGACTTTAAAATAAACACTATTACAAGAGACAAAGAAGGACACTATATGATGGTCAAGGGATCAATCCAAGAAGAAGATATAACAATTGTAAATATTTATGCACCCAACATAGGAGCACCTCAGTGTGTAAGGCAAATGCTACCAGCCTAAAAGGAGAAATCGACAGTAACACAATCACAATAGGGGACTTTAACACCCCACTTTCACCAAGGGACAGATCATCCAAAATGAAAATAAATAAGGAAACACAAGCTTTAAATGATACATTAAACAAGATGGACTTAATTGATATTTATAGGACATTCCATCCAAGAACAACAGAATACACATTCTTCTCAAGTGCTCATGGAACATTCTCCAGGATAGATCATATCTTGGGTCACAAATCAAGCCTTGATAAATTTTAGAAAATTGAAATCATATCAAGTATGTTTTCTGCCCACAGTACTATGAGACTAGATATCAGTTACAGGGGAAAATCTGTAAAAAATACAAACACATGGAGGCTAAACAATACACTACTTAATAACCAAGAGATCACTGAAGAAAACAAAGAGGAAATCAAAAAATACCTAGAGACAAATGACAATGAAAACATGATGACCCAAAACCTATGGGATGCAGCTAAAGCAGTTCTAAGAGGGAAGTTTATAGTAATACAATCCTACCTCAAGAAACAAGAAACATCTCAAATAAACAACCTAACCTTACACCTAGAGCAATTAGAGAAAGAACAAAAAAAAAAAACCAAAGTTAGCAGAAGGAAAGAAATCATAAAGATCAGCTCAGAAATAAATGGAAAAGAAATGAAGGAAACAATAACAAAGGTCAATAAAACTAAAAGCTGGTTCTTTGAGGAGAAAACAAAATTGATAAACCATTAGCCACACTCATCAACAAAAAAAGGAAGACTCATCAATACACTTAGAAATGGAAAAGGAGAAGTAACACCTAACACTGCAGAAATACAGAGGATCATGAGAGATTACTACAAGCAACTCTGTGCCAATAAAATGGACGATGTGGAAGAAATGGACAAATTCTTAGGAAAGCACAACCTTCCAAGACTGAACCAGAAAGAAATAGAAAATATAATCAGACCAATCCCAAGCACTGAAATTGAGACTGTGATTAAAAATCTTCCAAAAAACAAAAGCGCAGGACTCGATGGCTTCACAGGTAAATTTATCAAGCATTTAGAGAAGAGGTAACACCTGTCCTTCTCAAACTCTTCCCAAATATAGCAGAGGGAGGAACACTCCCAAACTCATTCTACAAGGCCACCATCACCCTGATACCAAAACCAGACAGTGGTGTCACAGAGAAAGAAAACCACGGGCCAGTATCACTGATGAACATAGTGATATAGATGCAAAAATCCTCAACAAAATACTAGCAAGCAGAATCCAACAGCACATTAAAAGGATCATACACCATAATCAAGTGGGGTTTATCCCAAATATGCAAGGATTCTTCAATGTAAGCAAATCAATTAATGTGATACACCATATTAACAAACTGAAGAATAAAAACCGTATGATCATCTCAGTAGATGCAGAAAAAGCTTTTGACAAAATTCAACACCCATTTATGAAACAACCCTCCAGAAAGTTGGCCTAGAGGGAACTTATCTCATCATAATAAAGGCCATATATTACAAACCCACAGGCAACATTGTTCTCAATGGTGAAAAACTGAAACCATTTCCACTAAGATCAGGAACAAGACAAGGTTGTCCATTCTCACCACTGTTATTCAACATAGTTTTGTAAGTTTTAGCCATAGCAGTCAAAGAAGAAAAAGAAATAAAAGGAATCCAAATCGGAAAAGAAGTAAAGCTGTCAGTGTTTCAGATCACATAGTACTATATGTAGAGAATCCTAAAGATGCTACCAGAAAACTACTAGAGCCAATCAATGAATTTGGTAAAGTAGTAAGATACAAAATGCACAGATTTCTTGCATTCCTCTACACTAATAATGAAAAATCAGAAAGAGAAATTAAGGAAACACTCCCATTTACCACTGCAACAAAAAGAATAAAATACGTAGGAATAAACCTACCTAACTAAGGAGACAAAAGACCTATATGCAGGAAATTTTCAGGCACTGATGAAAGAAGTTAAAGGTGATACAAACAGATGGTGAGATATACCATGTTCTTGGATTGGAAGAATAAACATTGTGAAAATACCTCTACTACCCAGTGCAGCCTACAGATTCAGTGCAATCCCAATCAAACTACCAGTGGCATTTTTCACAGAACTAGAAGAAAAATATTCACAATTTGTATGGAAACACAAAAGACCCCGAATAGCCAAAGCAATCTTGAGAAAGGAAAACGGAGCTGGAGGAATCAGGCTGCCTGACTTCAGACTCTAGTACAAAGCTACAGTAATCAAGACAGTGCGGTCCTGGCACAAAACCAGAAAGATAGATCAATGGAACAGGATAGAAAGCCCAGAGATGAATCCACACACGTAGGGTCACCTTATTTTTGATAAAGTAGGCAAGAATATACAATGGAGAAAAGACAGCCTCTTCAATAAATGGTGCTGGGAAAACTGGACAGCTACATGTAAAAGAATCAAAGTAGAACACTCCCTAACACCATACGCAAAAATTAACTCAAAATGGATAAAAACCTAAATGTAAGGCCAGACGCTATAAAACTCTTGGAGGAAAACATAGGCAGAACACTGTGTGACATAAATTACAGCAAGATCCTTTTTGACTCATCTCCTTGAGAAATGATAATATAAACAAATGGGACTTAATGAAACTTAAAAGCTTTTGCACACCAAAGGAAATCATAAACAAGACGAAAAGACAACCCTCAGGATGGAGAAAATATTTGCAAGTGAAGCAACTGACAAAGGATTAATTTCCAAATTTTACAAGCAGGTCATGCAGCTCAATATCAAAAAAACAACCCAATCCAAAAATGTGCAGAAGACCTAAATAGACATTTCTCCAAAGAAGATATACAGATTGCCAACAAACACATGAAAGGATGCTCAACATCATTAATCGTTAGAGAAATGTAATCCAAAGTATAATGAGGTATCACCTCACCCTGGTCAGAATGGCCATCGTCCAAAAATCTACAAACAATAAATGCTGGAGAGGGTGTGGAGGAAAGGGAACCCTCTTGCACTGTTGGTGGGAATGTAAACTGATACAGCCACTATGGAGAACAGTATGAAGGTTCCTTAGAAAATGAAAAATAGAAATACCATATGAGCCAGAAATCCCACTACTGGGCATATACCCTGAGAAAACCATAATTCAAAAGGAGTCATGTACCACAATGTTCACTGCAGCGCTATTTACAATAGCCAGAGCATGGAATGAACCTCTATTTACAATACCAAAGCATGGAATGAACCTAAGTGTCCATTGTCAGATGAATGGATAAAGAAGATATGGCACATATATATAATGCAATATTACTCAGCCATAAAAAGAAACGAAATTGAGTTATTTGTAGTGAGGTGGATGGACCTAGAGTCTGTCATACCGAGTGAAGTAATTCAGAAAGAGAAAAACAAATACCATATGCTAACACATATATATGGAATCTAAAAAAAGAAAAAAAGGTTCTGTAGAACCTACGGAAAGGACTGGAATAAAGACGCAGACATAGAGAATGGACTTGAGGACACCATGGGGCGGGGAGGGGAATCTGGGACGAAGTGAGAGAGTGCCTTGGACTTATATATACTAGCAAATGTAAAACAGATAGCTAGTTGGAAGCAGCCGCATAGCACAGGGAGATCAGCTCGGTGCTTTGTGGCCACCTAGAGGGGTGAGATAGGGAGGGTGGTCGGAGACACAAGAGGGAGGAGATCTGGAGATATATGTACATGTGTAGCTGATTGACTTTTTATAAAGCAGAAACTAACCATTGTAAAGCAGTTACACGCCGATAAAGATGTTTTATAAAACCAAACAAACACCTTATCTACACCGTCAGGCAGCTGGCCAGGTTTGACCTGAGGATTGTAGTTTGCTGACTCTTGTAGAGTTCTTCAACACTAAGTTGTTCATTTTGAGAAGATTGTTTTTTCACTTCTTTTAAAAAAATGATTCCCTTATTGTCCTTGTAAAACATAATTTTTGGTACATAAAAAAGCATATATGTAATATATATGTGTAAACTATCAAGCAAAATAACCCAGCAGGTAGAACACTAAGTTCTATCTGTGTACTATTCCCTAATCTAGGGATTGGCGGGTGTTTTTCTGTAAAGGGCCAGATTGTAAATATCTTAGCGTTTTCAAACCATAAGATCTCTGTCATAACTACTAACTATGCATTGTAGCAAAGTAGTAACGATAGACACTGTGTAAATGAGTGAGCACGGCTGACTTTCAGTAAAACTTACTTAGGGACTGAAATCTGGATTTCATATAATTTTTATGTGGTCATGAAATACTCGCTTCATTTTTTTGACCATTTAAAAATGTGCAAAACCATTCTTAGCTTATGAAACATAAAAAACAGGTGGCAGGCTGAATTTGGCCCCTGAACCATAGTTTGTCAACCCCTGTCTTGACTGTGCCTCTGTCTTCTCCCAGAGGTGACCATTATCTTGAATTTTGGATATATCATTCCTATGGATTTTTTTTAAATGCTTTTTCCTCTTACATATATGTGTCTGAATGATGTCTTGTTCTGTTTTGCCTATTTTTGAGCATTATAAAAATTACATCATACTGTATATAGATTAGGACTTGCCTTTTTTCATTCGTCATTATTTTTCTAAGATTCATTTACATAGTTGGGTTTAGCTGTATAATATTCTGTTGTATGAATATACTGCAGTTAATTCACCTGACAGTAGGTATTTAGGTTGAATCTAGTTTTTGCTTTGAACTAGTTTCTGTTCCTGGTACACATATACAAGAATTTCCTTGGTTATCTGTTTTCTTCTGTTGAATGATTTAACAGAACACTTATGAATTTTATAAAAAATGATGAAACAGTATTATTTACCTTGAGAAATGTTATTGTCTTACTTCCTCATCTTAAATCATTCTTTATTTATTTACATTAATGGAAAAATGCCTTTAAAATGTGCAGTGAAGTGTTAAATATTTAATTCATTTTTTCACTCATTTTTTTAGTATTACACAAACATTTATTGACTAATATATTAGGTTCTGTGCCAGCAAGAGAACTTAAACAGTAAAGGAGATAGACAATTAAACCAAAAATTAAGTAATAAATGACAGCTGTTTATTGAAAGCTTACTATGCTAGACATTATGTTAAACAATTTATGTGCATTATCTCTGTATTAGTCTACTAGAGCTGCTGTAACAGAATTCCACAATCTGAATGTCTTACACAACAGAAATTTATTACCTCACAGTCTGGAGGGTAGAAGTCAGAGAACAGCATGTCAGCAGGGTTTGTTCCTTCTGAGGGTTGTGAGAAGAATCCGCTCCCTGTCCTCTGGTGGTTGCCTGGCTATCTTTAGCATTCCTTGACATGTAGAGTCATCACCCCAGCCTCTCCCTTCATTTTACATGGTGTTTTACCTGTACAGGTGTGTGTCTCCAAATTTCCCCTTTTTTCTAAGGACACCAGTTATACTAGATTGGAGCCCACCCTCATGATCTCTTTTAACTTGATAAAGATGTTGTCTCCAACTAAGGTCACATTCTGAGGTACTAGAGGTTAGAACTTAAGCATATGAATTCTGGGGGAATACAGTTCAACCCAGAAAGCTCTCTATTAGTCTTTACAGCAATCCCAGGTAACTCTGTGGAACCTTAATATACAGTTGAATCTTGAACAGTGCGGGGATGAGGGCATCAACCCGCCTTGCTGTTGAAAATCTGTATATAACTTAAGCCTACCCTCCACCTACCCTCCATATACATGGTTCCTCCAAGTCATGTCTGCAGCTCTGCATCCATGGATTCAACAACCGCAGATTGTGTAGGATTGTAGTATGTTTACTATTGAAAAACATCTGAGTATAAGTGGGTCTCACAGTTCAAATCCGTATTATTTAAGGGTCAACTGTACTGGTCTTATCGTAGAGCGTATTGCAGTGCAGAAACCCTAGCTGCTAAAAAATGACTTCTGCATTGTACCAGGACAAGATGGCATAGACTCAGTTTTCCCTGCTCTTCCCGCCTAAATACAGTTAAATACTCTGGAAGTAACATCTCCTGTATATCATGGACTGAGTGTTGGACATGCCTGAAATCCAGATCCACCATTGACATAGACAAAAATACAAAGAAACCAAACAAACAAAAAAAAAACCAGAAAATCCTCTCAGTTGCCAACGTACTAGGAAAGAACCCCAATATGTGCCACAGGGGGGTCCTGGTGAGTGATTTAAACTGTGGTCAGCAGTGAAGCCCCAGGGTGTCCCTACCCCATCCCACAACTGGAGCATCAGCAGGTGACTTGGAGGGCAGTTTGACCCACCAGTGGCAACAAAGCCCTGGACCGTCCTGGTCTACTCAACAACTGGTACATGGGCAGGTGATCCATCTATCCATAGCAGAAGTTGCTACAAAGCTGTGTCCCCATTCTGTCCACCTAATGACAAGGAGGCCAGGCCCAGGGGCATCTGCCCCTCACCCCCACCCTCAGGAGATCTTCAGTAACAGCAGGTGACCCAGGGAAGCAACTTCATCCTCATAGAATAACAGCAGAACGGACTGAGCAGGACCTCCATCAGCACCAGAACAACAAAGCAGACCAGATTAACATTACAAGAGTTCAGAAGGCCAAACTGTCATTGGAGTGAAGCCCCACAACAGTAGGCCAGGACCTAAGTGGCCTGCTCAAACAGAACATGTAAATAGGATCAAGAGTCTTCTAACATAATACCTAAAATATTCAGGATACAATAAAAAAATCACTTGTCATACCAGGAACCAGGAAAACCACAACTTGACATTGAGCTGACCTAGGGCCAGTGGAATACTGGAACTATCTGACAAAGATTTTCAAGCTGCTTTAAACAAATACTTCAACAAGCAATTAGGAATTCTTTGGAATGAAAAAAGGAGAAAATCTCAGTGAAGGATTAGTAGTTATAAAAAGAACCAATTGGCAGTTATATAATTGAAAAATATAATAACCAAAATTTAAAATTCACTGGGTAGAATCAGTAGTAGAGTGGAGCTGATGGAGATATAATCACTGAACTTGAAGGCAGATCAGTTGAATTTACTCAATCTGATTAACAGAAAAAAGACTGAAAAAAGTTATCAGAGTCTTAAGGATTTGTGGGACAATAATAAAAGATTTAACATTTGTATCATTGGAGCCCAAAGGATAATAGAAAGAGCATGGGAGTGTAAAAAGTATTTGAAGAAATAATAGCTGAAAACTTTCCACATTTGGTGAAAGACAAATTTAAAGCTTCAAGAAGCTGAGAAAACCCTGAAATAGGATACACTTAAAGAAATCTTCACTTAGGAATATTAAACTTCTGAAAGTAAAAGACAAAGAAAACAAATCTTAAAATAGCCAGAGAGAAATGACACATTAGATATGAAGGACTACCAATTGGAACAACACCAAATTTCTCATCTGAAACCGTGGAGGCCAGAAAGAAGTGGCATAAAAATTTTCAAGTGCTGAAAGAAAAGAACTGTCAACCCTGAATCCTATATTTGATGAAACCATCCTTCAGGAATGAAGGGGAAATAAAGACATTCTCAAACGAAATAAGCTAAAAGAATTTATTGTTAACGTAGCAAACAGAATTACTAGGGAGAAAGAGAGACATTACATAATAACAAAAGAATCAGTCCAATAAGAAGTTATCGCAGTCCTTAATGGGTGTATACCAAACAACCAAACTTCAAAATATATAAAACTAATAGAGCTGAAAGGAGAAATAAACAAATCCACAAGTATAGTTGGGGACTTGAATACAGTGATTGATAGAACTGCTAGTCAGAAATGAGCAAGGGTATAGAATAGCTAAACACCACCACAGGCCACCAAGATCTAATTTACATCCTATCCAACAATAGCAGAATACATTATTTTTTCAAGTGCCCACGGACCATTCACCAAGATAGACCATATGCTGGATCATAAAACAAATCTTAACTAATTTAGAAGAATTAAAGTTATATGACATATATTCTTTGAACATAATGGAATCAAACTAGAAATCAGTAATAGATGACAAGAAAATCTACAAACACTTGAAAGTTAAAAATACTTCTAAATAATACAGAGACAAAGAGGAAATCTAAAAGGAAAGTTAAAAATACAAAGAATGAATGAAAATACACACATCACATATCAAAATAAGTGAGATGCAGCTAAAGCACTGCTGTGAGGGAAATTTATAGCACTAAAGG
Source organism: Tursiops truncatus (assembly GCF_011762595.2). NCBI lineage: Eukaryota > Metazoa > Chordata > Mammalia > Artiodactyla > Delphinidae > Tursiops > Tursiops truncatus. The sequence goes on along the minus strand of NC_047039.1, from coordinate 2,914,806 downwards.
CTTACATTAGAAAAGAAAAGTCTCAAATCCGTAGTCTAAGTTCCTATCTGAAGATGCTAGAAAAAGAAGAGCAAGATAGACCCAAAGCAAGCAGGATGAGGGAAATCATTAAGAGTAGAAGTCAGTGAAATTGAAAACAGGAACACTTCTGAGAAATGTAATGAAACAAAAAATTGGTTCTTAGAAAAAAAATGAATGAAATTGATAAATCTCTAGCAAGATTGATAAAAATAAAGAGATGACACAAATCACCAATATCAGGAATGAAACAGGATATCACTACAGATCTTATAGTGAGTAAAAAGATGACAACTTTACACTCATAAGTTAAACAACCTAGAAGAAATGCACCAACTATTTGAAAACCACGAACTACCAGAACTTAGCCAAATTGAAATAGATATCTTCTATAGTCCTGTAACTATTTTTAAAATTGAACTTTTGATTAAAAACTGAAAAGGAATAAATCTCCAGGCCTTAGTGGTTTCACTGGAGAATTTTACCAAACACAGAAAGCATTAACATCAATTTGATAAAATGATACCGTCTCTTTCAGGCTGTCAGAACAGAAGGAACACTTCCCAACTCATTTTGAGGCCTGTATTACCGTGATACCAAAACTGTACAAATACAGCACAAAAAAGAAAACCACAGACTAATATCTCATTGACTTAAATGCAAAAATTCTCAACAAATTTTAGCAAATTGAATCCAACCACAACCAAGTGGGATTTAGTCTGGAAACCCAAGTCTGTTTCAGTATTAGAAAATCAATGAGGGGCTTCCCTGGTGGCGCAGTGGTTGAGAGTCCGCCTGCCAATGCAGGGGCTACGGGTTCGTGCCCCGGTTTGGGAAGATCCCACATGCCGCGGAGCGGCTGGGCCCGTGAGCCATGGCCACTGAGCCTGCGCATCCGGAGCCTGTGCTCCACAATGGGAGAGGCCACAACAGTGAGAGGCCCGCGTACCACAAAAAAAAAAAAAAAAAAAAATTCAGTGAGATCCACCATATCAACAGGTTAAAGAAGAAAAATCATGTGATCATAACAATGGATGCAGAAAATGTTTTGACAGAATTCAACATCATAATAAATAAAAACTATCAGTAAGTAGAAAGCAGGGGGAATGTCCTCCACCTCATTATAGTCATCTATAAACAAACTTACACCTAACTTAATACTTACAGGTAGAGGACTGAATGCTCTCCCTCTACAGTCTGGAAAAGGACAAGGAAGTTAGCTCTCACCACTGTTAATCAACATACTGCTGGCAGTTTTGGTTACTGCAGTAAGGAAAGAAAAAGAAAGAAAAGACATACAAATTTGAAAAGAAGGAATGAAACTATTGCTATTTCCAGTTGACATGATTATCTGCATAGAATATCTGAAGGACTCAACCAAAACACTCCTAGAACTAAAAAATGAATTTATTATTGTTATAAAAGTATAAGATCACTTCACAAAAATCAACTGATTTCTATACATTGACAATGAACAAGTGGAAACATATTTAAAAAAACGCAATACCATTTACAATTGCTCCAAAAAAAATGAACAAAAGTATAGTAAAGCATGCAGGATTTGTGCAATTAAAATGACAAAATCTTGATGAAATTGAAGATTTAAATATTTGGAGAATCATACCATGTTCATTAATTGGAAGACTCAAGGTAATGAAAATGGCAAGTATTCTTAAATTGTTTTACTAATAATTGTAATTCTTAGTAAACCCTCAGAAACATTTTTTTATAGACAAACTTATTTTTAAAATTTATATAGACAGAGAAAGGCCTTAAAATAGCCAAACAATTCTGAAGAAGACTGAAGTGGGAAGAATGACTCTTCCTGGTGTCACAGCTTGCTTGTAGCTGCAGTGGTCGAAGCAGTATAGTGCTAGTGGAAGGACAGGCACATAGGTCAGTGGAACAGTGTGAGGAACCCAGAAGTAAATTCACACCAATATGCCCTGCTAATTCTTGACAAAGAAGCAAGAGCAGTTCAGTGGGGGAGGGATTGCTTTTTCAGCATTAGTGCTGGAGAAATTGGACATCCACCTGTAGGCAAAAATATGAACCTTGACCTAAACCTCACACGTAATATAAGTAACTCAATACAGATCATGCACTCTAATGTAAAACATAAAATTGTAAAACTTAGAGAAAAAGAAGAAAATTTCAAGACCTAGGACTAGACGAAGAGTGCTTAGACTTAACACCAAAAGCACAATCCATAAAAGAAAAACTTGATAAATTGGACTTCATGAGAATTTAAAACTTTTGCTCTGCAAAAGACTCTGTTAAGAGGAAAAATATACAAGTTACAGATTGGCGGAAAATATTTGTAAACCCCATGTTTAACAAACGACTTGTATCTAGAACATATAAAAACCCACCAAAACTCAACATTAAAAATATGAAGAGTCCAGTTAGAAAATGGGCAAAAGACAATCTAAACATTTCATTGAAGAGGACGAATGGCAGACACAGATGGCAGATAAACACATGAAAAGATGTTCAACATCATTAGCCATCTGGGGAATGCAAATTAAAACCACAGTAGTATATCACTACCCATCCATCAGAATGGCTCAAATAAAAATTGTGATAAAACCAAATGCTGGCGAGGATGTGGAAAAAGTGGGTGACCGTAACATTGCTAGTAGGGATGTTAAATGATACAGCCACTTTGCAAAACTGTTTGGCAGTCCCTTTTAAAACTACAAATGGATGTGTCACACCAAGAGCAGGTAATGCTGCGCTCTTGGGCATTTGTCCCAGAGAAGACAAAACTTATTTTCACTAAGAAACTTATTACATGCATGTTCTTAGCAACTTTGTTCTTGTGGGTTTTTTTGTTTTGTTTTGTGGTACGCGGGCCTCTCACCGCTGTGGCCTCTCCCGTTGCAGAGCACAGGCTCCGGACGCGCAGGCTCAGTGGCCATGGCTTACGGGCCCAGCCGCTCTGCGGCATGTGGGATCCTCCCGGACCGGGGCATGAACCCGCGTTCCCTGCATCGGCAGGCGGACTCTCAACCACTGCGCCACCAGGGAAGCCCAGCAACTTTGTTCTTAATAGCCAAAACTGTGAAACCCCAGTGTCCTTCATAGGGTGAATGAATGAACAAATTATGGTACTTCCATACTATAGTCTGCTGCTCAGCACTGAGATGGAACAGGCCATTCAGTCATGCGTCCAGTGTCTTGGATGGACTCCAGGGAAGTAATACCAAGTGAAAACAGTCAACCTCAGAAGGATGCATACTGTGTGATTCCATACATATATATAGAACTTGTGAAATATAATTGTAGGCGTGGGGAACAGATTGGTAGTTGACGGGCAGAGATGGGAGCAGTGAATGTGGCTATCAAGTGACATAGTAATGGTACAGTTAAGTATCTTGATTTGATGGTGGTCACATAAGGCTATGCGTGTGATAAAATTGTACTGATGGAGATACAGAAACGTGAGCACTTGTAACTGGTGAAATGTCTGGTTCGTGCAGTGCCAGCTTCCCAGTGTGTATAGGTACCACAGTTATGCAGGACGATACAGTTGGGAGAGGGTGGGTGAAGGATACATGGGACCTCCCTGTACATTACTTCTCACCTTTCTGTTGTTATCTATAATATTTCAAACTAAAATGGTTAAATTCCTACATAGGCATAGAAGGAAGTCTGGAGGAGAACACTGAAACTGTAAGTTTCTCAGATGGTAGAATTACGAATGATTTGTATTTTCTTTGTTTCATACGTTTTCAACAGTGAACATATATGATTTTTATGAGAGAAAAAAATACTGACATAAGCTAAATGGATTCAATGAAAACTAATTTCCAATGGAAATGTTCATTGCAAAATTTGCTCAAAAGAGTCCATTTGAATTACGAACTTGGAGGGCATTGGTAGCCTTGCAAGATTTTCAGAGTCACAGTGGGATCAGAACACAGAGTGTAGAAGATTTAAAAATAAATGGGAAGCAGGTAAAAGCAGGGAAATATAAAAAGTACGCATCGGCAATCCGACAGAAAGACGTGAGAAGGGGAAGTGGGACGAGGATTTTTCAGTTGGGAGGCTCTTGATCCACAGCTGGTGCCGCAGGAAGAGAAAGTGGGTAATTATGAGTAATTTCTAATGAGAAGATCATTCCATGCTTATGATAAACCATGTTAGTTGGCGTGTGGTTGGGCGGGTCATTTGCAGTCCAGGACCAGGGCGTGCCCGGGTGCAGGGAGTTGGCGCTCATGTTATTCCCTGTCGTGTGCGTGTGTGTGTGTGCACGTGTGTGTTTACTGTGTAAGCGAACATGTAGCAATGATGGGCCTTTGTAGAGGAAGATTTTGATTTGGGGTTTAGCTAACCTCCAAAGCAGTTTTAAAAAACATGTTGACTTAAATGGCTAATAAAAAGGTAGCTGGTCTCTATTTGAATAATTACATTTGGGGTTTAATTGCTTCCTTCTGTTCTCACTGAATGTGTTGGTTAAATCGCCAAAGGAGAATGCCAGCGTCTTTAATCAGTTTATCAGCTAATCGTTTAGACTTGATCAGTATTTGCCACCAGAAGTAGTGGCGCCGGGCGGTCCCTAGGTAAGATGCTGCTGTAGCCTTAGTCGTTCTTTAACCTTAGTACATTAAATGATGCACAGGGCACCCTGCACAACCTGGCAGCTCTGTGCGAAGGCAGGCGCAGCTCTTCACGAGGAGGGAAGCCGAGAAGCAAAGAGGAAGAGGTACGCCTCCTGCATGCTCGCTGCCTCACGCCGTCACTTTGAGTTGATTGCCTTCCTTTCCTGCATGGTTTAAATTCCTAACAATGACTGGACGATCTTTAGGTCTGTAGGGACCTGTTAATATATTTTGACTGACATACTGTGTCATAATTTTGCCCCATAACTGTTATTCAGAATTCTGAGTTCAATTTCTTTTCTTTTGATAAAATTAAAAATTTGTTATTGTGTTGTTTTTCTTTTCAGAAACAAATTGATCTAGATTAAACACTTGAAAGCTAATATTACATTGCCATTAACCAGATTTCAGAACCTTTATTTCTTATATTCACATTAACACTTTTCTTTAAATAAAAAAACATTTTAGCAATGAAAACGGTAGTGTTTTTTTTTTTTTAATTAAAATGTTGCGTTTTTTTTCTCTTCGTAGGTTTATCTGGCAAGGCTGAGACAAATAAGACTGCAGAATTTCAATGAGCGCCAACAGATTAGAGCGAAGCTTCGTGGTGAAAAGGCAGGTTGAAAATCTTTTTCAAAAAGTAATTGAATGACATTATAATACACTGAGATTATGTGCCACTAACACAAAATAAAGTCTGATGAAGACAGTGAAGGTCAAAGACCAGAAAACTATACATAGTGTTGCAGTATATCTTATTTATATGACTTAAAATTGATAAGACCTTTTGTTCCGGGGGGATTCTGAGAGGAAAGTGTGAGTGGTACCCATGGACATATAAAATGGTACGTTTTATATCTTTCTGTTCTGTCTTTTTTCTCAGTGTCCATAGGAGTTGACGGTTGTGGAGCGTTCAGTTGCAGCCATGAACGACTTGCCATTTTTCATTTTTAGATGTTAGTTTATTCATGTGAAGTCTACAGTGAGTTTGCGGTTCTGTCCTAAGTGGTCTGCTCACTACTTATTTTGTAGAAAGAAGCTGACAGCTCCAAAGGACAGGAAGGAAGTGAGGAGTCTGACGTGAGGCGTAAGAAAGTGGAAGTGCTGAAGGTATGTACTGGAAGTGATACAGGTTTTCCTAGAGGAAATGGAAACCCGAGATAGAAAGTTGTGTTCTTAAGTCTTTCGTAGTAAACCAACTTATTCTCTTGCCTTAACTTTTCTTTCCCTTTTATCCCTCACTTTTCCATTTCTGAAAAATAACATATTGCTCTCTTCATGTCATATTTATGGAGAGCAATTTGATGAAGCAGCATAAATACATGAAACTATCACACAAGTAACCTTAAGAAGAGAAAATGGTAACCCTAAAAGTGAAAAACATATTCTCTGTTTCTGTGAAGACAAGTTTGTGCATGATAGTCATAGTTGTAAATTTTTAAATTTTTATTTCCATTTGACTGTACCTGCATCTATTTTCATTCCAGAAGTACTTACTGAGCAGCTGCTGTGTGTTGGCAGCCCGTGTAGGTGCTGGGCATGCAGCTTAGGTTTGTGTTCTGCAACCACACACACCCACTTCTTTTTTGGCCAGTAAGGAAATATTTTTATAGACCTGGACAAACAAACAGGCAAACCTGCGCCTTTCTTTCTGGCACTAGCTGTGCTGATTGTCTTCATTTCCAGGCCCAGGTGAGCGCCCGCGCGGCTGTGCTGAAGGAGCAGCTAGAACGTAGGAGGAAGGAGGCGTACGAGAGAGAGAAGAAGCTGTGGGAGGAGAATGTGAGCCTTGCCCCTGTCGTCCTGCCGGGCTCCTGCCCGCCCGCTTTCACTGGGTGCTGCGCCAGCCTTATGGTTCTGTGGTCCTATTTTCTCCCTCTCGTTCATTTCCCCTACATCTCTCTGTCTCTGTCATCATTTAAGGATGATCCATATGGAAGTTATTTTGGGGTTTGATTTGAGGTGAGAACCCAATGTGTTTTATTTAGTCTTTTTTATTGCCAAGTAGCTAATCAAAGTCCCAGCATCACTTAGTGCCTGCAACGTTTCTTCTGCCCCTGATCTGCAATGCTGCCTGTGAGAGACTAGACGCCCGTGTGTCCTGGAGGATGATTCCACGTCTGTTCCCCAGGGCCCCGTTGTGCCTGTAATTATGGGTTTAGAATATATTTAATTCTTGGAAAGGTTCTTCCCTCATTTCCCCTTCACTCTTCTTTTTCATTTGTTTTCCTTACTTACTTGCTCTCTTTTTCTCTAAGAGGTACAGTTTAGAGTAATATTTTTTATTTTTTCTTTTCTTAAATCCTGTTGGGATTTTGATCATACTACCTTAAACCTACAAATTAACTTAAGAAGAACTGACGTGTTTATAATAGTCTTTATCCAGAAGCGTGTTAAATATTTACGTTTACTTGTATCTTTTATATCTCTTACATAATTTTGATCATTTTTAACTCATACTTGTTATATTTCTTATAAAGCTCATTTCTTGATGGTTTATAATTCCATTTCTGCTTTTAAACGTTTGGTTTTTTTCTAACAGAATAGTGCTGATATTTGGAGAAATTGTTGGATTTTGCTTATCTCTTATGCAGTGAGTGTGCCTGTTCTACCAATGTTGAGGGGTTTCAGCATGCAACAATATCACTGACAGGCAGTCATGATATACATCATAACAATAATTGCTACAGTTCATAATTGTTTATTGTATGCAAGGCAAATTATAACCACTGCCCATGGGTCGCTTTGCTTACTCTTTACGACTTTACAAAGCAGATAAAGAAAGATAAAACAATTAGATGAGGTCACATTTTCAGGAAGTATGGAATTGGGATAGGAACCTGTGCCTGTCAGGTATCAAAGTCTTAGTATTCATAGGCAGTACGCCTAACTCCCCTGCTTTCTTTGAGTTTTGCCTTTTATTACCACTTTATTCTTTCTGCATCGGCCAGAACTTCTAGGACAGAGTTAAATAGTAATAGGGATAATACTTTTGTTCCTGTCTTTAATGGAAATACTTTAGTCATTTCTCTGTTATGTATGGTAAAATAGTAAGGAATATAATTTTACGTCTGGGTTTTACAGTTTTTATCAGACTTGTGTTTTGGCGTTTTATCAGATGTCTTTTGTGTTATCTCTTAACATGATTGTGTTTCTTCTGAATCCACCCGTTGATGTCATATACAGGGAGATTCTCGTACCATATTCCTAAAGAAAAAGAACCATTTAGCTATGAAGCATGAGTGAAAGGGACAGAACTCCAGAAATCAGAATAAGTCTAAGGGTGTTTTGATAGTTCCCTTTCGTTTTCTCCTCCCAGCAATTTTAATTTCTCACCCTCTGCTAGTTACTGTTTTTCTCTGTAGTTTCTGGAGTCCAACAGTGGACAACTCTCGTCTTGTTTGCCACATCATGAACAAGTCTTGACTACGAGACAATAACTGTCACAGGGTATCTCATCTTCCTCCCAGATCATAATTACTATTATCTGGTACTTATCTTCTGGCCTACTGGTCCCAGTCTTCCCTGGCTTCAGATTGTTATGCTGTTTAAATCATGTTTTAATTCTAGTGCTTTTACTTTCCCCCTTTTTTTTTTTGAATTTCATTTTTTTAACTTTTTTATATAGCAGGTTCTTACTAGTTATCCATTTTATACATATTAGTGTATATATGTCAATCGCAATCTCCCAATTCATCCCAACACCACCCCAGCCACTTTCCCCCCCTTAGTGTCCATACATTTGTTCTCTACATCTGTGCCTCTATTTCTGCCCTGCAGACCAGTTCCTCTGTACCATTTTTCTAGGTTCCCCGTATATGCGTTAATATACCATATTTGTTTTTCTCTTTCTGACTTACTTCACTCCATATGACAGTCTCTAGGTGCATCCACGTCTGTACAAATGACCCAGTTTCGTTCCTTTTTTATGGCTGAGGAATGTTCCATTGTATATATGTACCACATCTTCTTTATCCATTTGTCTGTCAGTGGGCATTTAGGTTGCTTCCATGACCTGGCCATTGTAAATAGTGCTGCAATGAACATTGGTGTGCATGTGTCTTTTTGAATTATGGTTTTCTCTGGGTATATGCCCAGTAGTGGGATTGCTGGATCATATGGTAATTCTATTTTTAGTTTTTTAAGGAACCTTCATACTGTTCTCCATAGTGGCTGTATCAGTTTACATTCCCACCAACAGTGCAAGAGGGTTTCCTTTTCTCCAACCCTCTCCATCATTTATTGTTTATAGATTTTCTGATGATGCCCGTTCTAACTGGTGTGAGGTGATACCTCATTGTGGTTTTGATTTACATTTCTCTAATAATTAGTGATGTTGTGCAGCTTTTCATTTGCTTCTTGGCCATCTGTATGTCTTCCTTGGAGAAATGTCTATTGGTCTTCTGCCCATTTGTGGATTGGGTTGTTTGTTTTTTTTTAATATTGAACTTCATGAGCTGTTTGTATATTTTGGAGATAAATCCTTTGTCTGTTGATTGGTTTGCAAATATTTTCTCCCATTCTGAGGGTTGTCTTTTTGTCTTGTTTCTACTTTGCTTTGCAAAAGCTTTTAAGTTTCATTAGGTCCCATTTGTTTATTTTTGTTTTTATTTCCATTACTCTACGAGGTGGATCAAAAAAGATCTTGCTGTGATTTATGTCAAAGCGTGTTCTTCCTATGTTTTCCTCTGAGAGTTTTATACTGTCCAGCCTAACATTTAGATCTCTAATCCATCTTGGTTTTATTTTTATGCATGGTATTAAGGAGTGTTCTAATTTCATTCTTTTACATGTAGCTGTCCAGTTTTCCCAGAATCACTTATTGAGGAGGCTGTCTTTTCTCCTTTGTATATACGTGCCTCCTTTGTCATAGACTAGTTGACCATAGGTGTGTGGGTTTATTTCTGGACTTTCTATCCTGTTCCATTGATCTATATTTCTCTTTTTGTGCCAGTACCATATTGTCTTGATTACTGTAGCTTTGTAGTATAGTCTGAAGTCAGGGAGTCTGATTCTTCCAGCTCTGTTTATTTCCCCTCAAGACTGCTTTGGCTATTCGGGGCCTTTTGTGTCTCCATACAAATTTTAAGATTTTTTGTTCTAGTTCTGTAAAAAATGCCATTGGTAATTTGATAGGGATTACATTGAATCTGTAGATTGCTTTGGGTAGTAGTATAGTCATTTTAACAATATTGATTCTTCCAATCCAAGAAAATGGTATATCTCTCCACCTATTTGTATCATCTTTCATTTCTTTCACCAGTGTCTTATAGTTTTCTGCATACAGGTCTTTTGTCTCCCTAGGTAGGTTTATTCCTAGGTATTTTATTCTTTTTGTTGCAGTGGGAAATGGGAAGGTTTCCTTAATTTCTCTTTCAGATTTTTCATTATTAGTGTATAGGAATGCAAGAGATTTCTGTGCATTAATTTTGTATCCTGAAACTTTACCAAATTCATTGATTAGCTCTAGTAGTTTTCTGGTAGCATCTTTAGGATTCTCTATGTATAGTATCATGTCATCTGCCAACAGTGACAGTTTTACTTCTTCTTTTCCAATTTGTATTTCTTCTATTTTATTTTATTTCTTTTTCTTCTCTGATTGCCATGGCTAGCACTTCCAAAACTATGTTGAATCATAGTGGCGAGAGTGGACATCCTTGTCTTGTTCCTGATCTTAGAGGAAATGCTTTCAGTTTTTCATCACTGAGAATGATGTTGGCTGTGGGTTTGTCATATATGGCCTTCATTATGTTGAGATAGGTTCCCTCTTTGCCCACTTTCTGGAGATTTTTTATCATAAATGGGTGTTGAATTTTGTCAAAAGCTTTTTCTGCATCTATTTAGATGATCATATAGTTTTTATTCTTCAATTTGTTAATATGGTGTATCACATTGATTGATTTGCGTATATTGAAGAATCCTTGCATCCCTGGGATAAATCCCACTTGATCATGGTGTATGATCCTTTTAATATGTTGTTGGATTCTGTTTGCTAGTATTTTGTTGAGCATTTTTGCATCTGTAATCACCAGTGATATTGGTGTGAAATATTCCTTTTTTGTAGTCTTTGTCTGGTTTTTGTATCACGGTGATGGTGGCCTCGTAGAATGAGTTTGGGAGTGTTCCTTCCTCTGCAATTTTCTGGAAGAGTTTGAGAAGGATGGGTGTTAGGTCTTCTCTAAATGTTTGCTAGAATTCACCTGTGAAACCATCTGGTCCTGGACTTTTGTTTGTTGGATTTTTTTTTTTTTTTCGGTACATTGGCCTCTCTCTGTTGTGGCCTCTCCCGTTGCGGAGCACAGGCTCCGGACGCACAGGCTCAGCGGCCACGGCTCACAGGCCCAGCCACTCCGCAGCATGTGAGATCCTCCTGGAACGGGGAACGAACCCGTGTGCTCTGCATCGGCAGGCGGAATCCCAACCCCTGTGCCACCAGGGAAGCCCTGTTGGAAGATTTTTAATCACAGTCTCAATTTCAGTGCTTGTGATTGGTCTGTTCATATTTTCTATTTCTCCCTGGTTCAGTCTCCGAAGGTTGTGCTTTTCTAAGAATTTGTCCATTTCTTCCAGGTTGTCCATTTTATTGGCATAGAGTTGCTTGTAGTAATCTCTCATGATCTTTTGTATTTCTGTGGTGTCAGTTGTTACTTCTCCTTTTTCATTTCTAATTCTATTGATTTGAGTCTTCTCCCTTTTTTTCTTGATGAGTCTGGCTAATGGTTTATCAATTTTGTGTATCATCTCAAAGAACCAGCTTTTAGTTTTATTGATCTTTGCTATTGTTTCCTTCATTTCTTTTTCATTTATTTCTGCTCTGATCTTTATGCTTTCTTTCCTTCTGCTAACTTTGGGTTTTGTTTGTTCTTCTTTCTCTAGTTCCTTTAGGTGTAAGGTTATAGATTGAGATTTTTTTTGTTTCTTGAGGCAGGCTTGTATTGCTATAAACTTCCCTCTTAGAACTGCTTTTGCTGTGTCCCATAGGTTTTGAATTGTCGTGTTTTCGTTGTCATTTGTCTCTAGTTATTTTTTGATTTCCTCTTTGATTTCTTCAGTGATCTCTTGGTTATTTAGTAACGTATTGTTTAGCCTCCATGTGTTTGTGTTTTTTACGTTTTTTTCCCTGTAATTGATTTCTAATCTCATAGCGTTGTGTTCAGAAAAGATACTTGATATGATTTCAGTTTTCTTAAATTTACTGAGGCTTGATTTGTGACCAAAGATGTGATCTATCCTGGAGAATGTTCCATGTGCACTTGAGAAGAAAATGTAATCTGCTGTTTTTGGATGGAATGTCCTATAAGTATCAATAAAACCTATCTGGTCTATTGTGTCATTTAAAGCTGTGTTTCCTTATTAATTTTCTGTCTGGATGATCTGTCCATTGGTGTAAGTGAAGTGTTAAAGTCCCCCACTACTATTGTGTTACTGTTGAGTTCCTCTTTTATAGTTGTTAGCAGTTGCCTTATTTATTGAGGTGCTCCTGTGTTGGGTGTGTATATATTTCTAAGTGTTATATCTACTTGGATTGATCCCTTGATCACTATGTAGTGTCCTTCCTTGTCTCTTTTAACATTCTTTATTTTAAAGTCTGTTTTGTCTGATGTGAGAATCGCTACTCCAGCTTTCTTTTGATTTCCATTTGCATGGAATATCTTTTTCCATCCCCTCACTTTCAGTCTGTATGTGTCCCTAGGTCTGAAGTGGGTCTCTTGCTGATGGCATATAGATGGGTCTTATTTTTGTATCCATTCAGCGAGCCTTGTCTTTTGGTTGGAGTATTTAATCCATTTACGTTTAAGGTACTTATTGATATGTATGTTCCTATTACCATTTTCATAATTGTTATGTTTTGGTTTTTTTTTGCAGTACGCGGGCCTCTCACTGTGTGGCCTCTCCCATGGCGGAGCACAGGCTCTGGACGCGCAGGCTCAGCGGCCATGGCTCACGGGCCCAGCCGCTCTGCGGCATGTGGGATCTTCCCCGGACCGGGGCACGAACCCATGTCCCCTGCATTGGCAGGCGGACTCTTAACCAGTGCGCCACCAGGGAAGCCCATGGGTTTGTTTTTGTGGGTCCTTTTCTTCTCTTATGTTTCCCACTTAGAGAAATTCCTTTAGCATTTGTTGTAGGGCTGGTTTGGTGGTGCTGAATTCTCATAGCTTTTGCTTGTCTATAAAGCTTTTGATTTCTCCATCAAATCTGAATGAGATCTTTGCTGGATAGAGTAATCTTGGTTGTAGATTCTTCCCTTTCATCACTTTAAATATATCGTGCCACTCCCTTCTGGTTTGTAGAGTTTCTGCTGAGAAATCAGCTGTTAACCTTATGGAAGTTCCTTGTATGTTATTTGTCATTTTTCCCTTGTTGCTTTCAGTAATTTTTCTTTGTTTTTAATTTTTGTCAGTTTGATCACTGTGTGTCTCAGCGTGTTTCTCCTTGGGTTTATCCTACCTGGCATTCTCCGTTCTTTCTGGACTTGGGTGGCTATTTCATTTCCTATGTTATGGTGTGAGTATGAAATAATTGCTGTGCTAACTTATTGCCTCTTCTGCAAGAGAATGTTGTAGCAACCACATTTGTCAGAAGTAGAAATATCTCATCTTCATAGTCAGAGCTAGTAATTTGTCCTCTTAGCCAAATCCTTGCAAAGTTACCTGATGTGGAAAAGAGGGTGAGCTTAGCTTTGGTGGCCTCTGTATAGTGGCATGCGGAACAGTCTACTTTTGTTCTCTTGGGCCCAGGAAACAGAAACATTTCGTCCTTTGCTGATTTGCACAGTGGGGCAGTTTCTATCAGGGTGACTCATTATGAAACTGCCTGTGTATCCTTTTTAATCAGCTTTCCTTGGGTTGAGCCTGCTGCTGTCATCCTTGTGTTCAGCTGCAGGATCGCAGTTGCAAGCTTTAAGGGCCATCGCTCCCTTCTAGTTTATAGTTTAGTCTTTAGTAATCCATTCTGGCCGTCTGCATAGCACATGAAGGTGATTGTGAGAGGAAGGTAGCCATTAAATACAGTGAGGAGCTTATGCTTAGTGCAGATTAGCCTTATTTTAAGAATGTGATCTGTTATGCAGAGCTGCACGGGGCTTCTGAGTATTTGATGACAGCAGCCTGCGTGGTGACACCCTGGAGTCTTAGAGGTGCGTCAGTGCTCCACGTCTGTCCCCTCGGTGTGCCTGCAGAGGCCCTCACTGTGCTGCCTGTATATACACCTTGTATGGTTCCGTACACAAGGCGGAGCAGATGGCTGTGTCATCGTTCCTGTTGTGGTTGGCACGTGGGACCCTGGAAGAGCACCTTGATCACTGGGAGATGTTTCCTTTTCTCCCAGTCACATAGGCACCGCTCAGGTTCGTGATTTAGAACGTCACACTTCTAACAGCTCAAGTTAGTATATCTCAGAGAACGCAAGCATGAGGTTTGTCATTATATTTCTTTCCCAAAATCTGCCCTTGGTGGGTTGAAACATAGCCCACAAGCATGTTTAAACGTGGTCTTGAGCACATCTTGTAGGATGGTTTTCTAAAGCGCAGTTTCCCAAGCAGGCTTCCTTTCCATCACTTGTTCCTCACTGTGCTGCCCGTTGGGTGAGGTCGTGACCCCGTCATCTAAGCTGTCACATCCTGGTGCCCAGTCTACACACTTCTTCGCATCAATTCAGGCGGCATGTTGGTGAATGTCTGCTCCTTGGTTAGGTCAGAGACTGTGTTTTGAATATGATGACTTCCTCTTTTATTGCATTTCACTCTTCGTTGTGTATTTCATGTCTGTGTTTGTCCCATTCTTCGGACACAGGCCTATAAGCTTCCCCCAGGGTGGACACACTGCCCTCATCTTGGCTACCTCAGAATCTTCTCTCCTTAGTCTTGCCATCTAATCTCATCCATCTAAATAGACACATCCTGAGGTCACTTTGGAATCATGCTCTCTGAGCCAAGTCTCACTGGATATTAACAGAGTTCCAGAGGTCTCTGAAATATATGTTTGACATCAAAGGATTCAAGAACATCAAAGAGAATCAGGATTCCACTTACGCCGAGGAATCCTCTGATGATCTTCCTGACATCAGGCTGGCTTTCCCCAAGCAGCAGGAGCAGAGTGTCCTCAGTTGGTGGAGGAGGGGAAGGGGAGCACCTCTGGAAGCACTGTTAGGTGTTATGTTCCAGCAAGTGTACTTTACAGACTGTGTCCAGTGGTGGCTTGGCTTTGAGCAGGTGCTCTGCATTCTTATCATAAGACCTTTATTGCTGGGCAGCTGCACACGTGCACAGGAGCAATTCTGACTCCTCAGATGGCAGCTGGAGCCCAGCCTCTTCTGCCAGAGGCTGCCCTAGACCTCATACACCCACCAGTACACTTGCACGAGCAACCACATGCTTATAGTACAGTCCAGGAAAAGCTCCCGTAGAAGTCTTGGCTCTCTAAGCCATGTAAAACCAGTGTAAATTTTTTTAAATTTTAATGGTAGATCTGTCTTAGATAGTTCTAAAGCGCACACAAATGACAGATATTATGGCTATATTCCTGATAGATAATACTAGTTCCTAGTGCAGCACAACTTTGTATTTCCTCATGTTTTTTCACAAAGGGTTTTACGGTGGCGACATTAATTAAACTGTGGCAGTGAGCCTGGCTTTTGAGGTGCAACAGGCAAGCAGCCCCCTTTTGTTTGGGAGAATTATTTCATTGTGTGCACTTTTGGAAAGACCGTTGAACAAGGTGCCCTGGCTTCTCCCAGCTGCGGCACAGGCCGGTGATCTAAGGTGGACCAGCTGGACCTTCTCCAGGGCGTGAAGTTTGAGCAGGTTAGAAGTTGGAGTTGATTTAATGAAGCGAGAGAACCTGGTGAAGGCAGGAGTGAGCTTCTGCTGCCAGATCCATGCAGCTACCCCGGCTCCTGTTCTCTTCTCGTGGAGGGCTTCCCTTTGCTTTGTGATCCGCCTACAGCTCTCTTCTCTCTTCTCCCCGCTCCCCTCCTCTCTTCCAACTCCATCCCCCGCATCTCCTTCCCCCAGAGTTAGTTTCTGTTGCTTTCAGCCAAAGAACCTTAACAGATTGATTGTGTATCGTGCTCTGCATGGGACCTGGCGAATAGCAGCAGCAGTGAGTTCACCAGGAATTCTGTGGCTCGTGCTGTGCAGAGCTGTGCTGGAGTGGTGAGGACAGCGGCAGGCTGGGAGTCAGGAGACCTGGGTCTAGTCTCAGCTCTGCCAGTTAGTTAGCCTGTTTGGGGGACTGCCTCAATGTTTGGGGGCCTTGATTGCCTCATCCATCTCTAATGTTGTTGTGTCTCAATGTTGCCTTGAAAAATAACCTTCACAGTGTAAGTACTTAGGTCCAGTTTAATCTACAAGAGTGGATAAAAGTTATTTTACCAAGTAATTGTTTGAACAGGAAGTCTAATTTAGCACAAGCTAGATGTATTATAGGTACTTATGTGTCCGTTCCTACTCTAACTCAGGAGTGGCTAACATGGTATTTCAGGTTGGGCTTAGCATTATTCCACTCCCGGAAATGTGCATTAAAGGTTTGATTGTATGTATGTTGATACATTTTTACCCAGTAAGACCACCTATCTTTAATTGGATTCTTAAGAGTATCCTTGATCTAACAAACGGTAAAAATCACTGCCTTAATTATTCGGATTCTTTGGCATGTATACCCAATTTTATAAATTTTTCTTTTTGGCACACTTAGTGGTAAAAATTGTAGTACTAAATAGGACTTTAGAATGGAGAAAGATTTTCATGTGTGATGATAGAGGTTTTCCACCCAAATAACAATGTTGCTTTTCCCAGGCAGCGTATATGCTCATATTGTAAGTAAAACATACAAGGAAGATAGGTTCAGTTTTTTTAAATGGTAGCAATGTATTTAGTAATCTAAAATTCAGTGAAAAATAGAATTAGGGAAATTCAGAGACTATATTTTGAGTACGAGTTTCTTTTGAATTGCGTTGAACCCTTTCTTGTGTATTTCATTTGTGTTCTGTCTTTGTCGTGTTCTCTAGAGCTGCCACATAGGCCTACAAAGCCTCCCCTAGGGTGGACGCACTTACCCTTCTGGCTACCTTGGCATGTTCCTATTCTCAGACATGCTTACAAATGTATTATAGTAGTGCTAGTTCAGAAAAAAAATTCAGATACAAACACTTACATGTTTGGTACTTCAAAGACAAGGCTTTGAGAAGTTAAATATGAATTTGCTAACATTTGGCCAAGATGTATCTTTAGGCTACATAAAATTATGTGTGAACTTGCTCTGTACTCAAAATATTAAATCAGGGCATTTAATAAAATTTTTCTAATATACATTAAAATCTTACTAGTCATTCAGCATATAGAGATGAAATAGTATTTATATTTATACTTCAATAGTAGCTAAACTTATAATTCCATGTATTTATAGACCTGGCCTCAGTATTTGGTGAAATTTTTAGTTTTGTCATTAGGTGGCATTGCTGGTTAATTTTTCAGCAAATAGTAAAACTAACAGATAAAATAGAAGGAGTTTTACAGTGATAATTAAAAATCTTGTGGAAATATAAGCAGTATGAAAAAGTCTTGAATTTATTAACCTGATAAAATAAACGGTGATAAAATAGCTAGGGGAAAAAAAATCTTCTAAAGCAATTTGTTTCTTAAACCTGACTTATGAAACTTTCAAGTCAGTGTTGACTTGTGCATTAGTGTCCTAATGCAATTTTGTTTTTTAAACTTTGAATTTTGAAGAACTGTTACAATAAAGTAGTATTCTAGACATAACCAGGTGATCAATTTGTAACAAAATTGGGTTATTTGTTTTTTGTTTTATGGTTTTTTCTTCTATGAAACTTTGTTTTGTTTTCTTAATTAATTTTTGTGTTGTTTTACCATATTCAGTCATCTTTCTGAATTAAGGGCTCAATCTAATGTTTTCTCTTTTGACAAATTTAAAGATACATTATTATCTTCTATCTCAAGGTCTGGTTAATACTGAATAGCATTAACGTTTCTGGCTAAAAATAATATATCCATGATGTTTACACAGAAGGCCCAAGTTCTCCTGCGCTAGTAAGTTACTGATGTGTGTTACCTTGGCTTATAAAGGTGTTACCACGTCTCGGTAGTTACCCTGAATTACGCTTAATTTTTCAATAACTGAATTAGTTTTGTTATAAAGTATTTCTAAGAGTCAGTTGGGTGTTCTGTTTGTTTTTGTTCTTTGCTTTAGATTTCATATATCTTTCTTTGCTTGTTTGTTATCTCAGGTTCTTTTGCTATGTTTAGCTTAGCTGACCCGGGGAGAGACTAGTACATGTTTGATTATAGAACGTAAGCGTTTCCTGAAGGCTGCAGACGATCCTTCTTATAAAGGTGCCAATGACTTTCTTACACAGTGAATCAGATGTCTTAGAGACTCTGTCTGTACCAGTCGTTAGCCATATGTATGGCAGCAAGACAGATTTTAATATACTACAGAGTAGAATTTTAATAGTCATGTGTGAAACTTTTTCTTCATTAAATTGCCTTTTGTTGATTAAAAGAAAAGACTTCCTTTCAAAGATGAGTAACGTGCAGAGAATTTAACAGAGATAGTCCTGCTGGACTGAATTTGATTGTCATTGGTCTCAGGCCCTGTTTAACTCATAGCACTTTATCAATAAGCAGATTTTTTTTCTGTTACTTGAGGTTTCTCTTAAGGTTGAGACTAATATAGGAATGACTCTAATATATTTTACAACTTAAGACTATAAGGTCAAAATAAAGGGTTTTCAATCCCTTTATATGTGACTTTTGCCATTAACTAAGGACAAATTTGCTAAGTATTCCATAGAGGTTTTTAAATTCTTCTTAGGTCACATATCTCCAGTTTCAGAGAGTTGTGCCAGTGTCTTGTTTAAATTGTATAAGAATTATGTGTGTGTGTGTGGATAAACATTAAAAAGAACTATAGATAAATGAAGTGCAATTAGCCAGAGCAGGGGTATATGGGTGAATTTTATTTTCTTTTATTAAGAGTTTCCTTAATGTTCTTATTCTAGGCAGCTGACCAGTGATTTTGGGAATGACTTTTGAGATAGTCTCTGTAAGCATCAATGAAAATTGTATCGGAGGCTGAGAAGGGAGGTTGGTGCTATTCTTGCTTCAGTGAAATTGGCTAAATTCATATTATCACTCTTGTTTATTCATACAATTAAATTACTCTTGATCACTTTTTTATCTTAGATTTTTAAAAATTTGTAATGTAAGGTATTTGTGTTTCAGGTTTCTGCTTCATACTGACTTCTATAAAACCTTTGCATACGGTGCTAACACTTTCATTTCTGATTCTGCACTGATAGGAGGGTTTTGTTCTGTGCTGTGCTCTAGAGATCAGAAACTTGCTTTGTGTAAACTTCTTCATCTCGTCAGGGACTGAAACCGGATTCTGAGTGTTTAAGGCAAATAACCCTATTTAATGGAAACTAAATAAGTGTTTGCTGAACTATAATAACTACTACTATTTATTAGGCACACAGCTGTGCACTTTACACATTTAATCCAGTGAGTACCGCATTCCCATCTTAGAGAGGTTTGGGGTCCAGAGAGGCTAAGAAACACTGAGGGCAGGTGGGCCAGAGCTGTGGGCCCCTCCTGCCTGTGTGCACTCGCGGGGCTGTGTGCGGGGCTGCCCGACCTCACACTCTTTCCCTGGGCTGGAGTTCCTTCTTCCCCAGAGCACTGAGCACACATCTGCCCACTTTATTTCACTGCAGCATGCTGATTGATTTATCTGTTCCCTGTTCTCTTCTAGTTTATAATCCTTTCAGAGAAAGCACTTTGTCATCATTTTGGTGTTTCCTCCTTTTTTGAAAATTGCTTACTGCAATTAGTTCTGGTCTATTATATACCGGGTTTTTTCCTAACTTGATTGAGCTGTAACCCTCAAATAATTCTCAGATTCTCCAATCAGTAATTACTGATTTAAATAAAATGGCAGATTAATTTGTTTCCTTCAAAGTAATCATCTAGGGAAGTAACATACTTTCTTAAAAGTGCTGCTATTTGATCAGAGCCAATTGACGTATGCTTATATTTCCTCAGAATCTATGGTAATAAGACAATCAAAGTTTTAACACATTTCTATATAATTTTTCAGGTAGATAATACTCAGTTTTGTGAGCTCTAGATTTTTTTTAAGTTATTTATAATAACATTAAATATCAGTATACTTCAACAGTGCTGAACTGTGGGATTAAAGCAATGTTTCCATCTTCCTCTTCTTGTTTTAATAAGGACTTTATTTTCTTTGGAGCATTTTTAGGTTCACCGCAGAATTGAAAGGACAGTGCAGAGATTTCCCATATACCCCCTTGTCCCCCACATGCATACAGCCTCCCCCATTATCAACATCCCCCACTAGATGGTACATTTGTTACAGTGGATGGACCTGCATGGACACATCCTCACCGAAAGTTCATAGTTTACAGTATGGTTCATTGTTAGTGTTGTGCCTTCTGTGGTTTGGAGAAATGTATAATGACATGTATCCATCATTATAGCATCATATATGGTGTCTTCAGGCCCTGCAAGCCCTCTGTGCTCTGCCTGCTCATCCCTCCCACCCACCCCCACTCCCTCACCAGCCCCTGCGACCACTGATCTCTTTACTGTCTCTGTAGTTTTGCCTTTTTCAGAATGTCATATGGCTAGAAACTTAAAGGAGGTAGCCTTTCAGACTGACTTCTCTCACTCAGGAATATGCATTTAGGGTTCCTCCTTGTGTTTGCATGGCTAGATACCTCATTTCTTTTTAGCACTGAATACTCTTCCATGTATGTACTGGTTTTTTAATCCATTCATCTTGGTTGCTTCCAAGTTTTGGCAATTACAAATAAAACTGCTGTAAACATCTGTGTTCAGGTTTCTGTGTAGACATAAGATTCCAACTCATCCTGAGTATATGCCAGGGAGCCCAATTGTGATTGTATGGAGTAAGAGTATACTTAGTTGTGTAAGAAACCACCAAACTGTCTTCCAAAGTGGCTGTGCCATTTTGCGTTCCCACCCATGTGGACTGAGAGTTCCT